>NC_138140.1:21307316-21907316 GCF_964188305.1 Podarcis bocagei
CAGTATTAGCAAAAGCTGTATATATCTGCAAGCTGTATATATTTTATGTCCATAACTGTTTTACTGAGCCTTATCTTCTGCAACAGTAAACTATCTTAACCTTCCCCTTCTTCTGTGGAGTGACTGATACTGGGAGCAACTTCCACTGCATGGGTCTCACATAAGATTCCCACCAAAGAACAATGACCAAGTTGATAATGAACCTGGAAACCAAGCCTTAAGATCATGGGTGGGCACACGTGGATGGTCCGGAAAACAGCATGTTTTTACATGAATGTGTCCTTTTATTTAAAATGCATCTCTGAGTTATTTGTTGGGCATAGGAATTCATTCATTCCCCCCCCCTCAAAATATAGTCTGGCCCCCCACAAGGTCTGAGGGGCAGCAGACCGGCCCCCCACTGAAAAAGTTTGCTGGTGCCTGCTTAAGATAAATGGTTATAGGAGTTGGGGGATGTTCAGCCTGAAGAAGAGGAGACTGAGTTGTAATATGACAGCCACCTCCAAATATCTAAAGGGCCATCACACAGAAGATGGAGCAAGCTTGTTTTCTCCTGGTCTGGAGGGTAGGACCTGAAACAATGGTTCCAAGTTACAAGAAAGGAGATTCCAACTTAACATCAGGAATAACTTTCTGGTGTTTGACAGTGGAATGCACTCCCTCATAAATTGGTGGACTCTCCTTCATTGGAGGTTTTTAAGCAGAGGTTGGATGGTCATTTGTCATGGATGCTTCCTGCATTGGAGGGGGTTGGACTAGATGACCTTTGGGTGTTCCTTCCAACACTACTGTTCTATGATTCTATGAATTATTATAATTCTGAGTGCCAGCTTGCTCTGGATCCAACCCCATTCCAGCTTCTTTCTCTATTCATTCCCACTTCCTGTGTGCTTCTCCTCTTCCCATGCCTTCCCACCCTCTAGTTTTTGGGCAACAATGAAATGCCACGAGAAAGATCATTCTAAAATGTCGGTGCCCCAGCTGGGAACAGGAAATGTAAGGAAGTCAATTTTCATGAGGTTGCCAGCTCAGCTTGCTTCAAAGACCAAGGAGGCTGGGAGATTTTGGAAGACCATCTGATGTTGTAGATGCCTTCTGCAACTAAAATTCACCACATGCCAAGGATTATTATCACCTTCTTTCTTTCTGGTGTTGGAACTATGTGTGTATTTGCGTGTATTTATTATTATTCATTGGAAGATTCAGGACAGATAAAAGAAAGTACTTCTTTAGGCAGCCCATAGGTAAACTATGGAACTTATCTCCACAGGAGGCAGTGATAGCCACCAAACTGGATGGCTTAGAAAGAGGATTGGACAGATTCATGGAGGAGGGAGGGCTATCAGTGGCTGCTACCCACGATGGCTATGCTCTGCCTCCACAGTTGGAGGCAGTAATGCTTCTGAACACCAGTTGCTGGAAACCGCAAGAGGGGAGAGGTAAACATGGAGTGTATTGGGCCTAAACCCTGTAATGCAGTGGCATAGCGTGGGTTGTCAGCACCTGGGGCAAGGCAAGTAATTTGCGCCCCCTAACCCATGGATTTGTGCCCCCTAACCCGTGGATTTGTGCCCGCTAACCCTAACCCCCAGATGTTGTGCCCGGTGCGGCCGGCCCCCCCTGCACCCCCCACGGTACGCCACTGCTGTAAGGGTCTACATCCTCAGACTACAGTAACTGAAAATGACCCCACAAACCAGCATCCCATGGTACTCTGGGATCTCTCCACAGAGACCTGCTTTCATCATGGTACCTAGTCTAGAGCAAACATGAACAACGTTATCCCCAAAACATTTCATCTCACCCCTGTGGGATAAACTCTCTCTGTCTCTGGACTAGACTAAACCAGTCTGTTTTCCACTGAGAATGCACCAGAGCTTCCTTTGCCCCCTTTCCACATCATCCTGCTGAGATCAGCAGAAGAGACCTTTCTTACATGCCATGCCAACATCTGACACAGTTGAGGAGGTCTTCTCTGCACAGGGCCCTCCCATTAGACAACTGGCCTTGTAGTTGAATCTTTGTCCAATAGTGGTGAAAGGGCAGGGTCTTCCACTGCATTTGAGGGTGGCAGGCTAGCATAGGGGGTAAAAGCCATAAAAGACACTTGCAGCTCTGGCCCATCCCTGCACTTCAGAATCTGCCGCCAGAGGCAACTGCCTCACGATGCCTCATCGTAGGACCAGCCCTGTTTCTGTGGCTGTCATCTGATGGAGAAACTCCCCATCCAGAGAGTTTCATCTGGCACCTAACAAGCCCTTTGCAAGGACGGATGACACTTCTGGCTATGTTTTATCTTTCAGATATTTTTATTTTATTTTATTAACATGAAATTGTGAGCCATCATGGATGTTTTTCCAAGAGCAGAAAGGTGGGATATAAACACTATTTATATGAGGGAAAAGAGATGCTGGCATAGTGGTATAGTGGTTAGAGTATCAGGCTAAAACCTGGGAGACCAAGGTTCAAATTCCCACTCAGCCACAAAGCTCACTTGGGGGCCAGTCACTGCCTATCAGCCTAACTTATCTCACAGGGTTGTTGTGGGGGTTAATTGATGAGCTCCTCCACATGCAGCTGCTGGGTGACCTTGGGTTAGTCACACTTCTCCGAAGTCTCTCAGCCCCACTCACCTCACAGAGTGTTTGTTGTGGGGGAGGAAGGGAAAGGAGAATGTTAGCCACTTTGAGACTCCTTAAAGGTAAAGGGACCCCTGACCATTAGGTCCAGTCGTGGCCGACTCTGGGGTTGCGGTGCTCATCTTGCTTTATTGGCCGAGGGAGCCGGTGTACAGCTTCTGGGTCATGTGGCCAGCATGACTAAGCCGCTTCTGGTGAACCAGAGCACGGAAACGCCGTTTACCTTCCCATCAGAGCGGTACCTATTTATCTACTTGCACTTTGACGTGCTTTCAAGCTGCTAGGTTGGCAGGAGCTGGGACTGAGCAACAGGAGCTCACCCCGTTGCGGGGATTCGAACCGCTGACCTTCTGATCAGCAAGTCCTAGGCTCTGTGGTTTAACCCACAGCGCCACCCGTGTCCCTGAGACTCCTTAGGGTAGTGATAAAGCGGGATATCAAATCCAGACTCTTCTTCTTGGATGAAAAGGTGAGATATAAATGCAGTAAATAAGTTTGATTCCTACATACACACACACACACACACACCAGTACATGTTCACCAACAAAACTCTACTACCTGATCTGATCAACCCATTTCCACACTCTCCTGTCTTCTTGGCCCTTCCTTAGTAGAAGCGCAGAGCCATTTGGTGGCAGATGCCCAACAGGTCTCCAGTGGAACAAGCTGGAAATAGTTATGTGGCCTTGAAAGACATGGCAAAGCAGGTGGGGCTATCTGATAGCAGTAATAAGTCCTTAGAAAATAAGCTGGCAAAAGAAAAGTCATAATTGATATGGTTCCCTAGAAAGCTATCACTTCTCCTCTGAGTATTGGGGGTGAAGGGATGGCATTTCCCACCCAGCAGATTTCTTCGTGACATAATTTTCTCCAGCAGTGAACCACAAGATTCACAGAGGGAGACGCAGAGTTTCAAGTTTCAGCTGCCCTGCAGAATTCGTCTTGAGTTGTAAAGCCAAGCTCTCTCCTTGAAGCATGCTTCCTCTTGTAATTCCTCAAGGGAGCAAAAAAAAAAAAAAATCTAACAGATCAGTTGCTCCACTTCCCTAAGTTTCCCCCATGCGTGCACAGCATGGGACCCCTCACCCTATTCCAATGAGCCAACTACAACAGTCATATCTTGCACCCTCCCCTCTCTTTGCAGCCCCAGACAGAAAACAAAAGGAGATGGTTGACCGGGGCCCTAAAAGACTACCGGAACTGGTCAGCTGCAGGTGGTATTTGACAGAGTGAATCAAACCTGTGCAAGAACACACACCCCAGCTTAATAATGCAACATTCACTATATAGAGCTCACTCCTGCAGGAGGCAATAATGGCTAACCACTTGGATGGCTTTAAAAGAGGATTAGACAAATTAATGGAAATAAAAGGCCATCAATGGCTGCCTCCATGGTCAGAGGTAGCAATGTTTCTGAACACCAGTTGCTGGAAGCCACAGGAGGTTTTCTTAATTCCTTCCTAGGGAGTCTGTTTCACTGTCAAACATATCTCCTTTATTGCAATTTGAATCCATTGGTTCTGGTCTTACCTAAAGAATCCATTGGTTCTGGTCTATCTAAAGAAGCAGAAAACAAGCTTCCTCCATCTTCCATGTGACAGCCCTTCAGAAACTTGAAGATGGTTATCATATCACCCTCTCAGTCTTCTAGCATGGGCACCAAATCACTCGGGATGGAGCCATGTAGATGAAGATCAGGGTCTGTAACAAAAGGAGCAAGCTTTTTTTAAAAAAAAACCAGGGCTCAGCTCAGGAACTGGGTGGCTCATCCCTTACTGGTAAGGACGTCATGGGGGAAGTTGGCGCATCCATGTGGAGAGAGTGTGGAACAATATACAAAAATCTTCATCTGAACATCTTGCAGTTAGACAGATGTGCTAGTAACTGTGGTTGAGAACCGAGATTCATGTGAAAGTTTTCCATCTTGAAATTTGAATGGAAATGTTTGCAGAACTATCAGAAATATTTAGATCTGTAATTCAGGCATTGCTACAACTTGCACTATTAAAAATATTGGATGATACTCTTAAAATCTATTCTATTTGAAGGAACTGCTAGCTTGGTTTCTAGTAGCTACCAAACTTCCTATTGAACAAAAATGGAAGAACATAAAGGACCTGTCTCTCAAGTTGTGGTATAACAACTTATGGAACCTCACAATTGCTGAAAAGACAAGCCGCAAGTTTCATATGATGAAAGGCAAAAAAAAACCTAGAATAATTTTATGCAATTTTGTGGGGCTTTTTATCTTAGGTACCAAACAACAACCTGCACAAATCCCAATGTGCACCTAAAAAAGGAATATATTTTAATTATGTGTTAGTTTAATAACCCTATGTAGAACTGTACTTCCAAACAACAACCTGCACAACTCCCAATGTGCACCTAAAAAAGGAATATATTTTAATTATGTGTTAGTTTAATACCCCTATGTAGAACTGTACTTGCCATTATTGTATAAGCATCTTTCTGATGCCTTTCCACTTTCCTGGGCTGACTATCTTCGTTCACATTTTAATGATGATCGTGATGAAAATTTCAAATTGCTCCCCCAAAGCTAAAAGAGTTGGATTGTCTTCTTGGGCTGCAGAGGTTGTGGATGATCTCACACATTGGTTCTCCTGCTGGGTCATCACTTGGCAATGCAGTCCACTCACCAAGGATGTTGTCATACAACCAGAACAAGAACACATGCCGCAACAGCAGCAAAAAAACAGGAAGAATAACATTTCACTCTCAGCGAGGAAGAAGGATGAGCACCACTGACACCTGCAGTGAAGATTCATTAGTTCCTGCCAAGGTAGATGAGATGACAGAAGACAGGAAATATCCAAATGCACATGAAAAAGCAAAGCAACAAAGATGGAGTCAACAAGAGTCAACAGGATTTTGAAAACCCGCAGGATGAGATGCCATCTGTTGGCATAGAAGGATGTCTCTCCTTCCTCTTTTGCAGCCAGATGTGATCAGAGACAGAATCATAGAACTGCAGTGTCAGATGGCGCACCCAATGGTCATCTAGTCAAACCCCTCCAATGCAAGAACCACAGCTAAAGAATCCCCAACAGCTGGCCATCAAACCTCTTCTTTAAAAAAACTCAAGAAAAGAGAGTCCTGCACCTTCCAAGGGAGTCAGTCAACAGATGCACAGAGAAATTTTGCTAGGCTTGTCTCAGAGTTTAATCTGATCACAAAAGTTTTTAAAAAGTCTTCTAAGAAATTGTCTCTTTACTCAAAGCATCCCACAGCTGACTTCCCTCAAAACTCCTCAGATGTTTTGCCTGAGAGGGGACCTCTAAAGCGAGTATTGGGGCTGGTTCTGCCATGCAATAGAATGAAGCACCATGAAGTATGGACAGGAATAATGCTACAATTCTATAGTATTGTACATTTGACTAATTTCCATTAAAAAAAAAAGAACACCATTAAAACTACCATCCAGAGAGGAGAATGTGTGTTGGAGAACTTTGGAGAGTAAATTGGCTTCAAGTCCAAGAATATCTAATGCCTTGTCCCTCAGTACTTCCTGTATCATGATATGGAAATGCAACAAAGCCGCACTGGGGACCGTGCATTGTTTGCTGGATGAAGGGCAGGGTCCAGCTGAAAGCTTAAAGATTCTCTGAAGCCACAGCTGGAGGGACTGCTAATGGAGAGTTTGTCAACTTGCCCAGAATGTGTGTGTGTGTGTGTGTAGGCTGCAGCAGGGAGAGTCCTCAAAAAATGCAATTTTATTGTTGTTTTATGGCATTCTCCTTTGCTTGGAGCCAAATAGTGTTTCAGATCATATGGGTGTGAGGTGATGCCTTGGAAACATCCCTTTCCAATCTGAATGAATCAACAGTTCATGAGGAAGAGAGGAACTGGACTTTATCAAATTGCATGGTTGTTAAGTGAGGCTTTTAATTGACAGTTCTCGTCCCCTCCCTCCCGCACCACTTCCCACTTCCCACTTCCTCATCCCAGGGACTTTACTATGTACAGAAAGATTTTTAATGTACATAACTATAGTTTCTGAGAGCCACTGTGATGTAGTGGTTAAAATGTTGGATCAGGACCCCAGAGACCAAGTTTCAAATCCTCACAGCCATGAATGGGTGTGACCTTCGGGGCCAGTATCTGCCTCTCTCGGCTTAACCTACCTCAAAGGGTTGTTGTGGGGATTAAATTACAAGGAGGAAAATCATGGATGCCACATTGAGTTCCTTGGAGAAAAAGGTGGGATATAAATGCAATAAATAAGTTTGGGGTGGTTTTTTTCTTTTTCTTTTTTAAGGTTCTGTGGAATTACTTGCCTTTCCTCTGGTGAAATCTCACAGTTGGCAGGAGCTGGGACCGAGCCACGGGAGCTCACCCCGTCACGGGGATTCAAACCCCCAGTCTTCTGATTGGCAAACCCAAGAGGCTCAGAGGTTTAGACCACAGCACCACCTGCGTCCCTAGGAGAAAGCACTGTGATGTCCTTCCAGACAGACCTTTTAGCAGGGAGACCTTTTAATGCTTCTGGCTATTCTTCCATTGGTCCCTTGGCAAGAGTTTAAGAAGCCATAAATTCTCTTTTATGACAGGACACATATTTGCAGAAATCCAGAATACTTGCAAATCTGCACTCCACGCTTCTTGGGTTTTCATATCTCTGCAATGGCAATTATCAATAACCATTGAAATTATTCAGGCAGGATGCAGAACATGGAGAAATAATGAATAGGAAATTGTATTTACCCATTAGAATGCCAACAAAAAAAAAACCCACAAAAAACCCCTGTAACTCTCGTGCATTTTGATCCATTTGCTTCCTTACCTTGCTATGCACTAATTAGCACTGAAATTAAAATTGCTAATGAATATGTAAAACATTTTCCCCACCATTAGCTGCAGGTATATCTATGGCAAGATTTATTTTTTAAAACAACAACAACAAACCGTTTTTCCTCAACTGTCGTTGCTGATATGTCTGGTTGTTCATTAAGTAACTAGAGAAATAGCTCGGGGGAGGGGCATGTGAAAAGCCTGCAGGATCAGGCCAGTAGCCCATCTTGTTCAGCATCCTGTTCTCATTTTTGGCTGACCAGATGCACCAAAGAGAAACCCTCAAGTGGGACCCAAGAGCAAGAGAATAAAAACATAAAAGAGCCTTGGGTGGTAAAAACAGACCCCACCCCAATAGTTTAAAAGGGTAAAGGTACCCCTGACTGCAATAGTTTAGTATGTTTCCATTTCCTCCCCTTGGTGATCTTGAGGTGGAGAATGAAGTCAGTGTGGCATCCAAAGGATAGGTTTATAAAATTATGCATGGCATAAAAAGGTAAAGGTAAAGGACCCCTGACACTTAAGTCCAGTTGCAGACGACTCTGGGGTTGCGGTGCTCATCTCACTTTACTGGCCGAGGGAGCCAACGTTTGTCTTCAGACAGTTTTTTCGGATTATGTGGCCAGCATGACTAAGCTATTTTCTGGCGAACCAGAGCAGCGCATGGAAATGCCATTTACCTTCCTGCCGGAGGGGTACCTATTTATCTACTTGCACTTTTTGGTGTGCTTTCGAACTTCTAGGTTGGCAGGAGCAGGGACCGAGCCACGGGAGCTCACCCCGTCACGTGGATTCAAACCCCCAGTCTTCTGATTGGCAAACCCAAGAGACTCAGAGGTTTAGACCACAGCACCACCTGCGTCCCTAGGAGAAAGCGAATAGAGGAAAAAAACCCCTGCCTCTCTGCCACTAAGGTTTGTGGACATCCAGAGAAGCTGAATGTTGGAAGCTTCAGGGCAGATTTTAAAAACGACTTCTTCAAGCAGTGTAGAGTTAAACTGTGGAACTTGCTCCCTCAGGAGGCAATGATGACCACTAGCTTGGATGGCTTTAATTTGGATGGACAAATTTGTGGAGGGAGAAGCCTATTGATGGCTATGCTCTGCCTCTACAGCTGGAGGCAGAAAGGCATCTGAATCCCAGTTGTGGGAAACTGCTGGAGTGAAGAGGCTGATCATCAGCTCCTAAGAGTGATGGAGAAGCAGCTGACCTCCTGCTGTTCACACACACAAAGATCTAACCAGTGCTGTTTTTCTAGAAAAAGAAGTGCTGGGACTCACCTTGAACACCTCCCTCATTCTCTTAGACTGGCAATGGCACCCACCTGAGAGGGGCCAGACCCAAGTTCCCATGAGTTCCCCCTGAAAAGAAACACAACACCTGGACATAACCATGCTGTTATGTGGTGTTGCTGCCATGGACCACCTGAACGAAGCTCACAGAACATATTTGGGAATCCCTGGGTTAGACTAAACCCATTACAGTGCAAATGAAGGATGAAGAACAGATGCTTACACTTAGAAATAATTAGGCAATGACAATGCCATGAAAGAAACCAGCTCTAGATTAGAACATTTCTCTCTTATACACATGGACCCAAATTCCTTCCTGAAAGATGAAAAAGACCACCCTTAATTAGAGATTCAGGAATGCTTTCCTCTCTGTTGATTCATTAACCTTTCATCCCTACTTTTTGTAATTTCCCTGCCGAGAGTTTTCAGTGCCTGTTTTGTTTTGCTTTCTTTTCTAACAAAGCAGCACAATAATGGTATTTAAACAAGTACTGTGACAAATCCAAAGTTTGCCCCAAAACTGTAGCCCACGTCATTTAGCTCTGTCCCTCCTCCCCCATTGTTCTCCATACTCTTATTATAAATATCTGTCATGCTGGCTTTTCAGCATCCGTTTGGGACTTTGGGAAAGGTTTTATTTCTGCATTTGACTAGCTTTAAGCATGTGATTTTAAACTCTTAGAGAACACACAAATGCCTCCTGGTAAAGGAAAAGTCTTTGATGTGGCTTAAAAGCACCTGGCATCTTTGCAAGCTCTGTAAAATAATGACAGCAATAATGCTACAGTTCTAGAATGAGTTCCTAACACAACAGTGAACCTGCCTCCAGAGCTAAGTAATGGATTTGGGCAGCGGTTTTCAACCAGTGTGTCATGGCACCGTGGGCTGCCTTGAATGATAGTCAGGGGTGCCGCGGGCAACACTGGCCTCCGTCCCTCTTTCCCTCTCTCCGCTGACGCCCTCTCGGGTCTCTGCCTCCCAAAGGCTTGCACAACTGTTTGTTGCAGCAGCCCTGGCTAGAAGCTCCCCAGGCGAATGGTGCCTCTGGGGCTGGCCGGGGGTGCTGGCTGCCAGGAGCTGAATAAGCAAGCAAGTGGGTGAGGGAGCCCAGCCAGCGAGTTTACCAGTCCTTGCTGTTGGGAATGGACAGACAAGTGGGAGGCTGGGTAGGCAGGTGCTGCACTGGACTTTATTGTGCTTGCTGTGTCTGAAGCCTGCCTGGAAGCTGAGTGCCCAGTGCTGAAGGGAAGCCTTTCTGCCACGCAGGCCCAGCAGCGCCCATTGCTGGCCTCATGTTCACCAGCTACATTGCTGGCCTCATGTTCTTCCCAGGCCCCTGTGGGAAACAGTGTGAGCTTTCTTTGGGGCAGGGGGGCAGCTCAGAGATAAGGGGCAGTGGCAGTGGCTGCCTGTAGAACTCCCAAGGAGAGGGGAAAGGAGAGGAGGCTGAAGGAACCCTCCACAAGGGAGGGTGTTGAGGAAAGGGTGAGAGGCTGCTAGCTCTGCAGGCAAGGGGTGACATAACTGGGCTTCTGAGTCCAACAGGGGTGCCGCAGAAAGAACGTAGCTGGTCAAGGGAGCCATGGACTCAAAAAGGTTGAAAACCTCTGGGTTAGGGGATAGGAAGGAGGTATAAACAAAGAGGTAGAATTGGGTTAAATTCATGTGTTTCTCACTTAGATCTTGCAATTAACAAGTCACCTCAGGCTGGATCTGAGACTCCTTAAGCTTCTGGGTGGCTGTATGGCCCCAGCTATTATGCTGAGTGCTAGCCTCCAAAAATCAGCACCAGACCCTGGACTTGCATGTCATAAGAATATAAGAGCCTGCTGGATCAGGTCAATGGCTCATCTAGTCTAACCCCTTATGGGAAGCACATAAGCAGGATCTGAGCACAAGAGCCCTCTCTACCACTGTGACTTCCAGGAACTGGTATTCAGAAAAATGGCTACCTGTGACCATGAAGGCATAGCATGGCCATTGTGGCTAGTAGCCATTAATAGCACTCTCCTGGCCTTGAAGTAATCCACCTCCCTATGTGGCTGAACTGCCCCTGGTTTGAGTGGACTTGTTCTGATTTTCTCTAAGTTTCCTCTCCCTTGTCCTACAGACATTTGCTAGGCAGAAGGAGCTCTTCCCCTCCCTATTGACACATGTTCACCTCTGCCGATAATATTTTTACAAGCCGCCCCGGTTTCCAAGTGGTGAAATACTCCAGGGGTTCCTTGGAATGAAGATCAGCAGAACCTGTGATGTCTTTAGGATACATGGTTTTATTTGTACATATATACAGCCTGAGCATCAGACAGAGGGGCTCACAGCATTAACACCCAATGAGAACTTGCTCCTCCATTAGTCATAGCTTTGGATCCAGCACAGAGCAAGCAGGTCTCTCTGTGTTTCCAGCTTCCAGCCTGCTTCCAGCTCAGCTCTCACACAACTAACTGCTATCCAATTGTCATTCTACCATCAGCCGGAGGACCCCAAGAGTCATAGCTCTTGCAGCCCAGCTCATCCTTTTGGGATGCTGATCCTGGCGCTTAACTACTCAGCCACAGCTATTGCCTAGACAATAGGGACTGGTTTGTTGAGCTTGTTCTCATACCTTTTTCACCCACCTCAAATACAGGAACCCCAGAGTTGGAAGGGACTCAGGGCATCATGCATACTGTTCCCCGAAACCTGCATCAATATTCACTCTGGTTTGATGGGATACTCTTCCTCCTAGCTGGGCCAACTCAAAGTAGTGAGAGAAGACGGAGACGCAGACACGCTGGAGCATGTCAGCTCCTTACATTTCGAGAGCATGTATCAAAGCACTTTGCAAATTTGAAGTAATTAAGCCTCATTAGCTCAAGGACAGTCATTACCACTCACTCATAATTCTTCAAGCCATTGTGTGACTCTGACAGCAACGAGGCAATGAAAAACCATTAGAGGCAAATAATATGAACCAAATGCAGCCAGGGTACGTCTTGTTCTGGTCTCTCTGTTTTCCTATCCATGCCCACTTTGGGCCCTCCAGGCCACTGTAGGCATCACTCACCTGTTCCAAATCTCACACTACCTTCCAAGAGAAACTGCAGAATAGCTAAGTGGCCTCTGTGGTTAGCACACAGTGGTGAATTGACCAAAGCTGAGCACAACAGCAACTCTCCCCTCCTGTGGTTTCTGTGAGAACAACAGAAAAGATGGTGAGAGCAGGCCAATAGCCCATCTAGTCCAGCATCCTGTTCTCACAGTCATTGACCAGATGCCCCTGTGAGAGGCCAAAAAGCAGGATTCAAGCACAAGAGCAATATCCCCTTCTCCACAACAGTGAGGGGAAGAAAGGCTCAATTTGCAGATGGCAAATGTTTGCTCTTAAAAATAGTCTCACGTACAGCCCATGTGCAGCAGACTTTGTCCATTATTGGCAACAGGCACATGCAAGGACAGGGAAGCTGGGTACCCTTGCCCCAGGCCTCAGAGGGCTAAGCCAGGCAGGGGTCCCCACCAGGGACCAGCTGCTGCTTTCCCCCTTTTTTGTTTGAGTTTATAACTTCATTCTAACAAAACTCCGGCCTGGGCCTCAGACAAGCTCTGCACAGGCTTGATTGGCAGGAGTTGGTTTTGACAGAAACGAGAATCACATGCACTGGAACTCCATTCCCTAGACAAAATTCTAGATCAAGATGACTGTCATCTTAGCCACTGATTCTAGAAGGCTTGACATCTAAAAGTTGAAGGGGACACAGGGATCGATCAATACCAAGTAGTTGAACCCCTCCAACTGTTCCCTTATGCAAGAAGCACCTCAGTTTTCTTTTATTTTCTCATTGAATCCCTAATATGTGATGAGCTACCTTGTTATGAATAAGAAATATACAAACCTTGTGTTTTCCAAGTTCTTAAGTCTGTCTGTAAAAACTGGTTCCTTCACAGAAAAGTAGCCACTTGCCTCATCATAGTCTGGATTTGGCCCTCCTAGTGGATGCTCCTAGTAGCTTTGCAAACCTCGCTTTTACAGATTTTCTCTCATATGTATATAGATAGATAGATAGATAGATAGATAGATAGATAGATAGATATAGATATAGATATAGATATAGATATAGATATAGATATAGATATAGATATAGATATAGATATAGATATAGATATAGATATTCTAAATTACATTTCAAAATATTCATTTAAACAAACTTAAATCAATGACTGCCCTTCTTCTCTTTCCATGGTTCATTTTGCAAACTATATATATTTTACATGAACTATATATTTTACTATATATTTTACATGAACTAAGCCATTCATTAATCCATTGTTACATTCATCAAAACTTATTTACACCGTTGAATTAATGTTAATGCTACCAGCGTTTTTAAACGAACACAATTTTTACCCATATATTCAGTAAACATTTTCCAGTCTTCTTTAAACGTGCATTCTTCTTGTTCTCATATTCTATATGTTAAGTCTGCAAGCTGCGCGTATTCCAACAGTTTATGTTGCCCTTCTTCTTTGGTTGGAACCTTGCTCATTTTCCATTTGGGGGCTAACAAAACACGGGCCGCAGTAGTAGCGTATATAAATAGTCTTTTTTGACACCTGGGAATTTCCCTCTGAATTATCCCCAACAAAAAGGACTCTGGCTTTTTTGGAAATGTACTTTTAAACATTTTTTTTCAATTCATTATATATCATTTCCTGCTTTTACAGATTTTCACCCTGCCACCCACCACAGCTTCCAGCCATTAAAATTCTGCCCATCTCCGTAAACTTAAAGGAATAAGCTGACACCATGAAATTTGACACGAGGACCTAATACCTCACCCAATGCCTATCTAGTCCAGTTCTTTGTTCCATAACACACCATAGGTAATATGCACATACTTAGCACTTCAGCTTTCAAATATAAGGAGATATTTTTATTGTTCAACATAAAGCTGAATATTCCAAAGCTGATGTTTCTATTTTAAAAAATAGAATTGTCTTTTATATTTTTTATGATGTTTTTAATGTCTGTGTTTGTTTTGGGCTTAAAATATTGTAAGTTGGTTTCAGCTGCCGTGGGGAAAAGCAACTAATAATTTTAATCAATCATCATCATCATCATAACTAAAAATCACAATGATTTTAATGGAATGGAATTAAAGTATGGAAAAGGTCCAGTTTACTTCCAGTACATACCCGAGCAAGTGGTTCTCCTGGATCTATCCTTGGTGCTAAAACAACCAAGCCATATTTACTGCTTTGCTCTGTGGTCTCCTCCACAGGATGAGAACAGGACACCTCTGGCCAGCTTGTGAAATGTTAACATGGGGTCTGAAATGCATGCCATGCGGATCTCTGCACATCAAGCTGTCTACTTCAAGCAACAGCTACAAGAGAAGGGTAAAAAAAAAAGGCTGCAAAGTGTGTGCTGCTTTATTGGATTTGTTCCAGCAGAACATAAGAGTCATGCAGGATTAGAATAAAGGTTCAATCTGATCCAGCACTCTATTTTCAACAATGGCCAACCATGTGATGCTCACAGTAGGGTAGAATTCCTCCCTTTGCTTCTCCCTCTACAAAACTGCTGTAGCTCTACAGAAACTCCTTAGTTTGGGATTACTATGTACTGTCCTGATCACCTTGGCTCAAAAAGGATATTGTATAGTCAGAAAAGGTTCAGAAGAGGGCATCCAATATGTTAAAGGGGATGGAGTGACTCACCTGTGAGGAAAGGTTACGGAGTCAAGAACTTCATTGTTTAAAGAAAATTCAAGTAAGAGGTAGCAGGATGGAAGTTTATAAAATTATGCACAGAATGGAGAAGGTGAGTAGAGAAAATCTTTTTCTCCTCTTGTAACAGACGAACCATGGACATCCAATGAAGCTAAATGTAGGAAGATTCAGGACAGATAAAAGAAAGTTATCCACGCAGCAACTATGGAACTGGCTCCCATAGGAGGCAGTGATGGCCACCAATGTGGATATATTTAAAAAACGTTTAGATGAATTCATGACACAGAGGACGTTCAGCGGCTGCTAGCCTTGATGGCTCAGCTCTGCCTTCAAAGTCTGTGGCAAAATGTTGCTAGATACCAGTTGCTGGAATCCACAGGATGGGAGAAGACTGTTCTTGCGTTTGAATCCTGCTCGCTGGTTTCCCACAGGCATCTGGCTGGGCTCTGTAGAAAGAGGATGTCAGAGTAATATAATAATAATAATTTTTTATTTATACCCCGCCCTCCCCAGCCAAGGCCGGGCTCAGAGCGGCTTACAAGCAATAATAAAAACAAGATGAGTGATTACAACTTAAAAACAAAAATAAAATACAACATTAAAATAATGGAACATTAAAATATTAAAATGGAGCCTCATTGCAGGAGAAGGAAAAGAAAAAAGAAAAAGGGGGCGGAGGGAATCAAATTGGCTCCAATCCAAAGGCCAGGCGGAACAACTCTGTCTTACAGGCCCTGCGGAAAGAGATCAGATCCTGCAGGGCCCTGGTCTCATGAGACAGAGCGTTCCACCAAGTTGGGGCCAGTGCTGAAAAGGCCCTGGCTCTGGTTGAAGCCAATCTAACTTCCTTAGGGCCTGGGACCACTAGGGTGTTGTTATTTATGGACCTTGAGGCTCTCCGTGGGGCATACCAGGCGAGGCGGTCCCGTAGGTACGAGGGTCCTAGGCCGTGAAGGGCTTTAAAGGTCAAAAGCAGCACCTTAAATCTGACCCTGTACTCCACCGGGAGCCAGTGCAGCTTGAAAAGCACTGGATGAATATGCTCCCATGGCAGGGACGCTGTGAGGAGCCTCGCTGCAGCATTCTGTACCCGCTGGAGTTTCTGGGACAGCTTCAAGGGCAGCCCCGCGTAGAGCGAGTTACAGTAGTCAAGCCTGGAGATGACTGTCGCATGGATCACTGTGGCAAGGTCGGGGCGGGAAAGGTAAGGGACCAACTGCTTGATGCGGCGAAGGTGGAAAAATGTCGCCTTGGCTGTTGCTGTGACTTGCGCCTCCATGGAAAGGGAGGCGTCAAGGATTACACCCAAACTCTTAACGGAAGGCAATGGCACTAATTGGGCCCCCGCAAGAGAAGGGAGTTGGTCCCTCATCCCCATGCTATCCCGACCTAGCCATAGGACCTCTGTCTTCGAAGGATTTAGTTTCAATCGGCTCCCACGAAACCATCCAGCCACAGCTTCCAAGCATCTGGTCAGTGTGTAAGGGGCAGAGTTGGTGTGGCCATCCATCAGTAGATAGAGCTGAGTGTCATCAGCATATTGATGACAGCCCAGCCCAAAGCTCCGGATAATCTGGGCAAGGGGGCGCATAAAGATGTTAAAAAGCATTGGGGAGAGAATTGCGCCCTGCGGCACTCCACACACCAAGGAGTGGCGTGACGACATTTCCCTCCCTAGTGCCACCCTCTGTCCCCGACCAGAGATAAAAGAGCACAACCAGTTACGGGCTATGCCCTGTATCCCCACGTCTGCAAGGCGATGGTCCAGAAGATCATGATCGACCATGTCAAAGGCTGCTGACAAATCTAAAAGGATCAGCAGTCCTGACCCGCCTCGATCCAGTTGTCTACGGATATCATCTGTTAGGGCAACCAGAGCCGTCTCCGTCCCAAAACCAGGACGGAAACCGGACTGAAATGGATCTAATGCCGATGTTTCCTCCAGAAACCTACCAAGCTGTTCAGCAACCGCTCTCTCAATTACCTTACCCAGGTATGGAAGATTTGAAACTGGGCGGTAATTGGATAGGTCTAAGGGATCTAATGAAGCTTTCTTTAAGAGTGGACGCACCACTGCTTCCTTCAGTTCCCCTGGGAATGTCCCCGTGTCAAGGGACAAATTGATAATTTCAACCAGGGGGGTCCGCGCAACATCTGGACACTCCCTAATCAGCCAAGACGGGCATGGATCAAGGAGGCAGGTGGTGGGCCTACCAACTTGGAGGAATCTATCCACATCAGTAGGGAGTATCCGATCGAAATGGTCCAACACTGGACCTGAAGTCAGTCGAGGGGCCTCCAGTTCAGTCACTGTATCTAAATTGGCAGGGAGGTCACGGCGGAGCAACAGGACTTTCTCCGCAAAAAAGCTCGCGAATGCCTCACAGCTGTGGGTCGAATTTGTGCTTAAATTTGGTTGTCCTCCTAAGGACGTTATTGACCTAATTATTCTAAAAAGTTGTGCCGGGCGAGAGCTAGCGGATGCAATAGAAGCTGCAAAGTAAGATTTCTTAGCAGCTTTCATAGCCATCTCATAGGCTTTCATAAGCGTCCTATAAGATGTTCTTGAGGCTCCGTCACGAGTCCATCGCCATACTCGCTCTAGCCGTCTGAGATCCCGCTTCATTTTCCGGAGCTCCTCAGTAAACCAAGGGGCCCGGTTTCGACGGGGTCGCAGAGGGCGCTTAGGCGCGATTTCATCAATGGCTGCCAAGAGCCGGTTATTCCAGTCCTCAACAAGGTCATCTAATGAGTCGCCAGGAGGAGCAGGGTTCCGCAAGGCTTGTCGGAATCTATCAGGATCCATCAGTTTTCGCGGACGAGCCCAAATAGGCTCGCCACCCGAGCCGGGGAGGAGCGGGAAGTCAATCTTGGCTTTTAAAGCGTAGTGATCAGACCATGGCACTTTCACAGCGGGGAGCATGATCACATCTATGCCAGCCCCAAAGATCAGATCCAGCGTGTGGCCTGCTTGATGAGTGGGGCCCAAAACAAACTGGGAGAGCCCTAGTGTTGCCATGGAAGTCACTAGGTCTAGAGCCTGTGAGGAGGGAGCGGCATCGGCATGGACGTTGAAGTCTCCCAAAACCAGTAGGTTTGGGAACTCCAAGGCCCAGCCCGCCACCACCTCCAGCAGATCTGACAGGGTGGCTGCAGATGTGCTGGGTGGTCGGTACACCAGCCAGACAGCCAAGCTCTCCTTGGTGCCCCACACGAGACCAACACATTCAATGCCGGAGATTGCCGGTGATGGCAGAGCTCTGAAAGAGCAATCCTCCCGGAATAACAACGCTACTCCTCCCCCCCGACCTACAGTCCGCGATTGATGGAGGACAGAGAAACCTGGGGGTGTTATCTCATGTAGGGAGACTACTTCGCCTTCCCGTACCCAGGTCTCCGTCACGCAAGCCAGGTCAATCCCCTGTGAGACAAAAAAGTCACGCATGGTGGCAGTTTTGTTGCCTATGGACCTGGCATTGCACAGCACCAATGACGGAGGTGTGTAATCCTTGTTCTCCCTACCCTCATCCCTTGGGATGGGGCGTAGATTGGAAGGGGTTCGAGGATCACTGCATCTCGAAACCCTTCGCCGATAGAGATATCTAGCCCTACCGCCATTCCTCCCTAGCCCTTCAATTGTGGAAATCCTAGATCCCATACTAGCCTCCCCAATAGATGGGTAACATCCCCTCAATAACAAGTCATCCTTGGGCCAGGACTCCTGGGTCAAAATGGTATGGGAAAGAGGTGGAGGTCTGATAGGGTAAGTATCCCTAGAAGATAAAACCCAACCAACCGCACCCCAAGCGGGGGGGACAGTCC
This sequence comes from Podarcis bocagei, assembly GCF_964188305.1. Lineage (NCBI taxonomy): Eukaryota > Metazoa > Chordata > Lepidosauria > Squamata > Lacertidae > Podarcis > Podarcis bocagei. The sequence goes on from NC_138140.1 coordinate 21,325,589, forward strand.
CATGGTGTTTCATTAACTGTCAATCCCCCTCTCCCTCCTGGGTTAATTGGAGGATTGTTGGTTCTATCTGTGGCTGTGGAAGTATTAATGAGGTATGTGTTATAAAATGTGGATCACTGGCCAACAAAGAGCCAGATTCGAATTCGGAAGATCTGTCCATCCTGTCTCGCCAGGAGTACAGTAGAGAAGGCTGATCATTCTGATAAGTTTTTGGAACATTAGGCAAAGGTCCAGATGTAGAGTTGGTGCTGGATATCTCCAGATTGTCAGCAACATAGAATTCTTTAGGTGTTGTTGCCATAGAAATGTCGGAGGTGCCAAATTCCTCATCTAATTTGGTGTCGTTTGAAAAGGGAACAGGGAGTTGCACTGATGTCTTTCTATGGGATAAAGAGCTATTGGACGTCTTTAAATATTGTGCTCTAGGCTCTACTGTCCTTATATTTTGGGTAGAAATCTCAGTCTTTATACTCATTAGCCTCTTCTTCAGGTCTTGTAATTCTAGGCTTATAGAGTTCTTTTCTTCCTTCGGGCAATTAGTATTTCTAGTGTTGAGCTTGGTTTCCTTTATCCGCATTAGCTTTGACTCTATGCAAGGGACCAATTGCCTCCTTGTTTCGTCTTTAAATACCCTCACTGGGCGGAGAGAGTGGGACCACCATAGAGTATCCTTTATCTCCATGAGTCGAGATGGGAGGGTTGATGACCTAAAGGTCATAAATAGGCGCATGGTGTTTCTCAAGGTAGGCAGGAAGTGGAAATTTTCTAGATCTACATTTCGGTAATGGTAATTCAAGAGCTGAGACAAGGACATAGTAATTTGTCTGCGGTTCATCCACCTATGAGTGTATCGGTGAATCTCAAGCATTATCTGGTTCGTTTGCAAGACTTGACAGGACCTCACTTCATCCATAGTTTGAGTTGGTGAGTTGTTAACAGAGTCATTTCTTATCATCCCTTGGGCATTTAAAGGGGAGGAACTAGTATCCAATTGTTTCTCAATGTTAACTATTCTGGTGAGGATTTCATCCAGTCTTTGGAGAACCAGAACCATAGTATCTGCAGACAACATGCAAATCTCTTGGTAGGGGTGCGTATCCCGAATTGGTTGAAAGCAGGCTCCTCTGCCTTCTAGAGGCATGGGTGGGTCAGCGTTAGGAGTGGGAGGAATCCCTCCTGCTCCTGCTCTTGCCCTCTTGGACGGATTAGCTTTCTCTGGGAGGAGGAGGGTCGGGTCATTGAGATCCTCCTTAAGGGGGGGTGAGGTTCCCCCAACGTTGTTACTCACTGTTTGTTCTATTTGCTCCAATTTCTCGGTTTCCTCAACCCGCTCTGTTTCTGAGCCAGGGCAGATGGCGTTGGCTCTCTGCCGATTCTTTGTTTTAGAGGAATTGTGAGTCTCAATAATGGTCTTCTGGCTCTTTGCACCTCGTTTTCTCCTTCCGGCAGGCATTCTCAATAAGGAAGTGACAGTTGGAGGAGTGTCACTCCAATGAGGAGTGACAGTTGGAGAACTAGGCCTCAAACCTTCCGGCCTAAAAGAGCAGGTTTTAGCAGGGAAAGCCACACCTCTCCTTGAACACACTCAGAGGTGGATATTTAAAGCACAGCCTGGAAAGAACTGGGCAAAATTTAAGTGTGGATAAGCCCTTAGATTTTAAAAGAAGGAGATGTCCCTGCCTCTCTCATGGCGTTCAACCCTTCTGGGCTGCCCTCGGAATTCTCGGAATTCTCCAATTCTCCAATTCTCCAATTCTCCAGAAGATAACAAGTGGCATGTTACAACAGCTGTGAAGGCGGATGAAGGCTGCAGCAGATAGGAATCTACCTTGAGTAGATGGGCAGCTGGTGTGTTAATGAAGTGCACGTTCTGATTTAAAACAATGAATAATCTGTACAGATTTAAATTATTTATCCTGATTTTGCAAGCGATGAAAAAGAGGGCAAGCAGCTTGCATCCCACCATTTGGGCATTTTTCAAATCTCTCTCTCTGGCTTCTGATATTTAGCGAGCTGCTTACAATATCGTATTTCCAGTCAAAAGTAAAAGAAATCCTCAGGCAAGTGAAATTCTGTTCTGCTGTCCACTTCCCCTATCCCATCCAAAACAAAGTCTTGTTTAAAGAATTGGCAGTTGAGATGCCATTGTTGATTTTAACAATGTGCAAATTGTAAAAGAGGCTGTTTTACCTATTCATTGGGGGGCTGAAATATTTTTTTTTAAATGTTGCTCCCCAGATTGATGTACAGTGCCTTCCTAATATCACAACCTGCCAATTGTGGTGAAAATTGTAGTTGCTGATAATAATGGCAAAATCAGCTACAGTGGTACCTCGGGTTAAGTATTTAATTCGTTCCGGAGGTACGTTCTTAACCTGAAACTGTTCTTAACCTGAAGCACCACTTTAGCTAATGGGGCCTCCTGCTGCCGCCGCACCACCGGAGCCCAATTTCTGTTCTTATCCTGAAGCAAGGTTCTTAAGTTGAAGCACTATTTCTGGGTTAGCGTAGTCTGTAACCTGAAGCATATGTAACCTGAAGCGTATGTAACCTGAAACGTATGTAACCCAATGTACCACTGTATATAAATGTGCATTTTGTTTAGATCCAGCTAGCTCAGTGACTGCCAAAAGTCTTCCTATTCATATGTAGGGTGATCAAGGGACCTTACTTGCTGGATCATCACCTTGTCGTGTTGAGTGGGCTTTCACGTTCCTATGACCCTTGTGAGAGAAGCTGTTGGAAGCCTTGGACTCTCAGCAGGGTCACCCAAGGCGGTAAGGTCAAAGGGAACGAGCTAGGCAAATAAGGATCCAAGAAGTCCGCAACGGCAGAACAGGCAGAAGATAACAAGTGGCATGTTACAACAGCTGTGAAGGCGGATGAAGGCTGCAGCAGATAGGAATCTACCAATCGTCATGATACTCATGCCATCGGAATAAAGCCTTACTGCAAAGACTGTGTCATGGTCTGCACACACTGATCTACACACATAAAACAAATTCACGTACATGCATCTTTCAAAAACCCATCCCAAACCCCCCAAAGTCCCATGGTGATTGGCAATGGTAATGCGGACAGGACCATGAAATATGGAAGCCCCTAGTCATAAACCGGCACATGGGCGGTGAATACAGATTCAGTTGTTCTGACTCAAGGAATGAGGTGAGCAGCTTGATAGCTATATCCATGACTGAGCAGCCCTTTTTAGGATCCACTCTGCTCACCCTGAAAAGGGGGAGGGGCTAGAAAATGTGCCCTAGACGTAGTCTACCCTCCTTTTTCCCTGACTGGATTACCGCACCCAGTGGGGTCACCACCCAGAGGTCATAAAAGACAATTGAACTTTTGAACATGGAATATAGACTTTGTTGGATAACACAGGTACTGAGCATCCTGAACTCAGGACAGCCATCATTGCAAAAGAATTGTGATGTTTTAATATTGATATTACAGTGCTTCGAGAAACTCAAAGAAAGGGACAACTGAAGGAAGAAAATGGAGGCTACACTTTCTTCTGGAAAGCTCTACTTGAACGAAAACATTGAATACATGGAGTAGGCTAAGAGGCAGCAACTGGCCCAAGCTCATCTAGGGAACTTCATAGTAGAGTGAGGATTTGAATCCTGCACTCCCAGTCATAGTTTGGCACTCTAACCACTACACAACACTTCTTCACCCTAAGGTCCCATGGTGGATATACATTAAAATACAATATTTAAATGAACAACTTGAAACACCCTGCAATCATAAAAATAAAGCGGGCCCTAAAACACACACATATTGGAAGGAAGTGTTTCTCTCAATTTATCAGTGCCAGCTTTTATAGGCAAGAAGTGGTTTAGAGCTCTGTCTCTCCTTGTTTCCAGCCAAAAAAAATGAGCAGGCTTTATAAAAACCCAAAGTAATCTTTCTGTTTATATTTGAAATACTCAAGGGTTTAGGGTTTGTTTTGCTTTTGGTATGTTCTGGCACGCGTATTGCTCTATCCCTTGTGAACTAAATATTTTTTTACAAGAGTGTCATTTTAGATTATGTTTTACTAAGAACATAAGAAGAGCCTTCTGGATCAGGCAAGTGCCCCATCTAGTCCAGCATCCTGATCTCGCAGTGGCCAACCAGATGCCTGTGGGAAACCAGCAAGCAGGAATCAAGCACAAGAGCCCTCTCCTCACCCACAGTTTCCAGTGATGGATTCAGAAGCACTGCTGCCTCCAACCATAGAGAAAGATCATAGCCATCCTGACTAGTAGCCATCAATAGCCCTCTTTTCCATTAATTTGTCTACTCCTGCTTTAAAGCCATCCAAATTGGTGGCCATCCTAGCTTCCCATGGGAGTAAGTTTCATAGTTATTCATTCATTCATTCATTCATTCATTCATTCATTCATTCCCCACCCATCTGGCTGGGTTTCCCTAGCCACTCTGGGCAGCTTTCAACAGAACATTAAAAACAGAATAAAACTTCAAACATTAAAAGCTTCCCTAAACAGGCGTGCCTTCAGGTGTCTTCTAAAAGTCTGGTAGTTTTTCTCTTTGACCTCTGGTAGGAGGGAGTTCCACAGGGCAGGTGCCACTACTGAGAAGGCCCTCTGCCTGGTTCCCTGTAACCTCACTTCTTGCAGTGAGGGAACCGCCAGAAGGTCCTCGGAGCTGGACCTCAGTGTCCAGGCTAAACGATGGGGGTGGAGATGCTCCTTCAGGTATACTGGATGCAGATGATGGGAGAAAGGCAGGACACTCCAAATGCTGAATACATCTAAATATAACTTTAAAGCAGGATATTAATTCATTAAATTAAATAAGTGCATTTCTATTGTTATGGGTTTTCTGGGGACAGACTAGATGATACCAGTTCTGCTCGTCTCACAGGCACTCTGTTAGGGAGTCTGATGTGCTAAAATACATGGTTTTTCTCAAGCAAAAAGGCTTGACCATCAAGACCAGGGGTCAGCAAACTTTTTCAGCAGGGGGCCAGTCCACTGTCCCTCAGACCTTGTGGGGGGCCGGACTACATTTTGAAGGGAAGAAATAAGCGAATTCCTATGCCCCACAAATAACCCAGAGATGCGTTTTAAATAAAAATACACCTTATACTCATGTAAAAACACACTGATTCCTGGGCCATCCGCAGGCCAAGTTGAGAAGGCTATGGTGCCAGATCTGGCCCCTGGGCCTTAGTTTGCCTACCCATGATCAAGACCCTGAGTCTCCACAGGGCAGCCATATCTTATTTTAGCAAATGTTTCCATCTGCCTGACTCCTGTAATACATTCCACATAAAAAAGCTAATTACGGGCTGGTGTCGCGTGCACACAGCATTACCTGCTTCACGGAAGCCTGTTACTTTCAAGACCCTGCGGCTGATTTGGGGCAAGTTGCGTAGTGTTTGTTGGTCCAGTTTGGAGGTTCAGCTACTCCAAGCCGCATATTCATTGGCTTTTTGGGGGCTCTGTGCATTGGTGAATGCACTGGAGGCTTGGCAATTTCACCTCATGCAGGCTTGGGTATTAAGGATATTACAGATATTACCTCAGGTTACATACGCTTCAGGTTACATATACTTCAGGTTACAGACTACGCTAACCCAGAAATAGTACCTCGGGTTAAGAACTTTGCTTCAGGATGAGAACAGAAATCCTGCTCTGGTGGCCCAGCAGCAGCAGGAGGCCCCATTAGCTAAAGTGGTGCTTCAGGTTAAGAGCAGTTTCAGGTTAAGAACGGACCTCCAGAACGAATTAAGTACTTAATCCGAGGTACCACAGTACATTCTGCAGGGATTGTTTAAAAATTAGAATTCATTCTCCCAAGACAGATCAGTCACACTGAGGCACCATCCTGACATTAGCCCCTTCGCCTCACAACAGCCCTTGCCCAGTCTGTGACACCCATAGGTTCTTGAAAGTGAGGCCTGATATAGGCGGCCCACTCTTGAGTCACGTGAATGCCCGCCCTCTGACCAGGCACCAGTTTACTTCTGTATTGCGGAAGGTCATCTTGGCATGTGGGGGCAACCCGAGGCCTTTCTCTGGGCACTCCTTCCACATCGGGGCTACCACATTCGCTGCGGCCTGGGGCTTGGATGCAGACCGCATCAAGGCGATGGGCAGCTGGCGCTCTAAGGCTTACAAAGGTTACATATGCCCTGGTCAGCTTCCACTTACAGATTCCTCTTCATTTTCCAGATATTTCCAGCAAGTGCGTTTGGATGATCGGCCACGGTATTGTCCACAGGGCAGCTGCAAATCATTGGGACAAACACCTGAGTATCCACCCAAGAGTCCGCTTATACTGAATGGGTCAGTGAGGGATGCTTTGGAATGCTCTCCTGCCACAGTTACAATGAGCGATCACGGCTCATGGCCCCCCAGATGCCCTGCTGGTTCATCTGGATGAGAATGACCCAGTGGCCCAAAAGAGTATCAACCTAATCAAGTCATTGATCAAAGACATTTGAATAATTCGGACAATATGTCCTAATACTAGCATTCTTTGGTTGGAGCTTCCTCCCTGTTTGCTCTGGAAAGGCTTTGTAGCCTTCAGGTCCAATTACGACATTGCAAAAATCAACAGGGCAATTTGTAATGCAACTCTGTGTTTTGGTGACCGGGTGACCAAGCACTCGGACATTAAACCGTTAAGCTCAACGCTTTTAGTCCTGATGGTGTACACCTGACCCCATTGGGGAATGAGCATTGGTTGTGTGATGTGAAACAGGGCATTGAGAACTGGTTGGGAGACTTTTGAGGCTTTTTGGGTTCAGCTGTAGGCAGTCTTGGTGGCGAGACAGTGATTTCGCTGTCTCGGGTGGCAGTTTTAGGCCTTGGGCAGAAGCCTTTAGTCCTACAAGGAGTGACGTGGTGACTCACCCCTTTTGCGGCAGTGATATCAGAGTCCCCTTTCAAGGGTTAGTGAGGAAAGTCTCTGTCCACAAGCACACAATGTTGGGCCATAGGATTCCCCTTGACAATGTGGAAAAGGGGGCCAGCTGTGTAAATGCACATTTTGCAGTGTTCCCATATTCCTGACTGATCCTATCTTGCCTCAGACCCCAACACGGGACTGAGAGGGATACATGCCCAATGCCTAAGCCAAGGTTTCCTACATCTGAAATTCAATTAAGTTGTGGCCAATTTTAATCCCAAAATATGTTGTCTGTGTTTTCCTTGATTGAGGCCTGGCTCCCAGGGGGTGGGGCACATCTGGGCATGCAATGAAACACTCACATGTCTCTTTTAGGGAGTCAGGGTGCAACAAATTCATTGGACTAGATCAGACTTCTCATTCTGGAGCACCATAGCTTCTGTAGTATCAGAATAATCTCCATCAGTGGCGTGAGGGTCCTGTATTCTACTTAGAATATCAAAGCCACTTAGCAAACAGCAAATCCAAGCCATGTCACAGAAGTTCATACCTTTTGCATTTCCAGCTCACACTTCATTAATTTGATGGGATGAATTAAAGTGTTCTAGTTACACTAATTAAATTATTGCTCTTGGTACACTTAAAATATTATTTTTGCATATTGCTTATTCATATCCAGATTATAATGGGAACACAGAACAAACAAAAATACATTTAAAAATTATGAGAAATGCCAGAAGACAATTAATATTGTTTTCTGTTCAGACAAATTGACCCAGAAGTTAGTGAGCAGCCAAGAGAGGGAGGAGGCAAGGAAATATGAATCCAAGGAAATGTGGGTCCAGGCTGAAGGTGGTGGGATATCTGGAGGACCTGCAAAAGCCTCCAAGGGCTGGCATGGATCTCCCAGTTGCCAGCAGGTTGCTGTTCTCAAACATCCTCTTGCCCCAGTACATCTGAAGCTGACTTGTTAGAAGCAGCTGCAATTTAGTTTTTGTAGATGTAGATGGCCCTAACCACGCGGGAGATGGTTTCCTGATATCTCTGCATCAAACCCTTTCTCTCTCTCTCTCTCTCTCTCTCTCTCTCTCTCTCTCTCTCTCTAAATTTTTAAACATATCATTTCCAAGAATCATTTAACATATTTTCTTATCTTACAATGTTTTGGACTTCCATCTGCCACATCTGAAGATTTCTCAATCTTTATCACTTTATCTACATTTCTTAATTTTTCTATTACTTTTAATCATCCTTAGGTAATAATTCTCTTCATAGTCTTCATTGCAATATTTCGCACAGTCCTCCTTACAAAACTTCTTGCAGTCCTACTCACGTAATCTGTTTATTACAATTGCTTTTCAAATAGTTCAAATATTTACTCCAGTCCTCCAAGCCCTTTTTATATCAGCACCTGTAAGAAATCGGACTGCCATTTCCAGAACTAGTTGCTGATTCTTTGTTTGCTGTTTTCTGACTGGTTTGGAAAAGTGTTTGTGTGTTTTGTGATTTTGGATTTTCACACCTGTTTCTACATCTAAGCTGTTAGCTGTTGATGTTTAAGTAAATAAATATACACTTGCTCATGTAGTTTTTGGTTCTTTTGCTTTGTGTTTCCACATCCTTATTGCAACTTAATTCATTTGTTTTCTTTTTCAAACCCTTCAGATCAACATAGTCACAACTAACCTTAATCACATCAGTCTCCACTCAAGGCCTTTGTTATGTGCCATCCCAATCTCTGAGCAGCAAGAGACTCCAGGGGTCCCAAGCACTTACCCAGTTTCCTTGGAATGCAGGGAATGTGGTATCTTTAGGATATATGGTTTTAGTTGCACACATATATATATAACCTGAGCCTAAGATGGAGGTGCTCACAGCATTAGCACCCCAACAGATCAGGGGTGCCATATTGCCCTCAGGATTGTGGGTGCCCACTGCCGCAACGCAGTAGTGCAACATCACATGTGCACACTTACACATAGTGTGTGTGACATCACACATTCTATGTGCAGGTGTATGTTTGTGAGGTAGCATGTCCACGTTGTTGCTGCCAGCAGCGGCTCTTCTTCCTCCTCTTCTCTGTAGCCAGAGACTCTGCCTCTGCGTCCGAGCCCTACTCTCAAGAAAAGGGTGCCTTGCTTGCTGGCTGTGGAGGACAGAGCTGAGTTGCTTCTCTCTCGGAGGCAGCGCCGCTGCTGCCTGCTGGCTTTTCTCACGTGCCGAGCCTCCACAATTATATTATTGTGGGTGCCCAAGCAGCCACGTCAGTTGGCTCCTGTGCAACAGATCATGCTTCTCCATTAGTCACAGTTTTAGATCCAGCACAGAGCAAGAAGGTCTTTGTGTCTCTGGCTTCCAGCCTGCTTCCAGCTCAGCTCTCACACATCACACTAGTTCTTGTTCTCCCAAATACCGTAAATAGCAGCTAAGTGACAAGGGTGGAGGAAAGGCCCACCCATTAGCCTGGAGGGCCCCATCACTCTGTTGTAGCTCTTGGGACCTGGCTCATCCTTTTGGGATGCTGATGAGGACCTCTAACTGGCCAGCTACGATCATTGCCCCGCAAAGAAAATTGTTCTACTCCTCTTGTCAGATTCTAATCTCACTCAGTACAGGATCCAGAGAACTGGAAGGGACTCAGGGCATCAACCAGACTAACACTCACCCACCCCCTCAAACCTAGAAGAGTACTATTATCTAGCCTCACTGCTTTATTGTCAAGGGGAAAGTGTATGAAGGGTTTCAGAAATTTGGAGACAACAAGCAGTGTTAAGTTGTGGGTGAACATATCAGATGGCACAGCGATTCTTCAAACAGCTCTTGTTTATTCAGAGGCCAGAACAGAACTGAACAGCAACAGTTCAGCCGGCCTGCTTTTATAGGCAGCCGGCTGTCAACATTGTAGCAACAACAACCCAGGGTTTCTCACCTAAACTAACTGAAGTGGACCTGAGTGAAAACTATATGCATGATACTCCTGGTGGCCAGGGTGAGAACTTTAATACATAACAAACAGAATATTGGCAATTTTGCCCTCCATGAAAAGATACCTGACAAACTACTAGTATCTAAAGGGCAGAGTTCAAATGACACCCTCCCCTACACACACACAGACACACGGAGACCATTTTAAACACATCCAATTGACATGCAATTGCTGGTGCGCAGATTGTTTTGGACCCAGAAGAAGGCCGAACGGGGGTGGAATGGGGGTGCAGGCACACTTATAGGCTCTCTGTCAATGAACATGAGGGCCAGGAAAGGCCTACATACACACACAATTATATTTCCTTTACAAATATTGAGGCACATGGTCACTCAGTGTCACCAGTATGTGCAAATGTCTAGTTCATTTAAGACTATAAAGGTAAAGGTAAAGGGACCCCTGACCATTAGGTCCAGTCGCGGATGACTCTGGGGTTGTGGCACTCGATATAGAACCTTTATTTTCAGTAATGATGGAACTCACAGGACAAGTGGAGAACATTTTTGTTTCTATTTACCTTTATTATTTGTAAAGATAAATCTTTGTATGACTTTTACTATCCCTTTTTATTGCGTTAGCATCCTTTTGGAGCTGTGCCGTATATCTTTGTACTTTTGTCCTTCCAGGCTGCGATGCTTTATTGTTTAAATTTCTAATTATTTATTTTCTTTCTTTTTCTGATGTTTGCACCCTTTTTTTACTGGTTTGTTAATTTTTTATTTTTTTTAAAAAAAATACTATTTACTCAGGGCAAAAGCTGCTCTCTCATTTTTAGTTTCACATTCACTCTTTCCCACCAAAGACTCATTTTCTTGGCTGATGTTCAATGCTCTTTTTGAGAAAAGGAAGACAAAGGAATTATGTGTTCATTCAGTGACATCTTGACATTTATTGCTAACTAGGCAGCTCTCTCTATGTCATTGCTCTGGCCACTATCCATAGCAACCTTATATTTGAATATACACACAGAGATAGCTACCAAGCTGCAGAACATACAAGCTTTTTAGGTACCATTCCTATAGTTCTTTTCTGCCATACAATGTTGTAAGGAGCTCGATCAGCTGTTGGAGGAACAGATTTCCCAGATAATTCATCCTCAATGTTATGTACTGAAGTTCTCACCCTGGGCCAGCAGGGGGATACTGTAGATAGTTATGCAAATAAGGGATCGAAAGTGACGTTCAGTGATTGGATAGTTTTAGAAAGTTGTTACATTTACGTGGTACTGGAGCTCTATATAAGCAGGCTGGCTGAGCCCTTCAGTTCAGTTCTGTTCTGGCCTGTGAATAAACAAGAGCTGTTTGAAGAATCGCTGTGTCGTCTGTTATGTTCACCCACAACTTAACACTCAAGGCAAAAAAAAAAACCCCTCCCAAACCTCCCCCCCCATATACATTCTTTTCTCAAATTCCAAATGCATTTTGAGCATTGAAAGCAGGAGATAATAACATAATTGAGCACTTCTTTAATGTTTGACTTGCAAAACAGTAATAATTCACAACTATGGTTTTTTTGCAGGGGTGGGGAGGAGATTAAGTGTTACACAGACTCATAAGAACATAAGAAGAGCTTGCTGGATCAGGTCAGTGACCCATCTAGTCCAACATCCTATTCTTACAGTGGACAACCAGAAAAACCCACAAGCAGGATCCCGCCAATTGGTATTTGGAAACATCACTGCCTCCAGCCAGAGAGGCAGAGCATAGCCATCATGGCTAGCAACCCTCCATGGCCCTCTCCTCCTCCATGAATTTGTCTAATCCTCTTTCTAAGCCATCCAAGTTGGTGGCAATCTCTGCCTCCTGGGGGAGTGAGTTCCACAGGGTAACTAGCTCCTTTGGGCTCTGTTCTTGCATGCATTTGCACATGATGCAGTTGTACCCTCAAAGGCTTATTAAACACCAAGAAGCCTGAATCCAACAAATAAAACTTCAGCTCACTTGCTTAGCTGACAGCATATTTCAAAATCTCTTTTTCTTCTCCTTATTCATGGAAATCCCTTGTTAAGTTCCTTACTTTGGTGTTCATAGAGAGGGAATCTCTGTTTAGCACTGCGTGAAGAAGGGCTTTTATTTATCTGTCCTGAATCTCCCCACTTTCAGCTTCATGAGATGCCCTGTTATAAGAGGGAGAGGGGGGAAAATTTCTGTGTCTACTTTCTCCAGGCCATGCATCATTTTATAAACTTTTATCATGTCTCCTTTTCATCTTTTCTCTAAACGGAAGTGTCCCAAATGCTACAACCTCTCTTCATTGGGGAATTTTACTTTAGAGAAAATATCTGAAATATTTAGCATAGTTTAGAAACTGTAGCCTGAAATCTTAACTTCACAAATAAGCACCTCAAAGCCCAGTATTATTAATAGAATTTGAAAGGGATGATCTTCTGCTCTTGCTACACTATCAGTTGCTGCACACATGCAGCGCAGAACTGCATTAGCAATATTGACTCATCTTGAGATTGTGATCTACAAAGATCCCTGTATTGCTGTCAAGCCAGGTGTCCCCCAACCTATATTTGTAACTTGTTGTGGGAAAGGCAAGTACCAAATGTCAACAGATGACATTTTTACATACATGTTTTCAGGTCAAGGAATGCAGTTCTGGGACTGCATGTCCCTTCTGCAAGATGGTGGTAAGGTTTTTGCACAACACAGCCTCTGCCTCTGCCTGTTTCTTGACTCCTTTCGATTCCTTCATGGTGCAGCGTATGAAAATAAAGATGAGTCAGTCTAGAAATACATCCAGTCAAGAAATGAACCGACATGTGAAAAGGAAGAAGCTTGTGCATATAGCTCCATTTGTAACAAAATAAAAAATAAATTCAGTTTGTAATTATTGTCTGAATAAATTGTACTTTTAAAATGCCAGGCCTGATAATTCTATGGTAATCATATTATACATAATGCATTTTATGTCCTTAAAGTAGCAAAGTGACTTTTGATATGTAAAGAGGACTTTTAAAAAAAAGAATATTGCATTTCCCCCCAAACAATTTCATTTCCTCCCAAAGAAAATGTTAATGGGTGGGGTAGGTGGTTAAAACAAGGTTTTCCCCATAGCTACAAATGTTGCATCTCTACTTATACTCCAATCTTTATTTCATGAGATACTATTACAGCTAAGAATAGAAATGCAGCATGAAAAGCAAAACCACACTACAAGAGACACCTAGAGTTGTCACCTTTGTTCTTGCAAACTACAAGATAGGACCGGGGGGCGGGGCTTGAGATTATTCCCCCCCCCCAACCTGGTGCTGAAATTACTTCAAAGTAATTCATTACAATCCATTGCACCTTAACAGGAGGACACCTCTGGACTATGTCTCTCTCTCTCTCTCTCCCTCCCTCTCTCTCTCTCTCTCTCTCTCTCTCACACACACACACACACACACACAAACACAAACACACATTTGTAAATCTGTCTGTGCTTTGCTACCCTGAGCTAAGTACATTACCTTTCACACACCCTTCACACACATGCAGTATTATACAGCAAAGTTGCATCACACAACCATTTTTTTGCATTCACATTCACACAACCATTTTTTTGCATTCACACTGGATTTGCTTGTGAAAGCATACAAATGCTCATAACAAGATGAGACTGCACCATCATACTGTCAAAGCGCAGGAACAGATTTTTTTGCAGAGAGTCAGGAATGCTTGGTTCACGGCACATGTTTGCATGCCATTATTCAAAATTGTGCATGCGTTGAAGATGATATACGTATTTCATTAAGAGCTGCATAAAACTTGTGCAAGAGAGTCAGGCTCTTGGGCCCCTTCCAACCAGTGGAGCCTGGTAATTTGTACCAGCTCTCACACCCCCACAACCGTCAGTCCCAGTTATTACGGGTAATGTCAAAGTTTCAGAACATGGTTGGATCTCATGCTTCAGGATGAGCAAGGAGGATGAGTCTCCTGGAAAAGATTGTTGGCTGATTGGTTTCTTGGAACAAAGTGTGTGCTTTGATGAATGTGCCAGCCAGGTTCTGTCCCAATCATGAGTTCAGAAAATGATATGGGGAGGAGGAGGAGGAATGTATGGGGAAATGATATGATAATGAGGCAAGAAAAACAATGCACTATACACTGGCCATCCCATTGGTTTGCCTTTTATTTCATCATAGGAAGTTACATTTTCTTTTTAAAAAAATATTTAGAAACATGTGATTTGCCCTCTGCCTTACACGATCTGCACCCACAGCATTTTACAAGAACCCCCTTTTTATAGAGTGATGCATAAATTAGTTAAATGATGAATGATGTGGAAAGAATGGAGAGAGAGAGAGAATCTATCTCTCTTTCTGTCTGTTTCTCTCAGCATGAGAATGTAAGAAGAGTCTTCTGGATCAGACCAATGGCCCGTCTAGTCCAGCATCTTATTCTCACAGTGGCTGACCATATGCCTTTATGCAGGCTTTATTTTGCCTGGGTCAAAGACCCATTTTGGCACCAACTATGCATTTGCATACACACAGGCTGGGAGCCTCAATGGCACCCCTCTGAATACTTCACCCGGGGCAAAAAAACCCAAAACCCGGCTAGCCCCTCATAGCTACAGCTTTGCCTTATGCCACCCAAAGTGTCTTGTGTTTTGGTAATTTGGTTAAAGAATAAAAAGAGGATTCCCTGGATGCCAAGATCCAGGTTTGGGACAAGTACTCTTTGGTGAAAGAACCCCAGCAGAGCTTTAAAATCACAAACATGCAACAAAGTACAGCATGGAAATATAGGCTGTTAGAGCTTTAAAATATCCCCTCCTAATTCCTTTCCAGAGTTTCCCACTTCCCTTAATGTAGAAATAGACCACACGTTTGGTAAGTTAAAAATGGTCTACTTGCAATCTCATCAAAGGTCAGATTCATGTGCTCTTCCATACAGCAGTAAGAAAAAATAGGCAGCAAAACTTAGGTTCCAAAGGTGGCAAATGCTTCTAAATTATTTGTATAGGAACATAAAGATGGCTTAAGTCACATGGCCTAAGACCTCACATGATGAAATATTGCTGGAAAGTGGGATAACGAGTTTTGTAGCCCTTCCTCCCAAGGTGGGGGGGTGACCTAGCTAAGCCTGGCAGGATAGCTTACTCTATGGTCTTAACTCTTCATGCATTAAAGTTAAGTTTGTAGGTTATACGAGGCTGGATTTATCCCACAGTGCTTGTGAGAAACCCACAAGCAGGATTTGAGCTCAAGAGTCCTCTCTCCTCTGACCATGGAGGAAGGTTCATATGGGAAAAGGCAGTGTTGAGGCATAATGCTTTATAGGTCAAGGCCAGCTGACTGAAATATGCTCTCAGGTCATTCTGCACCATCTCCTAATTAATGCACAGTGGTTGGGACAGATGCTGCTATTATGCCATGCCCTTGCAACACAAATGCATATCAGGGTTGGAGAGGTGTTGGTTTAAGCTGGATTAATCTGTTAGGCCAGCAAAGGAGCCAAAAGTTCTGATAACATCACACACCCCACAGTTTCGGGCAAAGAAGGGAGTAATGTCAGCATGCTATGACCCTGTACAGGGCTGAGTACAAATTTATGGGGCCTGGCAATCCAGAAGGGGGACTAGGGCCCAACACTATTGTATATGTTTTCTGCAATTCTTAACAAAATTTCACATCCAATGCACACACGATTCTGCATAGTGGCTTGCAAACTTGCACAGTGCACTGAGTATTTCCAAGCATTTCCAATTCCATTTGAACATTCACTTCTTTGCTTTCATAGAAACCAACTCCTAGGGGCTGTAGGAGCTTTGCCACCAAATAAAATATTTGAGGGGGCTTGGGCCCCTCAAATTGATGAGCATTGCCATTCAAATGATGTGTGTGCACTGTGTCATGTGATCAATTATGTGGGGCGGGGCTTCCCCCCAATATTTCATTCAAGTTGGCACCCTTGCTTGCTTTGATGACACTGTCTTGTCTTACGATGTGCATTTGCATTGGTAGGTTTTTGTAAGCAAACCCCATGGAAAGTTGTGGTGTGAAAAACATTGTGTTGTATCACACATTCAAGACAAGCATTTAACATGTATAGTCAGCTCAGCAATGATCATGTGAGTATTTATATTATTGATGTTAGTCATTAGGCTCTTAATATTCTCAACAAGTACAAATATTGTATTTCTTATTAACATCAAAATGAGACTGCACATTTATTTTACATCTGCTATAGACTTCATAATATTTTTAGTGGCTTCCTGATGTCATATACCTATTTCAACGGCCTCATTAGCTGTAGAGGTAAGATCTGCTAGCTTAGTGGATAATTCCTTTAGTTCATCCTTAATTTCATTTTTAAATGTAGCAAATTCTGATTTCCACTCTGCATCTAGGCCTCTCTGAAACTGATTGAGTAGATCTGTGAAGGGCTCACAATCCTCCCTTCAGGACTGTAAGGTCCCTTGTGAGAGAAACTGACTATTTCTGAAACTATGAAGAGATTATGAGTCATAAAATATGTCCCTGGAATGTTAATGGTTTAGGAAACCCGAACAAATACAGGGGAGTGTGGAATACTTTGAGATAAGAAATTCCAAACTTCGCACTGTTGCGGGAAGTGCCTCAAAAAAAGAGTTTAGAGTTGCTTCCTTGCATACGTTTTCCAGTATTCCTCTGAGGACACCTCAAAAAGCAAGGGGAGTAAGTATCTGGGTTTCAACCCATGTCTCAATTAAGGAGGAAGACATCCTTCAGGACACACAAGGCAAATACATATTTGTTAAAGGAACACTGTGTGGCTTAAAAATGACCTTAGGATTGGTATACAGTCCAAATAACAAACAGAAGTTTTGAGAGGTCTGTGGGGTGGCAACACAAGAACGGGACTTTTCTGTAGGAATGCTATCCCCAGGGAGGTTTATGATCAAAGAATCATATAATCATAAAGTTGAAAGGGATTCTGGGGGTCATCTAGTCCAACCCCCTACAGTGCAGGAATCTCACCTAAAGCATCCGTGACAGATGGCCATCCAAACACTGCTTAAGAACCTCCAAGGAAGGAGAGTCTACCACCTTCAGAGGTCATCACTTCCACAATCAAACAGCTCTTACCATCAGAAAGCTCTTCCTAATGTTTAGTCGGAAGTTCCTTTCTTGTAACTTGAAGCCATTGGTTCAAATTTTACCCTCTGGAGCAGGAGAAAACAAGCTTGCTCCATCTTCCCTATGGCAGCCCTTATTTGAAAATGACTATCATATCTTCTTTCAGTCTCCTCATATCCAGGTTAATCATACATAGCTCCCCCAATCATTTCTCATAAGGCATGGTTTGCAGACCCTTGATCATCTTGTTTGCCCTCCTCTGCACATGTTCCAGTTTGTCAATATCTTTCTTAAATTGCAATGCCCAGAACTGGACACAGTACTCCAGGTGTGGTTTGACCAAAGCATAATTGAGCAGAACTATAACTTCTCTTGACTTGGACACTATACGCAGCATTGAATAGCATTAGGGGTTTTGCTGCTTCATCACTCTGTTGACTCATTTATTTATTTTTTGTTTTTTTGTTTTGTTTTTTGTTTTAACATGTTGACTCATGTTAAGCTTGTGGTCTTGTAAGACTCTGGATCATCTTGGCTGCTCTCCTCTGCACATGTTCCAGTTTGTCAACATCCTTCTTAAAGTGTTGTCTCACTTTGTGTTTTATTTATCTTTGGGGAACCTTTCAGTTGTATGGAGTGGTAAGTCAACTTAATAAATGAAATGAAACTGAGGAAGGACTATAGTAGATGTCAAAGAGGAGGACAAGGTACATAGAGAAGGCATGTTTTCTCTAGAATCTGAAAATTCTTTTGTTTCTCTGGCCAGGTCCATTTTAAAATCGTTCCCGCAGGCTGAAAACTAACCGGTGTTGCTCATGTCATGCTGTTCTTTCACTTAAAATATATGTTGTCCTCCCTTATTTTAGATTCTCATCATCTCTCTCACATGCAAAGCTTAAATTGCCAAGTTTTAAAAATTTTTTGCATGGCCAGCAGAGCTATTTGGGTGGGCTTAGCGAGACTTTATGCCCTCCTCCCTCTCTCTCTCTCTCTCTCTCTCTCTGTGTGTGTGTGTGTGTGTGCATGTTGTCCTTTTAATTATTGAAGAGGCTCCAGACATCTGGATCTGTGCAGTTTACTGGAAGCCAAGGACTCCACTGAGACATGATATAATTAGACAACAGCTAGGTTACTTCAGGGCACCCTTTGCCCGAAACACTGCCAATGATGAAGAAGTGGGGGGAAGGGGGCAGAATTGCATCTCACTTCGGTATTGCTTTGAATTTGCTAATAGGGATCAAGTAATTTGCCCTCACTAAAGGTATCAAAGAAGATAAAAAGGTCACAGTTTTAATCATGTATTTTAAATATGTGCACAGGAGCAATAAATGGAAATATTAGTCTTTTCGAACCAGGACAAGTGAAGGTGCAGTGCTTTGAAAAAGCTTCCAAAAATAATTATTGGGTTGCATCCAATTTTAGTCCTACTTAGAGGAGACTAATTGAAATTAAGGACAGGGCTGTCTTAGACTGCAGGGATGCCAGCTTGAATAAAATATTGGGGAGAGGCGTAGGTAAGCCCCACCTCACATAATAGGAATCCCTCTCTCATAACACTAGAACTTGAGTGTTGGAAGATTCAGGAAGACTTCTGAAATCAAGTTGTTCTTCCTACAGCACAGATTTGAGACAAGGCATTCATTCCCACAGGAGGCAGTGATGGCCACTGATTGCATGACATTAAGAGATTAGACAAATTCGGGAGTGGGGCCACCTATGAGGAGATTCTGATGAAGGCCGAAAAAGGTTGGAAATTGAAGCCTTATGATTGTATTGCTGGAAAATTGACAGGATGGTTGCAATACTATCAAGTCAATGATGTTTTTAAAGAGGACAAAAAATTAGGATTTGAAGACAAAAAATCGAAATTTCAAATAGACATTATAGAAAGTAAGTCTAAACTACTTTCAAAAATGTATAATCTCCTATTAGAATGGAATACAAAAGACGAATTTATAAAAGAGGCTATGTTAAAATGGGCTATTGATCTAGGACACAACATAGACTATGATGTATGGGCCAAACTCTGGAATGAGAGTATAAAATTCACCACTTGTTCTGCCTCAAAAGAGAATGTTATGAAGATGGTCTATCGTTGGTATCTTACTCCCACCAAATTGGCAAAAATGTACATAACTAGTAGTAAAACTTGCTGGAAATGCAAGGAAAAGGATGGCGACTTCTTTCATATGTGGTGGTCATGTAATAAATTAAAAGAGTTCTGGGAATCGATTTATAACGAGTTAAAAAAGATGTTTAAGTATAGCTTTCCCAAAAAGCCGGAAGAATTCTTGCTAGGTTTGGTGGGAGAAGATATTAAGAAGACTGATCAAAGATTATATTTGTACGCAACAACAGCAGCTACAGTTCTGATAGCTCAAAAGTGGAAGCAACAGGAGATGCCGACAATATGAGAATGGCAGATAAAGCTGGTTGAATACGCTGAGATGGCTAAATTGACACACAGAATTCGCAATCAGGAGGAGACAAAGTAGCAAAAAGAATGGTGTAAAGTTTTGATCTATATAAGTGAGAACTGTAAAAATTTGAAAACTTTGGCAGGATTGAAGTAAATCTTATGTCATGTTGTAATATCTAATCAAAGAAACTGTGAACTATAGAATAGAATAGAAATAGAATAGAAATAGGAAATAGAAATAGAATAGGAAGGGAAGGACGGAAGTCAACAGCTCTACGGAGCATAAAGTAGGATATATGTAATAAGATTTAATGTTTTACTGGTGTTGGTGGGTGTTGGTGGGTGATCTTAAATCTCAATAAAAATTATTTATATAAAAAAAGAGAGATTAGACAAATTCATGAATTGCTTTGATGATTACAGTGGTACCTCGGGTTACAGATGCTTCAGGTTACAGACGCTTCAGGTTACAGACTCCGCTAACCCAGAAATAGTACCTCGGGTTAAGAACTTTGCTTCAGGATGAGAACAGAAATTGGGCGGTGGCGGTGTGGCGCCAGCGGGAGGCCCTATTAGCTAAAGTGGTACCTCAGCTTAAGAACACTTTCAGGTTAAGAACGGACCCCCAGAACAAATTAAGTTCTTAACCTGAGGTACCACTGTACTAGCCAGGATGGCTTTGGTCTGCCATCATGGCCAGATGCAGAAATGCTTCTGCATGCCAGCAGCCAAAACAATAGGAGGGGAGAGCCCTCTTGTGCTCAGACCCTGCTTGAGGATTTTCCCACTGAGGTACCTGGTTGGCCACTGTGAAAAGAGGATACTGCTCATCTATCAAATTGTCCTCCATCCAACACCAATCTAGGCTCTAGGCTCTCACAAAAATCACACTCCAGGAAGTAACAGGAAGGAGACGCCATCAACGTGAAGCCCCAGTTAACTAACTCACTTGAGAGTCCACCCAGCTATCACTTGCAGAGCAATGAAGCTTTCTCCTGTCTCTCACCCAGGAATACCAACCACATAGGACTGAATCAGCCTCATCCTTTACCAGTTCTGGAACCCCATGCAGAGCTTGTCTGATGCCCAGGGTGGGAGTCTTGTTAGAATAAAGTTATAAACTCAACCAGAAAAGCAGCTGGTCTGTGACTGGCCAACTTAGCTCTTCAAGGCTCAGGGCAAGTGTAGCTGGCTGCCCGCACCCTGCACAGGCCTGCCCCTAAGTATGGGCATGAACAAACATCACACAACCATAGGGCTCATCATCCCAACATAAAATAGTTACCTTACCTTCAAACTTCAAAGAGATTATAACCTTTGGCATCTCCCCTTTGGTGTTGACCCAATGGGGCCAGGCTGCTGTACCTGCTGAGGATAGTCTTATGAAGTCCTTGCTGGAAACCACAGAGGGGAGAGTGTTGTAGTTGTGCTCGAATCCTGCTTGCTGGTTTCCCGTTAAAGGCATCTGTTTGGCCACCATGAGAACAAGATTCTGGACTAGTTTGGCCATTGACCTTATCCTGCTAGGGCTATTACTAGTGTTACAAAAGTTGGGTGCCTGCCCCTCTCTCTGCCTAGTGGTGGCAAGAGCCCACCCTGGGCCTGTGTTCCTTTGGAGAAGTAAGACACAGTGGAGGCTGTTGTAGCTTTAAGAAATATAGTTTGGTCACCTACTTATTCCTTCAGTCTGCATGGAGGGACTCCAGATCTTACGACATGGTCATTTCAAGAGGGACTTGTCTCTCACAGCCGTGAAGCCATGGAGCCCAAGACATCTCTCCCAGTCAGCTCTGTAGCCACCAGCCCAAAAATGGACCCCAGCCCTTCTTCCCAGAAACCCTTGCTCAGGAGTCTCTTCCTGTCACCTCACACCTAGCTACCCTGACAACCTTGTCTCTGTTCACACCTTGGGGCAAGGGGGAAGAACAGTTCTCTATCATTGCCAATGGCCCTCAAAGGCCCTCTATTGTTTCTTAATGGCCCTAGCTTGGCCAAGTCCTTTTGCATAGACTAGCCTAGGAATTCCTCTGCAGCTTGTATTTCTCCCTTTACACCCCAAATAATCAGAATCCTAGCATTTATTAATTTCTAGGGTTTAGGACGGTCCCCTATGTTCTTAACTTGGAAAGCTTTCAAAGGGGGTGACACAAATTCACAGAGGAAGAGTGAGCTATCAATGGCTCGGCCTCCACAATCACAGACTGCAGTGCTTCTGAACACCAGTTGCTGGAAACCACATAAGGGGAGAGTGCTCTTGCGCATAGGTCCTGCTTGTGGGCTTCCCAAAGGCATCTGGTTGGCCACTGTGAGAACAGGATGTTGGACTAGATTTTCCATTGGCCTGATCCAGCAGGGCTCCTCTGATGTATTGATGTCCTTGCCTTTTATAGGAATTTCCAGGGAATACAGAATAATGAGTTGAGTTTTAACAAGCAAAATCTCTTGGGGCCAGGAAGGTGGAGGTTTGCCAAACAGACAGAAGCCCATCATCCTTTTGCAAGAGCTCAGAGAAGTCCTTGCGACACGGCAGCAGAACATCCTAATATCTTGGCACGCTAGAAGGCAGCACTCATCAGACTTCTTTGGGTGGAAATTAGCAACACGCCACTCAAGTGGTTCACTTGAAGGAGAGAGAGAAACCCTGTGTAACTAAAAATACAAATAATATTAAAAATAAAGTTTGTCCAAGTTCTGGTGGTGCCAAATACTGTACCGTGGAACATGGTGTGCTCTGGCTGCCCTTCTTTCCTGGGCCAGAGGCCAGATGGCCCTCTGCTAATGACTTTAGGTCACTAAACCACGTCTGCTATGCAAGAAGCAGAGGAACAAATAAGTTTGCAACGGTGACTTGATCAAAGCTTCCCTTTTGTCACCATGTGCTCCACGGAAGGGAAACATTGCAGCCTATAAACCACGCAAACCTGTACGTGCGTGGGATCTGATGAGAGATGATAACTAGATTTATTTATATTTTGTTTATTTACTGCATTTTTATCCCACCATTTTCTCCAAGGAGCTCGAAGATGCCACACGTGATTCTGCCCCTCTTCATTTAATCCCCTCAACAACCCTGTGAGATGGGTTAAACTGAGAGTGAGTGACTGGCCTAAGGTCACCCTGTAAGCTCCATGGGCATTTAACCCTGTAAGCTCCATGGGATATTTCAGTTCTGGTCTCCCAAGTCCTAGACTGACACTCTAATCCTCACCACCACCACCTTCACAACAACCCTGTAATGTAATTTAAACTGAGAGCGAGTGACTGCCACAAGGTCACACCCTGTGAGCTTCATGACTGAGTGGGGATTTGAATCATAGTCTCCCAGGTCCAAGTCCAGCACTAACCACTATACTACATTGTCTCCCAATTTGCAGGAAGGGCTTCTCTGCCACACATGTGCTTTGCACGTAATTTAGGCATTACGTGCAAAGCCCCAAATAGAAAGGAGATTTATATCTCATGGAACCGAAATAGGAAGCCATATGCATATGTTCCACTATTCTCTTGTATAAGATTTCACAGGGTTGCCAGGTGTGCAGGGGCTGAAAATATAGATCTGGGGGACTTCTATCACTGATTTGTCATCCATAGCTTAACTCTGTTCTCTCTCTCTCTCTGTCTCCAGGTCCAATCCTGCAGCTACATTCTGAAGGGCCACAGCTCAGTGGTAGAGCATCTGTCTTGCATGCAGGGGGTCCCAGATTCAGTCCCCTGGCATCCTGAGGTAAAGCTGGGAGAGAAAGACCCTGCCTGAAATTCTAGAGAGCCTCTGCCACGCAGCGGAGACAATACTGAGCAAGATGGACAAATGGTCTGACTCCGTCTAAGGCAGCATCCTACATTCCGGTGTTCCTATGAAGTGTTCCACAGAGGGAGTGTGAAGGAGAGAGAGAGAGAGAGAGAGAGAGAGAGAGAGAGAGAGAGAGAGAGAGAGAGAGACCCTAAAGCTGGCATTAGCATTTTCTCTTGCTTTGCAAGTTACCCCTGACAGGTTCTTTTTGTGGTGAAAACTGATGGCTGGAGAAAGAGGCCATTGATTTGAGCGTGGAGAGGAAGTATTCTATTAGCGTCTGCCACAGAGGGTCATTAGGCAATCTTGTCTGTCAGCAGCAAGAACTCTCTGCTGCTCGGGGTTTTGGCTTTGAGCACACACCACTCTGAAACAGACTGGCATTGTGCAATGATGGGATTTCATTTCAAGCATCTCAGCAAAGAAAAATGGAAAGTAGAAGAGAACAAGGAAGAGCAATAAAGTCGGAGTGAAAAGGAGGGAGAGTCGCCACCCCTGTTAAGCAGGGCTCACCTGCATCCTTTTTCTGAATGCATTTTTGCTAACTTTCCTTAAAACATTTTCTTTTCTTGAATTTATTAGTTGCTTTTCTCCCCAACAGACAACTCAAAGTGACTTACGGGGGGTGGGGGGAATACATACATATCCTTAAACCAGAGGGTGGGGTGTACTTTTAAGCATCCCACCCACCCTAAAATGATTAAAAATGGATGTTTTAAAAAGAAATGTAACCACGGAGCCAGGTGAGCATTCTCAGGGAGCACATTCCAATTAGCGGGGAGCCACCACTGAAAAGCCCCCACCCTCCATGCTTCCCGAGGAGGGAGCACACAAAAAAGGGCCTCAGATGATAATCACAGGGGTGGGTTGAGTTTTATGGGGACAGGTGGTCCCGGAAGTATTAGGGTCCTGAGTCCAGCATATAACAAAGAGCTCATCCTCACTTCCACTTGACCCATTGTCAGGGACTGGCTGCATGAGGAAGAGTGGTGGCAGCCTGTGGTCCAGGAGGTGCCTGAAGGGGAAGAGGATTTTGAACCAGGTTCAGACAGGTGGGACAAGGAGGAATCATAAGCAGAGAGTGGGGGGCGAATGGGAGAGACTTGATGTAGCCACAGATGCTGATAGAGAAGGAGCAGAGGCTGTGTCTCCTGCTCTGCAATACAGTCCTGTTTCAACTCCTTCCTCTCCCCCACTCTCAGCACAGGAACTTAGGGCCCAGAAACAGCTGGACCGGTAAAGAAAAGCTGAGTCACAGCAGAAGAATGCAAGGAGGGTGTTATGTACTGAGCTGAATCCTAGAACAATAGGATCCAGAATGCAGCAGTCTGATAGGTCTGCAGGAGCCACCCAATCCAGCTCCAGGTGGAAGTGAATCAGCAACCTGATTGGCCTGCAGGAGCAGCCCGAAATTAGCCAATCACGCAGGGCCCATTGTGTAAATAATGTATATATAGCTAGACGTTTTGAGGAAAGTTTCATCATTGCTACTACGAGCTGAATAAAGAGCATGAAATTCACACTCGACTCCAAGTATTTTTCAGAGGCAGTCATAAATAAGGGGAAGAGGGTCCGGAAACTTAGCTTCTGCAACTGACTTACTTATCTGAATCGCGCGTATGTATGCTGACTCCCTGGTTGTTGAGTAATAAAATTAATTACTGCCAAGTCACTTGTATGCTTCTGATTACACTTTCGGATAACAGCCGGCAGGGCTTTCTGTCAGCCTGACACCCATATTTTGATCATATAATGCCATTATTAATTCCCCCTGGCCCAAGACATTTTCTACTTGTTCCACTGCTGTGCCTTGCAAAAATCCAAGCTTATGCATTTAATTGGAACTTATCAGATGGGCGGAAAACCCAAAGAGGGGTTTTTGCACAACCCAGTTTCAATTCATCAGGTAGAAGCAGAGAATCATAGAATTGTAGAGTTGGAAGGGAACACAAGCAACATCTGGTCCAGCCTCCTACAATGCAGGAATCTGTGCACAAAATGATTTTAAAAAACAGGTCAAGCAAAAGTGTGGGTGAGCTCTTAAAAGCGGATGAGCTCTTAATCATTGTTGCATAATACAATCAAAATATGGGCCAAACCAAAGTGTGGATGAGCCCCAAACTCACATACAGTTTCAATACATATTTATCTATTGTTTTCCTTGTGTCCTTTCAGAGTTAGAGCAATGAGTTGCATTTTGTTTAAATTTCACACGAGGCACTTGGGAAAATACAATTACTTTTTGCTCTAGATGTGGTGGACAGAAAGAGTGTCGTCACTGAGGGGTGCACTGAAAAGTTACATCTAATATTTTGCCAAGGTCTCCAGGCTTGCTACCATCAAGCAATGTGGATGAAGCCTGAGCTGAATTTGCAAAACTCAAGAAAACCTACGATGCAACTCATTTCCAGAGCCGCAGACAGCAGGCTGTCCCAAAAGATCCCCAGGGCAGGAAGCCCATACCTGGTCTTTGAACCCCTCCCCACTAAAACAAACAACAACCCCCCAATAAATGACTGGATTCAAGTTACAAAAAAGGAGATTCTGACTAAACATCAAGAAGAACTTTCTGACAGTAAGAACTGTGATTTGGCCTTGCAGGGGGGGTTGGATTAGATAACTCTGTGGGTCCCTTCCAACTCTAAAGTTCTATTATTCTAAACAGCACTTCTGAAGAACACCACCTTCTACAAATATTCAGTACAGTCTTTCTAATCAAGAGACACATTTTCCATGGGATGGTTTAGATGAGACAGGTTAGGAAAGGAAATCAATCTGGAAAGCAAGCATGTCTTTTTTAAAATGCTAATGGTGGAGTATTCAGAATGCAGCAGGAAGATAAATGATAAAATTGTCATAACACTAAAGTGAGATTCAATACCTTCATAAAAGACAGGAGCTCTGTTTCATCCATCGCTTATTGACTTGATAAATATTCACAGAGAACAAGTGCTCCCTTGATTAAAGGGGTGGCCACATAAAAGGCACAACGAAATACAAAAATCCTTCAGGAAAGATGGTGGCAAGGGGGTGTGGAGTTGGGGGTGGGCTCCTTTGTTCCCAGAGGACAGAGGTCTATTGTCCAGATCAAGATAAGTGATAGTGCTGCTGCTCCTTTCTGCCTTGCTCAGAACCCACCTGAAGTATTTCTATCCCATTAGCTGTGACCACAGAGCCAACAGTATGATGTAGCAATAGAAAAAGCTATTGCAATTCCAGGCTGCATTAACAGAGGTCTAGTGTCCCGACTGAGGGAAGTCATAGCACCACTCTATTCAGCCTTGGCCAGAACCCACCTGGAGTGCTCTGTCCAGTTTTGGGCACCACAGTATAAGAGGATAAGGAGAAACTGGAAGGTGTGCCAAGAAGGGCGACTAAGAAGATGAAGGGCCAGCAAATCAAGTCTTGTGATGAACAGTTGAAAGGGTTGGGTATGTTTAGCTTGGAGAAGAGACACAGAGAGGTGACATGAGAGTCATATTCAACTGCCTAAAGATCTGTCCCATGGAGGAAACTTGTTTTCTGCTGCTCCAGAGCTAGAACCAGTGGATTCAGATGACAAGAAAGGAGATTTCAACTAAATCTTAGGAGGAATTTTCCGATAATTAGAGTCGTTTGACAGCAGAATAGACTCCTTCCTTGGGGACTCCATACAACTGGGTCTGTGTAAACTACTGGAAGTCGGGGACTCCACTGAGGGGTGATATTCGTGATATTAATAGAAAATGGCTAGGTTGCTTCAGGTAAGTCTTTGTCCCCAAACCCATATGTACTGAAGAAATTCCCTCTCACTTCAATATTACTTTGACTTTGCAAATAGGGAAAAAGTAATTTACCTTTGCTAAAGGTACTGAAAAATATAAAAAGCGCTCTATGTGGGTCACAGTTGTAATTATGTGTTTTTAAAAACCTGCAAATGAGCAATAAGTGGAAAGGTAAGTCTTTTTGAACTGGGACATGGGAGGGTGCAGTGTTTTGAAAAGTTGCCACAAAGAATCATTGGGTTCTATCCAGTGTTAATCCAACGCAACGTAGACTCATTTGAATTAAAGGCTTATCCACAACTACCCTTCCTCCAATTATTCCAGGCACAGTACACATTTTAAAGCTCCATGTCTGAATGCCCTTTTTTCCCTCCCAGAGCTTTCCCTGTGAAAACTTGTTATTTAATGCTCAATTGGAGCAAACATCAATCCACAGAAAACCTGAATTGCCGTTTGTTTTGCTTCAGCTTTGACGAATGGGTTTTCAAGTGTAAAGCTCAGGGCAAAAAAACAGAAACAAAACAGGTCATAGATCTTTTCACCTGTGTACACAGTCTTAGAATGCTATTCCTCCTCCCTTCCTCTTTGGTCTATTGAATAGGTTTGATCCCTCAATTTCTACATTCTGGTCATAAATCTCATCCCACAAGGTTTCAGTAATGCCTAATAGATCATATTTGCCATCTTGTATAAAGAGCTCAAATTTGTCTTGCTCGTTTCCCATACTCCGTGCATTGTGGGACATGGGTGGTGCTGTGGTCTAAACCACTGAGCCTCTTGGGCTTGCTAATAGAAGGTTTGAATCCTCGCAACGGGGTAAGCTCCTATTGCTCTGTCCTAGCTTCTGCCAACCTAGCAGTTCAAAAGCATGCCAGTACAAGTAGATAAATAGGTACCGCTGTGACAGGAAGATAAACGACATTTCTGTGGGCTCTGGTTTCCATCACAGTGTTCCATTGCACCAGAAACAGTTTAGTCATGCTGGTCACATGACCTGGAAAGCTGTCTGTGAACAAACACCAGCTCCCTTGGCCTGAAGCGAGATGAGTTCCACATGCCATAGTCACCTTTGAATGGACTTAACCATCCAGTGGTTCTTTACTTCTACCTTTGTCTTACTCCATGCATTAGTATAGACTAGAGACAATTGAAACCACAAGTCATTCCTTCCATCTGTTTCCTTCTTGTGGTTTCTTGCCCTTTAGCAGGTTTTGTTGCATCTCCTCAGTTTCCTGTGCATCACTGAAACTTTTATCCCCAGTACCAGGTTCTTCCCTTTCCCCTTTTCTTGTCACGTGTACTGCTGTCAAACTAGGTGTCCCCCATCATACAGTTGTGCATCTGATTATCCCTGCCTAAGTGCAAAAACTTAGATTTGTCCCAACCAAAATTTGTTTTGTTAGTTTTTCCCAGTCCTGCAATCTGTTAAGGTCTACATGAATATTGATTCTATCTTCTTAGCTATTAGCCACCCCTCCCAGCTGTGGAATAACCAGCCTCATATGACCAACATGCTTAAGTCTAATTAATGCTAGGCTTAGCTTAGCTTAGCTCACCTTGTGAGGGAGCAGGTCAGGCATAGTCAAACTCGGCCCTCCAGATGTGTTGGGACTACAACTCCCATCATCCCTAGCTAACAGGGATGATGGGAATTGTAGTCTTAAAACATCTGGAGGGCCGAGTTTGCCTATGCCTAGAGTAGGTAATCAAGTCTTTGTTCTCCAGTCTACCTGGGAAACTGTGTAATTGCTCCAAGCTCAAACCACATGGCTCTCACAAGCCATTCTTGAGTACATTACCTATAATTTAGGAACTTTCACCACAAAGTTTTACTGCCTGTGCAACCTATTATGAAGCACATGAATCTGAGTTTGTAAATAAAGCATTTTTTAAGCTTACCAAATATATGGTCTTTTCCTATGCTGAGGAAAGAAGGGACTATTGTGGAACTCAATAGTGGAAAGTCATATTTTAAAGGCCTATGTTTCCATGCTTTACTTGACTGCATGTTTTGTTATTTTAAATCTCTGCTGGGGTTGTCTCATCAAAGAGTACTTGCTCCAAACTTGGAACTTGGCATCCAGAAATTCTCTTTTTACATACAGTACCTATTTCCTTGCAACAACACCAGTTTGGTGTCATCTGTTAGTTTCTAACTCCTCATCAGCAGTAGGCAAAGGCCCTGAGATGGTCATGATAAATCCTTATAGTTTAAAATGCTTTCTTTAATTTTATTTTCCTTTAGTGCTGCCTGGAAGACCTTTGTTTGCTTGTCCAGATGGGCATGGGGGTGGGGAGAGTTTTGCTCATATGTGGATTCAGTGAAACCATGGAATTATAGAAAGATAAATCAAAGATGGAACTGGAAAGATGGGGAAAATTGTGGTCTTGTCCAAGCAACATAAATGGAGTGTTTGCTTTCTGGATCTTGGAAATCAGCCCATCTCTCAATAAATAAAGACAAATTCTCTGTAGTGGTTTGGCAGGGTAAAAATGGGATGGGGCCACCATGAAACTTAACAGGCCTGGAACAGATTTAGCAAGATCACAGTTACTTCATCCAAGATCACGTTACTGTAGTTGAATATGGAAAGTGAAATTACTTGTTTTTCTACTTGGGTTGAAAGCAAAATTATTGGTCCATATTTTATCAGGGATCACCTCCGCTTCCTGATCTTTCCTGAGACCATGTTTAAGATTAGAGACGGGAAATTCCAATTCCATATGTTTGTATGCCTCACCTCTAAAAGGATATTGTAGAGCTGGAAAAGTTTCGGAAAACGGCAATCAAAATGTCCAAGGGGATGGAGCAACTTCCCATTTTGCCTCAAGCAGCGAAATGGGGTATGCTAGCCTTCAGTGGCCATAATCCATTAAATATGGTACATGTCAGTGGATCTTTATTTGAGGTACAAAGGGAGCATGAGAACAAGTCTTCGTGTTAGTTACTGTATTGATTTGTTTTCTCCTTGCCATTTAAACTTTGAACAATTCAATGGAACCAGAATCAATCTCTTTATCAATTTAAAGCTTATTGACTAGACTCTGCAAAGTCTTCTTTAGCTGTTGCCTTGGTATGGTCGCATTTGAAATGCAGCATTTTCTTCAGAATTTGGGTTTGTATTACCCATTCATGCTGAGTTTTAAACACTTGCATAAGATGCAAAGTTTTAAATCCCTCATCTTCGAACAAAAGCCTTTTCTTGTCATTTTAAAAAAAAAATCTCACTTTCTCTCCCTTTCTGATACCAGCTTTTCCAAGTCTCCAAAGGAAACTAACGCAAGTCTGAGTGGTTGACTCATCTTAAAAGGCACCGGGGGATTTAAGTAATACAAATTAGAATAAGATTTTTCCCCCCACTTTGATGGTGTTAATTCTGAATGGAACACCACAGCTGACAGATTTGTCACACAGAAGAGCTATGAACATCACCTGAGAGTATGGAGCAGTTTCCACTAATCCAGTTGCAGGCCCTAGACTTTAAGGATCGCTATAATTCATGACATTTTGCAGAATAGTTTAAAATGATTCCTCTTTCCTGTAACCTTGAGATGCTTAGTACTCCTGTTATCCACATCTCGCTGTGTTCTGATTTGATACATGATATCCAGTCACAGAACATTTCGGGATTTGGACTACTGCCATTGGCCCTTAAACGATGAGTTAAAATTTGCAGCTTAGAAGTTTAGACAGCCAATCATGTTAGGAGTAGGTGTGGCTCAGGCCTTCAAAAATGTATATAAGCAGTTGCTTTGCCTCTGTTGTCCAGGTCTGTTAGTTTAATAAAGTTTCTTGCTGTTGTCACTATGTCTTGCTTTGTGGGAACCCTCCTACACTTCAGCCATAAATATAGTTTTATCAAAACTATATATTCTATATATTCTTTTATATTCTTAAAAGAAATGGACCAACATTCCAGCTGCTGACCAGGATCAATCTGTGGGTACCAAACTATCAGATAGAGACATTGCCCTTTAGTCAAAAAGCAATAAGCTCATAGTTCTAAGTCAACTGTGACCTGCATTCAGCAGACAGAGAAGAGATTTCAGTGAACACATTATTCATTATTATTTTTGTAAAAATGAAAGACTGCTTGAGTGCCAAAACAAAAACAAAAACAAAAAAACCTAACCTGGAAGAGTGTGAGCCAATGACTTCAAATTACAAGAAATGAGATTCCAACTAAACACCAGGAAGAAATTTCTGGTGGTAAGAGCTGTTTGGCAGTGGAACAGAAGACTTCAGAAGGTGGTGGACTCTCCTTCCTTGGAGGTTTTTAAGCAGAGGTTGGATGGTCACCTGTCAGGGATTCTTGAACTGCAATTCCTGCATTGCAAGGGGTTGAACTGGATGACCTTTGGGGGCATCTTCCAACTCTGCAATTGTGTGATTCTATGAAAGTGGTTTACAAACGGAACAAAACACTCAGATTATTAGTAAAAACAATTAAAACATTTTTTAAAAAACTATCCGTAAATTAAGCACACATTGGCATTCTAAGCATCTGAATGGGCTTTCTCCAACAAAGATGTTTTTTGCAGGCCCTGAAAAGGGTATATTGAAGGTGCTTGTTTGGTTCTTGCAAATGTGGGGCAGGTTTTCTGAATTAAAAAAATAATCCAAGAGGTGGGGAGAAGAGTTGTTATGCGGCACCTGGAACAGAGCCAGTTTCACAGATTGAAGCAGTAATGTGAGCATATATTGGGTAAGGTAATCTCACAGTTAAGTTGGTTCAAAGCTATTAAGGGTTTTGCGTATTAATAATAGCACCTTGAACTTGGTCCAGTAGCAAATGGGCAACCAGTGCAGATCTCTGAGCATGGGAGTTTTATGCTGACAAGGCCTCTCTCCTGTCAGCAATGGGCTGCCAACTTGAATACAATAATGTGAGCGGCCCAGGCGAGCCCCACTCCATATAATCAATCATATGGCACAGTGCGCGCACACACACACACACACACACACCATTGGTGGGGGTCCACAGTCCCATGGAGTTGGTTCCTATGGACTGCAGCTTCCAGATCAAGCACAAGGGAAGCCCCAAGAAGAGAGCATTGCACTAATTCAGTCTTGAAGTAACACATTACAGCTGTGATGGGCCCCAAAGGCTCATGAAAAGCAAACATCACTATTGGACTTTCAGCAGTTTTACCTGCCTCAACACAAATCAGACCGAACACTTTTAATTTGCTCAACCTCTGATTGCACTTAATTCAGCAACATCATCACCAGATCAACCTGGCAGCCTCTTCCAGAGCTGTCTTTCCCATTGGTGTTAATGGTTCTTTGCGCCAGGGCACCGGCCTCTCAGGGGCGCCCTAGTGAGTGGGGGAACTGCGCAGCTTGGCTGGCAGCCTCCCCTTCTCCTGCACGCCCACCAGCTGCACCCCACCAACTATATGGCTGGCGGGCGTGCAGCTTCCTTCCCAAGCCTCCACAGGAGGAGAGCAATCCCCCCCCCCAGAGGCTTAGGATGAAGCCTCTGCATCTGCTAAAGACGGCCCTGCTCCTGGTCATTGTCACCCTCCTGCTTCCTGGAGAAAGGTGGCGCGCAGCCTTCCCAGGCTGCCTTCTCGGGCACCCCAACGATGGAGAGCATGTCCGCCAGCACGTTTTCCTGCTTGATCGCTGCCACCACGCCAGGAATCGGGGTGGTGGCAGAGGCAGAGGCAATTTTCTACTGCCCCCTCCCTTGTTTTGGAGTTGCCAGGGGGCACGCTGGAAGGATCTTTGCACCATAGCGCTGGATATGCTTAAGACAGCCCTGGCCTCTTCCCTGAGTTGAGAGGATGCCCTGAATGTGGAACTGCAAACCATGAGTGGTGGAAATGTAATGTGGTTCAGCGATTTTGGTAAGAAGGTTTTATGGAGATAAGTCTAATCTCACACCAAGTGGTACAGTGCACACTACCAGTTTCTTTATTGTCTGCATTTCATGAAGAACAAAAATATTTATATAGTACAAAGAAATGATTACATTCTTTCTCAAAGCAGCCTGGCAACTGCTCAAAACTGGAAAAGTCTGGACCATCTTCCTGTGAAGACAAAGGGCTCATCCACACATTTGCTTGACCCATATTCTGATCATTTTGTGTACCTATTAATTCCCTCAGATCCAAGAGGTTTTCTTGTTATGAAAAACTGGTCTTACCCACTGAACTGGATATTATTGGAAGTGCAGAAAATCCAAAGTAGGATTTTGCTTTCCCAGACTCTTGATGATTATCTTGGTTACCCTCCTCTGCACACCTTCCAGCTTGTCCATATCCTTCTTCAACTGGGGTGCCTAGCAGTGGCATAGCGTGGGGGGTGCAGGTGGGGGCCGGGCACACCGGGCGCAACATCTGGGGGTTAGGGTTAGGGGGTGCAAATCCACAGGTTAGGGGGCGCAAATTACTTGCCTTGCCCCGGGTGCTGACAACCCACGCTACGCCACTGGTGCCTAGAACTGGACAAAGGACTCCAGGTGAGTCCTGACCAAGGCAAAATAAAAATGATACTATGACTTCCCTTGATCTGGACACTTAATTTCTGCAGAGTCAGCGTGGAATTGCATTAGCCTTTTCTGCTACTGCATCACACTGTTGACTCATATTCATATCAATCATTCATAAATAAATAGATAGATAGATAGATAGATGATAGATAGATAGATAGATGATAGATAGATTCATTTCTTTTCCAATAATTAAGAAACATTTGCCAATGTTTTAAAAAGGTATTGTGATGCTGTCTTTCTTCTTCAGTTCTTACATGTTGTGATGACATCAGACCTGTTAATGCAACATGAATTGCATTTTTTTTCTGCTACTGCATCACATTACAGTGGTACCTCAGGTTACTTCCTACTAAACAGATGGATTTTGTTAGAGGTCTGATTTGTAAATCTGGGGACTGTCCCCAGGAAATGGGGACATCTGGTATCCTTAACTTTATTCGTTCTGGAGATCCGTTCTTAACCCGAAACCATTCTTAACCTGAGGTGCGCTTTCGCTAATGGGACCTCCTGCTGCTGCTGTGCAATGGTGTGTGATTTCCGTTCTCATCCTGGGGCAAAGTTCTCAACCTGAGGTACTAGTTCTGGGTTAGTGGAGTTTGTAACCCGAAGTGTTTGTAACCCAAAGCATTTGTAACCCGAGGTATCACTGTTTTTGCTGCTGCAGAATTCTAAAGGCTAGGGGATATCAGCAGCACAGAGTACACAAATTCAGGATAATCTTGCCCATAATTTAAACCTACAAACCTACACTTTCCAAGGTGGGGAGGGTGATCCTGGCAAGGGCTCCAGAATTGTTTCATACAATGGCATCACATACCATTGCTTGGAATCTGCCAGTAGAGAAAATATATAGCTCCTAAACCCCAGCTGAGAGCACCAACCTTCGCGTCTGGGTCTGCCAGCTGGAGCTTGTGAGTTTCAGATTAAGCAAGCATAAATTTAGAAGTCAATGCACTAAAATAATTTTTCAAGAGTTTTGACTTTGATTTATTTGAAAGAAATGTGCAAAGGTAGAATCTGCTTACTCGTTGAGACCAGTTGCCTGGTGGAAGACATCCAAAGGTGCTGTTTATTCAGGTTGGAACAATAGCTGACAGGTCCCTTAAATTATCCAACGACAGACCAGGTATGTAGCCCACATTCTATCATTTTTAAAGGGTAGAGGTAAGTTTCTCAGAGTGGATCTAAATCATTGTTCCCGATCAAATGAGTATTATTTTGTGACAGTTGGCACCATGTTCCTCATTCTAAAGCACTGGCAGCCCCCTAAATCAATTCAGACTTGGAATAATAGAACCCTGGAATGTTGGAGTTGAGAGGGACACCCAAGCGTCATGTAGTCCAACCCCCTGCAATGCAGTAATAGTGGCGAAAGAAGCCCTGACGAATGGCCATCCAACCTTTGCTTAGAAACCTGCAATGAAGGAGAGTCCATCACCATCCATGGGAGTCCGTTCCATTGTCAAACACCTCTTACCATCAGAAAGTTGTTCCTAATAGTCAATCAGAATTTCCTTATTTGACATTTGAATACACTGGTTTGGTTTGTCCTCCTCCAGACCAGCAGGAAACAAGCCTGCTCCACTTTCCATGTGACAACCCTTCAGATATTAGAAGATGGCTATCATATCACTTCTCAGTGATATGCTTATCCACACTTACCTTTTGCCTCGCTCAGAGAGGTGACAAGGAACACAGAATGGGCTTTCTGCTGCTCAAACAATGAGAAAGGAGATTCCAACAAAAATCAGAAAGAACTTTCTTACAGTCAGAGCTGTTTGACAGTGAAGGAAACTCTCATGAGAGGTGGTGGAGGTTTATAAGCAGAGGCTGGGTGGCCATCTATCATGGGTGCTTTATTTTAGATTCCCGCAATGCAGGGAGTTGGACCAGCTGACGCTCAGGGTCGCTTCCAACTCTATAATTCTATGTTTCTGCAAATTTGAAAGTGAATATTTTCAGAGAGAGAGAGACAGAGAGAGGTTTCTATTTTTTTTCATGCATTTCACCAGGGGCCAGGGGTTGCTCTGGTGGCTCTTCCATGCATCTAGAAACAAAAATGGTAAGAGATGCTGCCTGATTTCCCAGCACTTCCATGAAATGACAGAAATGGACCCAGGCTTTGGTTCTCTATCCCTCATTTTTCCTATGCAATTCCAGAAAAATTAGCAAGGCAGAACTGGACTCAGAGCAAATAAATTTACAGCATAATTGCACCAAAGCAATTATAGTTTGGTGCAAGGCCACCAGCAATTAAAGTCAAGCAAGGACAGGTTAGGTTATGAAAAAGTAAGCCTCTGTGTGTTGATGAATAGGTGCTGGATCACTGGTATCTGTTGTCAGAAAAAACACCCTTTGTGTAGCCAAAGTCCCTCTTTAAAGTAGAAACTGTAAAAAAAAAAGAAGAAGAAGAAGAAGAAAATTTGGCTGAGAATATCACTCATTTCTCATTTTACTGTGGTTTGCACAATGTGGCCCAGATTAATCACAGACCATGAATGACCCACTTGGAGACTTGAGAACATCAGTGGAAGCTCTTAGATGTTACTATCAGCTCTTGGAGCATCAAATCACTTCTGTTTAAAGCGAAAGATCCAGAGCTGTGACAAGCTGACAGATATATTTACCCAGAGAAGAAGGTCAGGGGTTTGGTTCTTTAGCTAGCATCCAACAGGACTATTTTTTATTAATTTTTATTTAAGAAAAGATTCCCTGCCATCAAATCAAGGCAAATTGCACCAGTTTTAATAGATGGAATGTTGAACTATATGAACCCCCTTTGGCCTGAATCAGCAGATTCCTCTTATGTTCTTAATGTGAGGAAGACCTTTCTTTCTTTTTTTCTTTAGTCTTGTAGAACCCAATACAGTGGTACCTCGGGTTACATACGCTTCAGATTACATACACTTCAGGTTACAGACCCCGCTAACCCAGAAATAGTGCTTCAGGTTAAGAACTTTGCTTCAGGATGAGAACAGAAATCGTGCTCTGGCGGCGTGGCGGCAGCAGGAGGCCCCATTAGCTAAAATGGTGTTTCAGGTTAAGAACAGTTGCAGGTTAAGAACGGACCTCCGGAGCGAATTAAGTACTTAACCTGAGGTACCACTGTAAAATGCAGCAAATGATATACCACATTGTGTATGTTGCAGAGAAAACTTTTATAAAAATGAAATAGCAGCCCTTGGATGTTTCTGTGGACAAGAAAGTTTAGCTGTTTCCACCAGGATCTAATTTATTTGAGCTTGAGCTGAAACCATCTTACTCCCATCAGGCTCCTAATGATCTTTAAAAACTCATTTATCTGTGCTTGGAAATGGCTCCAAGATCGATGTCCTGAGCAGCCAGATGAAATCTGATTTCAATAACTGCTGCTAATATTTTGGTAGTTTTAGCTCCGTGGACAGTATTCAACAGTTAACACCAGCAATTTCCAGAGCAGGAAAGACTCATTTATTTATTTACTTACTTACTTACTTACTTACTTACTTACTTACTTACTTAATTACTTACTTAATTACTTATTTAAATGTTTACATTCTGCTAAATCATAAAAACCTATCAAAGTGGTTCACAACATTAAAAAGAGGGAGGGAACCCCATACAATAGAAGTGTTAAAACAAGTATCAGATAATTGTGAAAGGATGAACTCTTAACTGCCTACATAGGCCTGGTGGAATAGAAAAGTCTTCAGGAGGCATTTAAAAGTTGGCACAGGAGGTGCCTGCTGAACTTCCAGTGGCAGTGTTCCACAGGACTGGGACCATGACCCCGAAGGCTTGGTTTCTTGTTGTCAGATGAGCTTCACCAACTTGGGGATCAACAAGTGATGCTCCTGCAGGTGATTTCAGTGATCAAGCTAGGATATGAAGTACCCTGGGCCCAAGTTGTTCAGGGCTTTGCAACTTACCACAAGGACTACAAGGACTTTGAACTTGGCTTGGTAGTAGATGGGCAGGCAGTGCAGCTAGTTTAGCAATGGTGTGATGATGGGTTCTTGGGCGGATGCTTCTATCAGCAATCTATACACCAAAGAAAACCCCCTGTGTTGCAAAACAGAACACTCTGAACAACAAGCAACACGTTGGCTAATAATATACTGGCAATATTTTTATTGTCCCGGGTGCAGGGATTTAAACAGGTAAATCAGTCTGATTTCTTGTTAGTGCACCTGGGGGGGTTGAGTATTGAATTACAGTGGTGCCCCGCAAGACGAATGCCTCGCAAAACGAAAAACTCGCTAGGCGAAAGGGTTTTTCGGTTTTTGCGTTGCTTCGCTAGACGAATTTCCCTATGGGCTTGCTTCGCAAGACGAAAACATCTTGCGAGTTTGTTCACTTTTTTCTTAAAGCCACTTGAAGAGGCGCAGTTGCGACGGACCATGCTTTGCAAGACGAAAAACATCGCAAGACGAAAAGACTCGCGGAACGAATTAATTTCGTCTTGCGAGGCACCACTGTAGATTTCAATTGTTTTATTTAAGTTTTCTGACAAGGTGGCTGCTGTTTGTATTCTCTTTGCTAGATTTTGGATACTGTACCTTAAAATTTCCTGAAATCTGATATAATTCATTGCACCTATGGGTAACCTTTATAATGCTACTAGGGTTCTGCCAACAGTATCAGCTTACTACACTTTTAATTGATCGTTGATCCATGGCCATTGATGTACCTTTGGGGACAATTAATTTGGTATGTATTTATTATTGGTTGTTTATATGCAGGCCTGCCATTTCAATCTCTGTATTGTATTTGAATGTCTTCTGTTTATGAATTTTGAAACAGTCTAGTGCTATAAAAATATTGTTAGTATATTACTAGCCGACGTGTTGCTTGTTGTTATTCAGAGTGTTCTGTTTTGCAACACAGGGGATTTTCTTTTGTGTGTAATTTTGTACCATGGCTAGATGGGCACAAACTTTAGCTTTCTCTGATTTAGATTCTCATGAAATATTGAGTGACATACCTGCTTTTAATCTTGATAAGAATTTACCAACTATGGATTTTACCCAACTTTTTAATGCACGGAAACATAAGGTTTGATATGAATTCCATGCCTTCTCTTTAAGTAACTAAATGCTCATTTGATTTGATGTTGTTATTGATTCAAAGATCTAAGGCAGAGATTTTGACTGTACAAAATGAAGTCTGCAACATGAGAGACCAAATACAGAAAACTATTGATAGCACTATTGTTAACAAACAAATTGAGATTATGGACAAACAACTGAAGGAATATTCTGAATCAATTCATGTGTTGAAATCACGGAAATTCAAACATGACTTACAGTAGTATGAATTTGATTAAGTTTATCCATGGTTTGATAAGCCACCATCTAATTACAACCAGTCTGACTCTAGATTTAATCCTTCGAATGTCACCAGGTTCACAAGCGAGTCTAGTATTTCATCCCAGTCGGATGTCGATGAATGACATTCTACTTTATGCTCCCTCCCACACAAGCAGGGTGCCATGCATGATAGAGGGGATTTTCGGATGGACAGATGCAAAGGAAGAAATACTAATAGTAAACAATTCTTCACATTCCTTAACAACAGAAGAAAAGCAGGTCCTACAATTGGGACTCGGTTTTGTTCCTAAGCCTCGCTATAATGCTTTTTGCACCAGGGTAGATTTACATAAATTTGTGTGTAATATTAAATTATGTGACATGTTTGGTATCAGAGATCAACAGCCACAGCAATTTAGATCTAATTCATCTTTTTCCCCGCCCAGTTCTAATACTTCCATCACTTTGTTTCATCAATTGGTGATCCATGATTTGGACAAACTTGAAAAAAGGGGCCCTAGGACCCAGAACAATTTAACTAAGTCCCAATGTGCCTGCCTTAATGACTTATCCAATGATACTAACATTATCATAAAACCAGCTGATAAAGGAGGGGGAATTGTCTTCATGAATAGACAGGATTACATAGATGAGGCTACTCGCCAACTTTCTGATTCCCAATTTTATGTTAAAATTGCCAAAGACCCTACGGACTCTATTACCACCCTTCTCAAAACAGTATTGCAGCATGCCTACACCATGGGTTTTATGGATAAACACACATTTGAATTTCTCCCGCGTACCTCTTTTTTATTGCTTACCTAAGATTCATAAGACTGTATGTTCTCCCCCAGGTAGACTGATAGTTTCGGGTTCGGGTTCCATCCTGGAACCCGTTGCCAAATATTTAGATTCTTTCTTACAACCTTTTGCCAAGGACCCTGCCAAGCATACAGGTACTTACAAGATACTGCACACTTTATTCGACAAGTGGGACGGAGGAAGGTTTCGGATACCATTGTTTTAGCATCTTTGGATGTAGCGTCACTCTATACTAACATCCCTTTGGAAGACGTATGCCACATCATTTCTCAACTGTGGGAGTTCAGACAGGACCCTCACCACCACCCCCTTCTGAATTCTTATTGGATTTACTGGATATAGTTT
Organism: Podarcis bocagei; assembly: GCF_964188305.1. NCBI lineage: Eukaryota > Metazoa > Chordata > Lepidosauria > Squamata > Lacertidae > Podarcis > Podarcis bocagei. The sequence continues at coordinate 21,365,418 of NC_138140.1, forward strand.
TTGAAAAGAACTATTTTCGGTTTTTTTATCAGTTTTATTTTCAATCTCAGGGTGTGGTGATGGGCTCACCCTTAGCTCCCTCGGTAGTGAATATCCTCATGAATTTCTTTGGAAGAGCTCACATCTTGAACAATAATCCATACTCTGCATTTCTACCACACTACTGCAGGTACATTGGTGATTTGTTTTTTCTGTTTAGTAATGAATACGATTTTCGGCAGTTCTCCACTTAGATTAATTCAATACAGCCGGCTTTATCTTTTTCAGGACATCATAGTACTAATTCTTGTACATTTCTGAGGTGGGATGAAGCCTTTCAGGAAACCCACTGATTGTAATTCTTTATTGCATTATTCCTCCTTCCATCCCAGGCATCTTAAGGATAACTTACTGTACGGTCAACTATTGAAAATTAAGAGGAATTCCTCATTACAGAATGATTTTTTTTAAGTAGAGCTGACACCCTGTCCAATTCTTTACTTTCCAGAAGATATCCAAAGCGAGTGATTAATCTGGTGAAACAAAGATCCTTAGCTAAGGGTCGCTCACCACTTTTTTCCCCAATGCCATGAACATCGTCCAATACACGGATCACAGGATCACTGGAATTTTCCATAAGGATCATAAGAAAACACTGGCACATCTTGTGGAATGTCCAAGGCTGCTCTGATTTTCCACTTATCGGCCTTAGAAAAACTCAGACATATTGGTCCACTCTGACCTTACATTGACACGTTCTCCCACTAGTTCCATCCTGATGAGTCATCATAAATGCGGTAAATGTGTATCTTGCCCTTCTGTGTTACAGATGAAAGAGATCGATGCTCATTCTAATTTTAGATTTACCGCCTGTCATTTCAGTACATGTCAGACCAAAGATGTGGTATACCTAATAAGATGCCCTTGCAATCTGCTTTACATTGGATTGACCACATGGGCTGTCGGTGCCCGTATAGGAGAGCATCGATCCCGCATTAGGAATCAAGTCGTGGAGGCAACTCTAGTTCAGCACTTTGTAAAACACCATCATGCAGACACAGAGCTACTTTACACGGTCCTATGGGTTAATCAGAGAAAATTTGGGATGAGGAGAGATCATGTCAAATTACTGCACCAACAAGAAACCAGACTGATGTACCTATTTAAATCCCTGCACCTGGAGGGTTTGAATACTGAATTAGATTTCAATTGTTTTATTTAAGTTTTCTGACAAGGTGGCTACTGTTTGTATTCTCTTTGCTAGATTTTGGATACTGTACCTTTAAATTTCCTGAAATTTTATGTAATTCATTGCACCTGTGGATAACCTTTATAATGCTACTAGGGTTCTGCCAACACTATCAGCTTACTACACTTTTAAGTGATCGCTGATCCATGGCCAATTGTACCTTTGGGGACAATTAATTTGGTATATATTTATTACTGGTTGTTTATATGCAGGCCTGTCATTTCAATCTCTGAATTGTATTTGAATGCCTTCTGTTTATGAATTTTGAAACATCAATATATTTTTAGCCAACGTGTTGCTTGTTGTCTATCAGCAATCTGGCTGCAACATTATGCTCCAGTTGGAGCTTCCAAACCAGGCCCAGGGGCAGCCCCATACAGTAATCCAGTCTCGAGTTTCCCAATGCATGAACTATAGTGACCAGGTTGTCTGTGTCCAGGAATGGCTATCATTTGCAAGCCAGACATAGCTAGTAAAAGGCTTGTGAAATGAGCTTCCAAGAAACAGCTTTTCCCAGACATCTCTCGGTATTATACCTCTGATTTCTCCACTCATCCTTTGTATACATGTTGGTGGGTGTATGTTGCCCAACATGGCTAAATTCTGATTACATTAATTATTCTCATTTCAACAATTACAATAAGATGCTTCTGCCAGCTGGCTCTCTTCCAGAAGGCCCTGGGCTCTCCTTTAATAAACCATAATTAATTTCAGAGCACATGAAACAGAAATCCCAAGGTATCCATCATACCATAATTCTGGCATGGGAGAAAACACCTGGGCAATAGTTGGATGGAGAGAAAAACCCATTTTATCTAGACCAAGTCTGCTTCTGGTAGAAGTGCATAGAGTCAATATGTTGCAAATGTTTTTTTTTTTGGGGGGGGGGGACAAAACTGTAGGAAGCACTAAGTATTACTGCATTGCAGGGGGTTAGACTAATCAGCCTTTCTCAACCTGTGGGTCCCCAGATGTTGTTAAACTACAACTCCCAACACCCCTAGCTAGCAAGGCCAGAGCTCAGGGATGATGGGAGTTGTAGTCCAACAACATCTGGGGACCCACAGGTTGAGAAAGGCTGGATTTGATGATCCTTGGCGGTGCTTCCCTACTCTAGAATTGTGTGATTCTATGAGGTGTAAACCCTAGGGTCTTGTGATAGGTGCCTACTGTTGTTTTTCTTGAAACACAAGCACACTCTCCCTTTGTGTGATTTCCAGCAACTGCTATTCAGAATAGTCATCCTGACTAGTAGCCATTGCTAGCCCTCTCCTCCTCCTTGCATTTGTCTCATCCTATTTTCACTTCCTCCTGCGCTGCATGAAGAAGTCCTGTCTTTACTCTGCCCTGGATCATCCAACATTCACCTTTACTGGATGTCCAGAAAACTGTTAAGGAAACTGAGGTCAGATTGCCTTAATGGTAACCAAGTACAGTGGTACCTCAGGTTAAGTACTTAATTTGTTCTGGAGGTCCGTTCTTAACCTGAAACTGCTCTTAACCTGAAGCACCATTTTAGCTAATGGGGCCTCCCGCTGCGCCGCTGGAGCACGATTTCTGTTCTCATCCTGAAGCTAAGTTCTTAACCCGGTAATATTTCTGGGTTAGCAGAGTCTGTAACCTGAAGCGTATGTAACCTGAAGTGTATGTAACCCGAGGTACCACTGTATCAGAATGAGAAGCCTCCTCCTAGCTAAGGAATATGGTAATCCAGATCTGTGTGTAAGTAGGGAACCTAACGGTGAGACTGGCAGTCTGAATCAGAGACTGAGGCTGCAAGAAGAGGATGGAAGGCATAGTTCTGCTCTGCAAGACTGATAGTGGTGGTGGTTTCCCTAGAAATCTGACAGGAGCAGTGAATTGTGGGGCATCTATTAGGATGTCTACCTGTGCTCAATCTGTTTATCTGTAAATAGACAGTACAAAAGGCTATAGCTCCCCTGTGATCTCCTAGCATACGCGTTTATTTCTCTCTGCTCGGAGAACTGGGGTGCATTTTCCATCAGCTTCATAGAACTGTGGAGTTGAGAGGACCAAGGGTCATCTAGTCCAGGCCCCTGCAGCGAAGGAACCACAACTTTTTTTTATGATGGCAAGTTGCTACAGGAAATGTGACAGACCCGTTTTTGAAAAATAATAATTTAAGTCTTGCCCAGCCAGTAAAAATACGGTAGAAGAAAGAAGAAGAAGAAGAAGAAAAGAAATAGGGTTTTTTTGTGTTTTTTTGCAAACCAGACTCCCTAGTGTGGGATAAAAGAAAACAGACCGTGAGGCTGCACACAAGAACAGCCTGCTGGATCAGGCCAAAAGGGACCAATCTAGTCCAGTATCCTGTTCTCAGAGTAGCCTGTGGGAAACGAGCAAGCAGGAATCAAGCACAAGAGCACTCTGCCCTCCTGTGGTTTCCAGCAACATTCAGAAACATTGCTGCCTCTGAACAGCATAGCCATTGTGGCTAGTAGCCATCAGTAGCCCTCTCCTCCAGGAATTAGTCTAATTCTCTTTTAAAGCAATGCAACTTAGTAGTCATCACTGCCTCTTTGCAGGAGCAAATTCCATAGTTTCACTGTGTAAAGAGGGACTTTCTTAGATCCACCCTAACTGTTCCAACACTCAGCTTCATCCATGACTTCAAGTGTTAGGAGAGAGGGAGGGAAATTTTTCTCTATTCACTTTCTCCATGCTGTGCATATTTTATACACTTCTAACATATTGCCTCTTAACACGGAAGCTGGGACCTCAGCTTGGTTACTGTATAGAGGTGTAGCCTTCAAGGAACCTGCTCAGATCAGATACATTGACTACAACGTCTACCCAGGGCACAGACCCACTAATTATATTATATAGTTGCCCTCACGACAACAGGAAGGATTGGAAAACTACACAGCCTGGACTGAAAGCCTAGGTATCTATGAAAATCCAGGAAAACGAAGGACCTGGATAAGCTGTGGCAGAAGGGGAGAAAGAAACAACTCCATGAGGAAAGGGGTGGAAAGTCAACAAACATAAGAGGAAAAGATGAAATTATGACTGCATATGTTTAAAATGTTGAAAGTTAATAAAATAGAATCAAAAAAGAAAGAAAACAAATGACCTGTTTCCTCTCATGAAAATGGCAACATATTTTAGGTGCAGAAATGACTAAGAGCATCTGTATAATTCGGAAGTTGACAAATATTCCTTTGAATTTACTGTGTGCTACATACATCCCAAGTGACTGATGGGGAAAACACTGGGAAATCAGTGTAAATGCATTAAAGGGCCAAGAGACTGAAATAAGGGTTTAATGCCCAATTAGCTTGGTCTATTGTCCTCATTTCCCCAAGGTTTGGATTTCATTGATTTCAGAAATCTCCAAGATCCCTGAGCCTATTAGCAAAAAGTCATTGCTACACAGTCAAGTTTGCAGACTGTTGATGTTGTTTAATCATTTAGTCGTGTCTGACTCTTTGTGACCCCATGGACCAGAGCACGCCAGGCACTAGTCTTGGCTATATGAAGCATGCAGTCTTCTGCTGAGAGCACATAGTAACTGCTTACTTGATTCTTTCCACCCCAATGCCAAATATCAACATACACCCTGCCAGGTGAACACAGTCCCTTAACACATCATTAGGGCTTGCTGTTAAGCTTTTAAGTAAAAAAAAACAGAGGGCCATCAGTTGTGTGGTTTTTTCTCTCCACACATGCTGAGACAGTAAGGAAAAGATTAGAATCACAGAATCATGTTGGGTTAGAAATGACACCCAGGGTCAGTTAGCCCAACCCCTTGCAATACAGGAATAGTAAACAACAAAGGATGAACTAGATGGCCCTCCCTTGTGTCTTGGAGGCATGTATGCATGAATATATGCATTTCAGATGGAAAGGCTGGCATAGATGTAGGTTATGCAGACCCTCCATGTGTCCCTATTTTCCAGGACAGCCCCGGATTTACAGAAGCTGTCCCGGTTTCTTATTTGATCCTGGAATATCCCGCTTTTCCTTAAGACGTTCCATTTTCATTGGAGAGATGTTGGGAGGATATGGTAGGGTGCCTGTATTTTCATCAGAGAAACTTTGGAGGGTATGGAGTTATGTGACCCCCTCGAGCCAAAGAGATACGTAACCATACAACCTTTAGAAGACATCTGAAGGCAGCCCTGCATAGGGAAGAATAGCGCAACACAGGGAGTCTTGATTTTTTTATAAAAAAAATGTGTGTGCATGTCCAATATTGTCCCTTTCTAAAATTCATTTATTAGTGTTTTTCTTTTTGTAAATTTGCCAAAGAATAAAATAAAATTGGGATTTGGGATTTCTCTCATGACAGTGGAAGACGTGTGTGATATGTCCCATGGGTGTAGTGGTAATGGCACTTGCCCTTCTGATAGGAAATGCTATGTATGGAGGGGGATCACAGATAAATGGGTTGAAGAAGGTCAGTTGGGGGTAGAGTGAGAAATGTTCCTCATCCAAGGAATATTGGAGGGTATGATAAACTCATGTGGACAACAAGTGTAATGTGTGAACTTACCCATCAGATACGGCCTGCCGCTGCCTTGGGTTATCTCAGGAACACAAGAGGCTGTCTTATACCAAATCAGATCGCCAGCCCAACCCACTCAGTATTGTCTAGAATGATTTGTGGTGGTTTTGAAAGGCTTCAGAGGCAGGAGTCTCTCCCAGCTGTATCTAGAGAGGCCACGGGGATTGAGCCTGTGCTTTCTGCATGCAAAGCAGATGCTCACACCCAGGTCCCATGCTGCTTTCTTGAAATGGCCAGCTTATTTATTTGTATGTTCCGTGCATGTCAGCACTGAGATTCTGCAAACTAGCCATACTGCGCTTGTTGAAAGAATTTGACCACGTCAATTTCATTCCAGACAGAGAAGCATTCTGCCTCTTATCAGCTGATTAAATAATGCTTTGGCTAAAAACAGAATAGGAGCCATTTATCAATTCAGTTGTTGAACAAAATCATATCAGTCTTCATCAGAGTCTGCGGCAGAGAGCAGGAAACTCAGGGCTGGTGGAAAAGCAGAAGCCCAGTAGCAACAGTTCTGCTGCCATGGCAATCTGTGGGAGATAAATGACTGACTACCCATTGCGCTGGCTTTGTGAGCTTTGCAGGGGGAAGGTCCATATTTTTCTGGTGTGAGATGGCTTCTGGACACAGCGCTTGCTGAGCTATTGAAGCTGCTACCACCTGATGCAGTATCAGCAACCAACTTGGATGGATTAAGATTTGGAGGGTTCACAAAAGCGCAGCCCAAAAGATCAAAGGGATGGAGTGACTCTCTATTATGAGGAAGGGTTGCAGCTTTTGCAGCTTTTCATTTAGAGAAAATGAGAGTAAGAGGTGATTATAAAATGATGCATGGCATGAATAGATAGAGAAAAGTTTTCCGCCCTCCCTGACTCTGGAACTCAGGTACATCCAGCAAGTCTGAGTGGTGAAAGATTCAGGACATGGAACTTCTTCTATGCAGTGCAGCTAAACCATGGAACTCACTCTTACAGGAGGCAGTGATGACCACCACCCACCTGGATAGCTTTAACAGAAGATTGGACAAATTCATGGAGGAGAAGGCTATCAATGGCTACTAGCCGTGATGTCTTTACTCTGCCTCTATGGTTACAGGCAGCAATGCTTCTGAATAACTGTTGCTTGAAACGTCAGAACGAGGGAGTGCTCTTGTGCTTAAGCCCTGCTTGCCGATTTCCCATGGAGGCATCTGGTTGGCCGCTGTGAGAAGAGCTGGATTTGATGGGCCATTGGCCTGATCCTGCAGGCTCTTCTTATGTTCCTCTGATTTTATAGGGGATTATGTCTAAGGCTAGTTGGCTGTGTTGGGACGCGGGTGGCGCTGTGGGTAAAAGCCTCAGCGCCTAGGGCTTGCCGATCGAAAGGTCGGCGGTTCGAATCCCCGCGGCGGGGTGCGCTCCCGCTGCTCGGTCCCAGCGCCTGCCAACCTAGCAGTTCGAAAGCACCCCCAGGTGCAAGTAGATATATAGGTACCGCTTACCAGCAGGAAGGTAAACGGTGTTCCGTGTGCTGCACTGGCTCGCCAGATGCAGCTTTGTCACGCTGGCCACGTGACCTGGAAGTGTCTCCGGACAGCGCTGGCCCCCGGCCTATAGATGTGAGATGGGCGCACAAACCCCAGAGTCTGTCAAGACTGGCCCGTTCGGGCAGGGGTACCTTTACCTTTACCTTAGTTGGCTGTGTACATTGGTGTCATGGCAAATTCAGAACTGCTGTTGTGTTCACGTCCTGCTTGTGGGCTTCTCATGGTAATCTAGTTGACCACCAAGATTTATTACTGTGGGTGATGAGAGAAAGTCTGGACTGTGGCTTTGGAGGGGGTGTTTGGGGGGACAGGTTGTTCAGAAGCTTGGGAGGGACACACATCACTTTGACCAATGGAAGGTTCTCCACTGACTAGTGCTTTTTAAAGAACAGAAGCTATCTCTGTGCCAGAATGTGAAACTGCTTTTTTAACCTATGAGCAACATTTTGTAAAAATCTCTCGACAGCTGGAAAATATCGCCCTCAGTGAGATGAACTGCAGCATCCTGAAAATCTTCAGCAGCAGCCACCATCTCCATATGCATCCTAAAGTTACCCTTTGGCACAAGGGCAGCTATTAGTAGGCTTGTGTGGACTTGCGTTGCACAATGGTTGGCACCAGTTGCTACCTTTATTACAGGGCTGCAGAAATTATCATAATGATGCTTTCCTATTTAGGACCATGATTTATTTTTAATCCTTCAGTAAAAATGCCCGAAGATAACAAGAACACGTTTTTAATAATAGGATACATTGGATGTAATAGCACTACACATTTGTTTTTGTTTTTTAATGAAGATTAAAGATGAAAGGGTTTGCAGAAAGAAGTTCCAGTTGCATATTAAAAAAAAAAAATGTTGAAGTAAATCAAACTAATTGATTTAATAAAATTAACAGAAGTATGAAAAAAGCCTCATATGCAGAAGAGACTTATAACTGGATTGGTGGAGTATTTAAGACTATCAGGAAAGCCCAGTTTCATGTTGTGCTGCGGAGAGGGAGTTTTTTGTTTCAGCATTTGTTGTAGGAAAGATATAACCCAACAAACAGCGTATAATTTTTCAGGGTTATAGATTCATAGAATTGTTCAGTAGAAGGGACCTTGAGAGCAATCTAGTCCACCTCCTTGCAATGCAAGCATCTAAAGCATCTATGACAGATGGTCATCTGACCTCTGCTTAAAAACTTCCAAGAAAGGAGAGCTTGCTCTATCTTTCATGTGACAGCCCTTCAGATATTTGAAGATGGCTATCATATCTCTTCTCGGTCTCCTCTTTTCCAGCTCCTTCAACCATTCTTCATAAGGCTTAATTTCCAGACCCTTTACCATCTTGGTTGTCTTCCTCTGCACAAGTTTCAGCTTGTCAACATCCTTCTTAAATTGTGGTGCCCAGGACTGGACACAATATTCCAAGTGTGGTTTGATCAAGACAGAATAGAGTGGGACTATCACTTCCATTGATCTGCACACCATACTTCTGTTGGGGCAAGCTTGTTTTCTTGTGCTCTGGAAGGTAGGACTGAAACCAATGGCTTCAAAGAAGATTCAGACTGAACATCAGGAATAACTTTCTGACAGTAAGAACTGTTTGGCAGTGAAACTGTCTCCCACAGGAAGTTGTGGACTCTCCTTCCTTGGAGATTTCTAAGCAGAGGTTGGATGGCCATCTGTTATGGATGCTTTAGTTGAGGGGGTAATGCAGGGGGTTGGACTTGATGACACTAGGGGTCCCTTCCAACTCTACAGTTCTATGATTCTACGATCTTCCATGGGATAGCACTTTTGATATTTGAGGATGGATGACATATCTCCTCCCTGTTTCCTCTTTTCCAGGCTAAACATACCCAACTCCCTCAACTGTTCATCATAAAGCTTGGTTTCCAGACCCTTCATCATCCTGGTCACCCTTCTCTGCACATGTTCTAGCCTGTCAATATCAGAATGGGAGGTTTGAGCATTTCACTAGTTTCTTGACAAACTGTTTTCCAGAATTTGAATCCCTATGGGTAGCCCCACCATTAGTGCAAAAAGGTTGTGATGTCATACGGGTAATCTTCACTGGTGTGCTGTGTCATCTGTGTAGGATTTCCATAGAACACACTCTCACATAAGTTTCCTGCATTGCAGGGGGTTGAACTAGATGACTTCGGTTCTCCATCTCTACAATTCTATGATTCTAAGCTGAGACTGACATATACGGTTTGAGATTACCATAGCACATATACCACTGAGAATCCTTTGTTTGTATGAACAGGTCTTTCTCCCATGTAAGGTTAAGTCCTATTAACAGATCAGTGGAAATACCTACTAATTCTACTGCCTCTCAGCCCAACCTTCCTCTCACGATAGTTGAGAAGTGCCAGGTATGCCAAGTAACTTGGAAGGAAAGATCGGCTCTGAATGCAATAAATAAATTAGTGTATGTCTGGCTGCATCTGTGCCAGCTTTCAAATAGGCTTGGAAGATCTCTTTCTTTTAAAATGCTTTCAGACAAAATGTCTTTCGGTCAAGGGCTTCGCACAGGCAACTGGCTGGCCACTGTGGGAAGCAGAAAGCTCGCCAAGATGGGTCTGATCCAGCAAGAATTATCTTACCTTCTTTGGGAATTTGTGACAGCAGGATGTAAGAATAAATTCAGAGGGGAGGAAGAGGCTCATGATGGCATCCTGCCCGTCTGAATTCCATGTGCTGGGGGATCACGAGTTTTAAATTGTATTTTAGACGTTTAGTTTATTCTAGGGATCATTTCGCTGGACATTTTTAATGCCCAGTGTGGTGTAGCTGTTGGAGTGTCGAACTAGGACCTGGGAGACCAGGGTTTAAATCCCCACTTGGCCATGAAGCCCACTGGGTGATCTTGGGGGGTGGCAGTCACTCCCTCTCAGCCTAAGCAACCCCACAGGCTTGATGTGAAGATGAAATGGAGAAAAGGGGAACTATTCACCTTGGGCTCCATGGAGGAAAGGTGGCATGTAATAACATTATTTATGCCTTTATATCAGCTGCCTTGGGGGGAAAGCTTTTCGCCCTAAGAGGTGACAGAAGTCTAGAAGCACCTAAAATAAGTAAAAATCTAATAAACCAAAAGAAAGCAATCAGCCTCTCAATCATCCTTTAATGTAATTCTGGACAGAAAATAACCTTATTCCGGATTCTGAGTTCTGTTTATCCACTTCATATTTTGAAGGCTGTTTATGGAAACAACATTAGACTTTTCCAGCTGCTTCTCTTCCTTTCAGGCCAGAGACAGTTTAGGTCTGACCAAGGAGCCCTGGTTGAACTCAGACATGTGCCTGGATCTGAGCATACTGTGTCTGGAAAGAAATTATTCCCTGTTTCAGAGCTTATGTGTTGTTATCTGATGCGGGCCACGTGTGGGGATGTTTGTGGGTCACAGGTTTAGGTGGCAAAAAGAACAGAGGGATGGGGAAGAAGAAAGGAAGGGATCAAACAAAAGCAAGGGAGGAGGTAAACCAATAAGAGCATGAAAAGAGTCCTGCTGGCAAAGGAAGTCCATCTAGCCCAGGATCCTCTTCTTATAGAGGATGAACAAATGCCTCTGAGAAACTGGCAAGCAGGATACAAGCAAAGAGCCCTCTCCCTTCCTGTAGTTTCCATCAATTGGTAGTCAGAAACATTGTTGCTTCAGACCATGGAGGCAGAGCATAGCCACTGTGGCTAGTAGCCATCGACAGCCCTCTCCTCCATGAATTTGTCCAACCCTCTTTTGAAGCCATCCAAGTTGGTGGCCATCGCTGCCTCCTGTGGGAGGTTTAGTTTAACTTTGACCTTTTTAAAAAAAGGGATACAGGAATGGGAGACGTGAGGAAGTCCGGAAAATAAGTTAATTGAAGATGAGAAATTAAGAAAGAGGGAATTTTTGTTTTTTTTTGTTATTATATGTGCTTTTTTTCCTTTTCTTTTGATGTGTTTAATGTTTGTATTTTTGTATTGTATTTTCTTTTTTCTTTTTTTTCTATTTTGTGATGCTGCATTTTTTCTGTTTTTGTATGTTTCTATTGTGAAAACCTAATAAAATATCTTATAAAAAAAAATTAGTTTAACTTTGCCCTTTCTTTTGTTGTTGTTGTCTAGTTGTGTCCGACTCTTCGTGACCCCCTGGACCAGAGCACGCCAGGCACTCCTGTCTTCTACTGCCTCCCACAGTTTGGTCAAACTCATGCTGGTAGCTTCGAGAACACTGTCCAACCATCTCGTCCTCTGTCGTCCCCTTCTCCTTGTGCACTTTAGTTTATTTGTCCTGAATCTTCCAGCATTCAGCTTCATTGGATATCCACTGAGGCATCTGGTTGACCCATGTGAGAACAGGATGCTGGACGAGATGGACTATTGGCCTGATCCAGCAGGCTCTCATTGTGTTCTTATGGGTGGTTTCCCCCTGTAGCTTTAAGTCTTTTTTGGTAGCACTTGGGTGGACCAAAGCTTCCAAGGAGTCACTTCTCTTTTCAACCCCTGGCATGTGGCTCTGCAGAACATCAGCAGCACAGGGAAGGAGAAGAGAGGAACTTTATGCTCTCCACTTGCTGCCATAACCACCAGAAAAGAGAAATGGAAGTGGAGAGGAGGCAGGGGGCTGGGGGGGCTGGCAGGGAGTGGGGCTGAGCTCAGGAAATCAGCCAAGGTGGGTGAGGGAAAGTCAGCCGGCAAGAGGAGATCCCTGGAGCTTCGCCCACCTCTAAAATAAGTGTCCCATTTCCCTGAGCCTCGAGACTTTTCAGAAGCAGCCGCTAGAGCAGAGGCTAGTGGGTGTGTATTAACAAACAAACAAATCAATCTCTGAGCAGTGTGAGATTCCAAGCGTTCCAGGCACTTAACCAGGTTTCTTGTTTCCTTTTGGAAATGAGGCACAGTGGAGATTGTGGTGTCTCTATGATATATAGTTTATTTACACATATTTACAAGCTGAGCCTATGATGGAGGGTCCTGTTTCTCCCATAACTGCAGCCTTGGATTCCATCAGAAATCAAACATTCTAGGTCACATTACTGCAAACTCAGCACTCTAAAGTAGGGCTGGCTTTGTCTATTGAGAGAGGGATCCCACCCATTCGTCATCTGGCCCAGAGCCCCCTTTCCTTTGTTCTCTTTTTATTTTATTTTAATAAATTTTTATTGGAAATTTTATTTACAACATAACATAAACCCTCCACCCCCCCCAATACGGAAATCCACCCTCATTAAACGTGAACATAACACACAATGATCATAACATACAACAATGCAAACAACCAAATAAAAGACTTTCTTTATTCTGTATCTGGCCTTACTTCTTATAAGCTGTTTTCTTTATGAATAATTATTAAGATTTTTCTAATTATAACTTAAATATCCACAAAGTCTCCTGCAGAAATTAATCAAAACAAGTCAAGGTATGTATTTTAGGGCACTGTTTTGTGAAGTATTCTCTGCATTTCCCCCATGATTTTTGAAACTCTTGTCTAGTGTGATCTCTAATTGCCTCTGTTAATCCAGCCAGTTCAATATACTCTAACAGTTTGTCTTGCCATTCCATTTTTGTTGGCACTGTTCCCCCCCCCCCACACACACAGTTTTTAGCAATTAGGATCCTTGCCGCTCCAGTGGCATAGAGGAATATTTTCTGATCTTCTCTTGCTATTCCTGTGTCCGTTATTCCGAGTAGAAAAGCTTCTGTATTTTTCATTAAGTTATACTTGAACTATGTACTATGGTTTTAAGTTTGGTATGGAGAGACTTGGTCTGAATAGAGACATTGGATTCTTATCTCATTAGTCATGATAAAGCTATTTTTAGCCATCTCACCCCTTGCTTTTTCCTGTAAGACCAATTGCAGTCGTTAACAGTCATCAACAGGTTTACCACACCTATCAGCCAATCACCCATTCCCACCACCCTTCTGAGTAATACCCCTCCCCACCCTCTCACTATATATAAGGGTCTGGTGACTTCTGTTTCAGTGTACAGTGGTGCCCCGCAAGACGAATGCCTCGCAAGACGGAAAACCCGCTAGACGAAAGGATTTTCCGTTTTGGAGGTGCTTCGCAAAACGAATTTCCTATGGGCTTGCTTCGCAAGACAAAAATGTCTTGCGAGTTCCTGCGGGGTTTTTTTCCTTCCCCCCCTTTTTCCCAAGCCGCTAAGCCGCTTATCAGCTGATCCAAAGCCGCTAAGCCGCTTAACAGCTGATCTGCTAAGCCGCTTAACAGCTGATCCGCTAAGCCGCTAAGCCGCTTATCAGCTGATCCACTAAGGCCGCTAAGCCGCTAATAGCGCTAATCCGCTAAGCCGCTAATGGGCTTGCTTCGCAAGACGAAAAAACCGCAAGACGAAGAGACTCGCGGAACGCATTATTTTCGTCTTGCAAGGCACCACTGTATCTGAAGAAGTGTGCATGCGCACGAAAGTTCATACCAATAACTAACTTAGTTGGTCTCTAAGGTGCTACTGGAAGGATTGATTGATTGATTGATTGATTGATTGATTGATTAATTAATTAATTAATTAAATTCAGGTTTCCAAGCTCTTTCTTGCAGGCATGCAGGGGAGAGGAATGGGAGGGTAGTTGCTCCCAGGCTCTGAAACTCCTTTCCTGATGAGGCTAAACTGTCTCCCTCCTTGCTGTCCTTCCACCAGCTGGTGAAAAGAATCTTATTCAAACAGGCTTTAGGGAATGGGCTGGTTTTGAGGAAAGGGCTGGTTCTGTGATGTTTTCATTGTCATTAACTGTACTTTTAATAGAGCTAATATATAGACATAAATTCTGTTAGTGTTTAATTACCTTTCCATGTTTATTTGTTTCTATTATTTTTAGCTTTTTCTATTTTATCTTTAAGCTGAATTGAGTCCTGGGCTGGGGAAAAACCAGAATATAAATAAATAGAGGAGGAGGAGGAGTAATAGCAGCAGCAGCTGAAGAAACCAGAGGCCTTTCTCCTGCGCATGGTCAGCCAATTGGTGCCAAAGAAGGATAGAACTTTCTTTATGTATGCCACAACAGCAGCAAGAATACTCATCGCAAAGTACTGGAAGACACAAGATCTACCCACCCTGGAAGAATGGCAGATGAAGGTGATGGACTATATAGAACTGGCAGAAATGACTGGCAGAATCCGAGACCAGGGAGAAGAGTCGGTGGAAGAAGATTGGAAAAGGTTTAAAGATTATTTACAGAAACACTGTAAAATTAATGAATGTTAGAATGATGTTGGATAGAAACTAAGTGGTCTTTTGCTGTAATGCTATAAGGGAATATGAGAAAATGGTTATTAATAGGTAAAAAAAATATTAATGTTATAATATTTAAAAATTGAAGATTAAGATGAATGAAGAGGGGAGGGATTTGCTGAATTAACAATTGGAACTGGAATACAGAAAAGGAAGGCGTGAGGAGGTCCGGGAAATAAGCAAATGAAAAATATGTGATAGAAAGATTGAACTGTTTTTTAATTATTTTTATTTTGTATTTTTCTTTTTTCTTTTTTCTTTTTATTTTGTATTTTTTTGAAAATCTTAATAAATATCTTATAAAAAAAACAGTACAGCATTAAATATCAAAAACTTCCCTGGGGAAAAAAAAGTAATAGCAGCAGCAGCACAACCAGACGCCTTCATCTGCCCCAGCTGCAACAAAACATGTCTCTCCTATATTGGTCTCTATAGTCTCAGCAGGTGCTGTAACTCTCCAACAATTTGGCTTCACACACACCCCGAAAGACACACTCCTCCATTGCCTCCCAAGAAAGACAGATGCCAACAGTAATAATTTCTTCTCTCTTCCCTTTCTGGTCCTGTGCTCTAAGGAAGTCCACCTGGTCCTCTAGGTACCTTTTGCCTGCAAGCTGTACGAAGCCCCAAAGAAGCCATCGTTTCTCCACATGGTTCTGATTCAGCAAGATTCCCACAACAATGCCTTTCCTCTAAATTAAAGAGAAAAGGTGATAAATGAAAGTCCTTCTTCACACAGTGCAGAGTTAAACTAGGAAACTCATTCCTGCAAGAGGCAGTGATGCCTCCAACCTGGATGGTTTTTTAAAAAAAATGATCAGACAAATTCCTGGAGGAGGAGAGGGCTTTCAATGGCTGCTGGCCATAGTGGCTATGCTCTTCCCTCCACCGTTGCTGGAAGTCAAAGGAGGGGAAGGTGCTTTTGTGCTCATGCCCTGCTTGTGCGCTTCTCATAATGGGCATTGCTTTGGCCACTGTGAGAACAGGATGCTGGACTAGGTGTGCTATTGGCCTGGTTTAATATCCTCTTCATGCTGTTGAAGAATTGAGAGGGAAGAAGACAGGAAATGTGGTTTAGTTTGGGTCTCCAAATCAAAACATCATTCCTTTTTTAATATATAAAAAATATTTTCTTTGCTGTGTTTAGTGAGGACTGACGCTAAATGTCACTGGATGCCTTGGCCTGAAATCCCAGGCTGGTGAGCAAGGGATGCAACCTGATCTACCTGGGCTTGCTAAGCTGGCAGGACAGCCCAAACTT
Source organism: Podarcis bocagei (assembly GCF_964188305.1). Taxonomy (NCBI): domain Eukaryota; kingdom Metazoa; phylum Chordata; class Lepidosauria; order Squamata; family Lacertidae; genus Podarcis; species Podarcis bocagei. Next base: position 21,381,183 of record NC_138140.1, read on the forward strand.
GCACCTACTACTGTCAATCTGCTGGTTATATCACCCTATTTTATATCTGTGGTATGAGATAAATTCAAATCAAGTAATAACTTCTTAGTGAAGGAGGCTTGGTGAAATTAATAAAATTACAAGCCAACAGAAGAATAGTTCTCCAGAACATGTTGATAGATACTAATCTAAATTTACGTAGTAAGGAATCTATCACTCATCTCTTACAGGCAGTAAGACGTGTCATAATCTGGCATTGGATTTTTTTGTTATTGTTTAAAGGTGAGCAACTGGTAGAAAACAGTCTAGGAGGCAGCCTTACTGGAAAGACTGACAGAAGGTTGCGTTGGCAAATTTACTCTGGTTTGTTTTGACTTTATAATGTTTGCCAGCATCCCAGAACATCGGCAATATGCGCCAACAGTGTATAGCACAATCTGGCTAGTCATATTGCTTCCCCAGACCTTCACACAAACTACTCCTCTTACCTGTGATATAACAAAAAGCAAAAATATTATTCAGACAAATTCTCACCTAACTGTTCAAGAGAACTAGTGGAAAACTTAGTATTGATGCCAATGTAGTAACCGGGTCTTGGCATCATTTTTAATTTTAATTTTGTTTTGTTTATGGATAAGACTGTAACTTGTTGCAACTTTATTACTTTATCAGCCTATCAGCAATTTAGTTTGAGGTCTTAATTTTATTCTCCTTTTTTGGTTGAAAAGCTCAGTTTAATGACACTTAGGGCTTAGCGTTCTTTTTGTAATTACATTTGTATTATTTTAAGAGTCACATTAAACATCATTGTCTTTAATTTCAAAAACTCAGTAAAACTAAAATAATAAAAATTTCCTGCTGTATTAAATTCAAAACCACCATTTAGCCCCATTAAGCGGAATAGTGCAGATGAACAGTGACTGCATCTATACACATAATCTCCCCAACGTTGTATTAAATTCTAGGTCTGACCGTTAGAATTCTAGTTTTGTATTTTATTAAGTGACCAAAGTGATTACACAGACTATCTGTGCTTTGATTTTATATGGTAGTTTAGGAGACTACAGGTCACACCTTCGGTACAGGGTGGTGGTACTCAGACCTAGTTGCAGGCACTTCTCAGCACAGGTGAACATATGGAAATAACCTGCAGGAAAGCTCAGTCAGTAGAGCACGAGACTCTTAATGTCAAAGTTGTGGGTTCAAGCCCCACACTAGGCAAAAAAACCCTACATTGCAGAAGGTTGGACTGGATGTGGTCCTTTCCAACTCTAAGTTTGTATGACTAATAAGAAGAGCCCTGCTGGATCAGGCCAATGTCCTATTTTGCCCAGCATCCTCATAGTGGCCAAATGCCCCAAACAGCCTAGGAACCTATGAAGACTGCCTCTGGGCCTGGAGTTTCCATAAGAGCATCAGAAGAGCACAACTGGATTAGACCAGTGGCTCATCTAGGCCAGCAGTAGCCAACCAGATACCTGTTGGCAGGGGTATTTTCACTGCCTGGGGTGAAGAGAAGGTGTTGCTCTCTGTGCACCATGCAGCCTTGCTTGCCACCAAAGCCTAGTTTACCAGGGTCATGCAGCTACAGTTTCTGGTTCCACTGAGATCTTGCAAGAGCCAACAGTCAGTGGTGGAGGAAGCTGCTCGGGCGCCTGGGACGCTGCACCTAGGGGTGGAGCGTGCCACCTATAGGGGTGGGGTGCACCATGGGGCCTCCAGAGTCTGCCTGCCTCCTCCCACTCAGCCACTCTACAGCTGAGGGGGAGGCAGCGGGCGGACAGTTTGGGCAGTGCGGAGCCTGCACGCGCCCAAGCCACCACGTCTCTCCCATGAGAGACAGGTGGCTCGCTGCAGGCCCCACGGTGAGTGCCGTCTGGCATTTTGTCACTCCCCTCAGTGGTGACACCTGGGGTAGACCGCACCCCCTTCCATCCCTTTCTGCAGCTACTTCTCCACCCATTTTGCATAACAGACTTTAACCACAGTTCTTATCATCAAACTTTCCACTGTCTCTCCACAAAACCAGATGTGATGGCTGGTTCAAGATTAGCAGCAAAGGAGATAAGCAAGGCCCTATCCTTGTATGTGGCTGTGGGTATGCAGCCGTTTTGGACTGTCTGTTGACTTCAACAAGAGTGGTTTAGACTGCAGCCACCTCCTCTGTTGGTATCATGTCATGTTTGCAGAAGCAAAAAGATGGCTTTGATTTCCAGCCAGGGGCTTCAGCTCTCCATTTTCACAGCAGTGTATGAATTTTAGCTGAAATGATAAGAACATAAGAACAGCCCTGCAGGATCAGGCCAATGGCTCATCTAGTCTCACAGAAGTGGACCAGGTGCCTGCAGGAAACTTGCAAGCAGGATTCAAGCACAAGAGCGAATGAAAATTCAAACAAACACAATGTTTGTTTATACCCCACTCATGCCAGGTCTGAAGGCATCTTATACAAATTCAAAAAAACAAGATAATCGTTAAAAGTTAATTAAACTCTAATAGATTAAAACAATACAAATCTATTAAAAGGCAGATAGAGGGGGGAAAAACAACCAGCACCATTAAAAGCACTTTCCTTAAAAAACCTTTAAAAACTTGTTCCCAAAGGCCTTTATTGTGACTTTGTGTTAATGAACCAACTATTATATGCAGTTTTAGGCAATTATGCAGTTTTCTTTTTGCAAGCAATTAGGGGAAATTGCTTTTACAAACTTTGCTGGGTGCACTGCAAACTTTGGGTAAGTCCGAATTTTGAAGGATGGGGCTCTTCTCAAATTGTTTTAGAAAGTGCAAAATAGGCATGTTTCCCTTTAAATGCAAATGGGATCATCCCTGTTTCCAGCCAAGTCTTTGCCTTCCTCATTCCCATCCATTTCTACCCATTGCCCTAGTGGTGCCACACTGACACTTGCAAAAATAAAATAAAATAAAATAAAATGTTTCAGGGTAGTGGTCATAAACAAAAACATTGGCTCAGTGTGTGGCAGCTGGAAAATATTAGGAAGATAATGCTGCCAGCATTGTAATGCTCTTACACAAACTTGTGAAGCTATGTACAGTTCTGGTTACTACAATCATAAAAAACAAGATTGTTGAACAGGAAAAGCTGCTGAAAAGGGCAATCAAAATGAGAAAGGAGATGGAGTACCTCCCCTAGATGACAGAGGGCACCAACCTAAAATCATAGAATTGTAGAGTTGGAAGGGGCCATGAGTGTCATCTAGTGCAACCCCCTGCAATGCAGGAATTACATTTTGGTGCCACACAGGGTGCCACTGAAATTTGAGACCTCAAGGCCTGCCACTGACTATTGGAGGCAGCAATGCTTCTGGAAACCAAAGGAGAGGAAAGTGCTTTGTGCTCGAATCCTGCTTGCAGGTTTCACAAAGAAATCTGGTTGGCCACTGTGAGAACAGGATGCTGGACCTGGAAAACCACTGTCCTGACCCAGCCAGGCTCTTCTGATCTTCCTATGTTGTTTCAAGTTCCTTAAATGCACGCCCGTGTGTTCCCGCTGCAGTGAGATTTCAAGTGATAGTTCCCTTGGCCTTCCAGCCAAGTGTGAGATGGTGATGAGATGGAGGAGGGAGAAGCACATTGTAGACTCTCTTCCAAGATTGATGATTTAGAAAAGAGCAAACGCCCAATTCATCTCCTTTGTGTCCAGGCATGAAGCAAAGCAAAATCCATGTGGGAGTGCAAATTAAAACAAAAACGAGCTCCAGTCTTCCCCTTCCTAGGAACAAGGGACTCTACATGGCAAGGCATACAATTATTAAGAATAACATGTATAAGAAATGGAAGAAAGGGGAAATCACAAAGGAGGAGTATACACGAGTGGTAAACAGTCGCAGAGTAAATGTCAGGCAGGCCAAAGCTCAGAATGAGCTCAGGCTTGCAAGAGAGGTTGAAATTAATTTTAAAAAGGTTTCTTTGGCTATGTTTGAAGCAGGAGGAAGAACAAGCAAGTGGTAGGTCCTCTGCATGGAGATGATGGAGAAATGCTATTGGGTGACAAAAGAGAATGCAGAATTGCTCAACCTCTACTTTGCCTCTGTCTTCACCCAAAAGGAAAGCAGTACCCAACCAGGTGATAACACAATAAATGATGCAAGGAGGAGGTGAAGCCCAAGATAGGGAAAAGGCAGTAAGGGGCACTTAGCTACTTTAAATTAAGTCTGCAATGCCTGATCAGCTCCGCCTAAAGGTATTAAAGAAGCTTGCAGGTGTAAATCTGAGCCTCTGTCTGTAATCTTTGAGAATCCCTGCAGACTATAGGTGGGCAAATGTCCTCATCTTCAAAAAGGGGAGAAAAGAAGATCTAGGTAGTCAGCTTGACGTCAATACCAACAAAGGCTATAGAACAGATAAGTAGACAGTCTGCAAGCACTTAGAAAATGATGCTGTGATTCCTAAGACCCAACATGGGTTTCTCAAAAACAAGTCATGCCAGACGAATCTAATTTCTTTTTTTGACAAAAGTTACAGCACCATCCCTACTTAGGCTGCCTAAGCAGGTGAGAGGGAATGATCCCTTCACTATGGTAATAACCGCCCCCCTGCCTCCCCCCCTTGGCTACGCCCATGTGGCTCTCATCTCACTTTTCAATCTCCTCTTCAAGCTAAACATCCTCAACTCCCTCAATCATACCACATAAAACTTGGTTTCCAGACCCTTAATCATCTTGTCACAAATATCCTGTGATGCCCAGAACTGGATGCAGTAGTCCAGGTACGGTCTGACCAAGGTAGAAGAGAGTGGTAGTATTACATCCCTTGATCTAGGTTTCTCTTGATGCAGCCTATAATCACATAAAAAAAATTTTGCTGTTGCATCACACTGTGGCCTCAGGTTAAGCTAGTAGTCTTCTAAGACCTTCTAGATCCTTTTGACATGTGCTACTGTCAAGCCAGGCATCCCTTGTCCTGTATTTGTCCATCTAATTATTTTGGCACAGGCCTCTAAGTGCATGGAGAATGCTGGTGCTTTTGCCAAGTGGATCTCAATTCTTCCAAGAGAGGATTAAAGCAGGAACTTACGAACAGCCTTTCCACACTGAGCTAGCCTCTTTTATAACCATGGTGGTGGTTTCAATTAAAGAAAATGTGTTGTAATACCAAATTCTTTTGCAAACCCCACCCCCAAAGTATTCAAGGCCTTTCTTCAAACCTGTTGGCACCCCAGTCCTGAATTGTTCTGTCCTGTCTCATAGCCATTCTGAAAGGTGAAAAGAAAAAGAGATCTAATAACCTGCTGGAGGTGAACTGTGGGAAAGGCATGGCTAATAAATCTGCCACTGCCTTTGAAGCTCAGAATGGCAGCTGAGGGGGCTGAGGTTCTGGCTGAGTTGTGCAAACTTAATGAATAACTGATGAATAGCTGCTTCTGCCCTAATCTTCCAGTTTGAAGGGACCCCAGTGGCCATCTAGCACAACAGAAATCACAGCTAAAGAACTGCAGAATCACAGAATCATAGAGTTGGGAGGTACAACCTGCCCAGCAATGTAGGAATGACAGCTCAGCCTTGTTGAGCGGGACCTCTCTGGCAGGGTTGGCAGAAGTTTGCGTGCAAAGTAGTCTTTCTGCCAGCATCGAAAATAGCTTGAACAGTTTCCTAATTTGAAAATGTTTCTTTCCTGCCTCACTCACTCCATAAGAGTGTCAGAATAACATCTTTGGAGACAGGGTCTTGGCACAGTGTGGCAAAGAGCAGTGAAGGAGATCACATCACCCGTATCCTCCCCTTCCCCCCCCCATATCCTAACTAGGAGGGTGCTAATAAACCAGTTTGGGGTGATGGATTCATGCCACCCCACTTGCACCCTAGAAAAGTTGGATTCTGTCAGACATACGCCTGGTAAAAATGGAAGCAATCTGCAGGCTTTCTTTTTATGCTCCCTCCCCAAATTTGCTCTGAAGTGTTTCATTATTGCTTTATTCCATGGAAGAGAGGGCTATTGATGGCTACCAACCTTGATGGTATGTTCTCCCTCCACAGTTGGAGGCAGCAATGCTTCTGAACAGGGCCAGCCCACCCATAAGGCAAGCTGCAGCAGCCTCCTCAGGTGGCGCTGCGTGACCCAGGTAAGGGAGGCTTCAGCAGCGGGGAGACAGGGCAGCACTGTCCCGTTCCGCATTAGGCGGTGAAACAGGGTATGCTGCCCCTGCTTCTGATACCAGTTGCTGGATAGCAGAGGAGACGGTTCTTGTGTTCATGTGCTGCTTGTGGGTTTCCCACTGGGGCACTGAGAACAGAATGCTGGACTAGATGAGCCATTGGCCTGATCCAGAAGGCTATTCTTATCTTCTTATGGTCTTATAGCTCTGGAGCCCTCCCCCAGGTCCTTGGCCAGCCCTCCAAGCTGCATCATCCAGACTCAGCCAGCCCATGACAGTTTGCAATGCACTCTTAGCAAAGCCTATATTGCTCCAGAAAGAAAAAAAAGGGCATGCCCTTCCAACTTGCACTGGGCAGAGGTGGGCGAATCAAACAACAGTTACAGGACACCTAGTCCAAATAAAAACCCAGGATGTCACAAAGGGGCCTCCAAACGCATTTAACACTTTCTGTCATCAGTCACTGTACAAAAACCTCCAGAACTGGATGAAAGATGCAAATGTCAGGACAAGAAGATTTAAACCAGCATCTGTAAATCATTCTTCATCATATTCTAAGCACTACTAAATCACATTCCACTTCCGTGCAATGAATAGGATTCATAGGTAGGGTTTAAACTCCAATTGCAACAATTTATTTCTGAGATTCCAAAGTTGGCAGGGGAATTAACCATTTCCCCCCATGTACCTGAATGATATACCTTTCTTTCTTTCTCTCTCCCCCCTCCCCAATTCTCCATGCACAAGCATTAAGCACTCTGCATTCATAGGGAAGAAAAGCCCTCAAGAGGATGCTTCTTAGTTTGAATAATAAAAACCAGTCTTTTGTGGACACAGGAAAATAATAACACGAAAATGCCACAGCAAATGCATGCTATTGAAATCAGAAACATGTAAGGGTAGAGCAATGACAAAAGATTAGAACAAAATAACAGCAGCCAACATCTTTGTCTTATGTTCCTAATTATGCACAGGATTGTTGAGAGGCAGTGGTTAGAGCAGTGCATTGGTTAGAGCAGCGGTTCCCAAAGTGGGCAGTTCGAGCCACAGTGGGATTCCCTGGGGGGTACTGAGAGGCAAGGAAATAGCGGGGGGGGGGGTGGAGGGGTAAACAACTGTCAGACCTTGAGAAGCTGGCATTAATTCATTAAGTTCATCAGTTTTGCTGAATTAATTAAACTTAATGGTTTGCATTGGATTTTGAATAAATATGCAGTTAATCACCACTGTTTTGAATGTGATTGTGCTTTCATCTGCCTAAGTGAAAACCACTCTTCTGAATAATGCTTTTTATAGGGTAAGGGGCACTAAGGATGAGTTTATGGAACCTTGAGGGAAGTGGCCTAAAATAGTTTGGGAACCACTGCTCTGGAACCTTGAAAGTCACAGTACATAGCTTTTTCAAGCAAAAAAAAAAAAAGGTAGCTAACCACTCCTGTTAAAAACCAAACCAAACAAAAAAACTGACCAGCTCCCACAACTCTAGAAGTTCTGGGAACTGGTCCCAGCTTACACCTACTGTATTTTCTATCATTGTCCAAGATGGAGTCATGAAGCCAAAGGATATTAACTTAACTGGACCCATCATTTGGAAGAAAAATTCAAACACAACATGGCAGCTCTGTCAACTCCAAATCCTGATGCAAAAAAATCTGGTATTATTTTTATTTTATTGTATTTATATCTCACATTTTTCCCCCCAAGGAGTTCAAGGCGGTATACTTGGATCTCCCCCTCATTTAATGCTCACAGCATCCCTGTGAGGTAGGTTAGGCTGAGAAATGGTGACTTACCCAAAGTCACCAATAAACTTCATATCTGACTGGGGATTTGAACCCTGGACTCCCAGCTCCTAGTCCAACACTCTACCCATTACACCCTACTGATTTTTACAGGCAATTAGCATTTTGCATTACCACAACACCTGCATTCTCACTTTTTGCTGTTTCAGCAATTTCAACCAAACCTGAGCCACCAGCATGTTTGCGAGCAAAACACAGTTGCATGAGAATTTTTCTTAAGGCTACAAAACCTATGTTCTCCTGGACAAAATACATAAGTGTGGAATACAAAACCCATGATGCTGTGCAATAAGGAGAAGAAACGCTATTTGAAAACACGAGTTGATAACAAGGAATCAAAGCATGCTAGAATTCAAACTGAAGCCAGATCCTCGTGTAAAGATCTTTCTCAAGATCAGAAATTGTAGCTTTAGAGTGAGATTTCTTCAGCTAGTTTTACAACATGCCCACTTCAAATCAAAGGTTGAACCAAGCTATGGACTATATCAGTGGTTCCCAAAGTGGGTGGTACTGCCCTGTGGGGGGGAGGCATTACCTATGGGGCACTAAGAGGCAAAGGAGTGACGGTGACGGGAGGACTATGGAGGTGGGTCACTCCAAGTGCATTGCTCACTTATTTATAATTGTGCAGGCTAGAGCCTAGATCAAAACGCCTTCCTCACTTTGTATTTGCTCTTATTGCTTTCAAAGCTGTTTTCTTTGGTCACATCTGTTTGTATTTACGATTCTGGGTTGCCACAAGGTAGCCAATTATTGGCAATAGCTATTGGGGTTTCTCATAAATTAGTTACTGTGTGTCTGTGGTAGGTGAAGGTTTTTTCAGTAGTTACATATAAATATTTTGTGCTTCCTTCAACTTTACATTTTAGTTAGTAAGGACGCATAAAAATATTTTTTTTTAATGCAGTGGATTTTATTGTGCTATTACCTTCCTTAGTGGGTTGTGCAAACTACTGTCCTCAATAATGCTTTTTCTAGGTTAGGGAAGGGGCCACTGGGGATGAGTTTATGGAACCAACAAGGCAATGGCCCAAAAAAGTTTGGGAACCACTGGACTAGATAGTTAATCTTTTATGCAAGTCTCCTTTCCCTTCTATGAAATGGATATGCCCTTCTTCACTTTCATGAGGTTCAATTAATGCCCAGGAAAGATTTTAAGGGCCTACGATGACAGGATTTATACCACTTTTGTCTCCAAGGAGGGAGCTTGAAAGAAAGAAAATCTCTCTCTCATATATATATATATATATATATATATATATATATATATATTCTCTGATAGTCAGAGCTATCAAAGTAAATTTCAGCTTCAAGCACTGGAAAAGCTTTCATTATCTGTGATGGAGTGTGGCCCAAATAGCCGGTGATTTTTCATCATGTTTCTTTCCTAGCATTTTATACACCTCACTTAGATTATAGTTCATTGTCCTGATATTTTTGCACCGGCTTCTTACAGTTTGATTTACTCCTGCACTTAAGTGGGGTCCTTTGTCGTGCCTGCGTCTTTCTCTCTCTCTCTCTAAGTTGCCAGTTACAATCATTCAAATGGTTAAGAGTCCGTCTCTTTCCCCCTTTTGTAGACAGGAATAACTGGTATTTTATTTTCACCTGCTTGTGAAAGGCTGGGGAGTTCTCGATTATCCATTAACTTTCTGATTATTTTCCTTAAGGCATTGACAGGAGTGTTAAAGAGAAAATTAAATTTCTCCAGCTGGGGAAAGGGATGGCAAGAAGGGTGCAGGGATCCCGCAGAATCACAGCCAGAAAGGAGCACATTCCAAAGAATCTGAATTCACCTGACAATATCAAAGATGCTTATCTCTACAATTTCACCACCTTGCAGATAGCTGTCTTTTTCTTCAGCTGTTCTCAGTAAAGAGAAAGAAAGTCTTCCTTTCTACCCCTTAAAAAAAGGAAAGGGGAAAGCATTTGAGGAGATTTGTTAATGGTGTTTTTAGGAATAAATGCTTCTGTGCAGTAGCCACAGGACAAATACATTAGAGCATAAGAACAGAAGTTTAAAAGTTTTTAAAAATCATGCACAGTGTGGAGAAAGTGGATGGAGAAAAAAGCTTTTTCTCCTTCTAGAACTCGTGGACATCCAATGAAGCTGAATATTGAAGGATTCAGGACAGAGAAAAAGAAGGACTTCTTCATGCAGCTTCCAGTAAAACTTTGGCACTCGCTCCCACAGAAGGCATTGATGGCCAGTGACCTGGATGGCTTTAAAAGAGGATTAGACAAATTAATGGAGGAGAGGAGTAGCTTTGCTTGACTTCCATTCTCCTGAATACCAGTTACTGGGATCTGGAGGTGGGGAAAGTTGCTGTCACACTCAGGTCCTCCTTGAAGCTTTCCTTCAAGCATCTGGCTGCCCACTGCAAGAGCAAGAAGCTGGACTTGCTCTGGGCCATTGGCCTGATCCAACAGGTTCGTCTTAGGTTCTTAGGTTCAGTCCAGTTCTTCAAGCAAGAAAATATGTCCAAAAATGTTAGAGGCAGGTATGCAGGAATATATATATATTAGCGAAAACAGCACAAAACTGAAAAACTGATTTGCCTTAGCTCTCCAGCTCCCTGATTCACCCGATCTTGCTCCCTCCCTCCTTGTGGGTTCTGCCTGCAAATGGCTTCTGCCAACTAACAAGCAAGGAAGTGGGCAGAGTCAAGTATCTGAATCTGCTGTGTGTATAGTGGGGTATGAGTATACCGTATTTTTAGCCCCATAAGACGCACCGGCCCATAAGACGCACCTAGTTTTTTGGGGGGGAAATAAAGGGAAAAAAATTTATTTCCCCCCCAGGTGCGCTGCGCTACACCAGGAGCTTGGGGCGTGCGGAGCTCAGCGCGCCCCAAGCTTCTGCGTGCCGGCAAGGTCTCCGCTAGCGTGGGAGAGCCGGGCGCCTCTCCCAGGGCTAGCGGACCCCTGCGCTAATCCAGAAGCTTGGGGCGAGCTGAGGTCAGCGCGCCCCAAGCTTCTGCGTGCCGGCAAGCAGTCCGCTAGCCCTGGGAGAGCCGCGGGGCTCTTCCAGGGCTAGCGGACCCCTGCGCTACACCAGAAGCTTGGGGCGTGCTGAGCTCAGCGCGCCCCAAGCTTCTGCGTGCGCGCAAGCAGTCCGCTAGCCTTGGGAGAGCCGCGGGGCTCTCCCAGGGCTAGCGGATCACTGCACTACACCAGGAGCTTGGGGCGTGCTGAGCTCAGCGCGCCCCAAGCTTCTAGGTGCGCGCAAGCAGTCCGCTAGCCTTGGGAGAGCCGCGGGGCTCTCCCAGGGCTAGCGGATCACTGCGCTACACCAGGAGCTTGGGGCGTGCTGAGCTCAGCGCGCCCCAAGCTTCTAGGTGCGCGCAAGCAGTCCGCTAGCCTTGGGAGAGCCGCGGGGCTCTCCCAGGGCTAGCGGATTGCTGCGCTACACCAGGAGCTTGGGGCGTGCTGAGCTCAGCGCGCCCCAAGCTTCTAGGTGCGCGCAAGCAGTCCGCTAGCCTTGGGAGAGCCGCGGGGCTCTCTCAGGGCTAGCGGATCGCTGCGCTACACCAGAAGCTTGGGGCGTGCCGAGCTCAGCGCGCCCCAAGCTTCTGCGTGCGTGCAAGCAGTCCGAAGCACGGGGAGCCCGAAGCACAGGCTGCCGCCCTAAGCCTTGCACACCCGGTGGGACCTCCTGCCGGGAGCGCGAGGCTTGCTGACACTCGCCCGAAGCAGGGGAAGCCCTCCGGAGGGCTCCCCGTGCTTCGGGCGACAGGCTGCCGCCCCAAGCCTCGCGCACCCGGTGGGACCTCCTGCCGGGTGCTCGAGGCTTGCAGACACTCACCCGAAGCAGGGGGAGCCCTCCCGAGGGCTCCCCGTGCTTCGGGCGACAGGCTGCCGCCCCAAGCCTTGCGCACCCGGTGGGACCTCCTGCCAGGAGCGCGAGGCTTGCAGGCATTCGCCCCATAAGACGCACCCCGATTTCCCCTTCATTTTTGGAGGGGAAAAAGTGCGTCTTATGGGGCGAAAAATACGGTAGTTGTTTATGTATGCTTCAGGGTTGCCACCTGTGGTCGGGCAAAATAAAGGACAAGTCGGGGGAAATTGGGGAGCTAAAAATTACTTAACCTGGTGCAGAAATAATTTCAGAGCAATCCATTACAATGGCACACATAGTTTCACATGGTTTCACTGATTTCTTTTTCTTCCAATATTGCCCTTTGGCCAGACGGCCTTCTTCCTCTCTGCCTGTGCAAACTCTCCACCAGACTGGATGGACCAGGCCTGTGGAAAGTGCACACCCCTCTCTCTTTGGACCCCCCCCACCTCTGCCCCCCCACTCTTCACCGGATGGCCCAGGCCCGTGCATACCCTCTCTCTCGCTCTTTGTGACCTACCCTCTGCCCACACAAAACTGTAAAGTTGAAGGAAGCACAAAACTCTCTCAAACTTCTCCTCCCGTCCCCACACTACCCTCTGCCCACATCCCGTGATAACTCTTGCTCTCACTCTCAGCTCTCTTCCTCATGAACTCACCCTCTGCCTGCACAAACTCCCACTCAGCTCTCACTCTCCTCCTCTCACTGGACCAACCCTCTGCCTGCTCAAATACATGAAAAAAGGCATCCCACCTGAAGTCCAAACAAGACAGGGGATACTTTTCTCCCCGCCAAAAAAGGGCGTCCATGTTTTTCTAGGGACATGTAGCACCCCTAGTATGGATAACTGAATTTGCAAATGTGGGACCTGTGTGCATTGTTACTGATGTGTACAGTCATACCTTGGGTTACAGACTCTTCAGCTTGCATGTTTTTGGGTTGTGCACCACGCCGAACCCAGAAGTACCGGAATGGATTACTTCCAGGTTTTGGCACTCGCGCATAAGCGCCGAATCGTGACCCGTGCGTGCGCAGACACAGTGCTGCGGGTTGCGAACGGGCCTCCCGCACGGATCACGTTCACAACCCAAGAGTCCACTGTATTTCTGGATAGCTCTTTCTGTGTGAATCGGAACCCTCCCTTTCGAACTGTTGTTGCTGCTACTGTTGTTAATAATAATAATTAATTTTTAGTCACTTAAACTAAAGCTTGTGTTCTACTAAGACCCAAAGACCTTTTCACATGTGCAACTCTCAAGCCTGGTGTCCCCCATTCTATATTTGTGCAACTGTTTTTTCTGGCCTAGGTGCTGGGCGAACTGAATTTGAGACTGGAAAAACTGGAAACACGGAAACTGAAATTGACAGAGCTCACATAATCCCCATTAGAAGGAGGCAGCACAGGAACCACTGAAAGGGGGGTGGGTCCTTATTTTGTCTTCCTTATCATCTTTTGCTGCAAGTTTCTATCCACTCCACGTTTGTGCTGTTCTGAGTACTGCCAGAATTTCTGGAAAAAACTCTTCCCCAGTCATATGATGAAGTCTCCAGGTGTTAAAAGTCTCTTAGGGTCACGTTAATTAACTAGCTGCACAGTCACAGATGCCTTTGTGAGGCTCCCACAAAAGCAAAGAGAGAACTTAATGGCAGTAAAGGAGAGCGACTTACACATGGAGCCTCTATCTCTCAGAAAACGGTGCGCGGCCAGCCATTGTATTAAAACATGAAGAAGAAGAAAAGCATAGATGGGTGCACAGCAATTGAGAATCAATAAAAATACTTGAAACACAATGCTCTTCATTTTATGGGATATTACTCAGTGCAGTAAAAACGTCTCCCTGACATTAAAACGATTAGACCCACGTCTTGCCACCAGTGAGGCCAGGAGAGAGGAGAGCTTGAAACGAAAGTTCCCTGCCTTATGTTTTAGAGGGGAAAGAAAGGGGAAGAAAATGACTGAGACAGTTAAGTCCTCCAACCATAAGACTTCTGCCAGCTGCTACTCTTTACGTATACAGGATGCTGCTTTCAGTATGTTAAGGATAAAGGATGCTGCCTTATTATGAGACAGATCCTTGGTCCATGCCAGTGGTTCCCAAACTTTTTCAGGTCACCACCACCTAGTTCCACAAACTCATCCCCAGAGGCTCCCAACCCACAAAAAGCATTATTCAGTATAGAATTCCTTTCCAGACCTCAAGGAAATAAACAACTGTTCGAATTTTAGAAGACATCTGTTTAGGGAAGTTTTTAATGTTTGATGTTTGATGTTTTATGTTTTATTGTGTTTTTAATATTCTGTTGGAAGCCACCCAGAGTGGCTGGGGAGGCCCAGCCAGATGGGCAGGGTATAAATAAATTGTTGTTGTTGTTGTTGTTTTCGTGACCCATAAAACCATAACATTCAAAGCAGGAACAATTAGTGGCACAGGTAGCTCGGTTGGTTAGAGCATGGTGCTGATAATGCCAAGGTTGCAGGTTCGATCCCTGTAAGGGACAGCTGCTTATTCTTGCATTTCAGGGGGTTGAACTTGATGGTCCTCAGGGTCCCTTCCAACTCTACAATTCTGTGGCTCTTATCTATTCAAAATCCAGTGGAAACTATTTACTTCAATTAATTCAAGAAAATTGATTACATTGATCCAGTGATAGCAGCTTTTCAAAGTCTGATAGCCATTTACACCTCCAGCATCTTCCTGCTGCCCCCTTGCCTCTTAGTGCCTCCACTGCTCCCAGGGAGCACTACCACCCACTTAGGGAGCTGCTGGTCTAGGGTGGTTGCCAATGTGGCTACCCAGGGTTTGAGGCAGGGGGTCTCTCCCAACCCTACCTGGAGATGCCAGGAATAGAACATGGGACCTTCTACAGACACGGCAGGTGCTCTTCCACTGAGCTGCAAGTAGGATTAGAGACAGCTGGTTTAGCTATGGCCCTTCCTTATAAAGACACCAGTCCTCATGGTTCTGAACAAAAAACAGATGTAAATATTAGTAAGCTGCCTTATACTATGTCAGACCTCAGTGATGTCTACACTGGTTGGCAGTGGCTGTCCAGGGTTTCAGGCTGGGCTTCTCTCCTAGAGATTCCAGGGATCAGACTTGAGACTTTTTGCATGCAAGGTAGATGCTCTACCACTGAGCTACAACACCCACCAACCCCAGGCATGATGGCCTATGATGCTGGAGTGGATGGGAGTTTTAGTCCAAGACACCTGGAGGGCACCCAGTGGAAGAAGCCTTCCTTAAACAAACACTGTCAGGTTGAAATTGGTATTGCTCTGGAAAGCACCTACAGCATCTGGAAGTGAAAGCAGTTATTACCATAGTGTCTGGGATGGTATCTGTTAAAAACATATGGACAGAGGCTCTGATAGTTCCTTTTTAATCCATTAGCCCGCTGTCTCTAATCTTTTAAATACATTTTCTCTGACTTCATTTATTTCCTCAGCATCAGCCTCATTGTGCTGAGAGAAGCTGGGCCAAGGAGCACATGCCATCAGTTCCTTTAGAGACCTCTAATAGCCTGAGACGGCACTGCTGTTACGTTGTTTTGCTTAATTTCGCTTATTTATTGATGTTGTGTCTTAGGGTTTTAAGTGGTGGACCACCATGCATGCCTTAGCGGAGAGGAATAGAAATGCAATACCTTACTTAGTGGTATATAAATGGAATAAATAAACTTTGAGATCAACAGCATATGGTTGACATAAGCATCTTGGAGGAAGGAGGAGATAAAAATGTAACAGTACAGTAGTCCCTCAGGTTACAGATGCTTCAAGTTACAGACTCCACTAACCCAGAAATAGTACCTCGGGTTAAGAACTTTGCTTCAGGATGAGAACAGAAATCGTGCAGTGGCGGTGCAGTGGCAGCAGGAGGCCCCAATAGCTAAAGTGGTACCTCAGGTTAAGAACATTTTCAGGTTAAGAACGGACCTCCAGAACGAATTAAGTACTTAACCCGAGGTACCACTGTACTAGTTTCTCTGCCAAAGAATCAAGTCAATTACTTAGAATTATAAAATCATTGAATTGTAGTGTTTGAAAAGATACCCAAGGGGCACCTCGTCCAACTAATGCAGGACTCACAACAAAAGAATCACTGACAAATGACCATCCAACCTCTGCTTAGAAACCTCCAAGGAACCTCTAGTCCATCACCTTCAGAGGGAGTCCGTTCCTTTGTCGAGTTGCTCTTAATGTCAGAAAATTATTCCTAATGTTTAGTCAGAATCTCCTTTCTTGTAACTTGAAAGCTATTAGTCCTGAACTACTAGTCCATTAGTCCTCTCCCCTGGAGCTACATGAAAATAAGTTTGCTGCGTATTCCATGTGGCAGCCCCTCAGATATTTGAAGGTGGCCATGAAGTCACCTCTCAGTCTCCTCTTTTTCAGGAGACTGAAATCATCCCCCATCTCCCTCACCCCTTCCTCATAAACTTTGCTTTCCAGACCCTTTATGGGGCTGGAAAAGGGCTTCAAAGCAGCTTTGGGTCCCTGAACCTTTTTGGTTCAGAAATGAAGCACTGAGCAGCCAGAAAAAACATTTGTTGAACTCCTTGCTGGGAGGATCACAGGTCTCAGGCAATATACATTCCTCATCCCGATAAGATCTTTTCAGGCACAGGATTCTGAGCCAGTTAAAACTGACTCAAAATAATTGTGAGCGCAGTCTATCACACACAAAAAAGTCCTTGGGAAGATGGCCAGACCAGTCCATGCTCTCAGACAAGCCCTCAAAATGAAACAGCTGCTACCCCCCATAAAGGGCAACAGAGACAGTGATCCAGGAACATGACAGCAGTCAGGGCAGGCAGACCTGAATGCAGATGTGGAATGCAGCCCAGCTAATACTTTGGCCCAGTTTGAGGAGGGTCGCCTGAACAACCCCAATCTCTTATGGCCTGGTGCTTGATCACACACTTCCAGGGCAGGAGGGGGTAGAGGGAGTACGGCCCAGTGATCACTGTGAGCCTAAGCATATCATGCTGCCTGATTGGCTAGATTTCCCCTGGATTTTTAATGTTGCAGGTTTGGGGAATCAGTCTGGATGATGCCCTGGGTCCCTCCCAATTCTTGAGGTCCTATACCAAGTAAGGGGTAAAATCTGGTGTAGGGTTCTATTGCTGGCCTAGGCAGTTGTAAGACAATGGCCTTTGCTGGCCTCCTAAGTCACAGCCTGGAAGGACAAAAGTGCTATTTTAGGTTTGAGGCAGATCAATCTGGATGGTGCCCTGAACCTCTTCTAATTCTTGTGGTCCTGTATCCAGTGAGGCTAGAATCAGCCAATAGGAGTTTGCTGAACTAGTCTGACGGGTTTCTTTTGTAAGACAGCGGCCTTGGTTGGCCACTTCACTTAAGTGTCCTCATCAACATCCCAAAAGAATGAGATGGGTTACAAGAGACATGGCTAAGGGACAGTGATCTCTAGGTTAATGGATGGGTGTTTCCTCCACACACACAAACACACAAACACCTCACCTAGCTGCTAGACTGGAGAACAAGAGCCAGGGTGATGTGAGAGAGTTGAGCTAGACACAGAGACCTACATGCTCTGTACTGGATCCAGTGCGGTGACTAGTAGAGAAGTCAGGTCTTTTGGGGTGTTAATGCTGTGAAGTTTATGCTCAGGTTCTGTATGTGTGTAAGTAAAATTGTATACCCTAAAGACACCACAGTCTCTGTTGACCTTCATTCTGAGGAAACTGAACTCTGGGTAAGCACCTGGGATGCCTGGAGAATCTCACTGCTCAGAGATTGAGGTGGTGTGCAACGATAAAATCAAACCATGGGTCAAGAGAAAGTGTGGACGAGTCCTTGCTCTCACTGTGTAAGCCTTACAGGCTTTTCCCAGAGTGAACATACATAGGATACTGAGTACACGTCCCTAGATAATATATTACTTTTCAAGGATTCCTTCAGTTCAAACAAAATTAGATGCCCCTGCTTGGCCTTTAAGTTCAGTCAAGGACAGGTCAGGATAAATTAGGTCAGCCTCCAACCAGGGAACAGTAAAGAGCCTTCAGTAATATTTAATAGTATACAAGGGAGTGTTACAAAGCATGTCACTGCTTTCATCTCTGAAACATTAGATGCCACAGTAAGGATTCTTTAGCCGTAATTCCTGCATTTCTGGGGGTTGAAATAGATGACCCTTTGGATCCCGTTCAACTCTACAATAGTTATGTATTCAGTGGTCTGTGTTTGCCTGAGCTTGAGTCTGAACTAAGGATTCCAAGCCCCTGTGTCCTGTTTCAATACATGATATCCAATCACATAACATTTCAGGATTTGGACCACTGCCATTGGCTGTTAAACTCTAAGTTACGATTTGCAGCTTCGGAGTTTAGACAGCCAATCACGTTGAGAGTGGAGTGAGCCAGGACTTCATAAATGTATATAAACAGTTGCTTTGCCCCTGTTGTCCAGTTCTGTTAGTTTAATAAAAGTTGTTGCTACTATCACTGTGTCTTGCCTTGTGGGAACCCACCTACACTTCAACAAGTACCGTATTTTTCGCCCCATAGGACGCGCCGCCCCATAAGATGCACCTAGTTTTTTGCCCGGGAGCGCAGGCAGCTCTGCGCAACCCTCGGGAGCCGTCTCCCAAGGGTTGCGCAGAGCTCCCTGAAGCCTGTATTCGCCCCATAGGACGCACACACATTTCCCCTTCATTTTTGGAGGGGGAAAAGTGCGTCCTATAGGGTGAAAAATACGGTATATGAATCTATGAGGCCAAGATAAAAACAATAGCTAACAAAGGGTGTTAAACAGAGATTCCCTCTCCAACCACCAAAGTAAGGAACTTAACAAAGGATTTCCACAAATAAGGAGAAGAAAAAGAGATTTTGAAATATACTGTCACCTAAGCAAGTGAGCTGAAGTTTAATTTGTTGGACTCAGACTTCTTGGTGTTTAATAAGCCTTTGAGGGTACAACTACATCATGTGCAAATGCATGTAAGAACAGAGCCCAAAGGAGCTAGTTACCCTGTGGAACTCACTTCCACAGGAGGCAGTGATGGCTACCAACTTGGATGGCTTTGAAAGAGGATTGGACAAATTCATGGAGGAGAAGGCAATCAATTGCTAATAGGCATGATGGCTATGCTCTGCCTTCATAGTTGGCAGCAACAATGCTTCTGAATACCAGATGCTGGAAACCACAGGAAGGGAGGGGGCTGTTTGCTCAGGTCCTGCCTGTGGGCTTCCCATTGGGGCATCTGTTCAGCTGCTGTGAGAAGAGGATGCTGGACTAGATTGGTCATTGGCCTGATCCAGTAAGATTTTCTTATGGTCTTATATTCTTATGGCCTTTGGTTTGGACGGGGGGTGGGGTGGAGGAAAATTGGATGCTTAACACCTTAACCTACCCAGTGCTTGATTTACATAACCAGGAGGCAATCAGCATCATATGAAAATCAGGCTGGGTAGAGGCTACAGCTGAAACAACAGAGATGGAGAGGTAACAACAATTCTGTCTCCAACAGCACCTCCACCAGGACCAAGAGTTCTGAACTCTACAAGCTGCCAATGCCATCTGCCTGAGAAGGACAATGACACTGAAGGGAGAGTGCAGAAAAATTTGTTGTGGTGGGAATAATTCAGATTAAGATGCATTTGACTGTTTTCATTGTTTTCCTGTTTTACTCATAATGATGTAAAAAGAGCCCACTGGATCAGGCCAGTGCCCTATCCAGTCCAGTATCCTCTTCCCACAGTGGGCAACCAGATGCTCGCAGTTAACCAGCAGCAGGATTTGTGCACAAGAGCAGCTCCCATCTCTCCTCTTGCAGTTTGCAGTAACTGGGATTCAGACACATTGCTGCCTCCATCTGTGGCTAGCAGCCATCAATAGCCTTCTCCTCCTCCATTAATTTGTCCAATCCTGTTTCTGCGTTTTCTTGTATAATCTACAGCTAGCACAGACTCCAGCTAAGCACACAGCCCTATGAAAGCTTTAGAGCCAGAGATTCAGCCTCTTACGGTCCATCAGCTCATGGGTTATGAAATCTATGCCCCAGTCCAAAGGGCACAAGATAAACGGTAGTTCATGCCATCCCCCTGCTATGTTATGAGCTCATTCCGGGCAGAGACAGTCCAGCAAATTGAGATAATGATAGCAGTGCTTCCTACTTTCTAGGAACTAACAGACGGGAGGGAGTAGTGACTTCTCCAGACCCCACCAACCTTCACCCTAAGGTCCCTGGGGTGGGTCACAACATTCAAACCAGTGCTATTTTTATAGGGGAAAAGGTGCCAGAGCTCACATTGAACATCTCCCTCGTTCTCTTAGAATGACAATGGCACCCACCTGAGAGGTGCCGGAACCCACCTGCAAGGTGCTGGAACTGAGTCCCGGCAAGTTCCCCTTGAAAAAAGCCCCATCAAACACAATATTTAAAACAGTTTAAAAACAACTTTAGGCAGAACTTTCTGATGGCAAGAACCATTCAGAAGTAGAACAGACTACCTAGGAAGGTGGAGGACTCTCCTTCCTTGGAGGTTTTTAAACAGAGGTCGGATGGCCACCTGTTACAGATTCTTCAGCGACGATTCCTGCATTGCAGGGGAATGGACTAGTCGACCCTTCCAACCCTACAATTCTTTGGTTCTATTATAATTTATCTACAATAACTTGCTGATAATATGATAAATAATAAAATTATTATTAGAAGTGAACCAGGTAACCAGGTAGAGGGCCTTCTCAGTAGTGGTGGCTGCCTTGTGGAATGCCCTCCCATCGGATGCCAAGGAAATAAACAACTATTTGACTTTTAGAAGACAACTGAAGGCAACCGTGTATAGGGAAGTTTTTAATGGCTGGTGTTTCATTGTGCTTTTACTATTTTGTTGGGAGCCTCCCAGAGTGGCTAGGGCAGCCCAGTCAGATGGGTGGCATATAAATAATAAAGTAGTTGTTGTCGTTAACAGTCACAAAAATGAAGTGGGTCCTAAAGAGAAACATCCCAAGTGTCAAAAGCCAGGGCAAAGCAGTGCATCTTCAGTATCCTCCAAAAGCTGTGCAATGAAGGTGCCAGGTGTTCTTCTCTGGGGAGGGAGTTCCCAGCTTAGAGTCCACTGCAGAGAATGCACCCTCCCCCTGGGCTACCGTCCAAGCCTCAAAGTGGTTGGGGGCTACCCAGAAGGTGCCCTCTGCTGATCTCAGTGCCTGGGACGGTCTGCAGGAAGGGAGGCAGCTTTTGGGGTATTTGGGGCCTGAGCCATTTAAGGCTTTGAACACGTAGAGCGCATTGCAGTAATCCAGTTTGGAAGTTCAGAGCATGGAGTTCAGTGGCCAAGTTGTCCCTGTCTAAAAGGGGTCGTAGCTGGCAAAGCAGCCAAGGCTGAATAAAAAGTTCTCCAAGCCACAGAGACTACCTGAGCCTCTAGTGACAGTGTTAAATTAGAGACATAAAGATGGGTGGTGAATACAGATACCTCATGGTGGGCCAATAGGATTAGAGAGAAGCATCAGATAATTGGGGGGGGGGGTGTTTCGAAGACTCTGGGCTCCAATCATTCCTGGAGGTTGCTCTCTTAAATAAGGTGGGGGGAGGGGACAAAATACCGTATTTTTTGCTCTATAAGACTCACTTTTTCCCTCCTAAAAAGTAAGGGGAAATGTGTGTGCGTCTTATGGAGCGAATGCAGGCTGCGCAGCTATCCCAGAAGCCAGAACAGCAAGAGGGATTGCTGCTTTCACTGCGCAGCAATCCCTTTTGCTGTTCTGGCTTCTGAGATTCAAAATATTTTTTTCCTCTTGTTTTCCTCCTGCAAAAACTAGGTGCGTCTTGTGGTCTGGTGCGTCTTATAGAGCGAAAAATATGGTAATGTTGATAATTGCTCTGGTGCACATTTTGATAATAAGAACATAAGAACACAATGGCCAATCAGGCAAATGGCCTATCTTGTTCAGCATTCTTTTCTCACCATGGGATACCCACAAGCAGGATCCAAGCACAATAGTAGCCCTCTCCCCTCCTGTGGCAACTGGTATTCAGAAGCATTACTCTGTCTGACCATGGAGGCAGAGCATAACCATCAGGGTTAGTACCCACCAGTAGCCTCCATTAATTTATATGGTCCTCTTTTAAAGCCATCCAAGTTGGTGGCCATCATCTCCTCCTGTGGAAGTGAGTTCCATAGTTTAACTTTGTGCAGCTTGAAGTAGGATTCTCCTTTATCTGCCCTGACGCTTCCAACATTCAGCTTTATTGGATGTCCGCAAGTTCTACCATCTTTCCCCGAAAGTAAGACATCCTCCGAAAATAAGACCTACTTCCAGTTTTGCCTCTCACTGTAATATAAGGCATCCCCCGAACATAAGGCCTCCCAGGAATATAAGGCCCCCGAAGCTACCGTAAGGCATCTGACTCCTCTGGACCGTAACGGCGGGCGCTATCGCACAGCTCACTGATTGGCCACAGCGCAGTCAGAGCTGTTCAGGCAGTGTGAGGTCTCTTTAAATCAGAGAGCCCGCGCCGCCACCAAGATAAGCTGCCGCCTGCTGCTCGCTCTGCCCTGATGGAGTCTGGCTGACTCACAATTAGACAATAAATGTGTACCATTCTTCTTCATGGAAAAATAAGACATCCCCGGAAAATAAGACCTAGCGCATCTTTGAGAGCAAAAATTAATATAAGATACTATCTTATTTTCGGGGAAACAGGGTAGTGTTATGAAGAAAGGAAGAAAGCTTTGCTTGTTGAGTAAATTTGCTTATTAAATAACCTTTATAAACAGCCTAAGTGGAAGCTTGTGAGCAGGATTCTCCAAGAGGAGATAAAGTGGTGAAAGACGTTTGCAAGTTAAGCTTTATTTAAGAGGAGAGTACACAGTTCAGCCGCTGCACCTGGAGACAGAATACACAAGGTATTGTCTTCACTAATTTTTATTTATATATTACCTTTATTTCCCACCTTTTCTCTGAGAAGCTCAAGGCGGCATACATAGTTCCCCTTCCCATTTTATTCTCACAACAAACCCTGCAAAGTAGGTTAAGCTGAGAGACAGTGGCTGGTGCCCAAGATCATAGTCAGGGAGCTTCATGACCAAGTAGGTATTTGAACCCTAGTCTCCTAGGTCCTGGTCTTGGTCCAAGACTCTAACCACTATGCCACACATCATTCCAGTATGAAGAAAATGTGACTAAGGACAGGGATCTGTTGTTCCATCTCCCAATAGCCTTGATTAGGAGCTCTTAAGTGCCAGGCTTTGCAATAACAATTAAAATATTGTCACGCGGTGACTGCGATGTGTGTAATAAGTGTGAGTAATTGTGGCTCTTTAAGTGACCTGGGGAAAATAAATTTCCGAAAGCTGTTTTCCTCACCTCTTGGATGTGTGGAGATGCAGGCTAACAGAAGACTCTGCTGTTTACCTTGTCACACTTTATTGAATGAATCTCTAAGCGATTCTCTTCTATGGTTCAGCCATGATTTGATCTCCCTCTAATTGTAATGAATGGGTCTTGAACATGGCCCTACAGTGTGCATCCTCTGGGGAGTGGGGGAAATAATGCAGTTCTGTATCGCTGATAGTTTTTAGTAAGTGCAGTGTTATGACAGGAGCTACTTGCTGACAAAGGGCAGAAATTGACTGAGAGGCCTTAAATTATGGTAATGTGAGTGTCTCTGAGCTGCAACAAAGCCAGAGAAATTGTTGTTATGAATAAAAGCCCTGATCTGCCACACGATTTTGCTAAGCCAGTCTGTCGGGTATCTTCTTTAAGCAGAGGCTAGATGGCCACCTGCCAGGAATTCTTGAGCAGTGATTTGTGCATTGCAGGGGGTTGGACTGGATGACCTTGGGGCCCCTTCCAACACTACAATTCCAATTCCATGATTCCTGCCAAGCCCCTTCATATGCAAAAAGGGTACTTAGAATGCCTACCTGACCAATGAACTCTGAAGCCCATTGGTCAGTAAGAACAAGGGGTCACCCTTCCCATGGGTGGGGTGGAGAGAAAAACTTTAAGAAACTGAGATGCTATCCAACTTCAGGGATCTGGTTTCCTCTGTGAACTTGTAAGCAAATTGGAATCCTGATATTGTGGTGGCTAGTCTAGGACTAATCCAGTTTTAGAGCCTCGGACCTCTGGTTTATTTTGTTCTGTTTCAACACTCTGTCTGCTTTCCCTCTACCTTTTATTTCTAATAAGCAGAGTTGCCATATTTTGAAAAGCAAAAAAGAGGACACATTTGCCGACTTCTACTTTTAACTAAGGATCGCTATGACAACTTTCATTTTACATACCCATGAAAAAGAGGATGTTTCCTGGAAAAAGAGGACATGTGGCAACCCTTATCAGAAGCGTATAAGATTGCAAACTGCCAGGCTTTAGATTCCCCATGTGCCTGGAAAGAGGGTGGGCTGCCTTCATGCAGCTTAAAAAGTAATTGTTTTGGTGCATCCCAGGTTCTCACCCAGAGTAAGTGGTGGTAGCAGCTTCTGGGGAGTAAGACCCACTGGCAGCTCTGCAGGGCTATTGCAGTTGAGCAATGAAGGGGGTATGAGAGGTTCTCTTGGGTGCCCCCCCCCCACTTCATCAAAGCCAGCATCAGAGAACACGGCACTAAATGTTCCCAGGCGAGTGTTTCATGGTGGTCGGGAAATCTGAGCAAAAACAGTTGCATAACAATGAAAGAGGGAGGAACGATTGCGGCAGCAACACCATGAGATGTATGGGAAGCCTTGTCATGGGAAAGGCAGCTGATGGGGAGGTTTTGAGCCAGGATTGGAACCGATTGCTGCTCAGCCGTGGCTGGATGGGATTGGATGATGAACAAAGGGCAAGAAGAGGCGAGCCCTGAGTGTGCAAGATCAGAGCACTGTGAAGAAATCTCATCTCCATCAGAACCAGTCTGACTCTGGTTGGCACATTACCAATGGCAAAAGTTTCAAAATTATGCATGGCATGGAGAAAGTGGATAGAGGAAAGTTTTTTCTTCTGCTCACAAACACTAGAATTTGTAGGCATCCCATGAAGCTGGATGTTGGCACATTCAGGACAGGTAAAAGGAAGGACTTCTCCATGCAGCAGAGTTAAACTGTGGAACTCCCTCCTGCAGGAGTGATGGTCACTAACCTGGGCGGCTTTAAAATACAAGTTCAGGGAGGAGAAAGCTATCCATGGCTACTAGGCATGATGGCTTTGCCCTGTCTACACAGTTAGAGGCAGCAAACGCTTCTGAATACCAGTTGCTGGAAACCACAGGAGGGGAGGGTGCTCTTGTTCTTGGGTCCTGCTTGCAAGTTTCCCACAGGCATTTGGTTGACTCTTATGAGAACAGGATGCTGGGCTAGTTGGCCATTGGCCTGATCCAGCAGGATCTTCTTATGCTGGTGTCTGCTGTGGGCTACCTTCTGCCCATATATGGACTTTCTTTTTCCCCAAGGAGTTCTGAAAAATAATCAAAAGGGGTGGGTGTGTTTCTTTACCACCCAAACCATTTGTTAAAGTCTCCAAGTCATTTTGATCCAGCCATACATAAGAACAGATTGGAGAACTGTTGAGCCTGCAAAAAATGAGACTGAGAGGAGATATGATAGCCATCTTCAAATATCTGAAGGTAAGGAAAAGGTAAAGGACCCCTGGGTGTTTACGTCCTGTCAAATTTGAATATGGAATGTGGCATTTGTCTCCACTTTCAGGCTGAGGGAGTCGGCATTTGTCCACAAACAGCTTTTTTGGGGTCATGTGGCCAGCATGACTAAACCGCTTCTGGTGCATGGAACACCATGACGAGTGTCAGAGCACACATAAATGCTGTTTACCTCCCTGCTGCAGTGGTACCTATTTATCTACTCACACAGATACAAAGCAATGAGAACTCACCCCATCATGCTGATTCGAACCGCCGACCTTATGATTTGCAAGCCCAAATGGCTCGGTGGTTTGGACCACAGCACCATCTGCATTCCTGAAATGTCTGAAGGGCTGTCACATGGAAGATGTAGCATGCTTGTTTTCTCCTGCTCTGGAGGGTAGGACCCAAACCAATGGCTTCAAGGTACAATAAAGGAGATTCTAACTGTACACAAGGAAGAACTGCCTGACAGTAAGAGCTGTTCAACAGTAGAAGGGACTCCCTTGGAAGGTGGTGAACTCTCCTTCTGTTATATATTCAGTGGTCTGTGTTGGCCTGAGCTTGAGTCTGGACTAAGAATTCTGTGCTTCTGTTTCCCGATTCGATACATGATGTCCAATCACAGAACATTTCAGGATTTGGGCCTCTGCCATTGGCCCTTGAACTCTGAGTCGTGATTCACAGCTTGGAAGTTTAGACAGCCAAACATTTTGGGAGTGAGAGTGGCCCAGGCTTCCAGGAATGTATATAAGCAGTTGCTTTGCCCCTGTTTCCCAGCTATTTAGTTCAATAAAGGTTCTTGCTGTTATCACTGCTTCTTGCCTCATGGGATCCCACCTACACTTCACCTTCCTTGGAGATTTTTAAACACAGGTTGGATGGCCACTTGTTGGGGATCCTTGAACTGCAATTTGTGCGTTGCAGGGGTTTGGAGTAGATGACCCTAAGGGTCACTTCCAACTACAATACTATGATATGATTCTATGAAAAACCTGCTAAATCAAGCCTGTGTCCCATCTAGTCCAGCACCCTCTTCTCACAGTGGATGCCCACGTTTCCCAAAAGAAACCCGCAAGCAGAACCCTAGAACAAGAGCAGCACACTTCATTCCTCTGGTTTCCAACAACTGGTATTCAGAAGCATTGCTGCCTCCAGCTGTGGAGGTAGAACATAATTGGTGCTCTCAAATTTCAGCAGTACTCTGTGCAACGCTAAAATTCGGTGTGTGTGTCCCCTCCACCTCTAGCACTCAGTTCAACAGTATTGTTGTGGTGCCCCCTGCAGCATGGCACCCCCGCAACCAAACCATTCACGCTACCCTAGCAGCCATCAATAGCTTTCTCCTCCATGAATTTGTCCAATCCTTTTTAAAAGCCATCTAAGTTGATGGCCATCGCTGCCTCCTGTGAGACTGAGTTCCACTTTAATGTTGTGCTGCATGAAAAGGTCCTTTATTTTCTCTCTCATGAATAATGATGATGATGATAATTCTCCCCACAAGCTGTTCTCAATCCTTGTTCCAATAAAGCTTAGAACAAGTGCCCTATATAATTCCCCCAACCCCAGGGGAGGTACGCTTATGTCTATAGAATAATAGGGGCGGTGGCTAGGCCCCTGGTGGCGATGATGGGATAAGCTGAGTGGTGAGGGTGAAGTCTGGCTCACAATGGCTTGGAGAACAGGGAAGAAAAAAACACCACACACACAGGAGTAACAACTTAATAGACCTGAAAGAACGAACCACAAGAGGGGCACAGCCCAGCGTGGAAATCATAAATAAGTGATTATGAAATAACAAACCAGGATTCCCCAAGTGCCAGCAACCTCCTAGCATTCCATTAAAACCCATAAATCTGCCAATGGCTCAGGCTAAGTCAATTTCCTCCAGTGTATTAAAAACCCTTTGTTTACAGGGAGGGTAATTAAATCACAACGTCTCTTTAGTTCAAACAGAAATGCCCACTTTGTCTCCAAGACGTATGAAATTAAAGGACATTGTCTTCTTGGCATTGAGGCAAGTTGGCCTTCTGCATCAGCCATTCTTGCAACACCTGACAGGAGCAGTGTTTATAATGTTTGCCCCATGGGCAGGGGCAGAGGGCCTCTGTAACTGGAAAAAATAGCAGGTGGTGGATCTGGGGGGGGGGGGCTTGAAGTACCCCAAAGAGGCAAGTTTGCCTGTTATTGTGACCCTGCAAAAAGTGCAGGGTTCCTGTATATGACGTGGTCCTCCTTCCAAGAAACTTCACTGTCAAGGGCTACAAAGCCAGACCCCTTTGTTCCATTGAACCAGAACAGTAGTTTGAGTTCTATCCGTCTTCATAGAGTTTTTAATTCTGTTACCCCTGCACCTTGAAATGGGAAAGAAAGTTTAAAAAATTGATTCAGATGTTAATTAGATGTTTTCTTTTGATAGCAAAACAAAAAGCCGAACAAATTAATCCAGACCCTTTACCTGGGACCTCTTGACACCCAGGTGGGGTGCCAACTTGAATAAAATATTGGTGGAGAGCAGGTAAGCCCTGCCCTGCATGATGCAGTATGTCCATGCCATTGGAATGGCAAGGCCCATCAACTTTGGGGGGCCCCATCCCCTCATATATTTCATTAGGGGGCTGAAGGGACCTCAGCCCCCTAGGAGTTGGCTCCTGTGCACCCAGGTGTGCTGACAAGGACCCTGGTGGACAGAAGGGATAGTTAATTTTCCCCCTGTGATCTCTGCCACTGTTGCTTTTTAAAGTGTATTTTTAAAGTTTTGTGTCTTTGTGCAACTGCTCTAAACTTATAGAATGATGCCTGGCATTGAGAAAGTGGATTGGGAAAAGCTTTCCCCCCTCTCTCATAAAGCTAGAAATTGTGGATGTCCAGTGAAAATGAAAGTTGGAAGGTTTGGAACAGATAAGAGGCAGCCATTCTTCATAAAGCATGTAGTTAAACTTTAATTTCGTGACAGTAGTCACGAAATTAAAAGGCACCTGCTTCTTGGGAGAAAAGCAATGACAAACCTAGACAGCATCTTAAAAAGCAGAGATATCACCTTGCCGACAAAGGTCTGTATAGTTAAAGCTATGGTTTTCCCAGTAGTGATGTATGGAAGTGAGAGCTGGGCCATAAAGAAGGCTGATCGCGGAAGAATTGATGCTTTTGAATAATGGTGCTGGAGGAGACTCTTGAGAGTCCCATGGACTGCAAGAAGATCAAATGTATCCATTCTTAAGGAAATCAGCCCTGAGTGCTCACTGGAAGGACAGATCCTGAAGCTGAGGCTCCAATACTTTGGCCACCTCATGAGAAGAGAAGACTCCCTGGAAAAGGCCCTGATGTTGGGAAAGATGGAGGGCACAAGGAGAAGGGGATGGCAGAGGACGAGATGGTTGGACAGTGTTCTCAAAGCTACCAGCATGAGTTTGACCAAACTGCGGAAGGCGGTGGAAGACAGGAGTGCCTGGCGTGCTCTGGTCCATGGGGTCACAAAGAGTCGGACACGACAAAACGACTAAACAACAACAAACTTGGGAACTCGCTCCCATGAGAAGCAGTGATGTCCACCAACCTAGATGGCTTTAAAAGAGGATTGGGTTAATTCATGGAGGATAAAGTTACTGTACGCTTTGCCTCTGCAGTGAGAGGCAGCAATATTCCCTAATACTAGTTTCTGGAAACTGCAGGAGGAGAGAGTTGCTCTTGTGCTTGAATCCTGCTTGTGGGTTTCCTACAGGCATCTAGTTGGCCACTGTGAGAACAGGATGGTGGACTACATGGACCATTGACCTGATCCAGCAGGTTCTGCTCATGGCCTTAAGAAAACCACAGGAGAGGAGAGTGATATTTTGCTTGAATCTTGCTTGCAGGTTTCCCACAGGCCACTGGCCACCAACCTAGATGGCTTTAAAATATGACTGGACAAATTCATGGAGGAGGAGAGGACTACCTATGGCTACTAGCCAGGATGGCTATTATCTGCCTCTGTGGTCAGAAGCTGCAATGCTTCTGAATACCAATTACTGGAAAATTCAGGACTGGAGAGGGTCCTTGTGCTTGAATCCAGCTTGCAGTTCTCCCATTGGGACATCTATCTGGGCACTATGAGTAGAGGATGCTGGGCCATTGGCCTAATCCAGCAGGCTTATTCTTGTGTTCTTATGTTCTTAAATAGGAAAATCTCCAGTAGCAAATTTGCCCCACCTAAGATGTGCACATCAAAGCGAGCCTCCATGTTCTGTGTTTGCCAAAGTGGTAGGCAGAATCAAATAAAGAAGCTTCTTCCCAGGTGTTTGCAAACCTGGCAGATTCAAGCTTGGTGCTGAGATGCCTAGGGCTGGTGAATGTGATAGCATGATGGATTACATATCATGTATGTCCCAATCATTGAAATAACTCCAGAAATGTTGGAGGATAACTACAACTACCCACCCATTTTGGTGGGTATTTGCCAAGTGTCATTATGATGAAACTGTTTTGCAGCACACCCATGTTTGACCAAACCGCAGTAGTGCCTACTGAGAGGATTTATGGGTCACAGGATAACTATGACTCACCTCCTCCCTCCCAATCAGCAGCCCTGCCAACATCTGTCTTGAAACACTTGGAGCCTCTTCCTGCTGGCCATGTCGCCCTCTCAGCTGTTTGGATCCAGCCCCATCACCTGCAACTATGTGGTGCAGAATCCGCCTTTGGCCTTCCCTGGGGCATCCTGAAGCTTCTTGGCGCACTGGTCCTTGAGCTGAAGGCTCCATTTCAATGCCCAAAGAGCAAAGAGGCAGCACAGCAGAATTTTATAAAATTATGCATGGCCTGGAGAAAGTAGGTAGAGAAAAGCTTTCCTCCCTTCTCTCATAACGCTAAGAAGTCATGGATGTCCAATGGAGCTGAATGTGGGAAGATTCAGGGCAGATAAAATAAAGGCCTTCTTCACGCAGCACAAAGTGTAGAACTCACTCTCATAGGAGGCAGTGATGACCTCCAACCTAGATGGCTTTAAAAGAGGATTGGACAAATTCATGGAGGAGAGCTATTGATAGCTACTAGCCACAATGGCTATGCTCTGCCTACATAGTTGGAGGCAGCAATGCTTCTGGATACCAGTTGCGGAGTGGGAGAGTTTGGGGTACTCATGCAAATACTTATACTTGTCATTGCACTACTAATACCATGGAGAGCTATGGCTTCTCAGATAAGCTGCAAGTCCATCTCCACAGAGGAGCTCAGAGAGGATGCCAGTCCATATGCACAGCAGAATTAACTCACTTAGTTACTACAGCCAGTCTTGGGGGAGTTCTGGAGTTTTGTCGAGGGGACACCTTCCCTCATAGGAATACTTAATTAAGTATTCTCTGTGAATAGTTCTTCTGCACTTTTTAACCCAAGCCAACACATCCTTGACATATTAACCTAATATGGATCCCTACATCGAAATTCCACTGATGAACATCCATACTTTCTTTGTAGAGATTGGTGACAGCAGTGGCTGCATTCTGGACAGGGATGCCAACTATAGGGGGTGGTAAGGGCTTTGGACCCCTCAATATTTGTGGGCAGGCAGCCAAGCCCCCCGATATTGAGGGGGCCCCAAAAAGGTAGGCCTCCCACCTGCAAATATGCAGCCTGTACTCCCCATCCCCCGCCACCCGTGCGCCAGCGCTCTCCTGTTGGCAGTGTACAATGGGGAAGGGAAGCACAGAGGGTGATCTTCTCACTGCTGGCATTGTACAATGGGGATCTCTGCAGGGGTCTCTGGTTTGCACACACACTCCCCCAAGATTGTGCATGTTATGCATATGATGTCACACAACACTGGGCCCCCTCAGTGTGGAGGGCAAGCTGGCGCTGGAATGGTACCCACAGGGCCTGGCTGCTGTCACACACGGTCCTGGTAGGGCTGTGGCAGAGTTTTGCAAGAGGTGCAAGAGTTTCTACTGCTTGGTCTTGGTCCGTGGGTGGCGGCAGCAGCAGTCTCACTGCCGTCCTGCAGCCTGAGTGGCCCTGCCCCATCAACCTGCTCAGTCTCAGCCTCAGATTTGGCCAAGTACTGCCACTGCCACTTGTTGAACCAGCTTTTGGGCCCATGCAGATCTCTGCATCTCCTTCCTCCTTGGCCCCCTTCTTCTCCATCGTCTCCTCATCTCAACTGCCCACATGTCTCTCTGGTTCAGTTGCATGTCCCACTCAGCTACCTACATCCAGTGCCCCCACATCTGCTACCACTGACAACGGCATTAGCAACCCATAATAACCAGGCCAAGGAGCATCTAGCTGCTCTGCTGCCCCTGACCACACTCTATACCAGTTGCTGGAAACCACAGGAGGAGAGGCGGTTCTTGTGCTCAAACCCTTCTTGCAGGTTTCCCACGGGCACCTGGTTGGCCACTGTGCAAACTCCATGCTGATGCAGCAGGCTTTTCTGGTGTTCTTATGAACTTGACGTTCTTATCAACATAGAATGGGGTGGGGTTCCGCCTTGTTCTTCACCTTAGGCAACCTCAGGCAAGCTCTTCAAGGCGGCTGCAGCTCCTGGATTATGAATGTCAGCAGCAGGTGAACAAGAAAGGCATGAAAGAACATTTATTTGCTCTGGCACAGGGAAAGGTTGTTGTTAGCTTTATGCAAATGGAAGAGATAAACCTGAGGAATGGAAAGTGGTTGCGTGGCTTGGCACCAAACCAATATAGATGGTAGCCACTGCTGATGGCAGTTGACCCTGGGTTACAAGCCAGTAGCAAAGTGCAGCAATAAATGAATATGGAGATGGTTATTCTCCTTTTCCTGGATTGATCCATGGTGGTTATGCTGTGCCTCCACAGCTAGTGTGGTGTAGTGGTTAAGAGCGGTAGTCTCGTAATCTGGTGAACTGGGTTCGCTTCCCCGCTCCTTCACATGCAGCTGCTGGGTGACCTTGGGCCAGTCACACTTCTCTGAAGTCTCTCAGCCCCACTCACCTCACAGAGTGTTTGTTGTGGGAGAGGAAGGGAAAGGAGAATGTTAGCCGCTTTGAGACTCCTGAAGGTGAGTGATAAAGCGGGATATCAAATCCAAATCCAAACTCTTCTAGAGGCAGTAAAGATGGAAACCACAGGATGGAAGAGTTGTGCTCAAAGCCTTGTCTTTATCTTCTCAAAACAAAATGAAAAGCCCACAGCTGTCTCTTGTATTTTTTAATTGAGCATGCACAACTACCCCTATGAGTGCCTATTTGCTTCTCACTTTGAACCTACAGCTTTGGATTTCTAATGCTGACTTTCAATCTCTGCTTAATAACCACCAATGAGGCCTGCTCAAAGCACTCTCCTCAAAAAATTGGAGCATGGGGGGGGGGGAGAGATTAATACAATTTTTATTTTGCAAATTTCAGTGAAATAAAAAAATAGCAATAGTTACAGCACTCTCATATATCATTGTTGCAATGGATGATTGGAAAGATTAATAAGCATTAAGATTAGAAAGACAATAAATAAAACGACTGTCTGATGTATCACCCCTCCCAAACCCATTTTGGGCAGATGGTGATCATAAAGGAAAGGTAGGAACAGATACTATTTATGAAAGGTAGGGACAGCTACCATACACTGCCGAATTGTCAGAGTTAAAATGCAGTTTGAATTTTTAACATGATTTTGGTAAGCGGGCAACTCTAACAGGCAGAAGCATTGGGGCCAACTTGTAAATTTGGCAACCTAGTAAGTTAATGTTTACTGGAGACACTGAAGCTTTTGCAAACATGTATCAAATCTCCTTGTGCTTGTGTGTGAATGGTTGTTTGTTTACTGGAGCACAAATAAGCAAAGCAGCTGGTGTGGCCTTGCAGGTGGGCATGGAAGCAAGCTGGACTTTTGCTGCATTACTATACAGGGTACCTCAGGTTAAGTACTTAATTCATTCTGGAGGTCCGTTCTTAACCTGAAACTGTTCTTAACCTGTAGAACCACTTTAGCTAATGGGGCCTCCCGCTGCCGCCGCGCCGCCGGAGCATGATTTTTGTTCTCATCCTGAAGCAAAGTTCTTAACCCGAGGTACTATTTCTGGGTTAGCGGAGTCTGTAACCTGAAGCATATGTAACCTGAAGCGTATGTAACCCGAGGTACCACTGTACTACAAACTTTAGGTCGACACAAAGCGAAAATGTTCCTGTACATGAGAAGGGGGCAAAACTGAGACAAACTTTGACATTGGCTATGGTGCTTTTGCAGCCCAGTTCCTGTGGGGCAGGACAGTGCTTCACCATCCCATGGAAGATAGAGCAATCTTGTTTTCTGCCACTCCAGGGGGTGGAGCCAGCAAGCCGGCAGATTCATATTACAAGAAAGGAAATCCTGACTAAGCTTAGAAAGAACTTTCTGACAGTAAGAGCACTGCAGAAATCAAGAGACACACTCTTTTTGTTGTTGCTGTTTACTAATATGTACAAAAGAGGAAGAATAACTGTTTGAAATACATATTAAATTCGCCTGTTGGTTTTCAAATAATGTTTGTTGTGATACAAAACTCAGTGGCAATCTTATATAAGACATAATTACAAAATGCCTCTTGCATCATTTCATTCCGATAGTATGACTGACTCCATTTTCTTTGCACCTTTTTTAAAAAAATTATTAATTAAAACAAGTCGTAACAATAAACTTCAAACAGAATTTGAAACCATGGCTCCATTTTTCATTGGAATCTATCATCATCTTGTTTCTCACTTTCCCTAAAACTAATCATGTGTATTCATTTCATCACCTGTGAAAGATCTTCATCTGCTAATTTCGGAGAGTTCAGCATTTTCCCAAGCATAATGCATACTTGGATAGGTGACTGTAAGAAGGTGACTAAACATTTTTTGATCATCCTCTGGTGCTGGATTTTCAAATCAACCAAATAATATTACTGAAGAGTCTGTTGGCAGTTCATACTCCATGGCTTTCCTGATTTCTATTCGGATTTGGTCCCAACATGATTTGATTGGGGGCCATGGCCAGGGAATGTGTAAAATACAGTATGTTTGCGTCTTAGGTGTATTTTACTTTCACAAATTCAATTATACGTGCTCAGCTCCGGTAGCACCACCAGCTTTCCAGCGATGTTTTCAGAGAACAAGAGGAAGAGACTAAGGCAGAAGGGAGGAGGGAGGCAGACAGAGGAAGCCCGCAAGTTGAATGGAGAGGCATCAGAGGCAGGTGGAGCAAGTGAGAGAGAGATGCAGGCAAAAGGAAAAAGCTGGAAAGGAGCTGCAGCTTCTGCCTGCCTCTTTCCTCCCTTCTGCAGCCAAGGGAACCAGGTTTATTCTTCTTCTGTCTACCTCCACCACTTACCTGCTCATTTTGCAGCCTAGGGAGCCGGATTTCTTCATCCTCCAGCAGCAGAGATACAGGGAAGTCCCCCCACCTTCCAGCAGGAAACTGGGCTATGCACAATTTTACATATGTGTGCTTCCTATGCAAGTTGCAATCACACTGTACTGTCATTAAGTGTGGATGTTGCCCACATAAATTGCTGTTGTTGCTGCTGTTGTTGTTATCCCAACACCGAGGCCTCAGTGATACAGATCAGATTGGCCTCTTCTTCCACAATGAGATCATGCATGAGGGAGGTCTCACTCAGAGTCAACCTGGCATTCAGCAACAACCGCAGCAGACCTGAAAGCTGACCAATAGGACAACTGTAATTCCTTTGGTTCAAGGAGGAGCTGGCATACAGCACAGTCACAACTGCCTGAGCCGCGTGCTTCTTACCTGGCCTGCCCCACCTCCCACGCCATACCTCACACTACCATGAATCACTGTGATCAGGGGGTCTCAGCTCTCCCCAACTCCTCTTTTCCCTGGCACTTCCCACAAAAACCCCAAATTTAGAAACATACATGTTAAAAACATTTTAAAACATTTAAGACAATTGAGGTCATAATTTTTTTAAAAAAACACACCAAAACCAGCTAAACAATGTTGTTTAGTCGTTTAGTTGTGTCCAACTCTTCGTGACTCCATGGACCAGAGCACGCCAGGCACTCCTGTCTTCCACCGCCTCCCGCAGTTTGGTCAAACTCATGCTGGTAGCTTTGAGAACACTGTCCAACCATCTCGTCCTCTGTCGTCCCCTTCTCCTTGTGCCCTCCATCTTTCCCAACATCAGGGTCTTTTCCAGGGAGTCTTCTCTTCTCATGAGGTGGCCAAAGTATTGGAGTCTCAGCTTCAGGATCTGTCCTTCCAGTGAGCACTCAGGCCTGATTTCCTTCAGAATGGATAGGTTTGATCTTCTTGCAGTCCATGGGACTCTCAAGAGTCTCCTCCAGCACCATAATTCAAAACAGCTAAACAATACCCCAGCCCAAAGGTCTGTTCAGCTGCCTCAGCTTTCAGAGCTGCAGTCAGTCAGGGCCCTGCCTCCTAGGCCATGAGGAAGAGCCCTGGAAGACGGGGAGCAGGTCTCCCAAGACTCACAGCCAAGAAGGTTGTGATTCCAGGAGCTCCAGTTGCTTAGCCTGAGTTCGGTTTCCTCAGAGGCACAGCAGAGACAGTGGTGTCTTTCAGATATATTGTTTATTTACACATATGTACAACCTGGGCCTACAATGGAGGGGCTCACGGCATTAACACTCCAAGAGGGTCTTGCTTCTCTCATGGCCACAGTGTTGGATCTCAGAAGAAATTTGGCTTCCGCCTACTTCTAGATTCTAGCTCACACACCTCAGCTCTGGCATTTATCTTTCTAACTGCCAGACAATTGAGGGAGGGTGGCCCATGCATTTGCCCTCAGGGCACAGAACTGCTTCTTTCATTACTTGTATGACCCATACCTAGGGGGTCAATACCAATGAACTTGTCTGGCTATTCCAGCAACTGTGTTCAGTCCAGGAATTAGAGGAGATTCAGGCATACAGCCTACCCACCCCCAAACTCACAATGGTATACAAGCAATCCTTGTTATTTTCCCCACATGCGTCAGCAGGGCCCGCATAAAGAATTTCATTCTACCCCATTCCACCCTTTTAGTGACTTTTTCAGGTTACTTCCAGGTTTGGTACTGTGCTCAATCATGCATCAGCTGGAGATGCATAAATCGGCCGTTGCTTGTATATTTCTCCTGGAACCCCTTGTGGCTTTATCAGCGCTTAAAATTTCAACTTTGGGGGAATTACTAAGAAATGCATACAGTACTTTCTCAACAATTGGCTATTAATATGTCACATATGAAGGTACTGCAGAAATGGTAATTTGTCTGTTTTCCATTTCATTTTTAATATGGTAATTCGTTTTTACAATACCTTTGTTCAGTAATGGTCTAATTTCAGTCAGTCCATATTGCTCCCATTATTGCATATTTCTTAGCAATTCTGTATTATCAAATTCTTTATTATACTAGACCAGGGGTCCTCAAACTTTTTAAATAGGGGGCTGGTTCACTGTCCCTCAAACACTGTCAGGGGCCGGACTTTAGTTTTTTAAAAATGCGTATTTACACGGAAGTCGCTCCCCTGTTTTTTACTCGAGTAAACCCATTGACATGAGTGGCCATGCCTAACCCGGGTCCATTCATTCCAGCAGTCCTGCCCTCTGCGTAAAAGTTAAGTTGACATCACACCCCACCAGCGCAACAACTCCTGGGTAAGTGCGCACCATGCAACGGTCCCAACAATATTGTGGCAAGGTCTCGGTGTGCGTGTATAATGGCAGGCTCCATGCAAGCGCCACACAAATCTTCTTGCAATGATCATCGCCTCTGCTTTTCATGCTCCACTTTGCTGTGGGGAGACTGAGAACAGCCCCCCACCTGAGGCCCAAGCCCGGTTACCTGCATGGTGGCAGCATCTCTTTCTTCCTCATATCCCGCCTGCCCGGAAAGGGGCCACGGCCGGCACAGCAGTGTCAGGGAGGAGGAGGAGAAGCAGCAGCAGCAGCAGGAGCAGCAATGGCAGAGGAGGAAGAAGAGGCGTTGGAGGAAGAGGAGGCCAAGGGGAAGCCAGGGGCCCTTGCCAAGCGCACACTGTCGCCATGGGGAAAGCACCGCTCAGGTGCTGGGGGCAGCAGCGCTGCCTCCGCTCTGCTCCACGCCGTCACCTCCCCTGCGCACAAATCCAAATGTCACAGCTTCGGATTGGCTGCAGGAGCTTCCTGCAGCCAATAAAAAGCCACACCACCATCTCCACCCACCCAGAAGCCATGTCAGCATCGCGGAAGTCAGTCCCTGCACGGCAATGCATCCACAGTGAGCAGGGACTGACCAAGCGGGCTGCAGGTTCTGTTGGCCGGATTTATGAGCGGAGGGCCACATCCAGCCCCTGGGCCATAGTTTGCCAACCCCTGTACTAGACAGCTATCAGGGATGAAAAGTCAGGACTTAATGTATTGTTATATTAAAATATTCCGCGTTAAAATTGTTGCTAATGCATGAGTTGCTTTAGATAATTGATCAGCCTTTGCAATTACAGTTCCACTAAATGTATCATAGTCTGATAATTCTAGCTTTGGAGCTATTTCTGGACTTTGTATCCATTCTCTCAAATATCTAACATAGCCACATAATAATGTTTAATAATGTTTGAGTCATGCGCGAGTGCACATCCACGTGCCATTTTTGGCACCGAAAGGGAGTGGGGCCAGAATGAGGCAGGACCAGAACTGAGCAATCCACACACATAAACATGGCAGCCAGGATTGGAACCCTTGCAGAAGTGGCAGCTCCTTCTTTTTATGGAGGAAAAGAACCCTTTTAAGGATTATGGTATCCCAGGTATCCCAAAAAATGTCCAAAATAATTAAATCACCTATTCAGGCCTCCTCACCACTGTCATTTTTGCATATGTGGATGGACAGCATGAAACTTGTGCTTTAAAGAGCTTTTGACATGGACGTTGGCTGCAGCGAGAATTCCCCAAAGGTCATCTAGTCCAACCCCCCTGCAATGCAAGAATCACAGCCATCTGACCTCTGCTTAAAAACTTCCGGGGAAGGAGAGTCCACCACTTTCCATGGGAGTCTGTTCCACTATCTCTAGACAGTTCATTTCTTTGAGTGTATCTGAGATGTATTCCAAAAGCGTCTTCTGTTCCAGCACTACACTCTTGATCCTGTCCTGCACCGTCTTGGAGGAGCAACTGCAGACAGCCTGTCAAACCCTCTCCGTCAGCCCCTTCAGCTGTACTATGCAATTTGAAACCGCAGGTCCTTCTGGCAAAATCTAAAACTTCCACTTTGTCCTTGATATTATTTATATCTTCTCAGTGCTCATGCTGTTCTATTCTTCTTCCGTGTGGCTATACTTTTCTATTGTTTTTAAGACATTACAGTAGTTTGGATTTATGTTTCCATTTCAGAACATTCTGTTTCCTTAAAAAAAATTTTTTTTTTGCTGTCTCCTTTAATTCACCGGTTTTCCCCCACCACCCCTTTATCAATTTGCCTAGTCTGTTTTCACTTTCTTTCCATTTTTCTTCAATCACCCTTATAATCTTATGCTCTAGGGTTGTTGGTGGTTTGGTTTTGTTTTTTTTAAAAAGTATCTGTGCTCTAATTCCTCAAGTGGTGCTGAGAGGACAGCTTTAATATCAGATGCAGTAAATACTTTCTGTGGAGCTTCTTATTCTCCATCTCTCCTCTCATCGCTTTTAACTTTATTATTTGCATTTCTAAAAAAGAAGAAGAAAAAGCTCAGTAGTCCCTGTAGGCAAACTTCCATCCATCAATATCAACACTTTTTATGCCAGTGAAGATCTGGTTCACAAAAAGAGGGTCAGGTGAAGAACACAAAGTGTCGTGTTTAACCATTTGTTTTCACTAAGAGAAAAAAGAGAGGAAATGAGATAAGAGACCATATTGAAAACAAGAGAGTCGAGTACAGTGGTACCTCGGGTTCAGTACGTAATTCGTTCCGGAGGTCCGTTCTTAACCTGAAACTGTTCTTAACCTGAAGCACCACTTTAGCTAATGGGGCCTCCTGCTGCTGCCACACGGCTGGAGCACGATTTCTGTTCTCAACCTGAAGCAAAGTTCTTAACCTGAAGCACTATTTCTGGATTAGCGGAGTATGTAACCTGAAGCTTTTGTAACCTGAGGTACCACTGTACTGAGAGTAGTTTAAAGTGTTGGACTAGGACCTGAGAGAGACCAGCCTTCATATTCCTTTCTTAGCCATGAAGTTCACTGGGTGTGACTTTCAGCTGCATCTCTCTGCCTTACCAAGTAACTCTTTTAAATGGAGCCTTGACTCTTCTCTGAAGGGTGGTGCACATAGTTTGAGCCATTGGGTTCATCAGTCCTGGTGGAAAGACTGCTCTGCTTTCAGCACATTCCTCTCTCAAATGACTAATGACATCAAGTAGAGTTGACTTTAGCTTGTCATCCATGAGAGTGGCAAATGTCTCAAACTTTTGGTGACCCCCCCAAAAAACAACAACAAACTTTTAGTTCAATTGAAATTTTGCTAGTTCCAACTTCTCGATAAAAGCTAGAAACTGTGTCACATGACTGTTACACTTCTTCTTGGACTCAATCTTTAATTTGCATGGTTCCCTTAGCGTTAACCAGCTGAGAATCTGATAATAACAATCCATAATAATAGATAGTGCTACATCATCCTGCTGATCCCATCTGCTTATTAATGCTGCATCATCTGTAGGTTTATCTTGTTTAATGCAAGTGATAACCCCTCTCATTCTGAGAGTCACTTCCAATCTTTTCCACTGAGTAAAGTTACTCTCTGTAAGTTTTAGCAATCTGGGGCTCTGAAAAGCAGTGGAATTTTGGATATACCGGTACATGCATGCATAATTTTATTATTATTCCATGTTTCCACAGTTAAAACCATGCTCAAGGTGGCTTACAACATTTAAAAAATCCATAATAACAGTAAAAAAGGTAAAGGTAAAGGACCCCTGGCAGTTAAGTCCAGTCACAGACAACTCTGGGGTTGCAGCGCTCATCTCACTTTATTGGCCGAGGGAGCCGGCGTACAGCTTCCGGGTCATGTGGCCAGCATGACTAAGCCGCTTCTGGCGAACCAGAGCAGCGCACGGAAACACCGTTTACCTTCCCGCCAGAGCGGTACCTATTTATCTACTTGCACTTTGACATGCTTTCAAACTGCTAGGTTGGCAGGAGCAGGGACCGAGCAACGGGAACTCACCCTGTCACGGGGATTCGAACCTCTGACCTTCTGATCGGCAAGCCCAAGAGGCTCGGTAAACAATAAATAAAACATTCAAAAATACACAACCAAACTGAACAATTTCAATGTAAATCACAAGATCAAAGACACAAAACAAAAAACAAAACCCAGCAACAACTTCCATCCCCTGCAACAAAACACCCCAGCCCAAGGGTCTGTTCAGCAGCAGCAACTTTAATAGCTAGAGCCAGTCACGGTGCCAGGCCAGGTGGATAAAAGCCTGCAAGGCAGGGAATAGGTCTTCTAGGACTCATAGCCAAGATGATGGCTGTAAAAAGAAAAAATACCAAAAAGAATTTAAATGGTGGCAAGAAAAGTGCTGAGAGAGATTGTTCTGAAATATCTCCAACGGGGGCATGGGGGGTGTCTGGTTGCTTGGAAAGGGGTGAAAAAAGGAGGGGGAACTCTCTGGACCTCAGAATAACAATAAAACAAAATAAAACGAAAGGGCTTTGCCTGTAGTCTCATGGCTTAGCAAAACCACCAAGGATGTGTGTGTGGATATTTCTCTGCTTTAAAAACCAAGCTTTAAAAAATCATTTTAAAAGCTGAAATCAACAAAAGTATTCTGCTCTAGAATCTCATTTAAAAATTTCCTGCCTGGGCCCATAACCCATGTTGGTTGGAAAAAAAAATATGGTATAGATATAGGAGAATTCCTGGATGCTAAGATCTAACTTGGGGCAAGTACTATTTGGTGAGAGAATCCTCGCAGAGATTTAAAATGCAGCAAAATAAAGCACGGACATATAGTCTGTTAGACCTTTAAAATATGTGCTTCCAAATTCCTTTCAAAGTTTCCCACTTCCCCTAACATAGAAAAGGACCACATGTTTCATAAGTTAAAAATTGTTGTTTTACAAACTCTCCAAAGGTCAGATTCATGTGCTTTTCCATATAGCATTCAGAAAACCCATTAAATTGAACCTTGGTTGAGCAAAATACCCCTTCAGATTTTCTGCACATCTGACAAGACCTAACTGAGTGGTAAGATCGGATTTTCACAAGCCCTTGGA
Source organism: Podarcis bocagei (assembly GCF_964188305.1). Classification (NCBI taxonomy): domain Eukaryota; kingdom Metazoa; phylum Chordata; class Lepidosauria; order Squamata; family Lacertidae; genus Podarcis; species Podarcis bocagei. The sequence continues at coordinate 21,422,658 of NC_138140.1, forward strand.
ATTAATTGGGACACATTACAATCAAAATATGGGTCCAGCAAAAGTGTTGATAAGCCCTCTCTCTGCTGAACAGATGTTGCTCCTGAAGTAAAAATGACCTGAGAATCAGAACATTTGCTAAACCACCAGAAGTGGAAAAATCCACAATCTGCTCTAATAAAAGCAGCTACGGAATGGCCGGAACAGCAATTAACACAAATCATGCAAGGTTTTGTGCTATTATCTAATTCTGCCTATGACAGCCATTAGAGATGAACAATAATAATTCCCACTTCACTGCTGAAGGACCAGACACTGGGAAAAGCAGAACACAGAGACATATTCTGCAAGTCTATTTCTATTCTCAGTGACACAAATTCTGGCATCAGGTGTGCAGAATTCAGTATTCTAAGTTTCCCAGCTTAAAGGCAGATTTCTAGACCTGAAGGAACGAATTTAATCAAGAAAGCATGTCATGTGGAGGATTCTTGGCACAATTCCCAATACTTGGGATGGAACTTATGTCAATGCTTCGGAGGAGACTGGCTGATATAAATTTATAAGCTCGTCCATCACCAAAAGCTCCCAAGGCATCACCTAAGAGCATTCCATATAAATAACCCATAAAACATTGAAACAGCAGAATAAGTATGCAATTTCATGGCTGGGGCATTTGACCCTTTCTGCACTAACAGAAGCAGAAGCAGAATAAATTATGTACAACCAAAGAGCGTAATAAGAACCTGATGGATGGGGCCAATGGCCATCTAGTCCAACTTGCAAATACTTTCTGAAAGGCAGTGATGAGGCAAACAGATGAGAACATAAGAAGAGCCTGCTGGATCAGGCCAATAGCCATAGGCGCCGACTCCATGGGGCTTGAGGGGGCTCGAGCCCCCTCAAAAAAAATTTGGGGGGGCTCAGCCCCCCCAATAATCTCGGGCGGGCGCCCTTCCAGCAGAGCGCCGCCGCCGTCCCCCGCCTCCTCCCCACCTGCTCCTTCGCCAGCCAGCCAGCCGCGCGCCCTAATCGGAGAGCCCCGGCCGGAAATCCCGCGAGAACAGGGGAATCCCGACTGGCCACACCTCCCAGCCAGCCAATCGGCTGGCTGGGGGGGGCGTGGCTTGCCCTATTTAGGGCCGGAGCCACTTTATTTGCATATTCATGAGCTTATTTATTATTCATGAGCTTTCCCAGGCCCCCCCAATATTTTTTCTAAGTCCGCGTCCCTGCCAATAGCCCATCTCAACCAGCATCCTGCTCCCACAGTTGTCAACTAGATGCTCCCAAGGGAAGCTCAAAAGCAAGAATCAAGCACAAGAGCACATTCTCTCCTCCTGTAGTTTCCAGCAGCTGGCATTCAGAAGCATTGTTGCCTCTGACTGTAGAGGCAGAGCATAGCCATTATGGCTAGTAGCCATTGATGGCCTTCTCCCTCTGTAGGAATTTGTCTGAACCTCTTCTAAAGTGATGGTTGTGGCCATCACTGCCTCCAGTATGAGCAAGTTCCATAGTTCAGCTATGTGCCAAAAGGAGGAGGAAGAAAAGGAAGAAGGAATTTTGTTTAAATTTCTTAATAGCATTTTGTCTGGTTGGCAACTAGGCTAAGCAGACAGAATCAAGAACTTCCAGAAATGGCCTTCTATTAAATCATTTATTTTATTTAAAAAAACCACCACAAACCTCTCAAGTGAGGGCACTTGGATGTCTTGGCAGCTTCTTCCTTCATACATTATATGGTAACTTTCCCAAGAGACAGGTGCTTCTGTTCCAATGCATTCCTCTCCAAATCAACTACTGGGTTGGCTGTTGGAAAGAAATGGTAAGAATCTGCTTTATCAAAGCTTGCCTTCCCTTCCCTTCCCTACCCTTAACTTTATTGTATTCAAATTGCAAACTCACCTGGGACTTTATTGAGTTTTCCCAAATGACTTTCCCTACTGTGGGATTAGAATGTGATCCCAGTTTAGATTTTTTGAATTTGGGTGTTTTAGCTCATCAGAATTCCAGGATGGGCTGCTGGAGTTTGTTGTGTTAAGAAAGTTCATTTGTATATGTTTTTTGGGGGGAGGGTGTAGGTGTCAAATGGAGGAGTGTGTGTACCAACTCTCTCTTTTTCTTTCTTTCTTTCTTTCTTTCTTTCTTTCTTTCTTTCTTTCTTTCTTTCTCTCTCTCTCTCTCTCTCACACACACACACACTCACACACTCACACACACATACACCTCATAGCCTGGAGTGCAGTGTCCAGTTTAGGACATCACAGTTTAAGGAGGATGTTGACAAGCTGGAATATATGCGGAGGAGGGCAGGCAGAATGACCAAGGGTCTGAAAACAAAGCCTTATGAAGAACAGTTGAGGGAGTTGGGGAAAAACAGAAGACTGAGAGGAGACATGATAGCCATCAAGGACATAAAGGGCTGTCACATGGAAGATGGAGGAAGCTGGTTTTCTGCTGCTCCAAATCTTCAGGTTCAAATGACAAGAAGGAGATTCCAACTAAACATTAGGAAGGGCTTCCTGGTGTTAAGAGCCATTTGACAGTGGGATAGATTATGTGATTTCACTAAGCATGCCAAAATACAAAAGTACAATCCATTTCTGAAGAATATCAATCATTTTTACTTACTCATTTCTACACAGCATCCATTCTGATTATCTGGCCATCTTAAAAAAATGTTTCAAACAGCCATTCCATAATTCTCTGTAGTGTTGCAGTTTTCCAATAACTGCCAATAACAACAACAACAACAACTTCTTCTTCTTCTTCTTCTTCTTCTTCTTCTTCTTCTTTGCTACAAATGAAAGATTATTCATGTACAGATGGAGAAAACTGTGGAGGAAAGTTGATGACAGACCCCATCAGAGTCTTGATAGATCTTCCCTTTATCATGTTCCAAAAAGCTTAAAGATCAGTCAGCACCTTGGTTTGATTATTTACTTTGGATCAACAATTGCATTAAGCTGTGAAAGATTCCAGGGGTTGCACAAACTCTGTACTGGGGGTGCTGTGCTCTGAATGCAGCACAATGAGTGGTTATATCCTGGGCGTCACCAGTGCCATCATCCACAGACAGCTGCTGGCAGACCTGGGCCAGAGGAACTTGGCAAAGACCTTTCCATTGTGATAGTGGCTCCAGACGATGACTTGCAACTGGGATACAATAAGGGCGCTGACGCAAGGTTTTTTGATGACATTTATAGTCACCACAAATATGGATGCCACCAGTTATTCCTTTTTAATAATTAGTTTTAATAATACTTTTATTATTTATACCCTGCCCACCTGGCCATTCTGGGTAGCTTTGAGGACATATAAAAACATAAAAAAATGTCAAACAGCATTTATTTATTTCATAAAATGCATATGCTGCTTGGTTGCATCAAAAACCAAACAAACCTCAAGGCGGTTTACAAGAAGAATAAAACAATAAAACTATCATTAAAAACAACTGAAACATTCAGAAAATTAAATAACAGTAATACAATAATCCATAATCCTAACCCATGGGGGGGAAAACCTCTGCATCTCAAAGGAATCCCATCCTTGTCACCCGTGAAAAGCAGCACGGCAAGGAGGTGATACAGAGGATGTATAGCAAAGAACTAGAGAAGGAACAAACCATGCAGCAGGGTGGTAATGCAGAACTGAAACTCAGAAGCACACTGATTGAGAGGTGATTCAGCAGCCCCTGATCATGCCCACCCAAGGGACCCAACACACTGCACTGCAGGTGCTGATAAATTGCAACGTGGGATGATTATAAACACCAACTGACAATTGGTTCCTGTCCTTCTAACTGCTGGCGTTGGGTGGGGGGAGATGGTGAACTCCCCGAAGATGGGTTTGGGGGGTGCTGAAGTTGCTTTTGCTCCTTCTCCAAAATGCCATCTGTTCTGGTGCACAGAGTTTATCAGATTATTATGCAAACACTTCCTAGACTTTGGGGGGAAATCTGATATTTCAGAATCACAGAATTGGAAAGAACGCCTTTGGTCATCTGGTCCAACCCACAGCAATGCCAGGAATATGAAGCTAATATTATTTGACACTTAATGTGTAGCCAAGCCTAAATAAGTGTTTAAAGAATGATTTACAGTAAGAAAATAAAGAAATAGAGCAAGTTGAAGAAAACATCGAATTAGGACCAAAAAAAGTCATATTTGGAAGAGAAACAGTGGGAAAAAAGAGAATAAAACAATTGTGTGCGGCCTTAGGAAAACCAAGCTTTATAATGAAAAATAAATATCATCATCATCAAACCTTTATTGACATCACTTACAAACATTCAGAATAAATAGGCCAGTGCGATCTTGTTGCCATTTCAACAATACAGGCATTTGCCAAAGAGAAGAAGAGGTGAGCAATCTATTTCACCTCTGTGGGTCTCCAGCAAGGGCAGGGTCCTGCAGCGTACTTCAGCGGCAAAAAATCAAATAGAGGAACTTAGCTACTGTCTTGGTGAGCTCCTGGTCTCTCCCCGTAATAAGAAGCATATAACCTCTGTCTCTGGTTTCCATATTGGGATACATAGATGGTCTAAGAATTGTTGGTGGAGATCATCATACATTTTACATTTAAGGGCTATGTGAGCTAAAGTTTCTGCCAGGTGGGCATCACATGGACAGATCCTATCTCTTTCTGCCATACCTGCAAACCTACCCCAAAGGAAGTTAGAAGGATTAGAATTGAACCTAGCCAGCAAAAAAGCCCTTCTTTCTTGTGAGTTAAACAAAAATTGTAAATAATTAAGGTTAAATTCCTGTGCCCAAGAGAGTCGAAAATAAAGAGGGGAACATGTTTTTTCCGCAGCTGAGATTAGTTCCTGGCGATCTATGTCCCACAGCCTAGTTTTTAACATGGCCTTGGCGACTGGAAAAGCCACAGCACCCAGGAGATCCTCTGAAAGCTCAAGTTGCCGTATCTTTGTGCAAAACAGTTGTAGCCCTGGGGAAGGGAAGGAGTCTGACAGAACTTTGCTAAGTAAAGTATATTTGTCTGCTGAAAAACAAATGTTTAGCCAGGATAAAAGAAAACTCGTCCAAGCAACTATCTCTAGCTTATATTGGCCTCCCTGTAGACACAGGGCTGCGTAAGGTACACAGCGTGGGACAGCGAAAATCTTAAATAGAAAGGCTGCCTGCACTCGTTCCACTGACTGGGTAAACCCTGACATCCAGATTGAAATTCCATAGAGCAGTTGAGCTCTAACTTTGGCATTAAAAACCTTGAGGGCAGAAGTGATGTGTTGGTTACCTCTTGTTGCAAAGAAGCGCATTATGGCCTGCATAGACAGCTTGCTGGCGTTTCCCGCCTCTGCGCAGTGCGAAGGCCACTGGAGCCTGTGATGGAAAGTGATCCCCAAATAGTTTAAACACTTATTTCTGTTCTCTTATGAAACAGCTGTACCAAATAATGCGGGGGGGGGATCAAACGGAAATGTTTGATTCTATTAAAGACTGGCATTGTGATGGCCTGGGATTCCGATTCGGAGGATGAAACAGAGGAATCCCAGCCTGCACAGGAGTCCCCGCCTCCAGGGCCGGCTGAACTGGGGCAAGGCCTAGAGGCTGAAGAGCCTGCACCTGTGGCAGTGCAGCAGGAGCTGGCCCCAGGTGAAGTCCTCCTGGCCCCAGAGGAGCCTGATGACTCAGTGGCCACAGGTGAGCCTCCTCCAGGGCCCAGTAACCCTTCGGCCTCTCCTGATCTGCAGAGGCTTAGGGCAGAGAGGCGAAGGGAACTAGTTGCCCCCAGGAGGAGTGCTCGCCTTAAGGCCAGAGTAGGCGGGGCTCCTGGGGGTCGGGACCGCCCCTGACCTTAGAAGAGGATAAAAGCCCACTCATCCCGGCCCCAGGTTGCGGGAGCAACGCCGTTGTTGGCTTCGGACCTTCCTGTGATCCTGATCCTTGCTCGGCCTCCTGTTCCTGACTAACCGGTACTCCTGTTCCCTGCTCGGCTTCCTGTTCCTGACTATCCAGTACTCCTGTTCCCTGCTCGGCCTCCTGTTCCCGACCATCCGGTGTTCCTGTTACCTGCTCAGCCTTCTGTTCCAGCGTTCCTGTTCCCCGCCCGTCTCTCTGCATCGGACCTCGCCCCGCTTCGTGTGGACTCTGCTACACTCACGGTACCTTACCCCCGGGACCAGCACAGTTTGCTCCCGCCACACCCGCACTCCCCCTTCGTAGGGGTGCGTTCGGGAAGAGCCAGAGGCCATGGAGGACCAGGCGGCTGCACTGGTGACTTTGGCCCAGGAGAACCAGGCCTTAACTCACACCGTGCAGCAGCTCAGTGACGCGGTCGTGGCACTTCAGCAACGCTTAGAAGCCCTACCGGCTCCTGGGGCCGACGCCCCGACTCCTGGCAAGTACCCAGTGGCGTTGCCTGAGAAATTTGATGGAGCCCCGGCCAGCTTTCCTATGTTCCTGGCCCAGGCCAAGCTATATATTCAGGGGCGAGCCCGGAACTTTCCTGACGACCGCACCAAGGTGCACTTTTTGATTAGTTTGTTAAAGGACCAGGCGGCCAAGTGGGCGTTGCCGCTACTCAGGCAAGACTCCCCCTTGCTGGCAGACTATACGGGGTTTTGCAATCGTTTGGAGGCCGCGTTCGGCAACCCCCAGAAAGGGAGTCAAGCCAACCGGGCGATTCGGCGGTTGAGACAGGGCAAGTCCACGGTGGCCGCATACACCACAGAATTCCGGCTGCTGGCACAGGACTTGACCTGGAACGACTCGGCTCTCCGGGACCAGTATCTCGAGGGGCTTTCAGATGAGATACTGGACCAGCTGGCCACGATGGAACGCCCCACCACGCTAGACACCCTTATCCAATGGAGTCTACAGATTGACGATCGGCTAGAGGACCGGCGTCAGGCTCGGGACCGCCGGCACCTCCAGTTCTTGGCCCCAGTGTCGACCAGCAGCCCCACGGGCCCAGCTAAGTCATTGGAGGAACCTATGCAGCTTGGGGCAGTGCGGCCACGCCTCTCCCCCGCAGAGAAGTCGCGGCGTCGGGAGGGGAATCTTTGTCTCTATTGTGGCGGAAGCGGACACTATGCAAGGTCCTGTCCTGAGAAACGCCAGCCGCAGGGAAACCACCAAACCCCAGTAGCTGATGGCCCTGGCTACCGGGGGGTCCCAAACAGCACAGAATGGGGCCGCACCAATTGAATTACAACACCTTATGGTTCCGGTACATCTATACCCTCCAGGGGGGCCATGGATTCTTACCCATGCGCTGGTGGATTCGGGCACAACCCGCTCTTATATGGACGCTGCTTTTGCTGCCCAGCATCGGGTGCCACTGCGGAACAAGCCAGAACCGGTGCAGGTGGAGGCAATCGACGGACGGCCCCTGCGTTCGGGTGCCGTCACTCAGGAGACCCAGCCCCTGGTCCTGTGCCTCCAGCAGCACCGTGAGATGCGAACTCTGGATATTGCCTCCATGCCCCGGTTCCCCCTGGTGCTTGGGATGGACTGGCTGGAGGCTCACAATGTGCGGATTGACTGGGTCAAACGGACTGTACACTTCCCAGACCCCAGTTCTCCGGCTGAGACTGAGATGCTAGCAGCTGCGCCCACTGAGGAGGTTGCTGCAACGCTCCCCGCTGAATACCGGGACTATCACGACGTGTTTGAGGAACGGGGGGCAGACCAGCTACCGCCGCATCGGTCCTTTGACTGTGGCATAGACCTCCAGCCCGGAGCGCCTCTACCGGTGAGTCGCTTATACTCGTTAACCGAGCCAGAGCGCGAGGCTTTACAGGACTTCTTGCGCAAGAACCTGGAGCGTGGGTTCATTAGGCCTTCTACCTCGCCCACTGCTGCGCCAGTGCTCTTTGTTAAAAAGAAATGTGGGGAGCTCCGCCTTTGCCATGATTACCGGGCCCTGAACAAAATCACCATCCCGGACCGGTACCCTTTGCCCCTTATTTCGGAGTTACTGGAGCGGGTGCAAGGGGCGCAGGTGTTCACCAAGCTAGACCTCCGGGGTGCCTACAATTTGATTCGGATCCGCGCCGGGGATGAGTGGAAGACCGCATTTGGGACCCGGTACGGACAGTTCGAATACCTGGTTATGCCCTTTGGTTTGTGCAACGCGCCTGCTGTGTTCCAACGGTACATCAACCACGTGTTCCAGGACTTGCTAGACAAGTATGTGGTGGTATACTTGGATGACATTCTGGTTTACTCCCGTGACCCGGCGTGCCACAAAGGCCATGTCCGGACCGTGCTGCAGCGCTTGCGCGAGCATCGTCTGTATGCAAAGCTCAGCAAGTGCGAGTTTCATCAGCGGTCAGTGGACTTCCTGGGTCACCGACTCTCACCAGGTGGGGTGCAGATGGATCCTGGGAAGGTGGCAGCGGTTCGAGAATGGGCGGCACCTCGGAACCGCAAGGACCTACAGCGTTTCCTGGGGTTCGCCAACTATTACCGAACCTTCATTGCGGACTATGCTCACCGCACCACCCCGTTGACCCGACTACTGCGCCCCAAGATGCCGTTTTCCTGGGACAAGGAGGCGGAGGAGGCGTTTCAAGGGTTGAAGGCCTGTTTCCAGAGAGCGCCAATCTTGCAGCATCCGGATCCTTCTCGACCCTTTGTGGTAGAGACTGACGCCTCCAGTACGGCTCTCAGTGCCGTCTTGTCTCAGCAGCACGGACCGGAAGCGCCACTTTTACCCTGCGCCTTCTATTCCCGCCAGCTCCTCCCAGCGGAGCGTAACTATACTGTGTGGGAGCGGGAACTACTGGCCATCAAGGTAGCCTTCGAGGTCTGGCGCCACCATCTTGAGGGGGCACGACATCCGGTGGAGGTGAGAACCGACCACCGGAACCTGGAGTACCTCCAGACCACCCGCAAGCTGAACCAAAGACAGATCCGGTGGGCGTTGTTCTTTTCCCGGTTCCAGTTTCGGATCCGCTACATCCCTAGCTCTCAGAATCAGAAGGCGGATGCTCTGTCCCGGAAACCTGAAGACAACGCAGACACGGTACAGCAAGCAGAACCCACCACGATTCTACCTCCGGCTGCATTCCTGGCCACCCAGGAGGCGCAGCCACTGCAGGTTCGGGTGCGGGAACAGCAGCGGGTCGACGCTTGGGCCCAGGATCGTCTCCGGGAGCTGGCTGAAGGGTCCAGTCCACAATATCCGGGGCTGGTCCTGCATCAGGGCCTGCTGCTGCACCACGGTCGTCTGTACGTCCCGCCAGGGCCTCTACGGCTGGAGGTTCTCCGGATGGCCCATGATGCCCCAGCAGCGGGGCACTTTGGACGGTATCGGACCACCCATTTGGTCAGTCGGGAGTTTTGGTGGCCCCGCCTGAAGGCTGACGTGGCTCGCTACGTTGCTGGTTGTGATGTCTGCCGTCGCGCCAAGGGTCCTACCGGGCGACCCCCCGGCCTACTTCAGCCATTGCCAGTTCCACCGCGCCCTTGGCACACGGTTTCGTTGGACTTTATAGTGGAATTACCCTCGTCTCGTGGCTGTACCTGCCTTCTGGTTTTCTCCGACCATTTCACCAAGATGGTACACTGCGCTCCCTGTCCATCTGTACCCACAGCCAAGGAAACTGCGCAGCTGTACCTTCAGCATGTCTTCCGCCTGCATGGACTACCTGAGCGCGTGGTGTCCGACCGGGGCGTTCAGTTCACATCCCGGTTCTGGCGAGCATTACACCAGACCCTCGGGACAGAGGTCTGCCTCTCGTCAGCCTACCACCCACAGACCGATGGCCAGACGGAACGGGCGAACGCGGTGCTAGAGCAGTACCTCCGGTGTTACTGCAGCTACCAGCAGGATGACTGGGTCGACCACCTGGCATTGGCGGAGTTCGCCTATAACAACGCGGTGAATGCGTCCACCCAGCAGACCCCGTTCCAGGCCAGCTATGGTTATCATCCACGGCTGTTTCCAGAGGTGCTGCCGGCATCCGCGGTCCCGGCAGTGACGGAGTGGCTTCAAGAGCTCCAGTCCCAGCAACAGCTTTTGGTGGAGCAACTGCACCAGGCCAAGGAAGCGTACAAAGCCCAGGCCGACCGCCACCGCCAGGTGGGGCCGGAACTTCGCGTCGGTGACCTGGTTTGGCTCTCCACTCGCCATCTCCACCCCTCTCGACCTTCGCGGAAGTTGGACGCCCGCTTCACCGGCCCGTTCCCTATCGTGGACCAAGTATCTCCTGTGGCATTCCGTCTCCAGTTACCCGCAACCCTGAAGGTTCACCCGGTCTTCCACAGGTCCCTTTTGAGTCCTGTGGCCCCACCCGACGAGTTCCACCCGAACCGTCCCCAACCGCAGCCAGTGTTGGTTCGGGGAGAGCCTGAGTACGAGGTGGAACGCATCCTGGACTCCCGATACCGCAGGGGGAAGCTACAGTATCTCATTGACTGGAAGGGGTACGGACCGGAGGACCGTTCCTGGGAACCAGCGGCCAACGTCCACGCACCTGCCTGCCTCCGAGAGTTCCATGCGACGTACCCCGGCAAGCCGGGTCCGGACCCTCGGTTGAGGGGGGGGCCTGGGAGGGGGGATGGTGTGATGGCCTGGGATTCCGATTCGGAGGATGAAACAGAGGAATCCCAGCCTGCACAGGAGTCCCCGCCTCCAGGGCCGGCTGAACTGGGGCAAGGCCTAGAGGCTGAAGAGCCTGCACCTGTGGCAGTGCAGCAGGAGCTGGCCCCAGGTGAAGTCCTCCTGGCCCCAGAGGAGCCTGATGACTCAGTGGCCACAGGTGAGCCTCCTCCAGGGCCCAGTAACCCTTCGGCCTCTCCTGATCTGCAGAGGCTTAGGGCAGAGAGGCGAAGGGAACTAGTTGCCCCCAGGAGGAGTGCTCGCCTTAAGGCCAGAGTAGGCGGGGCTCCTGGGGGTCGGGACCGCCCCTGACCTTAGAAGAGGATAAAAGCCCACTCATCCCGGCCCCAGGTTGCGGGAGCAACGCCGTTGTTGGCTTCGGACCTTCCTGTGATCCTGATCCTTGCTCGGCCTCCTGTTCCTGACTAACCGGTACTCCTGTTCCCTGCTCGGCTTCCTGTTCCTGACTATCCAGTACTCCTGTTCCCTGCTCGGCCTCCTGTTCCCGACCATCCGGTGTTCCTGTTACCTGCTCAGCCTTCTGTTCCAGCGTTCCTGTTCCCCGCCCGTCTCTCTGCATCGGACCTCGCCCCGCTTCGTGTGGACTCTGCTACACTCACGGTACCTTACCCCCGGGACCAGCACAGGCATCAGGAACAGGAATGGACCAAAGGAAACCTGGAATTCAAAGCAGAGTGTCAATGAAGACTACAACGTTTCTAAAAATTGCCAGCATACTTCATTGTTCCCATGTCTGTCTCTGAAGAGAACCGAAGAGGAATTCCAATTTGGTGTTGGTCTTGCCACAATGCTGTTGCTCTCCTCAAGATGTCTACTCTGCCCAAAGAACAAGATGACAATGTTCTACAAACACAGAAAATCTTCTTAGAGGGAATGTATAAGACACTTGATAACCCTCCTTGTGAAGCCATGAAAGTTGATGTCCTGTCAAGTAGTCTTCCATCTCTGTAAGAGATCCAAATTGCATACACCAGATTTAAACAGCTGATTCTAATAGATAACAGTAGACTTCTGCTATACTGATGTGAAATGGTTTTCATTACAGTGGTACCTCGGGTTAAGAACTTAATTCTTTCTGGAAGTCCATTCTTAACCTGAAACTGTTCTTAACCTGAGGTACCACTTTAGCTAATGGGACCTCCCGCTGTCGCAGAGCCGCCACCGCACGATTTCTTTTCTCATCCTGAAGCAAAGTTCATAACCCGAGGTACTATTTCTGGGCTAGCGGAATCTGTAACCTGAAGTATCTGTAACCCGAGGTATCACTGTACTGGAGAGTACAAATTGGCTAGAAATCGTAAGGAGATGTCTGAGAAAAGCAGTAGAGATTATTGATTTGCTAGAAGCAGAGAATACAAATGTTCTCCTTATAGAAGAGAATGCTTCTGACCTGTGTTGTGTAATCTCCTGCCTGGTTCAAGTTATGATGGATGTACACTGCAGAACTAAGCTGGGATTTCAGAGTCTTATTCAAAAAGAATAGATCATGGGAAGACATACTTTCCTGGATCGGTGTAACCATCTGTGCCAAACTGACAGAGAGGAGGCACCAGTTTTCTTGTTGTTCTTGGATTGTGTATGGCGGTTGGTTTAACAGTATTCACTAGCCTTTGAATTTACAGAGACTTACCTGTCTTGTTGGATAGTATGTGCATACCAATATATAGCACCTTCTTCAATTCTCTGCATCAAAGAGACACTACCACGTATGGAGGAAGCCTTAATACAGAAGGCACCAAACTTAGTTATCTTCAAGTTTGGGACTGGTCTGTGCAGTTTGAACCTGAGGCACAAGCCTTGCTGAATAATCCTCTTTATGCTGAGAAGCTAAAACAAGATAAGAGTCAGAAAAAACCTACACAATTCAAGCATCAATGGAAGCTTCTCTTACCAGTGACACAAACAAAACCATCCCCCAAAAGAGGGTTTTTAAAGGAAGAAATGGACCAGTTAATAAAAAACCTCTTTGGCAAAAGGATCAGCAGGCTGATAACATCTGCTGATAAGCTGCAGAATACCTCCAGAGAATTTTGGGAGCTGGCACTCCAAATCTGCTGATCTCTATGGAATCCTGCTGGCACGCTTAGAGGGACCAGAAATCAAAGTGGGGGTGCAGATATATTTGCGATGGATCCCTGAAGCTCAGCTGCCTAGTGGTGGGACAGTTGCCACTGCAACAAAAGTCTGGGATGTGATGGAGGATGTGCAAGGTTTGCAGAAGCAAATGAATGAAGAACGCAGCCAGAGTCTCTCAGAGGAGGGCGCTGCAGCAGAGTCTCCCTTCCAGAGAAATCCTGCTCACCTGCCTTTTTTATTTCCATTTGTTGGGCTTCAAAGACATTCCCTCAAGCCAGTTTTACCTACGAGCACCTGGAAAGATTTGGAAGGTGTGGACTTGGCTAGGAGAGATGATGGGTATGTTGATTTAGGGGATGTTTGATGTGAGGCTTATGCTCACAAACAAAAATAAAATACTGGCACACTTCTCTCCAAGCACAAAATTGGTTTCCTGGCAATGGCTTTCCCATCTGCCCAATGAAGCTTTTAGCATATGAAGATTTCCTCACTTGAGCACCCGCAATATTTTCTACATGAGTTTTGATCAAGCATTTCAATTAGTTCTTTCCATAAGCATGGGAAATACATAGCTGTGTTGCATAGGGCCCAGTTGAAAAATAAAGTAAAATACAAATCAGTTGCTCAATCATGGAAAGAGTTAAGGTGTTGGGGCACTCTCAAAAGCATAATAAACTTCTTGTTGGAACAATAAAGGGGTGGTGGTCTCAGAAATATCCACCAGAATTAAAAAATCTCCTAGCCAGGTAAGAGTGTCTTCCAGGCACATCTTATAATGCATAGAAAAACATGTGCTGTTTGAAAGATACCCCTGGCGTTTCTAAGAAGAATCAGGTGCCATATTTTATTTTGTTTTGTTTTGTTTTGAATGAACTTGACAGGTTCATATCTGCCTTTTCAAAACTCCCAACTAGAGAAATACTAGGTGTTTCTCTCATTCATCCTACTTGTTCTGATCATCCATGATCTGCAGAATAATAGTTCATTGTTGTATCTTAATAAGTGTCTTTGTTTTCAGTAACTTAAGAAAAATAAATATGCTTCCTTAGACTTGAAAACTAAAGTGTTCAATCTGTGCACATTATTTTATTATGTATTTCAAAAAAATTACCGTACATACCCCTTGATTATAGAAAACTTACAAGTGGTTTACAAAAAGAATAAAACAGTACAATTATTAGGAAAAACACATTCAAAAAATTAAAACCAGCAATAAGGTAAAACCACACTAGCATTCTCAATATCTGGATAGGCTTGTCTAAACAAAAACGTTTTTAGCAAGCACTGCAAAAAGTACGGGGAAGGCATCTGCCTGATGTCAACAGACAAGGAGTTTAGGAGCCACCACAGTAAAAGATCAATTCTGCACAGTACACAAAATGCCTCTGAAATTAAAATTGCCAATCTTTACTATTGACTGTAGGTGACAATCAAAGGAGATGCCGCCTCACAGCCCCCTGTGCAACCCTGCTTTCCTCCACTACTGTATTTAGGAGATACAAAAGTGGTCATGTATAAGCGACCCAGTCCACTTCCAGTTCAGCTCTCCCACACCACCTAGCAGCTAGGTGAAGCAGGGATGGAGGAAAGGTCCACCCATTAGCCTGGGTTGCCCTGTCACTTCGTTGCAGCTATTGCAGCCCTGCTCATCCTTTTGGGATGCTGATAACTAAGCCTAAGTGGCAGGTTAAGCTAAGGTACCCATCCAATCAGTTCAGCAAACTCCTCTTGCGGAATTTTAACCTCACTGGACCCAATAACTGGAAGGAACTCAGGGCATCATCAGACTGACCACCCAAGCCCACCACAGTATTCCTGTGTCAATTAATTCTCCTGTATCCATGAAATATACTCGGAGTCCTGCAGTGATTTCATGTTCTTTATCGCAGCTTGCAAAACAGTGATTGAATTTCCCTCCCAAACCTCAGGCTTTTATATAGATTATTTACACAATGAGTCCCGTCTGATTGGCGTATTCTGCTTCCCTTCTGGAGCCTGATTGGTATTCTCCTGCAGGCCAATCAGTTGTTGCATTCTACGATTCTACCAACCTAACAGGCTGATTAACTTCCTCCTGGAGTCAGATTGGTCTTCTCCTGCAAGCCAATCAGTTGTTACATTCTAGGATCTTACCTGCCTGCTGTTCTAGGATCCAAGCTTAGTATATAACAGTCCAAGAGCTTTTCTAATTGTTCTGTGGCTGTGCCTTGAGAAAATCTTATCTTACCTGCTGAACTGAAGCAAAATCCCTCTTCAGATTTTCTGTGCAACTGACATAGCCAAGTCAGAAGATAAAGTCAGATTTTTGCAAGGCATAGTTGTGAAACCATGAGAAAAACTTTCAGACCCATTAGAATGAATCTGAATACAATACAGTCAAAACATGGGTCAAGTGAAAGTGTGGATGAGCCTTAACTTCAGAGGGCTAGATGTGAAGACAAAACTATGTCCTGAAGCAAGTGCAAGCAGGGAGTGACTTCACAGAGCAAATGGTCTCTTGTGCCTAATCCAACTGCTATGGACTACACCTCCCATCAGCCCCAGCCAGCACAACCATGAGCTGATGGGAGTTGTAGTACAATTCAGCTGGAGGGCCCCAGGTTGGTGAAAACTGGTTCAATCCACTCAGCTGAGGTTGAGCTCCAAATACAGAAATAGACACAGATCTCTTACCTCAAGGGGAGAGGAGTCACTCTGCCCCATAGAACACCATTTGTAAAGTAAACAAACAAAAAAAAAAAAACCGCACGAAAGAATATCATTGGGGGGGGGGGGGCAAGGGAGCAATATGCCAAAGACCTCTGGGTCCAAATTCCTGCATCCTTGTTGAGTGAAACAGGACTTTGCAGAAGCCATGCTAACTTTTCTTCTGCAGGACTTGTTCTTCTGTGCTAGGTATTTCCACTGCTTTTCCTGGAACAGATGCACTGTGAAACCCTCACGTCACTGATGAAGCCAAGAATTGATTCTGGAAATCATGTCATGTAATTCAGCCCTTGTTCTTCACAACAGGTTCTCTGATTCAAGCCAGCAGCAGTGGATGCTTTCCAGTCTGAGCAGTGATGGTTTTGCTGTCCTTTCTGCAGTCAGATGCATGATTTGAAACCTCAATTCCAAGCACAGATATATTAAAAAGCCTGGCTCTTTTATATCTCTCTGCCTCGCTCTCATGACATGTTCCAAAAGTCTTCAGTGCAAGGAGATATCCTTCTGAGACTGATTCTCTTATGCCAAAAGCATTTATGAAGTTTGCAGCAACCGCACACACAAAAACCCCCAAAGCCCCAAGAATTAAACAATATTAAAGTAAGATGGAAACTTTTGAATGGATGACTCATTGTCCAGGGGGCGGGGGCGGGGGCACAGGAGATCCAGCAACTCCTTTCTAGCTTTTCTGGAAACAAAACTAGATATCAGTATTCATTTTTGAAAGAAAGAAAGAAAGAGAGAGAGAGAGAGAGAGAGAGAGAGAGAGAGAGAGAGAGAGAGAGAGAACAGAAAAAGAGAGGCCCTTTGTGCCAAGTGGTTTTCTAGCACCATTGCTATACAGTCACAGAAAGAGGAAAAAGACACTTATGTGGCATTATCGTTTTCAGTAGAGTTAATAAAAAGCAGAATCTTCAGGCACACAAACAAAATGTGCACATTGGTTTTTTAAACTGTGAATCCAATGAAGCTGAAAGCTGGAGGATCAGGACAGATAAAGTCCTCCTCAATGTAGTGCAGTTAGACTATGGAACTCACTCCCACAGGAAGGCGGGTTTGGCCACCACCTCTGGTGGCTTTAAAAGAGGATTAGACAAATTTGTGGAGGAAAAGAGGGCTATGGATGGCTACTAGCCATGATGGCTGTGCTCTGCCTCCGCAGTCAGAGGCAGCAATGCTTCTGAACACCAGTTGCTGGAAGCCACAGGAGGGCAAAGCATTCTTGTTCTTGAAGTCAGCTTGCTGACTGAAAGGGGTTTGTTGTTCTGTATTGGTTTCCCATAATGGGCAACTGCAAGAACAGGATGCTGGACTAGATGGGCATTGGCCCAATCCAGCAAGGCTCTTCTTATGTTCTTCTGGTCATTCCAGAAAGCCTGAATGTTGAGGCAGATTCCCCAACTGACTCCTGAAAGCTTGCTTGCTGCACATAGAGGGGGAAGTTAGTGTTCGGAATGCATGAAATGTGATGTAGCAGACAAAATGAGCTCAGTATTGCCTTCCCAAAAGAAGAATGAGGATCACTATGGTCCAATACCTGCTTTCAAATATTTAAAAGCCTGCCACAAAGCAGATGGAGAAGAATTGTTCTTTTGAGCTACTGAGGAGGCATGGGAAGTGATAGTGCATTTGAGGTGCTGAGAGGCTTTACGTTAGGAAAAACATCTCAGAATTACTGGGTAATATGTTTTACACAAAGTCTGTGAAATCATTTACAATCAGATGTTCCTATCCAGAAGCTTTTTGTGTGCATAGAGCCCTTGATACACAATCAGCACTCTTGCCTCCTGAAAGGTTTCCTTCATTTTGTTAATTAATTTAGAATTAGAGACTGTGTTTCAACAAAAAGCATTCGAAGAGCTTTGTCTAGTGAAAAGATGTTTTGGTCAACTTACTGACACTCTCAGCGAGGACAGGCTTTCACAAGTAGATTTCACGGCCTCAAAGGGACAGATCCCCTCTCCTTACCCATATTCTGTTGGAGAGCAACTGCTCTGCAGGAAGCACCCACTTTCCTCCACCTCTTCCAGACCAAGTTCAGGATAATGCCTTGGCCACAAGGACAGGGCTGCACCTGCTATCACACAGTCCTTTCCTCCAATAACTGTATTGGTGGCAATTGGAATCCTCACAGGACAGGATATCGTGGAATCATAGAACTGTACAACTGGACGGGACCCCCAAGGGTCATCTAGTACAACCTCTTGCAGTGCACAAATCACAGCTCAACAATCTCTGACAGATCCCCCCCCCTCCAAAAAAAACCCTCTGGTTAAAAACCTTCATCAAAACATAGAACCATAAGGAATTCCTAAGGGTCATGAGTGTCCACCCCCTGCAATGCAGGAAATGCAACTAAACAATCCCTGACAGATGACTACCCAAACTCTCTTTAGAAACTTCCAATGAATCATCATAGAGTTCAAAGGTACCCCCAAGGGTCATCTAGTGTAACCCCCTGCAAAGAACAGCTCAAGAATCCCTGGCAGACCTTTGCTTACAAACCTCCAAAGAAGGAGTGCCCACCTCCTTTCACACAGTGTTACCCTCAGAAAGTTATTCCTGATACTGAGTCAGAATCTCCTTTCTTGCCTTTGGATCCATTGGTTCAGGTCCTACCCTCTGGAACAGAAGAAAACAAGGCTCTCACTTCACCTCTCAGTCTCCTCTTGTTCAGAACAGCTGAATAGAGGTTTCAAGTACCTACTCATTAGCGTTTGGTCTTGTTTTAAGTGCTTTTGATGTTTTTCATGTTTTTAGTTATCTTACTTGTAAATCACATTGAGATGCTTTAGAAGGTGATTAATAAAACAATAACAATATTCAAACTATTCATAATACATAGACCCATTCTGTCTACCTCTAGACCAATTTGAGGGAGGCTACTGTTAAAGGGTTTTGTCCGCCTTGGTTCCAGGGGTCTGCAGATCCCACACAGCCTTGCAAATTTATTTCTACTGTTATTAAGAAGCAGTGATAACCAGAACCCCTGAGGTGTGTGATGAAGCCAGCAGCTTGCTGCAGCCGCAGGGAGGAAGGAACCGGAGCCCACAGACGGCTGGTGAAGAGATGGAAATGGCATGCGAGTGCTTGCTAGCAGGATGGCTCTCAGGAGAGGGGTGCACTCTTGGCAACTGAAGCCAGATATCCAAAGGTGTTCTCTCACAAAACATGAATACGGATGATCAGCGTTTTGGAAAGACAATAGAACACGAGGACATGTATCCACCAGCTGCTTTGGGAATGGAAAATGTCATATTCCTGATGAAAAGGGGAGGAGGGGTAGACCGTAATGGAAAACAGTGTCAAAAGCAGTTTCTTCCACATGTGGTGGACTTGTGACATAGTGAAAATGTATTGGGAAAATATATATAATGAATTAAAGAAGATTTTTAAGTATACGTTTTTTAAAAAACCAGAGTCATTCCTGTTGGGAATGGTGGGAGAAGACATTGACAAGAATGACCAGAAACTATTCTTATACACCACAACGGCGGCGAGGTTATTGCTGGCTCGGGTATGGAAACAGCAAAAATTGCCTACAATAGAAGAATGGCAGTACAAGGTTATGGAGTATGCAGAAATAGCCAAATTAACAGCAAAAATTCGACATCAGGGGGATGAAACATATCAAAAAGAATGGGGAAAATTTATGTTATATATAGAGAAGATGATGTGAAATAGGGAAACCAGTAGAATTAAAATAATATCTCATAACGGGAAAATACAAGAAATTTACTGGATAATAATATCAAAATGAATTAAAAATGTATATTAGGATTATTATTGAACAATATTTGTAAATGAATATAGACAGACAGCAAGAATTTGTATATATAGAAAGATTTATTTGTTTATGGACATTTAATGGAAAAAATGAAGAAGAACAATCTTGTGCAAAATGGACAAAGACAATGCGAAAAGTCAAAGAGGACACAAAAAAGCCAGAAGAAGGAAGGAGGGAAGTCAGCTCGGGAGAGCAAGAACAAATGTGAAATATAATGGATGTATATGTACAGTATGTAACTAAAAATTCAATAAAGATCATCGGGGGGGGGGAGGAAAACAGTGTCAAAAGCAATCCTAATGGTCAATAATAATAATATTGTTGAGTTGGACTAGACACTGGGGGGCATCTAGTTCAACCCCCTGCAATGCAGGAATCACAGCTAAAGAATACTTGACAGATGGCCACCTGACCTCTGCATAAAAACCTCCAAGGAAGATAAGTCCACCACCTTCAGAGGGAGTCTGTTCCACTGTTGAAAAGCTCTTGTTGTCATAAAGTCCTTCCTAATGTTTAGCCTCCTTCCAGAGAAGGAGAAAGCAAGCTTGCTCCATCTTCCATGTGACAGACCTTTAGATATTTGAAGATAACACATCTCCTCTCAGTCGCATCTCTTCCAAACTAAACCATTCCTCACAAGGCTTGGTATCCAGATCTCCATCATCTTACTTTTATTTCCCTTGCTCTACTATTACTTCCCTTGCTCTACTATTACTTCCCTTGATCTGGACACTAGACTTCTGTTGATACAGTTTTAGCTTTTTTTCTGCCGCATCACCCTGTTGAATCATGTTCAGCTTTTGGTCTACTAAGACTCCTAGATCCTTTTCACATATGCTACTGGGAAGTTGGATGTCCGCCATTTGTCTGTACTGAAATTCATTTTGTTAGTTTTGGCCCAGTTCTCCAATCTGTTAAGGTTATCTTGAATCCTAATTCTGCCTTCTGCAGCATTGGCTACCCCTCCCAATTTGGTATCATCTGCAAAATGGATGAGCACCCCCTCCCCACCTTTATCAAAATCGTTTATAAAGACGAGCAAAATGGCCTCCGGAGAGAACCCTGCAGTACCCCACTTATCCCTTTTTTCCAGAATGATAAAGAACCATTAGTGAACACTCTTTGGGTTGAGTTGGGCAGCCAGCTACAAATCCACTTAATGGTTACCTCATCCACATTTTATCAGTTTCTCCACAAGAAGAGCATGGGGGATTCTGTCAAAAGCCTTGCTGATGTTGTACAGTGGTACCTTGGGTTAAGAACTTAATTCATTCTGGAGGTCCGTTCTTAACCTGAAACTGTTCTTAATCTGAGGTACCACTTTAGCTATTTGGGCCTCCCGCTGCCACCGCTCTACAATTTCTGTTCTCATCCTGAAGCAAAGTTCTTAACCCAAGGTACTATTCTGGGTTAGTGGAGTCTGTAACCTGAAGTGGAGTTAGTGGAGTCTGTAACCTGAAGCGTCTGTAACCCGAGGTACCACTGTATTTTGCTTTTACTATTTTTTGTTGGGAGCCACCCAGTGGCTGGGGCAACCCAGTCAAATGGCTGGTATATCATCATCATCATTATTCTATGTCCACAGCATTTCTCTGATCCATCAAGCTTGTAATTCCATCAGAAAAAGAAATGAGATTCGTCTGGCATGACTTATTTTTGTAGAAATTCATGGTGGGTCTTAGTAATCACAGCATTATTTTCTTAGTGCTCACATACTGTATAATTATCTGTTCTAGGACCTTTCCTAGTATCAAAGTCATGCTGATTGGTCAATAGTTACCTGGGTCTTCTTCCCACCCCCCTTTTTGAAGGCCACCACACTGGAGCTTTGCAGGCCTGGCATGACTATGCCTTCAACATATTATGATGGCATCACTTAGAAATGTGTCAGAGATCCGAACAAAACAATGAGGCATTGAGAAAAAAATCTGTGTAGGGATCAGAACTGGCTAAGACAATTGGTGTGCAATTTCCTGCCCCCATGGTGCAAAGAAATATTAAAGGAAATTTAGCCAGATGCAAAAAGCAGATGGATTTGGAGCTCCTGTCAGGAAGTGCCTTTCAAAATGTGAAAACGAAAACCAGGGCTAAAATATGTGCTTGAAAGAAGCTTCTCCAACTCTATTTTCGAGAGACGAAACTTTCCTCTCCTCCAGTGTTTGGTTATGAAATCTTCTGTTGGTGGTCCCTTTAACAGAGGGTTGAGATTTCTCCTCCTCCTCCTGTAAATGGTGCCCCTCCTGGTGACAAAGGTCACCTAGTCCAGCTCCCTACAATGCAGGAACCACCCCTAAAGAACCATAGGATTATAGAGTTTGAAGGGACCCCAAGGGTCATCTGTTCCTACCCCCTGCAATCATAGCCTTGCTAGGTGCCTGCACTTCAAAGCCTGAAGAAGACATCAGGAGGCAACATCTTCCACGAGGCTGCAGACTGCTGGAGAAATGCATGCTGGGAAGAAACCTTGGAGTGACAAGGTGAGCTCATAAGCCCACTAAAATCCTAAACACATTATTAGGTGCCTTGAGAATGAGGCAGAAAAATTGAAAGTTATTTCAAAGGGTGAGTGGGAAAATATCCAAGGAATTGGAAGACAGATTTTGACTCAGCGATACTTTTAAATAAAACAGACAAAATATATGAAGTGAGAGTAGAACTTATCACACATCCCCAAATGGTTTTGTTAGCAGTTGAAAACGGGAGACCAGCTGTCCTTCTGGAAGGCGCTTGTCCACCATGACTTGTCTGTTCATTGAGGTACCTCTGATTATATTTTGCCACTTCCCCCGCATCTCCTGCCACTTCTAGTCACCATACCTCCAGAATTAAATAACTGCCTTTGACTAGCAGCCTCACAGATTAATTTTTATCCCCTCACACCCATCAAAAGTGGCTTGCCTTATACAAAGTCAGACCACTGGATCCATCTAACTCAGTACACTGACTGGCAGCACTTTCTCTCAGGCCTACCTGGGGATGCCATTGGGGATTGAACCCAGGACTTTCCGTGTGCAAAGCAGTGCACAGAATCATAGCATTGTAGAGTTGGAAGGTATCCCCAAGGATCATCTAGTCCAACCCCCTGCAATGCAGGAATCTCAACTAAAGTATCCATGGCAGATGGCCACCCAACCTCTGCTGAAAAACCACCAAGGAAGGAGAGTTCATCTCCTCTCAAGGGAATCTGCTGTACTCAGAGGCGTAGGAAGGTCAGGTGGTACCCAGTGTGGAAATTTTCTTGTCCCCCCCCCATTGTGTGTGTGTGTGTGTGTGTGTGTGTGTGTGTGTGGTTTTACGTTATTTCATATTTTCTTACAAAGGAATGTGGATTCTGGGCCTCTGATAACAAGTAGGTGACTATGGACAGATACTTAAATCTACAGGATGGACTGTGTTTTGGCTTGTGTTGTTTTATTTTATTTATATTTATTGTTTATTTATTTAATAAAATTTATTTTAAAAAACCTGCAAAGTGGTTTACCAAAACAAAAAACCACCACAGCAGTAAAATCATGAAAAATTAACAATCCTACTTTAAAACATACAAGAGCTAAAATATTAAGATTAAAATTACTTCAACTTCCTAAGCATCTAGGTATGCTTGCCTGAAGAAGAATGCTTTTAGCAGGTGCCCGAAAAGAGTCTAGCAGAGGCACGTGCTTTGTTGCAATAGGCGGGGAGTTCCAAAGTGCAGGTGCTGTCACAGTAAACAATGCAGTACAGGTATTTATGTGGAACCTGTAGTAGTGCTTGAAACTACTTAAGGGGAGCTTTTATTTATTGTGATTTCACCATGCTCTGTATTATCTGAAAAGGAAAACATTTCTTTAAAAAACAGGACTTCACAGCAGCAATCTAGTCTCAGCATGATCAGTGGAACTTATTCCCAAGCCGACGGTGCGTAAGATGGGCTGCAATCCTAAGCACCCCTTGCATCCAACTTGTACCTAAAACTCTGCACAAGCCTGCACCAGAGAAGTGTAGAGTTGGAAGGGACCCCTGAGGGTCATCTAACGAAACCCCTGGGGCAATGCAGAAATCTCAACTTGGCCATCCCTGACAAATGGCCTGTTTTCCCCCTCAGCCAAGACACACAACAACGGAGACTGGAGGTGGGGGGAAAAGATAAATTTTGACAACTAGACCATCCCTGACCGATGGCCATCCATCTTCTGTTTTTCCCTTCAGCCAGGACACACAACAACGGAGACTGGAGTTGGGGAAAAGATAAATTTTGACAACTAGCCCATCCCTGACCGATGGCCATCCTTCTTCTGTTCTTCCCCTCAGCCAGGACACATAATGGATAAAGACACAACAACGGAGACTGGAGGTGGTGAAGGGAAGCCCAGCGGAGGGTCTTATCTTACTAAACTAGGGATTATATAGCTATATCTGAAACTTCATGCATATCACGACTGAATTGAAATTTCAGCCTTTACAACATAGGAAAACAGCCAAGTAAACATCTATTTTTGTGGAGGAGGGTCAAGATATTAAGATATTAACTTATATGCATGAAACTTATATGCAAGTTGTCTTATACCAAGTCAGGCCAAGTCAGGTGAATCTACATTTCTTCTTCTTTTTTTGATAGAGTTACAAGCTTGGTGGATCAGGGCAATGCTGTGAACATAGTGTGTCTTGATTTCAGTAAGGCTTTAGACAAAGTCCGCCATGAAATTCTTGCAGAAAAGCTAGTAAACTGTAGGCTGGACGAGGTAACTGTTAAGTGGATTTATAGCTGGTTGGCTGACCAAAAAGGGCTCACTAATGGTTCCCCAACATCCTGGGGGGGGAGGGAAGGACAAGTGGGGTGCCACAGGATTCTGTCCTGGGCCAATTCTTGTTCAGTGTCTTGGACCATGTTATCCTAAATGAACGCTCTCCTCAATTTTGGGGTGGCAACTGCAAATTTTGCAACTTTGTCACAAATTTGTCAAAACCAGGCAGCTAATGATTTTCACTTGATCACCTGCATCAGGCTTCTTATATAACAAATGAAGAATAAAATTAGCTCTTGGTTCAGAAAACAACATTATAAAATTAATAACGCTTTGCAAGAACAGATAAGCTTCCAAGAGATGTCTTGGTTTAGTTTGTTAGAAAAAGATACAGAGATAAAATCTTACAGCAACATTTTCTATCTAAGCTGAAAATTGATTAATACAGACATGACAGTGTTGAAAGAAATCCCATTGAGAATAAAAGAAAAGACTGTATTTTCCTGACAGACTTACTTAAGCAGAAAAGAATCCAATGGTGGTGTTCAACTTTGAACAAAGATTCCGACTTAATACAGTACAGAAAACAAGAGAATTTATGGAGAGATTATATATCTGATATGGAAGAAATACAAATTAAGATGTGGGACTGGGGGCTCCAGGTGTGACGTGACAAATTAACTTGCCTGGCTATGTATTACACAGTTCTAATGTGGAATACAAATGGAACAAAGGCTCTGCAAAAGAGGGAAAAGATATTTCATCATTTGAATAAACTGAAATTGGACTTACCAGTAATTTGCTTGCAAGATTCACATACAGTGGTACCTTGGTTTTAGAACAGCTTAGTTTATGAACTTGGAAACAGAACACAGCAAACCCGGAAGTAGGTGTTCCGGTTTGTGAACTTTGCCTTGGAAGTGGAACATGTTCCACTTCCTGTTGAGTGTGTTCCATCTCTAAATTGAGTCCCCCGCTGCTAATCAGAGGCTTCCTGTTGAGTCTGTCAGCTATTGAATCCCAAGCACCCATGCAAATATCACCAGAGATGATATCTGGAGCTTTCGTTTTTGCTGGTTTTTTGCATTTTTGTTTGTGTGGCTTTTTTGTTTTTGTGACTGTGACTTGTTCTTCATTTTATGGAACTGACTTGTGACTGTGGCTTGTGACTTTGTTTTTGTGACTTGTTTTTGTGGCTGTGTGGAACCCAGTTCAGCTACTGATTGATTGATTTTGTGACGGCAGAAATAGATAAAAGCCCCCCATCTAATCAATGACTATTAACAGTGCACATAAGGAAAAAATTCATTTTAATTTTTATCATATACAAACAATTCTGTCTCATTTATTTTATAGTACAGTACCTTGATTATTGCTTTCATTTTATGGACCAATGGTCTTGTTAGATAGTAAAATTCATGTTAAATTGCTGTTTTGGGGATTGTTTTTAAAAGTCTGGAACAGATCAATCCATTTTGCCTTACTTTCTATGGGAAAGCTCACCTTGGTTTTAGAATGCTTTGGTTTTGGAACAGACTTCCAGAACGGATTAAGTTTGGGAACCAAGGTACCACTTTGTTAGAAAAAAGGATATAAAATTGATTCAAAAGAAATCAGGGGAGGATTTTATCACTGCAGGATTAAAGAAAAGAAATGGAGTTGTTTTATATATTCCCAGAAGTGATATTGTCTAATGAAAAAGGCAGATACATTGGGGTATCAAAGGGATTAAACTTTGTTTAATGAAGAAAAATAAACTTTTTAAGAAGATATGTTAAAATGGGAGAAATAAAAATTGTATTTGTTGGGGTCTTTCGCGAGAAGGAAATGGCAGATTGACCATCTCTATCAGCTAGAAGATAATTACGTAGTGACTGATAGTCAGACAGATGGTCTGATTATTAAATCACTCTGGAAGATAAGGGTGATTGATGGGAGAAACGTCAAATGCTTTGAACAAGGCCATTCACTGCTGTCTGAGGCTAGGGGTTGGACAGAGAGAATGCAGGTTGTGAAATGGAAATTCCTCCTTTTCAAGGGTTTGGAGGAGAAGGGGAGGGTGGAATCATAAATGAGAGAGATGGGAGAATTGTCTGGTATGGCGTTCATGGAGCTGAGATGGAAAAAAAGCTTTGGGAAAACTTTAGTCCTAGCCAGTGCTTTTATTGTAGAAAAAGTGGTGCTGGTACTGCATACCATTGAGTACCCCCAGGGGGGAAAGCCCTGGTCCTAGCTTTTATTTAGTTCTATAAGATAGAAAGTATTCTGGATATGATTCAGAAAATTGCACTATTTCAGTCTTTTTTTCTAGAGGGAGTACCACAAATTTAATAGTGTAATTATTTTGAAACGACATACAATTAATATTTGCCATGGTGATACCCAAATACTTTACAACAACCCTGCAGGTTAGGTTCAGTTGATAGCCCCAAGATCACACCAGGTGGATTTCATAGACGAGAGGAGGAGCATTTAAACCCTCGTCTCCCAGGTCCTAACCACTACATCACACACTGCCTCAGCCCAGCTGCTTTGAAAATTAAGGCAGGTACACTGAGCTGACAATGCTGCAACCTCTGATTTGTTGTCAGTGAATCTCAAAATCCATCATCTTTTCACATCAGCCTCAAGAGGGATTTCGTGTTCTTGGACAGGCTGCCTGGCAGCAAAATGAAGAAGGCTCCTTTGTTGTGCTTTGCTAAAAGAAATGTCTAAGATACACGACTGTGGAAAGGCCCTCAGCACAACTGCAGTTTCATCCTGTGCTATGAAACTCTCCATGGCGACTAGCCGCTGCACCGAGACAAATCACAAAGCACGAATTTGCTCTGGGGTCCTCACAAGCAGAGGCAGAAATGCTTCTGAATACCAGTTGATGGAAACCACAGAAGGAGAGCTCTTCTGCTTGGATCCTGCTTGCTGGTACAGTCATACCTCGGGATAAATATGCTTCAGGGTAAGTATTTTCAGGCGACCCGGAAGTAACGGAGCACGTTACTTCTGGGTTTTGCCCCGCGCGCATGCACAGACGGTCAAAATGACGTCACACGAATGCGCGGAAGCGGCGAACTGCGCACACACAGATGCGTGGACGTGGGTTGCGTTTGCTTCAGGATGCGAACGGGGCTCCGGAACGGATCCCATTTGCATTCAGAGGTACCACTGTATATGCCACTCCTGAAGTTTCCAGCAACTGGCATTAGAAAGCCTTGCTGCCTCTAACTGTCGAGGCAAAGCACAGCCATTGCGGCTAGTAACCACTGATAGCCCTCTCCTCCATGTATTTGTCTAATCTTCTTTTAAAGCCATCTAGGCTGCTGGCCATCACTGCCTCTTGTGGGAGTGA
The DNA here is from genome assembly GCF_964188305.1 of Podarcis bocagei. NCBI lineage: Eukaryota > Metazoa > Chordata > Lepidosauria > Squamata > Lacertidae > Podarcis > Podarcis bocagei. Next base: position 21,449,866 of record NC_138140.1, read on the forward strand.
GTTCCATTGTCTGACTATACTCCGCACAAAGAAGGACTTTATTTCACCTGCCCTGATTTCTTCCGGCATTCAGCTTCACTGGATGTCCATGAGTTCTAGTGTAACAAGAGAAGGATGTGAACCCAGGTGTCCTAGACATTCCAACCACCGAATCACAGGCACACTCTGGCCACCAGCTGCCAACTTTACGATTCAACATCTGTGTAGTAGATGATTGAACTTAGATCCCTTTGAAATCAACACACTTGCTATTTTTTGAATATGTGCAGTTGCTCTCAAAACCTATTTTTGTGGGTGAAAACAAGGAAAGCAAGCTTAACAGGAGTTTTTTCCCTTGGAAATCTATGGTGGGGGGGGGCTCCTTCTATGTAGATGCTTGCTGCTTGACTGTCCATGCCAAAAACAGTGTAAAGAGATGAAGTGTTAATTAAACAGGCTGTCAGAAAAAGGAGATCATAGAGTACGGAGGGACACCCAAGGGTCATCTGGCCTAACTCCCTGCAATGCCGGAATTGTTGGAAAGTCAGGAAGCCACGACCCAAGTTTGGAGCAAGTACTCTTTACTGAAAGAACCCCAGCAGAGATTTAGCATGGGTAAACATGTAGCAAAGAAAAGCACAGGAATACTTACATGGGCTGTAAAACCTTTGAAATGTGCCTTCAGTGAATTCCAAAAGTATCCCACTTTTAATAGTTCTCTCCAAAGTATGCTAGTTCCTTAGCATACAGATAGACTACATGTTTGGGAAGTTATAAAAAGGTTTAGTTGCAAACTCTTCAAAGATTCACGTGCTTTACCATACAGCAATCAGAAAAAGTTGCACAGGCAGTAATGTTTCTTGGTTACAGAATGGCAAAAGCTACTAAGCTATTGATACAAAAAAAAAAGTGAGTTTCAGACCCCATTCTTGTCTGAAACAAAAGAGGCTGGTTAAAGCCATGCAGCTGGAGAGAAGAGGTCAGAACGCCTCACACACCAAATTCACATGTAGACAGTCCACAAAAGGCTTGTTGCCCATTTCCTTCCATGGTGAGGAGAAGTGACATAGGCTATGTTTGGCAGGACAGCTCAAGCATGCTAGGGATATATGAAGTTGGTTACCTTGCAGGAGTCTCAGCTAAAGAATCATAGAATTGTAGAGTTGGAAGGGACTCTCACACCAAGGTTCACCTAGTCCAATCCCCTACAGTGTAGGAATCACAGCTGAATAATCCTTGAAAACCACTGCTTAAAAATCTCCAATGATGCAGAGCCCTTCACTTTTCAGAAGAGTTCATTCCACTGTAAGGAGGTGGGGCAGAGCTTGTTGGAATCTCTGGACATGGGGGGCATGGAGGGAACTCCTAAACAAGACACACACACCCTTACACCAAATCCGGGGCTATTTGAATAGCTAATCATAGAATCAGAGAGTTGGAGGAGACCCCCAAGGGCCATGCTGTCCAATCCTCTTCAATGCAGGAATCACAGCTAAATAATCCTTGACAGAGGTCCTGTAGTTTCATATGCTCCAAGCATTTTACAGGAAAAAAACCTGCTCTCTTCTGGTGTCGTTGGTCCAGTGAAACAAACATCCTGTTTTTCTCTCAAATTAGCTTTTTTGTGTCCTTTTTAAAAAAAGAAAAAGCATTCTGTGGACCCCTGTAAAACAAGAGTTCACTTCTGAGAGAAGACACCTAAAAGGAAGTACATCTTTATGCAGTGTGTAGTTAAAGCTATTGAACCTTTCCCCGAAGGAGGCAGCGATGGTCACCAATGAGGGTGGTTTGAAGAGAGGATTATACAAATTAATGGAGGAGAGCATCACTAGTCCAACCCCCTGCAATGCAGGAGGGATTTTGAGTGTGTCACTACCAACCTGCCTCCACACCATCCCAGTAATCAGCACTCATGCCATTGCCAGGCAGGCTGCTCCATGGTACCTCCCCATCTTGTCCTTAACCACAATGACCCTCAAGACCAGCCCTGCTTGCTATCTATCTATCAAAATATTTATATATCACTTTACCATCAAAAATATATCAAAGTGGTTTGCAACAGTAAAAAGTGATAGGCTTTATTAGGCAGGTGAGAAAATATAATTAACTATATTTTATCCCCCTATAGACCCATGTGTGTGGGTTAACAGACAAAAGGATCAGCTTACTGCTAATGTTTAAACATGCAGGGCTGAACAGTTTAAATCCCATGCTAGGCAGTTCAATTGAAAGCATAGGAATTAGCCCAGGCTTCCTCAACCTTGGCCCTCCAGATGTTTTTGGCCTACAACTCCCATGACCCCTAGCTAGCAGGACCAGTGGTCAGGGATGATGGGAATTGTAGTCTCAAACCATCTAGAGGGCTGAGGTTGAGGAAGCCTGAGTTAGCCTGAATTAGCCCCTTCATTACCCCGTTTATCAAAGAAACAGGTTACAGATTGAAAAGTAAGCTTAAAACATATAGTTTACTCACAGTCAAGCATTCATCCTTAGCAGAAACAGCATTAAAAATAAATGCAGGTAAAATACTTGTGTTTTAAAGCAAATACAGCTTCAGATCAATCCTGATGCTGGATTGATCAGAGGCACATCCTCAAATCCAGAAGAGAAGGGTATGTGAAAAGAACGGGAAACACTTATTTTGCTTTTTCCCTCCCAGGAGAGGAGAGGAAATGACACCACACAGAGACTTCTCTACCAATTATGTTTCTATGGTCTGAGTCTGCTTATCAGTAATACAGCTTTATAGTCTTAGCCCCTTCACATGCTAAATAGCCAGAATATGCATTGTTAGATTTGGCTGCATATCTCCCACAAAAAGGACTGGTGGAATACGAAGGTTTCTAGCAGGCATTTTAAAAGTTGGCTCTGAAAGCGCCCAGTGGCAGGGTGTTTCACAGGACTGGGCTGATGACACTAAAGGCTCAGTTTCTCTTTGTTGTCAAATGAGCTCTGCCAACCAGCCATGTCAACTAAACAGAACCTCCATGTTCAAAGACGGTCTTTATTTGGGGAACAGAGAATCTGCATTGTGATTTTATTTGTGCCTTCTTAAATGATTGGTGGTTGCTACGTTTTGCTTTATATCATTAGTTTTCAGATGTTTTGTCTTTTCTGTCTGTATCCTTTCAGTGAAAGGCGGGCTACAAATGCTTTCCATAAGTAAACCAAACCAAACATCCAAAATCCAGCTGCTAGTGAAATGTGATGCATCTCTATCGGCTGCTTCCCAGAGGCATCTTGGAAAGAGGAAGATAAAGTAAGTGCCTTCCTGGTCTGGTCCAAGCTGAGAGCCTGTCTCAAGCTTCATTATCCCAAAATGCTTTGCACCTGCTGCATTGACAACTAGCACCAGGCATCAGAAAAGATACTAATAAACAAGTGAAAGGAATTAGCTGAGGTATGGGAATAGATTGTCTTCTCTCTTGCCTCAATGGCCCCATCTGTTCCCTGAAAATATCCAGTTGGGCAGCCTTCCAGCAAAGCTGTTAAGCACATGCTTAAGTTTCAGCCTGTGAGAAATCCCACTAACTTCACTATGGGAAAGTTTTGTGGTTTTCCCCTGCCCTCCCCCCCCCAGCAAATCCTCAGGTTTGCTGATGTTTCTAACAAATGAAACATCTGTCTCCGATTTACAAGCCCTACCAGACTCCCCTGATGAGCTTGAGGCAACGACTAGCGGTGACCTCATGCAACAGGAAGAGAGTTGGTTCAATGGATTCAGCTTTCCGCAGCAGGATTCTGGCCACAGTGGTGTGATATTTTAAGAGTGCTATTATTTTTACCCTGACTGTGTATTTCCCTTCTGGCTAAAGCAGAAGCACGCTAGATCGTAACAGCTGGAGGCAGCACTGCTTCTGAACATCAGTTGCTAGAAGCCACAAGAGGGGAGGGTTGTTCTTGTGCTCAAGTCCTGCTGGTGGATTTCCCATTGAGGCACCTGGGTGGCCACTGATGGACAAGCTGGATCATTGGCCTGATCCAGCAGGCTAATAAAAAATTTTATTAGATTTTCCACAATTATAACAAAAACCACAGAGCAGAATGACACACAAAAACAGAAAGAAGAAAACCAAAGGAAAAATACTTCAATGTCAGCAGGCTCTTCTTATGACCTTACGGAAACCACAGGAGAGGAGAGTGCTCAAGTGCACCCATCGTTCTACCCGGACACTGAGGTCCAGCTCCGAGGGCCTTCTGGCGGTTCCCTCACTGCGAGAAGCCAAGTTACAGGGAACCAGGCAGAGGGCCTTCTCAGTAGTGGCACCTGCCCTGTGGAACACCCTCCCACCAGATGTCAAAGAGAACAAGAAGTACCAGACTTTTTAGAAGACATCTCAAGGCAGCTCTGTTTAGGGAAGCTTTTAATGTTTGACGGACTATTGTATTTGAATATTTTGTTGGAAGCCGCCCAGAGTGGCTGGGGAAACCCAGCCAGAGGGGCAGGGTATAAATTATTATTATTATTATTATTATTATTATTATTATTATTATTATTATTATTATTATTATATCATCCTGTTTGTGGGCTTCCACAGGCACCTGGTTGGCCACTTGAAGGACAGGATGCTGCACTAGATGGGTCATTGGCCTGATCTAGCAGGCTCTTCTCACGTTCTTATGTTCTTATGACAGGGAACGATTGGACAGTGGTGAGCAGTAGCTGATGTAGATACCATTGTTTTTTTAAAAAAGAAGTTAATAAACCTCTTTAAAACTTTTAGAATATTATTTATTTTTTCTCTAAAGTTTAAATACCTGTAATGTGTATGGGTTGCTCGTGCGTAAGTTGCCGCCTCTCCAGGCTTTGTTGCCTTGCTAAACCTTTCAGTCTGGGCAGCCCTTCACTTCATGGCTGCCTCAGTCGCTAGCAGAATCCGTCAGTGGGCGTTTCTTAAATCTTTTCCAACATAAAAGTTGTTTGACACCCAGTCTCCTCCTACTCTCTCTGCGCGGAAGTCTTCTGTGCAGGGTGGGCGTGGGTAGCGGAGGACCCGTGCTCTCCCCGCTGGTGTCCGGTGAAGAGTCCTGGAGCCCTCTCGCCGATTCCCCCATCAGCCCCTCTATATCCCTGGTGTTGCGCTGATTTGCTTCCCCATCTGTGGAGCTGCCTCTCTCCCTGCTGGGCCCTTCTCCAGCATCATTTGAGAGCCTTCCCTCCGCCTCTAGCTTCAATGTCAGTTCCCTGACAATACCGCTTGATGGTATAAAAAAAACCTCAAAGCAGTTTACAGAGAGAACAAAGCAATAAAATGATTCGTAAAAAAAGAATTAAGACTTTCAAAAAATTAAAGCCAGCAATCATAGAATTGTAGAGTTTGAAGGGACCCCAAGGGTAATCTAGTCCAACTCCTTGCAATGCAGGAATTGGAGCTAAAGCATCCACGACAGATGACCACCCAACCTCTGCTTAAAAACCTCAAAGGAAGGAGAGTCCACCACCTCCCAAGGGAAAACACTCCACAGTTAAACAAATGCAAAGTAGGTGTTGAGTAGTTGCAGCTTCTCTCTGTCACCCAGTAGCATTTCTCTGTCTTCTCCAGGCAATCAGCTAAAATACAGCAGCATTCTAGATATCTAGAAAGCTTGCCTAAACAAAAACATTTCAGCAGGCACCAAAAAGCATACAGGAAAGGCACCTACCTTGTTTCAATAGACAGGGATTTCCAAAGTCTGGGCCTCAACAGACTAAAAGATCAATTTATTAAAAACCATGGAACTGTTTTTCTCTGACACCTGTAGCATAATACATGATTATTATTCCTTCCGATTTAGGGACAGAAGGTAGGAACTGCATGGGGAGAACATGAGATCAGAGGTTTGGAGAGAGGTGAGAGGGATGGAGGTGATGATTAGTATCAGGGAAATTAGGGGTTCAGAGGGAGAGGGTAAAAAGTGTAGCATTTGCAGTGTGTTTAGTATGGTGGGCCCAGTCTTGCGCAACATTCTCCCATCAGACAAGTCACCTCCTTGTTGAACTTCGTGTGCTTGGCAAAGTCTTCCTTTTATTTCAGTAGGCATTTTAAGTAAGCTGCTCCCGACTGTCTGGTGAATTTTAACTGACTTTATCCTCCTCCTCTCTTCTTCACTGAACACTGCTTGGAAACGACTGCATTAATCAGTATATTAAATGCTGTGAACTAAATGCAACAGTATACTTTTCTTGGTTAAGTTTTATTTCTTTTATGACTGTAGGTTGCATTAAACTATTTTCAGGGTTTTCCTTAATGCTGTAACACTCCCTGGGATTTGAGGGAGAAGAAATTAATAATAATAATATTTAAAAACCAGCCCTGAAATGCCATTTACTTAGTTCTTTATTGAATTTATATCCCATCCTTTTCTCCAGGGAGATGATTTTTGTTACTGTTTTTATTACGAATTTTATGTTTTTTATCTTGCATTTTTATGTTATGGATTGACCTGAGATCTACGGATGATAGGCAGTATACAAATTTAATAAATAATCAAGGTAGTGTATACACAGGTCTTTCTCCCCGCCACCCCATGCAGTTCCCACAACAACCCTGTGGGGTAGGTTAGGCTGAGACTGGTAGCAGGAGGGGGAGGGAGGGAGGGGGAGGGGAAACATTTATGGTCCTTGGGTTGTAGTTCAGTGGTTGAACATCTGCCTTGCAAACACATCACCTTACCCTGTACAGTGGTACCTCGGGTTACATATGCTTCAGGTTACATACGCTTCAGGTTACAGACTTTGCTAACCCAGAAATAGTACCTCGGGTTAAGAACTTTGCTTCAGGATGAGAACAGAACTCGTGCTCCGGCAGCGCGGCAGCAGCAGGAGGCCCCATTAGCTAAAGTGGTGCTTCAGGTTAAGAACAGTTTCAGGTTAAGAACGGACCTCCGGAACGAATTAAGTACTTAACCCGAGGTACCACTGTATATGGCCACTTGACTGCTTCACAACTGGCACATAATACTTATTCCACGTTTGGAAGAAATCGATCTTTTAGTGTGGCAGCGCCTGCCCATTGACAGCAGGCAGGTGCCTGCTAAAAATATTTTTTTTATTTAGGTAGACATGTAGAATGTCTCAATCTGAATGCTTTAATCTGTTTTTGTTTGCCGGTGGTGCTATTGTTTTAATGTTTTAAATAAGTTATTTTTAGCTGATAATTGTATTGCTTTTCCCCATTCCTTCTCAGATGCTTTGAGGGTCGTTTCTTTGACAGTCAAGTGGTGTATTTTATGAAATAAATATTTTTGAATTATTAAATAAATAAATAAATAAGCAGAAGGTCCCGGGCTCAATCTTCAGCATCTTCCAGTAGGGCTAGGGAGAGACTGCAGACAGTTGCATGCTACTTCAACCTCCACAGCAATGTGAGATTCCAGGGGTTCCAGGTGTTTACCCAGGATTCATGTTCACTTCCAGGATGAGGCACAGCAGAGACAGTATTGACTTTATGTTATATTGTTTATCTACACATATATACAACCTGAGCCTGTGATGGAGGGTTCCACAGCATCGACACACCGACGTTCCTCATGAATCCAATCCTCGTTATTCTGAATAAATGGCTGAATTAGCTAAATGAGCCCTTTATTCAAATACACGAGGGCTAGAATTTAAGTTTTATTTTGGCAGTGGTGGTATGTCTGCCTTGCAAGGTCCTGGGTTCAATCCCCAGTGGCACCTCCAGAGAGGGTTCAGGACAGATCCTGTCTGGAATCCTGGAGTGCTTCTGCCAGCCAGTGCAAACAATATTGAGCTAGATGGACCAATAGGGTCTGACTCAGTACAAGGCAGCTTCAGATGTGTCTGAATATGAAGCTTTCCACCCATCATCAAATGCAGCCACTGGGGCTCAAAAGTTTGCTCACATCGTTTACAGGATGAACATTTTTATATCTCTTCCTGGTACATCTTTGCCTGAAAGGGCAAACATCCTATTTGCTTAAAAATCAGCGCAACGCAAACTGTTGTAAGAGAAATGAATACAACAGACAGTAGGTGAGAATAGCTTTTGGCAAAGTTGTAACGGTTAGGAAATGTTTAGTGTTTTATTACTGCTATTAAGAAGGAGGAAAAACATATTTGTATAAAATAATGCATACAGATTAAATATTGAAAAATAAGAGGAGCCCTGCTAGATCAGGCCAATAGCCCGTGTTTAATTCAGATGTTCTCACGGAGGCCAAGTGGTTACAGTGGTACCTGGGGTTACAAACTTAATTCATTCTGGAGGTCCGTTCTTAACCCGAAACAGTTCTTAACCTGAGGTGTGCTTTCGCTAACAGGGCCTCCCGCTGCCGCCGTGCCACAATTTCCATTCTCATCCTGGGGCAAAGTTTGCAACCTGGAGCAACTATTTCCGGGTTAGCGGAGTTTGTAACCTGAAGCATTTGTAACCCGAGGTACCACTGTACTCCAACAGGAGTTTCATTAATAAATAATGAAAATAAATAATTATCTATTTTTGCACAGGAAGGATATTTTAATCTAGTTTTTTTAAAAACAGCAACAACCCAGAACTGTCCCTTTAGATTGATTGCTTATGCTGGTTTCAATGTACAAATGGCTTCTTTGTTTAAAACAACTGTATGTCACTCTGCCATAGCAAAAAAAAGAAAAAAGATGGATGGATAGATGGATGGATGGATTCATTAGTTTATGATATGAAGAGGCCCCTTGGTACCTCTAGTTTCAATACCCCTTCCCTGCTTTTTAAAGAGATTCAATCCAGCATGTACGAGTTTAGCTACACCTGCTCTGGGACAATCAAGGCTTGGATTCTGACAAGAAGCATTGTATTAGAACTGAACGCAGACAGAGGAAGAGAAAAATATGTTTTGACTGGGGTAAAGCATTTCACAATAAATTGGGGGATGTTTTCCACCACCCCTAGTCCTGAATGCAAATGATATAGAAAATTAGCATATTTTCCCTCTGCAGTCCTTACCACACACAGTAAACTTTATTGCACAAAATCACAGCAGTTGGAACTGCAAAGTCATTCCGATCTGAAATTCCGCACACATCTTACTGAAATGGAAAGAGGCTCCGAGATAATTCATTTGTGTCTGCCTTTGCAACGCAGGTTCCTTGTTAACTGAGCCATTGCCATGCTATAGGGAAAGTCCCTCTTCATGCAGCGCATAGTTAAAACTATGGAACTTTCTCCCACAGGAGGAAATGATGCCCCACAACCTAGATGGCTTTATTATTATTTTTTCACATGATATTTATTCAGAGTTTCATCAATACATATGAAAGAACCCAACCCTAACCCAAAAAAGAAAACAGTAAAGAAAGAAATAAAGAAATAAAAAGAAAAAAACAGTCTCAAATTACAGTTTTCATTTGCTTAGTTCTTGGACCTCCTCACACCTCCCTTTTTGTATTCTAATTTAGTTCGTTATTTCAGCAAATTCTTCCCATATTTCTCAATTTTAATTTAAATAGTTAATCTTCACGCTCTATCTTATTTATTAATCAACATAGCCTTTCCCTCTTTTAGCATAATCTATTATTCCATTTATCTTATTCCATTTATCCTTATCTTATATTGAAAGTCTTAAAATTTCAGAAACACATCACATTCCTACTTTTCTCCTTGAAAATATTTCTACTAAAGCCAATTTAGTTCCTTTCCGACAAAAACCCTTAAATTTCAATAATTTTACACTGATTCCAAAGTTAACATAAAAAAAAAAAATTCCCTTCATATTTCTAATTTTCATCCAACGTCCCTTCTTCCTGGTTTCGGGTCATATCAGTCCTTTCTGTCATTTACTTAGTCCATCAATCTGGAGTTCTAATGTCCGAGGCCCTTAAGTCCCTTCTAGGCCCCTTCTGCAGATTTTTTTGCTCTTGTTTGTACTTACACAGTTCCTTGTCTATTGTTGGATTATAAGGAAATGGATCTCCGGAGGGTTCCATCCAATAATAATTTCCATTTTTCTTCGTATGGTTGTCTCCTTCCCCCCAGTTCCACTCCCAGTCTTCATCTTTGTAGTCCAAAAAGTATTTGTCCAAATAATTGTTCTCCTGTTTCACAGTCCCACTAGAGTAAAGAGCTTCCATAACTTCAAATACTTCCCAGCACTCTCCAAATTCAATCTTCCAAGGCAATAACTTTTGTTCCTGTAGAACTTTGAGTCTTACTATTTGTATTGTGTAGGGAATAGCTACCACCTCTTCCTTCTCCATCTGCCCTTGAACTTGCCTTGTCAAACCGGATTCCTGAGTTGATCGCAGTGTAACTTCTTTATCCTTGTTCCCTGGTAGATCATCTTCACTGGCCACCACACTCACAAAATCCAATTTTTCATTCATCAGGCTCATTTTCACAGACAGCTGCATCAACAGAGCGTTGATCCTATCAAGGGCAGACACAAAGCCTTCCTGCCCAAACATTTCTGTTCCAAAACAAGGTCGAACGGCTGTTCCCACGGTGCAGACCTCACATATGTACGCTGAAACCACAAACTGACAGGCTCCCTCTAGGGGACAGAATTTCTATTTGTATCCATTTTTCAGAAAAATAATGAAGTTGTGGGTTTGGATGGTCAGTCTGGATGATGTCCCAAGCCCATTTCTTGGGATCCTGTAGTGGGGGTTAGAATGTAAGAGAGGACTTTGCTGAACTAGTCTGACCCCCTAGCTAGCAAGGCCAGAGCTCAGGGATGATGGGAGTTGTAGTCCAACAACGTCTGGGGACCCACAGGTTGAGAACCACTTAAGTATTAAATGATCAGCATCCAAAAAGAATGAGCTGAGCTGCAAGAGCTGCAACTAAGAATTGGGGCCCTCAGTGCTAACGGGTGGGCCTTTCATCTAACCCCCTCACCTAGCTGCCCTGACAGAAAACAAGAACCAGGGTGGTGTATATGAGCTGAGCTGGAAGCAGGCTGGAAGCTGGATCTACAGAGACCTGCTTACTCCGTGCTGGATCCAAAGTTGCGACTCTTGGAGAAGCAAGATCTGTTGGAGAGTTATGCTCAGGTTGCCTATGTGTATATGTCTATAAAACTATATATCCTAAAGACACCATATTCTCTGCTGCCATTCATTCCAAGGAAACTGAACTCTGGGTTAGCACCTGGGATGCCTGGAGACATTAATTGGTCAGAGATTGGGGTGGAGTGTTAATGCTGGGAAGGCTTCCATCTTATGCAATATGCTATCTATAAAGCCTTATGAGGAACAGTTGAAGGAGTTGGGGATGTTTAGCTTGGAGAATAGGAGATTGAGAGGAGATATGAGAGCCAAATATCTAAAGGGCTGTCACAGGGGTGGGACCCAAAACAATGGATTCAAATGACAAGGAGATTTCAACTAAACATCAGGATTAACTTCCTGATGGTAACAGCTGTTTGACAGTGAAATGGACCCCCTCAGAAGGTGGTGGACTCTCCTTCCCTGGAGGTTTTCAAAGCAGAGGATGGATGGGCCATTTGCCAAGAGTTCTTTAGCTGGATGGGCCATTTGTCAAGGGTGCGTTGCAGGGGGTTAGACTGGATGATTCTTAGGGCACCTTCCAATTCTACATTTCTGATTCTATGACATGCCCAGTAGGGCACGGTCCATAGACTTGAGTGAAATAAACTAGCCCCTCTTATGCCTTTGTTCTTAGTAGGAGAAAAATAATGAGGAAAATGAAAATAAAAAACCAAGGTAAATTAAGAGAATGGAGCACGATTGCACCTTACTTCCACCTTTCCTGTGAGAGTCTAGCAGACGGCCAAATGGAGTGGCTTAACTGGCACCAGATGCTGCTGCCACCACAACCACCTTAGGATTGCACTCTTAAGCAAGCAACTCTTTCCCAACCTCAACTCCTCATCTGTAGCTTGATCTACTTTTTAAAAAGCTCGCTCTTTCGCCATTAAAGCTGTACATTTAGAAGCCTTATTTTATGCAGTTAAATGGGTGTGTAGCAGATCCCTACATTTCCTGGTGAGTGTGGTGGTGATGTGCAAAAGGCGCAATGCTACAGTGGAGGAGCTGGTGTGGTGGAAAGAGTTAAGGATGCCACACCCCTCTGTTTCCATAGTTTGCTCTATCTTCAATATTTGAGAAATAGCTGGATCTGGCCAGTGGACATCTAGTCCAGCATCCTCTTCTCACAGAGGTCAACCAAATGCATCAAAGTGAAACCTGCAAGCAGGACCTGTGCACCAGAGCACTGTAACCTTCTGTGGCTTCCGGCAACTCGAATCCAGAAGCTTTAATGCCTCCAGCCTGGTAGGCAGAGCATAGCCATTGTGGCTAGTAGCTGTTCATGGCCTTCTCCATGAATTTCTCTAATCATTGCCTCCTGTGAGAGTGAGTTCCATAGTTTAACTAGGCATTGTGTGAAGGAGCCCTTCCTTCCATCCATCCTGAATCTTTCAACATTCAACTTCACTGGAGGTCCACAAGTTCTAGAGTTGTGAAAACTCTTTTCTCTATTTGTTTTCTCCAAGCCAAGCCATGATGCGTCTGAATACCAGTTCCTGGAAACCACAGGAGGGGAAAGGACTCCTGTGCTCAGATCCTGCTTGAGGGTTTCCCACAGGTATCTGGCTGGCCACTGTGAGAACAGGATGCTGGACTGGGTGGGCCACTGGCCTGATCCAGAAGCCAGATTCTTCTTATACATTGCTAACACATATGCACTTCTCTGGATAAAATGTGCATATTTGCCGATGCAAATTTAAATTCCTAAAATTTAAACACCCTAGAGGGGAAGGCCGTGGCTATACAACCTGGGTGCCTGCTCAGTCTGCTGCCCAGATGCTGCCGATGCACTGATTCAAGGCCACTTGTACCAGACAGCCTTTCAAACAGATGACACTTTCAGTCTACAGGGCTTTGGACATGGCCATCCTAGACCCCAGCAAAATGAATTAAAATTCCAATTATTGGTCAAAAGGTGCCTCCCAAAGTTAATAAAATCATATCAATGTGTGTGTGTTTTTCTTTCTTTTTTACTGTTTTTATTTATTTTCATGGTACAGAAGATAAATTTTGAGAAAACAATTGTTACAGCAGTAAACAACAAGTAACTCGTCCCAACAAAAATACTTTTATCATGCCATGTGTTAAAGTTTCATTTGATTACTCTAAGAGAAAACACCACATTTTCCCATGAGTCCTGGGTGGATTCATGCCACAGTCTGAACAATTTATGTATTCAATAAACATTTGCCATATGTTGTTGTTGTTGTTATTATTATTAATAATAATAATAATAAATAAATAAATAAATAAATTTTATTTATATCCCGCCCTCCCCAGCTGAAGCCAGGCTCAGGGCGGCTAACAACAGGAATATGGATTGTGTTTGCCCATTGCTGCTCTCACCTAGCATGTTAGTTTCTCAGCCAATGCTATTGACCATACTCGGTTATATCAAGAATCAATGTTCAGCCCATCACAGGTTTTCCAACATCTCGCTATCTCCATACGAGCAGCAGTCAATAGAAAGGCTAAGAGGTCATCTTTAGGATAATCACGAGCAGATGGGATCCTAAGTCAATGTGTAGCTTAATTGTGGACAGAAAGAAGGGGGGGGAAAGACACAGCACCACCCCAAGTTAAAAATCTTGCATTTAAACGCACCTTGCAGATGAATTTTGGTTGAGTTACCAGGAGGATTTTGAAAAGGCAAATGTTTCTTACTTGCTTGTTCTCTGGATTTTGAAAAAAAGAAAATGTCACAGAGATATTTCATTAGATTTGTATTTTTAAAGAAAGCAAAGAAAAAATGGACCTAAACTTAAGCAGGTTTTGTGTGTTTTGCCCACAGAGTGGGAATAAATTTAAACAACGAGCCCAAGTAGGCATGTTTTTCCTAGAAAATATAAATAAAAATACAACATATAAAATTAGGCCATAAATTTAGGGCTGATGGACTGGCTGGCTGGGCTCCCTCGCCCACTTGCTTGCTTATTCAGCTCCTGGCAGCCAGAACCCCCTGGCCAGCCCCAGAGGCACCATTCGTCTGGGGAGCTTGTAGCCAGGGCTGCTGCAACAAACAGCTGTGCAAGCCTTTGGGAGGCAGAGACCCGAGAGGGCATCAGAGGAAGGAGGGAAGGAAAGAGGGACGGAGGCCAGGGTTGCCCACAGCACCCCTGACCATCATTCAACCAGGGTGCCACAACACACTGGTTGAAAGCCACTGGACTATAGGAGTAGTGGGAGATCACACCCTACTTCACAGTTTGCATGGAAACCAGAGGAGGGAATTTTGTACCAAGAGCACAAGACAGGACACTCCCTGGACTCAAACCGGCCTCACAAGCTTCATAAAACAGCTCCTTAATAATAAAAAAGGATATATTTTATTTACACTGGCCTGGAGGAAACATGTTTGATACCAGGCAGAGGGCCTTCTCAGTAGTGGTGCCCGCCCTGTGGAACAACCTTCCACCAGATGTCAAGGAAATAAACAACTATCTGACTTTTAGACGACATCCCAAGGCAGCTCTGTTTAGGAAAGTTTTTAATGTTTGATGTTTTATTGTGTTTTTAATATCCTTTTGGAAGCCACCCAGAGTGGCTGGGGAGGCCCGGCCAGGTGGATGGGGTATAAGTAATATATTATTATTATTATTATTATTATTATTATTATTATTATTATTATTATTATTATTATTATTAAACTACTACTCTGGGTAACTGGTTTCCACTTAACTAACAGATATTTAAATCTGGGTAACTGGTTTCCACCTAGCATATATTTAATCTAGATTTAAAGAGGGGTATTGGGAGATGCAGCTTGGCATTTTGATGCCAGTGACATATAGGAAGAGCCTGCTGGATCCTGCCACTGGTGTAACCCAGGGGTCAGCAAACTTTTTCAGCAGGGGGCCTGCCCACTGTCCCTCAGACCTTGAGGAGGGGAGACTATATTTGGGGGGGGGATGAACAAATTCCTATGCTCCACAAATAACCCAGAGATGCCTTTCAAATAAAAGCACACATTCTACTCATGTAAAAACACGCTGATTCTCGGACCATCTGTGGATTTAGAAGGTGATTGGGTCGGATCCAGCCCCTGGGCCTTAGTTTGCCAACCCATGGCGTAACCTGTTCTCACAGCAGCCGACCAGCTTCTCCAATGGGAAGCCTATGAGCAAGCCTTGGACACAAGAGAATAAGTGAGAAGAGCCTGCTATACCAGGCCAGAGGCCCATGCAGTACATCATCCTGTTCTCACAGTGGCCAACCAGATGCCTGTGGGAAAACAGGATCCAAGTGCCATTGCAACTCTCCCTTCCTTCAGTTTCCAGCGACTGGTGCTCAAAAGCCTTGCAGCCTCCAACAATGGAGGTCAGAGCATAGCCATCATGGCTAGTAGCCATCCACAGCCCTCTCCTCCTCCATGAATTTGTCTAATCCTCTTGTAACGCCATCCGAATTAGAGGCCATCACCGCTTCCTGTGGGAGGGAGTTGCATAATTTAACTACACATTGCGTGAAGGAGAAATTTATCTGTCCTAAATCTTCCCACATTCAGTTTCATTGGATGCCCATGAGTTTCAGTGTTATAGAAGTCAGACAAAGCACGGCTGCTGCAAAATAAATAAACAAATAAGGCATGCAGGTGGGTGGTCGGGGCATGTGGCTCAACCTGAGAATCCCATTGCAGATTTGTTTCCTTTCTTTGAATATATTAATCCCTCTGGCTTAATTGTCGTATTTCAATACCATTTGATAATCGGGGAAATACGATTTTTTGGGGGTATGCTGGTTTGCTGTTGTGTCTAATTTTTTCTTTCAAAGTATTTATTTTCATTTTATAAAGTACAGTCGTACCTTGGATCCCAAACACCCTGGAAGTCAGACGTTTTGGCTCCCAAACGCCGCAAACCCGGAAGTGATTGTTCCAGTTTGCGAACGCTCTTTTGAAACCCGAACGTCTGACGGGGCTTCCGCGGCTTCTGATTGGCTGCAGGAGCTTTCTGCAGCCAATGAGAAGCCACGATTTGGTTTTCGAACATTTTGGAAGTCGAATGGACTTCCGGAACAGATTCCAAGGTACGACTGTATATAGAACAGAGAAAACAATTGTAACTGCAGGTGGAAATTGAAAAAAAAGAGGAAAACAAACTATAAAATAGGCACAGAGAATGAGCACACTTGCACAGGGGTTAATGTAGCAAGGTCTAAGTCAGGAGCATCAGCATTATCAGATTATCAGGTACGGGGAGTCATATAATATGCCCTATGCTGTAGCTGTGGTGTTCAGCTTATTTTTTAGTTGCTGGTTTATTAATAGCATTTTATAGATTGCAATTGTTTCACTGATGATTTGTTAATTTATACGACTTACGTTGTACCTTTAATGTTCCATTATGTTCTTGCTATTTATTGTCACACACAAAAAGAACTTTATTGCGGCCAGTAGACCCGAAATACACGGTGCTTGTGGTCTGTAAGCTGCTTTGGGAATTCATTTGAATGGAAAGAAATTCTGAGCTTGCTCACACTTCCACTTGTGCACAGGTCTGAGAGGTATTCTACCTGCCCCAACCACTTTCTCCAGGAAAACTCGCTCTTTACCACTGTATTGGAACTAACGTCAACCTGCAGAAAAACCAACTGACATTTGCTCCATTTCAGCAGTGAATCCTTTTCCCAAGGAGAGGAGCGGGACAAGCAGAAATGTGTACGAACCCATAGAAATACATTCACTTACTCACTCACTCAGTGTAGTTCCAGATTTGCCAGGCTTGTTAGAAAGGCTGATTTGCTGTTGCTATTTCACTGTGTTGCCTTTTTCCTTTCTCTTCATTACTTACCTGCTTTATTTCAGTGTTGATATGCTTTTGCATGTAACAAAAACTCAACAGGAGGCTTTTAAGGAAGGCCTGCCATTGGAGCAGCCACCCCACAATAAGCAGCCACCTGCAAACACCCCACAAGTTGCAAGCCTTGCCACAATTTGCTGGAACACCCCAGTGTGTGGAGTGATCAACACTCCAGATGTTGCTGTCAGTTGGATGGCTAGAGCATTTATATCCGAGTCCGACCTCATACAGTATATAAGTCTCCCCCTCATTTAATTCCCACAACAGCCCTGTGAGGTAAGGCTGAGAGGAAGTGCCTGGTCCCCAACGCTACACCCAAAACTTCATGGCAGAGTGTGGGGATTGGAATCTTGGTGTCTCGCAGGTCCTAGTCCCACACTCTAACCATTATGCGGCACCACCATGATTGCAAAGTGCTGTAGCGACTACAGCGGCGTCGAATGTTCGCTACTGCTGAGCGATACCTAGATCGGTATCTGAGGCTTTGCGTGCGCTTTGAGTGAGCTCTGAGCCCGCGCTCCCGTGTGTAGAGGCTTCTCTACAAGCTCCGCCGTCGGGCACGTGGTGGAGCTGGGCATGCATGTGCCGAGCAGTTGCCAAGAAGGCACAGCAGTGCCAAGCGGCCCCGGATCGGCGCAACCTTGCCCGCTGTGCGCAGTTAAAGCGCAGCTTGGGATCTCTTGAGGCCATCGAGTCAGACTGCCGAGCGGGTGAAAGCGAGAGCGAGCAAGGCGCGGCGCAGCGCTTTCAGGCGGAGCGAGAGTGCGGAGCCAATCTCCTCCCCGGAATCGGAGTCCAAAGGGGCGGGAAGGGAAGCGCATAAAACCCGAGCGAAGGCGGACGGGCTTCCTTCTCCCCCGCCCTGTCCACGATCCTCCGGAGGCGCGCCGGGCGACAGCAGCGGAGCCGAGCGCGGGAGCGCGCGGCGTGGCCAGCCTAGGGAAGCCACTTACTTTTACTGCTTCTATCCCACCAACCGCGACTTGTTGCTGCTCTCTCCGCCCCGGATTCAAGGGATCTCCTCGGCCGCTGCGCCGATTGGGCGACCAGCACCGCCGCTCCTCCCAGGCCTGCCGGCTCGCCAGCCTCCGTCTCCGCCTTCCCTCCGCGCCCGGGTTCACCTTCTCCGGGCAGCCCGGCTTGCCTCCAAAGCGTCCGTCGGCGGAGCTTGCAAGGAAAGGAGGGGGTGTGCGGGCCGCGGCGCTCTCTCGCCTCCAGCCAGCAGCCGCTCTCTCTCTCCCGGCTGTAACCTCAGCTCACCCCTGCAAGAGAGGCATCAGTTTGCAATTGCAACAGCAGCAACTGCCAAAGGCTGCGTCTTTGCTCCGGCTGGGAAAGTTGGAAAAAACAAAAAAAGAACAACAACAAAAAACAGCGGACTAGCGCCTTGACTTCTGCGTTTCGCCAGGCGGGAGGCGTCGGACCCCTCCGAGAGGCCAGGGCCGACCGGCTTTTCTCTCGCACACCACTGACAACTGCACCTGCTCCAATTTAGGAGCGCCTCGCGCGTGCCCCGACGGCCCAAGGGATGGCTCTGCTGGTCGCCGTCGGAAGCTGGTAGAAAAGCCCGCTTCTCGCAGCTGACATCCCGCCCAGTCGAGGAGTCTCCAGAACCAACCTGCAGCCAGAGAAAAACACAGCGGACTGACCCCCACACCCCTTGCCGTCCAGCCACAGGAGAGATCATGGAGGTGCACGTTGGTCTGGGCAGAGTCTATCCTCGGCCGCCGGCGAAAGCTTTTCGAAGTGCCTTCCAGAACCTGTTTCAGAGTGTCCGCGAAGCGTTCCAGAGCCCCGGACCCCTGCGGGAGGAGGCTGGCCCCAGCCACCAGGCGTCGGCGTCCGCGACAGTGGGGTCATCTTCCTCGGGGTCCCACTTGCAAGAGCCCAGCGCCCACCAGCAAGACCCGGCTTCGCCCTCTTACTTGCCGCTGGAGGAGCAGCCCCAGGTGAGCAAAACGCTGCAGCCCCCGGATGAGCGGGAGGAGTCCGCGTCCTCGTCCGCCCCGTCCTCTCTGGCCCTGCTGGGAGGCCCCTCTTTCCAGAGTTGCCCGGGTGAGTTTAAAGACATCTTGGGTGAGAGCAGTCTTCTGCAGGCGGCAGAAGGAGGCGAGCCCCGCGGAGGAGGCGAGGAAGCCCCATCTGACAAAACTGACTACCTGGGGGAGAGCGCCAAGGAGCTGTGCAAAGCCGTCTCCGCCTCCATGGGCTTGGCGGTGGAAGCGCTTGATGCGCCCGGCGTCGGCGAGGTGGCGGCGACCCGCGGCGACTGCATGTTCGCTGGCGCGCACGCTCGGCCCCTGAATCTGGGCGGCTGCAAGATCATGGAAGCCGAGGAGGGAGGCACTGGCGGCGGCGCTGGCGGCGAGGGCGCACTGGCCATGGACGTGCCAGGACACCTGAGCCTCTACAAGAGCTCTCCGGAGCTGGAGGAGCCGTCGGGAGCCTTCCCGAACCGAGACTACTACAACTTCCAGCTGGCCCTGGCCTCACATGGGCGCATCAAGCTGGAGAGCCCCTTGGAGTACGCACCCGGCGGTGCCGTTTGGGGGCCGCAGTGCCGGCGCGCCGGGGACGTGCCGGCTGCCTTGGCGTCCCACTATGCCGGCCCTCCTGGCCCCGGCTGGCACCCCTTCTTCACCGAGGAAGGGCAGCTCTACGAAGGCGCACCCCCGGCCTCCTTCGGCTACGCCAGGAGCCAGGGCCCGCCGTCTGGGCAAGAGGGCGCAGAGCTCCCACCGTCCGAGGTGTGGTATCCCGGGGGCGTAGTGGGCAGGATGCCCTTCGCCCCTGCCGCCGGCTGCATCAAGACGGAGCTCACCCCGTGGATGGAGGGCTACCCGGGGGCCTACGGAGACATGAGGTAAAGGGCTAACACGCGCTCAGACATTCCTCTCCGAGGGCCGGTAGGGTTTGGCAAAACACTTGCAGGCAGATTGGAGGGGAAAGATCCCGGGTTTGCAAAAAGAAGAGGGGAGGCTTGCAACCAGTATTCCTTTTTAGCCTGGTTTGCTGTGTGTGTGGATTGCATGACCTTTTGCATCTCCTCCTGCAATTTCCTTGGGCGTGAATTGGTGCAGGGCAGGGGTCCAAAGGAGGGCTTCAACCTAACTGTTGCTAGTTCAAGGCCCGCTCTGCTCTGGAGCTACTCACAGGTAAATACCATCAGGTTTGCAACCTGCCTGCTGAGCTTGCGGATCAAGTGTAGATAAAGCAAAAACTATATTAACCCTCCCCCTCCCCCCAAAAAAACTTACCCCAGTTTTCTTGGGGTAAATTGTCAATTTGTTCAGTCCTGACCATGATGCATCTTTCATCAGTCTGACTGAATGTCAGGATTTGGGGGTATCATTTAGAAATGTTGATTTCATTGGCTTTAGCAGCATTCTGGATTCCTAATACAGTTGGGAGTCCTCTGCATGAATGTAGCATTATTTTGTTGTTTTGAGCGAGGTTCTGGCAGAGTTCACTGCCGTTGCTTCTCTCATGACTCATCGGGGAAGGTGCTTGCGCCAGAATTTCTATGGTCTGAAACCAGGACTTTGAAAGGTGATTTAGCGATCCATTAGAGATATGGAGCTATGATTATTCATATTTAAATTTGCTCTTATCTCCCCCCTCCCCCACACTTTGAATAGCTGAGTCTCTTTATCAGGGCCGTTTCAGTGTTGTTATTTTTTATATATAAAAATTTGTCTGTGTTTTGGGTGCTCCACCGAGTTTCTAGAAATGCTGACAACAGCAGACGTAAATTAAGGTAAGTAAATTTGTGCCCATAAATGTGGATGAACTCCCACTTCTGAATTCTCACCCCTTTAGAGACTGAACTGAGACTGCATTTTGAGTTAAGCTGTGCTGCAAATATTATTTACACGCAAGAGAGATCTCATAGTTGGTTGACAAATATAGCAAGCGGTTAAAAACTTTTGCAAGCTACTTTCTAAACAGAAGGTTGTAAAATGCAATTGATGTAAATAATTTAAACACAGAATTGATCAGTACTGGCCTTTATATAAAGGTATGCATGTGCAATTTTTTTTTTAAAATGTTTCTTTTCTCTTTGCTTAGCTAGAGCAGATGAGACATGAGATACTTGCTTTGGTGTTGCAGGTGTAACCATGCTTATTTGAGGGAAGCCCCACTGCACTGGATGGGACTTTCCACTTAACAATTGAACCTCAGTTGGTGGGCACTGGACTTTTACCCTTGCCACACACCCATTCTGTGTCTGTTCCCCTGCAGCTGGTTGACTCAACTGGAGTTATGGGCTTTTTTAATACCTAGGTATCTTGTGTGCTGGTTGTCCTGGCACACTCCTTAGCTAGCCAGTGTCCATCTCACTAGTGGCGCCTGTATTGACATTCTTAGTGGTGAGGCCATGAGTTTAAAATGAAGGCAAGGATCAGGTCCTTCCCTTCCTAGAATCCAGTTGTAAAGGAACTCAGACTTATCGCTCCCTGAGTACCTCATGCCTGCTCTGGTGATGTAACAATGACTTCATTTGTTTGGGCAATAAAATTTCTGCCACTAGTAGTAAAGTCTCCACATCAACATTTTTTATTATTATTATTATTATTATTATTATTATTATTATTTTATTTTATTTTATTTTATTTTACAAGCAACAGTCAAATGCAGTGCAGTTTTATAGGAGTGGTGATGGCTTCCTTGAAATCAGATTCATATGATCCTTTAACAAAAAGAAACGTAAGCAAGGAGGTTTTAATCTTGGCTTCAGCTATATATGATTAAGGATCCCTAATTCCTTAAGGAGCGAGTCTCATTCTTACAATCTGTTTTGCAGCCCAATCCAAAAGATCCTTAAACTGAAGCACTGTAGTCCTATGGACTACACTGTCGCTTGGAGTAGGATGCTAAAATGTGTTTATGCAGGAGGAAAAGCTACCGGTTTCACCAGAACTTATTTCTAGAGAATATGTACGTTTAGAATCATATTCTCAAGTGACTTTAAAATTACAGTGTTTGAGCTTAACCAGGTTTAGACAGATTTGCATTAGCATCTTTGTTTAATATTTGTTTCATTTAATAATGAATGGGTTAGATTGTCAGCCTTCCCTATCCAGAGGCTGAGGTAGAAAGCACAAATAAATAAAATTAAAACGAAAGAAAGCATGAATTGATCCATGTCCCAAAGGCTCATAGTCTGGAAAAACGTTGTGGATGGCCACAACCCAAGCCTCCCATAAAATTTTACAACAAAGATACTGAATTGATAACTTGGGATCTTAATAAACTACTGCATGATTTTGCAAAGGCGTTTAATCATTAGAGTTACATGGGACGCTCTGCCTGTACAAAATGGCATGCACAAATTATATGTGGGACTCATTGCAGCCGAGTCCAGTGTTGCTTTTGCCTGATTGTGTCTTTACATGTTGGGAGGAGAAGTGCTGGGTGGGGGTGGAATAATACAGTGGGGTGGGGGGAAGGCAAGAAGTTCTGTGCATGTTGATCGGTGAAATGTACAACCAGCACAGAAAAAGCCCCTTTGCGTGTAGGCGTGATTCTCATATCGGGCTGCTTTCGGTTTGAAGACTTGAGCCGTCCGCCATTTTGTCCTGCTTTCTCAAAATGCAGCTCGGCGATATAAGCACGGCAGTTATGCTACCCTGAGCTTTGGCCTGCAGCTCCCCCTCCCCATTTTCATGGAAGGGGCACTGTCCAGATTTTGCCGTAAACTACTGGTGAGTAAGGCAAGTGGTACCTGTGTGGTGCTTGCAAGCATCTTGGGCGATGCATCAGTGCTGAACCATAGAAGCTTTTGAGTCAGAGAAAATGGGGTTCATTGCTCGGGTCTCCCTGAGTCAAAAGTTGATTCACGTCTGCTATATGTCTCCACCACCTTCTTTTTTCACCCTTTTATACACACAGCAAGAATCAGTTCTGCCCAGGACAAAGTGGAAATAGATAGAATTTAATATTTTGCACGCCTAATACCTGGAACGGTGACCATAACATTTCAGTTGCTTCCCAAGAAGTCGTTTTAGGGACTTTTAGGGAGTAAGTGGTTTTAGATCCTTTAAAGCATTTAAATTCCCCTTGGAGTGCCATCCCTGAATATGCTGTATCAATTTTGCATTCCCCACTCCGTGGGAAACATTTTGGGAGTTTCAGATGTAGAAATTTGATAGATTGCGGAAGAGAAGCAAACTAGTGTACCCAAGTGAGTTTTTATTTTAATTTAAAGAATATACTTTGTAAGCAGTTGATTACCCTTTCCCTTTCTAATACTTTTCTTGGGCTGTATCCAGCCCTCTGTGGAATCTAATGGGAAGGCTTCCCATTGATGTCAACGGAGCTGAATTAGGCCTTTGCATTTGTGACTCCCAGTCCCGTTGCGATTTTTAAGAATTGCAATCTGAGCTGTTGAATAATATTTATTTCTCACATTACCACTGGGTGGTAAAGCCCACTTTCCTCAAAATGGAACAGCTGAATCTTGCTGGTGCAGACAGCAGGGGTAATGAATTGCTTACGGGCAAGTGTAGAAAAGCTCGTTTTCGTTTTACTGGAAAATGGACTGCAGCTCTATTGGGCAGACGGCAATGTCTCCTCTCCCTCACCAACCCAGTCATAAGACCCGTAGTCAGAACTTTGGTGGTGGTGGGTGACGTGATAGATCTACCCATGAAAGCAAAACAGCTAAATGCAACTACTCAAATAAGTTATTTATCAAATAATATTAATAAAGTTTTTAAAAGCTAGGTGCCAGCTGCACAGTAATATATCTGTTAGCCCTGTGTCTTTTCCCGTAATGCTGCAAAATGGAAACAGGTTTATTTTTTACTGAACAATTTGAGAGAAGACTGCCAGCTTGTCTCCCCCACCCCCTTATCATACAAAAACAAACAGACTAGAACATGCAAACTAAGGCCCGGGGGCAGGATCCGGCCCAATCGCCTCCTACGGACGGTCCAGGAATCAGCGTGTTTTTACATGAGTAGAATGTGTCCTTTTATTTAAAATGCATCTCTGGGTTATTTGTGGGGCATAGGAATGTGTCCCCCCCCAATATAGTCCTGCCCCCCCACATGGTCTGAGGGACAGTGGACCAGCCCCCTGCTGAAAAAGTTTGCTGACCCCTGCCACCATTTTTTAGACGTATTCATTTCCATAGGGGAACCAAGCAAATGCCGAAATTGTTTCCTGTTAAAACAAAAAGTAACTTTGGCTGGATCACTCAGTGATAATAAAAGCTCAGAAGGGACTGGGAATATTTAATTTATTTATTGCATATTTAGCCCCCCTTTCTCGAAGGAAGCTCAGGGTAGTGTGTACATAGTTCTCTTCCCTCACCCCAACATAATACACCCTCAAAACAACCCTGTTACACTGCATAGCCAGAGGTGCTGGGTAGCCCACCAGACAAAAGTCCAACACCCTTAACAACCACATTGGGTCTCATGCTCGTAGAATCACAGAACCCCCGAGTTGGAAGAGACCCCCAAGGGTAATCTACACCATTGTACGGAGTGGCACATTGGCTGAACGAAAATGCTTGTGGCAAGAGCATGGGCACCCAGCGCTGTGCTCTCCAGGTGTAACTGGTCTCCCAGCAGACCCAGCCAGCGTTGCCAGTGGCCTCCATGTTGGCTACCCCTGAACCAGAGCTTGCAAAGGCACACCAGCCTTGGCCTCTTTTATTCCCGCCCGCCTGCCACCACCGCCATCTCTTGCCATAAATGGATGTAGTACTGTGCACATTTCCTTGGGAGACAGCAAAACTTGTGGGACCTGTTTTCCGAATAGCTTGCTTTGGATCGTGCGTTGCATTTTATGAATCAGGTTTATCACTCTTTACCTCCAATTATTTCCCAAGCTGGCGGTTACTTTTAGGCTTGCAAGAGTCCTCCCCAAATGCAGATTAAGGTTCCTGCAGAGTAAGGAGGTTGGTTGCCTCTCCATCACCTTTATTCTTTGTGGTGCTTTAAATGCCACCTGAACAGCGAGAGTGGTGGCTGCTTCATTTTAGCTTTGCACTCTCCCGGCAGCACAAGCAAAGAGCATGTGTGGGGTGGGATTGTGTGTGGTCTTTCCCCCTCCTTGATGTTATGTGCAGATCGATCTCCTTAAAGGTTATTTATTCCCTTGGGAGTGAAGTTGCTGTGTAGCTTCATAATCTGTTTGCCCTGTGAGTAGCTTTTGATTTTCTCTTGATGTGGGGAGATTAGCGATGAAGAAATTGCTGGGGCTAAGATAAGGATTTCTGATTTATAGGTGCTTTTCTTTTCTTTTTTTAACTCTTCTTCAGTGGATAACCCAATTGCAGCCGTATGGGTTTCTCCATCCTTTGTTCCTCCTCAAGTCCTTTCAGTGGAGCGAGCCTGTCACATAAACAATATTCTGCATTTCGGAAGGACGGCACAGCCAAAAACAATTAAGCAAATAGCTCTCCTGATGTTGGCCATAAGGACAGGATAGTCTTAACGCCTGCATCTAACTTAAGCCTAAGTTTTGCACTGTTAGCCCTTTCCAGTCTGGGTGGCTTTTCTGGGGCTTAACCTGCCTTCAATCCAGGGCACTTCTTTGACCATCTTTCCCTAAACCTGGGCTCAGTACGGCTTGAATCATTGAGGAAGCCTGCATAGCAAATGTCCGGCACTGATCAGTGCTAGAGCAGATATTCTGTGGTATGTTGAATGTCCTGTACATTTTCAGTGTCAGGACTAAGCCCCAGGAGTTCCCATGTAATTCTGAAGACACAAATCCAGGCACTTAACAGATTAAAGCTTGGTGATAAATAACATTATGTTGGGTTTTCTCCTTTGGCTAGATATCCCCTCCAACTCTACAGTTCTATGATCCTTTCCTATAGGGCTGGTGATCGTTACGTTTGATGCCTCCTTTTTAAAACGTTGTGATCTGGCACTGTTGAACTGGGAATATTTTATCAGGAGGCAATCCCCACTGAAGATGTTAAGGGTCTTTTTATACACACACCTACCCATGTAAACATGTCGCCCCTCCCTTTGGGCTTGCAGGGTCCTTTCAAAGCAACTTCCTAGCACTTGTCCTCTTGGACCAGAAGCTTGCACTCTTCACCCTTTTTGGACCACCTCGGATGACCTCCACTTTTCTGCTTTTTTCTTTCACCTGCTCTAGGTTTTGTTTTGTTTTAGGTTTAAAAAAATCAAGACCCACAAAGGCCATTTTGCAAACTTTCCCTGTGGCATTTTTAAATCCTCCCCCCCAACCACTTTTGCAGACTTTGCTGTTCCCCCTTTGCGTCAGTTTCTGCCACGCTTCGTTTTTCAACTGCTTCTTTATTTGTTGGAAGGGAAATAGGTCAGTCCAGTTTCCGTGGAAGACGAGACTTGGTCAGCTAAAGGGGGGGGGGAGAAATTAATGGGCCAGTTTGTGAGGCCTTCCTTCACCTGAAGGTCATTGATCTGAACCGAGCATGTCCATGCTTCCGAGCAGAACATGACCACTTCCTTTTCTGTGGTGCCTGTGGGGTGCACTTCTGGCATCAGCTGCAGTCGTTATGGAGAAGTCATTTTACTCTTGGAAAAAGAACCTCATGGTCTGTTACCCGCAGCTGGAGTCTTTTGTTGTTGTTGTTCGAAAGGTAAAACGGTTTACTGACCAAATTGCCATATGAGCCGAGGCCCAATTCAAAGCTTCAGGTTTGCACAAACTGTCTCTGTTCCCGCTTGCGCAGTTCCTCATTGGTAGCTTTATGCAGATTTTTGTTGCAAGCCCTCTTACTAATTTTTCATTTTTTAACAACAACAACAACTTGAGGGAAAGCAGAGAGGACGAAGTACACAGCAGAGAGAGAGAGAAATCCAAGCACATCTGGACTGTGTTCAAGGCTGGTTATTATGATTCAAGATATTATTTTTCAGAAGTACGCCAGCTTCTCATTCGTGGTTTCTGTGCGGATTTATTTATTTATTTTTAAAGAGTGTGGCCACCATTATATGACTGTGCTTTCGCTGGAATGCTATCAACTACATTTCATGTTTAGTAACAGGAATGTTCCAATCTTGGATTGAAAGTGGTTTATGAGAGATAAGCTTATAGACAGACAATTTAAAAATAATAATGGCGCTCTGATCGTGTTTGCTTCAGGCTTTTTTTAACGACAGAATGATCCAGCTGCTAACTTTAAGTGGACTTGTAGCGGGGAGGACCCCTAAGTGGACTAAACAAATTAGAGAGCAGCTTAGAAACATCTAGGTGGGCGCATATGGCCATTCACTGTAATCACATTTCCCCTTATCCTGCTCCACTCCTTTCCCCCAGCCATTTATTTGTTAATTAGCGTCTTACTTGTTAAAGTCCCTGTTGTAAAATAGATCGCAATCTTTCCAGAGTGAGTTTTCTGTCTTGGTGTGTATATTTGTATTTATTTTTTTTAATGGCAAAACAATATTGTTGGGTTTTGCTTTTTGCGACCTGTGGCTCAGAACTGAATTCTAACAAACGTTACTAGGAGAAGATGCCTTGTAGTTAGGTTAATAACAAACAGCAAGGCTATTTATAATGCAGAAATAAAAGGAAACGAAAAGATATAGCAGGGTCCTTTCTCTAGATCTTTTGTTATCTCTACTCTTTTTTTTCTTTTTTTTTAAAGCAAAAAGTCCAAGTTGTGTGTTTACAAATTGTGCTTTCAGGTTGTTCTGCTGAGGTTATCTGGTTTAAGTGGCTTTTGGACCAGAGAGTCAGACATTTTCCCACAGCTCCTTAACTGTTTTGTTTCCCCCAGATTGCCTGGTGAACAACGATGGTGTTTTATGGACTTGATTTGCAGACACTTAGACACACTTGGATCCCTTTTGCAGATGAAATATTTGAGACAGTCTGAACTCTAATTTCTCTGCAGCCCGTAGAGCTAAGCATTCAAATCAGGATTGGATCTGTAGAATAATTGTTCAGAACTTCTGCAGCATGGATCCACACTGCGGTACCCATAGCTGTTTGGTCTTCTCTTCTCTTCTCCCCTCCTTGCCTTTGCATCTTATTTATTTTATAACATTTATACACTTCTTTATGGTTTTGAAAAAAGCACACACACACACACACACACACACACACCCTCTCAAAGTAGTTTATAGAGAGAATCTTTAATAGTTTTCATGAGCACCTATTTAGCTGCTATTAGGATGAAAAAGCCTTGCATAATCAGAACTCAATTTGGTTAGATTTGTACTGAGAATTAGGTTTGGGGTTTTTTTTAAAAAAAATACTTCTGGAAATTTGGAACATTTAACTTTGGTTTTAAAATCGCTTAAAAGACTTGCATAAGGACATACAAAAGGATCACTTTCATATTCTTGGTTTTTCCGAAAGAAATAAATTTCATTTGCGTGTTTGGGCACAGTGTGGCTGGGGGAGCAGAACTATTTAAGAAGGAGCACAGGTCAGTTGCCAATCAGAGAATGAGGATTATTTCCCCAACCACCAGGGGGGGGGAGGAGTTCATGTTTGCCTCTGTAAGAACGGGATCGGGCCCCTGTTTTCTCCCGGGTGCCTCTGACCTTTGTTCTTCAATTTAATGGTAATAATATGTAGATATTTCTTTTGAAGACAAATGGTGCGTGGAAGAATGCTATTTCCAAAACCGGCTGGCTTTCGGTTGCTCTCTTAAAAGCCCACAGTCAGAAGAACTGATTTTATGTACTGTGAATTCCAGGTAATTTCTCATGGATGGGATAAATCCTGTCTTTCGATACAGAAAGTAATCATGTCCTTAAAAAAAAATCTCTTCACCTTTTTTTAACCTCTGCCTTTATTAGACTGAGTTAAAAAAAAACAACATAAGACAGTCTGGGGCACATTATCTCTCTACACCAACCCCCACCCTTGGCCCCCTGCATGTCTTGAAGTCATGAACTTTGGAGTTTGATACAGAGAGCTGCTGTATGAATGAGCCAGGAAGCAGATTTATCTGTCTTAATTCGTCCATGCGTACTTCGCCTCGGGCTAGAAAACATCACGTACTGTACATTGTGTAGGGCTCCCCTTGACGGCACTCTGGCTGGTGCAAAATGCCGATCGGTGTGGTGGGTGGATCATCGGAACACATCACAGCAGGGCTCCATTCCTCTTCTGGGCTCAGTTCAAGGGGCTGGTGGCTACAAAGCCTTACAAGGTCCGGATACAGCATACCTAACAAGGCACCTTCTCTTACCCCATTGCACGGCTAACTGGAAACAGTCCCTTAGACCTGCAAGGGTGTGCAGTGCATGGTGGGGGTTTTTCGGTGGCTGCCCCTTCGGTCTAGGATTCTCTTCCTCTGGAGATGTACCAAAGCTTGAGGTTGTGCCACTGTTCCCAGAAATAGTGCAAAACACTTCTGTGCAAGCCACCTTTTGCCAACAATAGGGAGTGAGAGGGTAAGATGACAGGAATGCAGACGTAATATGTATTGTTTTTCATTTCAACACACAAGAAGACCGTGGAGCAGTGGTTCCCAAACTTTTCTAGGCCATCTCTCTCCTCCCCCCCCCCCCCGCGTTCCTCAGTTCCATAAACCCATCACATCGCCCTCTACCCTGCCCTATAAAAAGCGTTAATTCAGAACAGGGGTTTGTACAACCCGCCGAGGAAGACGATGACCAAATAAAATCCAGCCAAGAAATATCTCTCTCCATTCGTAATTAAAAAGTAACAGTGAAGGAAATCCATAGCATAACATGCATATATGTCACTACTTACCAAACATGCACAAACCTTCGCCTACCACGGGTGCATGGTAGCTATAATTCGTAAGAAAATCAATAGCAATTACCAGTACGTAATTGGCAGTCTTGTGCCAACTCAGAGTTGTAAATACAAACAAATGTGATCAAAGCTTTGGAAGTGATAAAAGAACAGTAAATCTTGAAATATGAAGTGCGGAAGTTTTTTCACTTTAGTGTCTTGCCTTGCCAATAGAAAAGAAAATAATCAATATCCTCAGTGGGGCCCCCTGCTGCCACCTTTCCTCTTAGTGCCCCCCTAGGTAATCCCTCCACTCCACCTTGGGAATCACAGTTTCTCTTAGTCTGCTTGTCAGTCATTCTCCCCCAAATTATTGGTTTGCAATCTGAGGCTAAGAGAGGCTGTTTTCAACAGCTAACTCTTCTAAAGACTTTTAAGGCAAGTCACCCTGGGAAATTGGAGTGTTCAAACTCTGGAAATAAATTTTAAAAACTGGATAGAGTTCTCCTCGTACAACTTCATTCACAGTAACATTCTCTCCCTTTTTAGCCGAGGCCCTGAATGCCCTGTACTCCCACCTCTCAGAAGAGGTTATTGGGATTTTAAAGTGGTTTTAAGTATTGGGATGGCAGTGCAGAGAAGCCTCCCCAAACACACAGACAAATATATGGCAAGTATCTCATTTGAAGGCAGCCACTTAAACTCGTCCACAAGCAACAAATCTGCAATTAAAATGTCCCTGGACTGTACCACTTCAGAAAGTGTTTCTTGTTAGAATTCATTTACAGAGAAAACCAGGTATTGAGGAGGATGTATTTTATCCTCCTGGATGTTTTCTATATATGGGGGCAGGGTTAGTTTCTTCCATGAGGGAGCATTCAGTCATTCCATTACTTGCAGGCTGAAGTGCTTTATGAGTCCAAGAAAAACATCATGACTCACTGTGCATTTAGACTGACCACCTTTTTTCAAAGACCACCCTACGTTTTACCCATTCTGTGATATTTAGGAGAGTCTCTTCTGCAAGTTCCAAAGGATCTCAGAAGCCTTCTCTGAAGTAATTTAGAGCAGGGCCTTTGGTGTGGCTGCCCCTTCTGTGGAACATCCTCTCTGTTGAGATGTGGCATGCTCCCCCTATATGCACTTTCTGGAAATGGTTGGAGGTATTTTTTCTCCAGTAAGCCTTCCCAGCTGGATGGATAGTTATCTGCTATAAATTATCTGCTTGGTGTTCCTTCCCTGATGTTTTCTATGTGTTTCTTTTTTGTTCATTGTCATGAGATATGTGTGGAAGATTATTAATAAATACTAATTTAGATCTCCACTGGTGCATTTTTCTTATTGATGAATCAGTTCCCATGGGGCACCCTAAAGCAATTTACCAGCCAACCAACCACCAAACCCACCCATTACATATATAAGAACAGTTTGACTCAACAGCACATGCATGAAAGCAATTTAAGCCCATTACATATGGGGACGTAGGAAGCTGCCTGCCCTATACCGAGTCAGACCTTTGGGTTAATCTAGCTCAGTATTGTCTGTGCTGACTTGGTAGAGGCTTTCCAGGATTTCAGGCAGAGAGTCTCTCCCACTGTACCAGGAGATGATGGGGACTAAACCTGGGGCAATTTGCATGCAAGGCAAGATTCTCTACCACTGAGCTGTGGTCCTTCCACATAGATGCCAGCTGGGATGAAGATCTCCATGTACAGTGGTACCTCGGGTTACATACACTTCAGGTTACATACGCTTCAGGTTACAGACTCCACTAACCCAGAAATAGTACCTCAGGTTAAGAACTTTGCTTCAGGGTGAGAACAGAAATCGTGCGGCGGCAGCAGGAGGCCCCATAGCTAAAGTGGTACCTCAGGTTAAGAACAGTTTCAGGTTAAGAACGGACCTCCAGAACAAATTAAGTTCTTAACCAGAAGTACCACTGTACAGTGGTGCCCCGCAAGACGAATGCCTCGCAAGACGGAAAACCTGCTAGACGAAAGGGTTTTCCGTTTTGGAGGTGCTTCGCAAAACGAATTTCCTATGGGCTTGCTTCGCAAGACGAAAATGTCTTGCGATTCCTGCGGGTTCCCCCCCCTTCCCCCCTTTTCCCCAAGCCGCTAAGCCGCTTATCAGCTGATCCGCTAAGCCGTTAAACCGCTTATCAGCTGATCCGCTAAGCCGCTAATAGCGCTAATCCGCTAATGGGCTTGCTTCGCAAGATGAAAAAACCGCAAGACGAAGAGACTCGCGGAACGGATTCTTTTTGTCTTGTGAGGCACCACTGTAGAAGGTTTGTTGAAAGAGGTATCTCATTGGTTCCCAGAAGGCAACAGGGAAGGCCCCTGTCTTGGTAGGCAATGAGAGGTAGTTCCGAACTGTAGGAACTGCTGCCACACTAAAGGCCCAAGTCTGGCAGCAGCTGCACAGGCCTCCTGATTGGATTATATCTTTAGGGTGCCCCCACCTGCAGTACGCTGTGATCTTTTGGGTATGTATGGGTGGGGGCAAGATAATATTTTAGAGGCATCCGAGGTCAAACCGTGCCATTGCCTGGCCTACTATCAACAAAACATCAAAGCAACCCACTAGAAATTTATTGGGCCTAAGAGTAATATGTGCAGATCTTGCCTCCAGGCTTGGCAGAAGCAGAGAACAGGTAAAGGAATGAGCCTAAACTGAGTGCACACCCCACTCAAGTGTGCGGGGTAGTGTTTAGAATGTTAGACTAGGAGCTGAGAGAGACCAAGGTACAAATGCCCCACTTGGCCATGAAGCTCCCTGGGTATGGCCATAGGCCAGTTCACTGCCTCTCAACCTAACCCAACTGTCACAGGGTTGTAGGCATTAAATGGAGGGGGGGGGGAGGGCCATGCATTACACCTTGAGCTCTGTGTAGGAAAAAAGTGGGATATAAATACAATCTATTAACTTAAAGCCTGCATCTGGATTCAGGCAAGCATCAGCCCCTGAGAGCTACTAGGCACAATGCCTGTGCTCTGCCTTCCACAGTTTGAGGCAGAATACCAGTTACTGGAAACCACAGGAGGGCAGAGGGCTCTGGTGCATGAATCCTGCTTGAGGGAGGCCCTTTGAAGCATCTTGTCAGCCACTGTGAGAACAGGATGCTGGACTGACCTGACCCAACGGAGGTCGTCTTACGTCTTTTATATTCAGTAGAATTCTTGTTGTGCCAGGGATTGAGATGAAGTCAGTCTTTGGGGCAAATGATTGCCTGAGCCCCAGCTTCCATCAGCGCAACTTGGTTTTGAAGGATACACATCTCCCGACTCATTGAAAGAGGTTTTGTAAGGGCCCTGAGACTTTTTCTCTGAGCCAACTGCCCAGCTTCTGTGGCAGAGGCCAGCCTTAGATTCCAAGAAGCGCAGGCCTGGTGCTGCTGAGCTTGCCTGGATTGTACAGCCAGGTTTTCTAAATGGCATAGCAGGTGTGTCGGGGGGGGGGTTTGAGTGATTTTCAGCAGGAGAATGACTGAAAGAGAAGAATATAACAAGGCCTGCTCCCCCTCATTCTTGTCTACTCCCATCAAACTCAGCCTCAGTGGTATAAAAAGAAGGATGGCTTCCATTAATAATTTTTATAACCAAGAATGATTTTATTATGAAAACATCCAAGGACTCACACACCACTTGCCTCCCCCCAAATAATTTTCTTTTTTTCCAGACTGCCCCCTCCCCAACTTGTTGGTGTTTTTCTGTTTTGATGACTTTTGGTCAGAAGACCATAAGAGCCTTCTGGATCAGGTCAGTGGCCCTTCTTGTCCAGCATCCTGTTCTCATACAGTCTGAACAGTTGCCTGTGGAAAAGCAGCAAGCAGAATCCAACCACAAGAGCCCTCTCACCTCTTGTGGTTTCCAGCAACTAGTGTTCAGAAGAACTTATTGTTTACAACTCTAGAGCCATAGCCATTGTGGCTAGTAGTCATCTCCTCCATGAGTATGTCTAATCCTCTTTTAAAGCGTTATGAGAGAGGGAGAGAAACTTTTTTTCTACCCACTTTCTCCATGGTTTGATTAATTCTATAAACTTCTATCATGTTGCCTCTTGTCCTCTTTTTCTATAAACTAAAAAGTCCCAAGCACTGCAACCTTCCTTCTGATGATTAATCTGATTACAAATACTATTTCATTCAGATGCAAACTCTGATCTGTTGATCCTCATTTTTTTCTGACTATTGATGATGATATAAACAATTTCTGTACTTCACGTAGTCAAGTTTATGGTTATTAGGTTTTTTTAATATCTATTTTCCTTCCTATTGACTGTTTTTCAGTTGTGTATCAAAAAAGCATACATTTAAAAGAAAGGGAACCTGTACCCAGAAGCTAGTTCACAGCTGATGCAAGAGATGGCCCCCACTTCCATATCTGTTTTCAGGGCTGCCAAACAGTCTTCCATCTCCTGCCAGCTGAACACTCTGTTCATCCTTGTAATATTGTGGCCATGAAGCCTTATTCTTGGTGACATGCTGATCCAGCTTGGGGCCCCCATTTAGGTTTCTTTGCTTCCCGCGTCCTTCTGACATGAAACCTGGAATAGCTTGTGTAAACAGGCAAGGAAAAGGAACAATAGTATTGTAGTGCTGGAAGGCACCCCCAAGGGTCATCTAGCTCAACCCCCTGCAATGCAGGAGCCGCAGGTAAAGAATGGCTGTAATTCTGCTTGCGGGTTTCCCACAGGCATCTGGTTGGCAACTTTGTGAGAACAGGCTACTGAAATTGAAGGGCCATTGGCCCAATCCAGCAGGCTCTACTTATGTGAACTTTTTAAAGTCAGATTTGGAGATTCCTGCTTAGGAATGTTGAGGGCAGCTCAGGGATAAATGCAGGGGGTTTCTGCGCTTTGGTGGCTGTTCTAGAACCTGGAAAACCACAATTCTTCCATGCAAGTTGCCTCATGTAGGAGGGAGTTCCATAGTTGTGCTGTGTGGAGACGTCCACCCTTTTATCTACCATTTACCTTCATTGGATGCTCACAAGTTCCTAGGGAAGGAGAAAAACATCTATCCACTTTCTCTACACCATGCACAATTTCATTACCTTCTATCGTGTCTTCTTTTCTATAAGTTTAGAAGTTTCTCTATATAAAGTCCCAAATGCTTTATAGAGGAGTCGCTCCAAACCTTTGACCATTTTGGTTGCCCTTTTCTGAACCTTTTACAACTTTACTATCTCCCTTTTTTTGAGGTGAGGTGACCAGGGCTACCCTATGGAGCGATTTTGTAACTTTCCTGCTCCTTTTTATTCCTGCAAGAGAAAAGGAGAGAGCACCCCCCCCCCCACGGCCTCATCTTTAAATGTAAGCCCTCACCCCAAAAGTTGAGCCTACATTACAACCCCCTTGATTACTCTAGAGTTAACCCAGGCTGTGAGCATCTGCTGAATGGGTGGGCAAACAGGCCCGCCTCCCCTCTGTTTTCATGCAGAGGCCGGAGGAGGGAAGGGGGAGCCCCCGGCTGCCTTCAATGCCCTCTTGCACCCCCTGACAAGGTTATGGGAATCATTAGATGGGTTCTGCTTGGAACTGTTGCAATTAGTGGAGGCGGGGTGGCGGTGGTGGTTAAACCCCAAGCAGGTCGAGATGTTCGCCGGATGGCTGACATTCTCTTCTCCACACACAACAAACAGCCCGAAACAGGCAAACGTTGCTGCTTTTTGACAGACGCGAGGAAGCAAAGACAAAGGCGGAAAGAGAGGGGAAGAGGCACCTCTCAGGGACGCGGGCGGAATGCGCAGAGGGCGAAGGAAAGAAGCCCTTCATCCCCGAGTCCACCGTGGAGGAAACTTCCTTGCTTCGCGTGCCCAACGGCTTTTTATGGCATAGCTTTGGAGTGGGGTCCAGGTGGGGAGGAGATTAGCGTGTGTGGTTGGTTTTTTCTTTTTGCAGTTACCTTCTAAGAAGAGTTTAAAAACCGTTTTAATAAGGGAGAGAGGATTTGGACCTTGAGCGTATTCCACAGAAAGAGTGCCCGCTCTTTCTCAGAGCGTCCACTGCTTGATGGTTATTTCCTCTTTCCTCTTTCCGTCTCGTCCTGCCCGTCCCGCGCCGCTGCTGCCTCAATGCTTGCGCCCTCCTCCTAATTTGGCTGCAGTACAGTGACCTGCGATCGGAAGACAGAGAGCGATAGTTAGGGCTTTGACTTTTAATGGGAGTGGGACTAACCATCAGTAGGGGCAGTTGGGGAGTTTGAACTATATGGGTGGGGATAGCTAGGCAGGGCAACCCAGTTTTGATTCTCTGTGGGGAAGATAAATCCTAGAAGTGGCTTAATGGGGTGATAGTCATTTCAGGTGAGAAAAGTCTACCTGAGCAGTGGCGTAGCGTGGGGGGTGCAGGGGGGGCCGGCCGCAACATCTGGGGGGGCGCACTCGCAGCTCGCACTCGCAGGGGGCACAAATTACTTGCCTTGCTGACAACCCACGCTACGCCACTGTACCTGAGCCTTGGTTGGATAAGGAGTGCAGTTTAGAAGTTTCTCTGCAAAGAGTTTGTGGTTTAAGTTTTGTTCCTTAGTTGTGAAGCCATCAAGTGTTAAGCACTCACAGAAGTTTCATTAAATCTCCAGGTTCTTTTGTTTCTTTCTTGTTACCCCCTGATATTTTGAACCTCTGGGTGGAGAGGAAGTGGGCACTGGACAGCCTTCACAGAAGCTTAATGCATTGTTGCTGCTTAATCATACACATTACCACAAGTAGTTAATTCTAGGCACCTCTGCTGCAGGGGGAAATTCATCTGTTTACAAACACGAAAAAATCAATAACGTTACCCATCTTCTGTGAGAGTGAAGAGTTTGAAAAAGTTCAAAAGAGGGCAAACAAAGTGATTAAGGGGATGGAATGGCATCAGTGAAGTTAGCTCTTTATTTAAAGAAACAAACAGCTGAGGAGGGCAGGTCTAGTGAGCAGAGCAACTCTTCCCAGTAGGTCTTGCCCCAGTGAGGCAGTTGTGAGGACTGAAGGTCTCCACCTCCCCACTGCTCCCTAAGGCTCCTTCCCTGGTCCTTCTCAAGCAACCTGAGACTTCTTCCCCTTGTCTGTCTATGCTGTGTCCTCTTCATACCTCTTCTGGTCCTGGGAGACCAGCGGAGAGGTGAGCTGGTGCTGATGTGGGATGCTGCCTGCATTTAATAAGAAAAGCTATTCAGACAGGACCATTTCCCCACCAGGATGCACTTTTGTAGCCCTAAGTGGCTTTGGCCCTGCATACCAGCTCTGAGGGCCTTCTGGCAGTTCCCTTCATTATGAGAAGTTGCAGGGATCCTGCAGAGAGCCTTCTCGGTAGTGGTGCCCACCCTGTGGAACATTCTCCCATCAGGTGTCAAGGAGATAAACCATTATACAAGTTTCCGTAGACATCTGAAGGCAGTCCCGTTTGAGGAAGCTTTTAATGTGTGATGTTTTGTTGTGTTCTTTTATATATAATATAATAATAATTTATTTATATCCATCTGGCTGGGTTTGAAGCTGCAACCCAGTCTTATGGGTGGGGTACAAAAAATAAATTATTATTAATATTATGTAAATTGGCACATTCTTTTTTTTTTTTACCTGTGTATGTGTAGATATTGTTTGATATAAGTGTAGCAGCTCAGCCTCTTGTTTGGTGCCCAGGTTGAAACACACCAACCTAGTAGATGGTTAACAAGCTTTCTGGCAGGAAGGGTTTTTTTGTTCCCGCCTTTGACATTGCTGGCTTTGTTTAGTGATGGATGGTGTTTAGCGATCTTTTATTTCCTTTTCCACCTGCTCAAGTAGCTGATTGGCATTAGTCATGTTTTCTTGGGTAGACATTGCTTTTTTACTTTGTGTTTTAGTGTGTTTTGATTTCATTGACATTTCAGCTGGTGATTTAAATACATATTTTAGTGCCTTAATCATTGTTAAGAGCTGCCTTAGGCGGGAGCTGTAAAGCAAAGGCAAGCTCTTAAAAACTGTGGCTGGGGATTGCTTTCTAAGCTTGCAGTTCCAAAGCCTTGGCTGATTCAGGCAAAGATTCTTCCACCCCCGTGACTTGCTCACAGACGAAAAGCAAGAGGCAATTTGACAATTTGGCCGAGTTCGCTGATTGTAACTAAATTGTTTGGAGTTGTTAAAAAGAGATTGCAAAGAGCTCCAAAAGGACCTCTCCAAACGGAGAGATTGTGCAGTAAAATGGCACATGCAATTCAACATAAACAAGCGTAAAGTTGCGCACTTTGTGGCAAAAATATAAATAAATCTTTTATTTCACCTATGCGCTGATGTGGTCTGAACTGGAGGTGATGGACCAGGAACAAGACCTTGGGGTTAAGCTATGGAACTCATTCCCACAAGAGGCAGATGGCCACCAACCTGGGTGGCTTTGAAAATGGTTTAGATAAATTCATGGAAGAGAGGGCTATCGATGGCCATTAGCCATGATGGCTACGTTCTGCCTCCACTGTCAGAGGCAATAATGCTTCTGGAGGTCACAGAGTGCAGGTATTGTTCAGGGGTTTCCCACAGCAGTTGGTTGGCAGCTTGTGAGAAGAGGATGCTGGACTAGATAGGCCTCTGACCTGATCCAGCAAGCTCCTCTTACGTTCTTATGTTCTTTATTCTGGCAAACAAAAGCTGCAATCTTTTCTCAGAAAGGAAAGAGAAATTATGTATCTACTTAATGGCTGATTTTTATTTTTTTTTAACGGAACCAAACAAAACAAAAAGCCTCCCTTGTATCTCCATGCAAGACTAGCTATTTAGAGCATCCTTTCAGTTTTTGCACCTGTTCATCATAAGCTCAAAGAGTTGTACTAGTCTGTAATTAAGCCTAGATCTCCAGGCGAGTCTCATATTTGCACTTCGGGGAGATCGTCGTTGGAGGTGGCTGTGCTGTGTGTTTGCCTTATGGATGTGTGCTTGGGGTGGTTGCGTTTCTTGGTGCGTGAAGCTTTGCAGTGATGTCTCCATGGGATAGAAAACAGTGGTTGACACCACATCCCGAGGACTAAGTATGCTTGGCAGTGGTGGATAGCTGTGAGAGGTGTGTGTGTATGTGTGAGAGAGACTAGCAGCTAATACAGAATATTGGGAGGTATCATGATATTTGCAGGCATCTCCCATTTTAGGTAACCGATTTAGGTAACCGAGAGCCAGTGTGGTGTAGTGGTTAAGAGCGGTAGACTCATAATCTGGTGAACCGGGTTTGATTCCCCGCTCCTCCACATGCAGCTGCTGGGTGATCTTGGGCCAGTCACACTTCTTTGAAGTCTCTCAGCCCCACTCACCTCACAGAGTGTTTGTTGTGGGGGAGGAAGGGAAAGGAGAATGTTAGCCGCTTTGAGACTCCTTCGGGTAGTGATAAAGCGGGATATCAAATCCAAACTCTTCTTCTTGTGTGTGAACGTGCAGACGCACACAGTGCCAAAGCCGGAAAAGTCATAAGGATGTCACTAAAAGGGTGGGATGGGGCGGGACAGTGTGTCTGTAGGCTTTTAAAGTGAGTTTCTGATTTCACACAAGCACACGGTGACTCAGAACGCCGCCGCCACCACCACCCTGTGCAAACGGGGAGTTGCCTGTATAGGCTTTGAGTTCACCTATGGAGATCCAACGAAGCTGAATTATGAAAGTTTCAGATGAGATAAAAGAAAGCCCTTCACACAGTGCAGAGTTAAACTATGGAACTCACACCCACATGAGGCAGTGATGGTCTCCCACTTAGATGGTTTTAAAACAGGATTGGGCATGTCCATGAAGGAGAAACCTATTGATAACCACTAGCTACTATAGCAAACTAACTGGGATAGCTCAGTAAGTAGAGCAGGAGATTCTTAATATTGGGGTCGTGGGTTCAAGCCCCACATTGGGCAAAATATTCCTGCATTGCATGGGGTTGGACTAGATGTCCCTTATAGTCCCTTTCATCTCTACAATTCTATGATTCTATGACTCAGGCTATGCTGTGCCCTCCACAGTTGGAGGCAGCAATGCTTCTCAATACCAGTTTTCATAAATCACAGAAGAGGAGAGGGCCCTTGTGCTTAGATCCTATTTAATGAGCATCTGGTTGGCCATTGGACTTGCTGGCCTGATCCAGCAAGCTCTTCTTAAGTTCTTAACCCAAATGGCAAAGATGCCAACCTTCAGAGGAGGCCATTTCCTCCTGAAGACTTCTGTCCTTCTTTCAAAACATCCTTGTCCTTCCTCCTTAGAATTTTGAAGAGGGAGTTAGTGTTCCATCTCAGGAATTGTGACAAAGTCCAGCCCAGCCATTTGCCTCCATTGAGAGGACAGCTCTGGCTTCCTGTGACTTCCTGCCTCTCTGGGCTCTTCCACACTTGACTGGGAAGGATGCCCTGTCAGTGTCTTGTCTATTTAAGGCGGACATCTAAATAGCAAATGATGTTCCTTGGCACCTCATTGACATGAGTGGCATCTTGGTGTCGTTTTTCAACGGTATCTTAAGTAGCATATTGCAAGGGGTAGGGAAGCGCCACCTGTGGCAAAGGAGGGGTGCCCAGGAGAGTCTCTCACCCCCTCCCCACATTGCCTAACTGCAACAAAAGAGCCCTGCAGTGTTGCTAGTGGGCATTTCTTCCCACTAGCTGCCATCACCACCCTTCTCCTTCCTCCTGCACCTCCAGATGGGAGGGAACATCTTGCACTCTTGTAAAGAGATAGTAGAAAGTTTATTTGCCCTTTGATATCAATCTTTTGGCAATACAGAGCTGCTCTCCAAGTATCTGAAAACCTTTTAGTCGGAGAGATCAGAAAGACGTTCCTCAAAGCTCTTTTCCAAGACTGGAAGTGCAGCTCCAATCTTAAACCTCCAGTAGCCCGAATGCAAAGTGTCTGGGCACATGGGGATCTTAAAACCCTGAGATTTGCAATCACACACTACCTCCACCCTGGCTGTGGCCTTCTCATGTTGGCCAACCAAATGCTGTGGGAAACCCATGAGCAGCTAGATGGTCCCTTCCTATGATTCTGTAAATGAATTTATTATTATTATTTTTTAAATTTGTATACTGCCCTATACCCGCAGGTCTCAGGGCAGTTACAACATAAAATCATAATAATAATGAAAACAAAAACAACCCAATAACACCCCCGCCTCCACAACACATTTTAAAAGGGCATTGGATGACATTCCAGCCAAAGGCCTGGTTAAAGAAGAATGTTTTGGCCTGGCACCTAGAGGTGTATAACGAAGGCGCCAGTCGAACGTCCCTGGGGAGAGCATTCCACAAATTAGGAATGAAAAGTGGCAGGGAAAGCAGGCAGAAGGCCAAAACTATACAAAATAAACCTGAGCACTGTGGCTCTCGACCTGAACTAAACCAGACATTTCCCCTACACTCATCCTGGTCTACTCACAAGCAGCATGGGTGGTCAGCATCACAGACAGTCTGGTCTGGATCGCTGGTGCTGGAAAGGGAACTGGTGGTTACAGGAAACAAAAGCTGCAAGAAAGAAGCTCAGCTTTTAAAAGTTTTTCTCCTCTCTCATGGGAGGAATGTATCTCATGTCCTTCAGCCCTTTTTGCATAAGAGGAGGATTAGCAGGGAACACAGTAACTGACTGACTGGCTTAATGTAATGGGGCAGATCAGGGCCCTACATAACATTGCCCACCTGAATTGTTACAGATAGGTACCATATTTTTCACTCTATTGGACGCACCGGACCACAGGACGCACCTAGTTTTTAGAGGGGGAAATCAAGGAAAAAAATATTATCCCCCCCCCAGCCCCAAAGAGCAACGGACAGGCTGCATGCAGCCTGTCCACTTCTCCCAGAGCTTCTCGGGGCTGCAGGGTAAGCCCGGGTTCCCCCCCCCAGCCCCAAAGAGCAAAGAAGCCAAGACAGTGCACGGGATCCATAGCCGCGCAACCTCTCCAGCCAGGAGCTAAACCTCTCCAGTGCAGCTAAAGAAGACAAGGCAGCAAGCGCGATCCATCCCGCTCACTGCCTTGGCTTCTTCTTTAGCCTTGCACAGCATCTTTAGTCTTGTGCAACGGGATGGATTGCGCCTGCTGTCCACCGGGGCTGGACTAGATGACTCCTGGGGTTCCCTTCCAACCCTGCAATTCTATGACCTCGGAAGGTGTTTGGGGTCTCCACCACTGGAGGCTTTTAAGCAGCGGTTGGGGGACCATCTGCCTGGCGTTCTTTAGCTGTGATTCCTACATTGTGAGGGGGCTGGGCTAGATGACCCTTGGGTGGCCCTCCCAACTCTATACAGTCCTACAGTTCTGCGGCAGGAGATCCACAGCCACTTCACACAAAGCCCACTCCCAATTTTCATCTGAGAGACATGTGTCTCTCAGTACCCCCCCTACCTGCCACACTTCCCCCACCCAACTTAAGCTGAGGGATTTTCTGCCCAGAGAAACTCCCAGCAATCAAGGAGGAGGAATCCGCTGCAGCCGTGAGCAGCGGAGGATCCATGGTCCCCTTCCTTCTCTCCTCCGTAGTTGCTTTGAAGCAGGAAAGTGGGAGAGGAGCTGCTTACACCAGTGTAAGCTGCTCCCCTCCCACATTGCCGCTTCAAAGCAATCACGGAGGAGGGAATCTGCTGAAGCCTAGAGCAGCGGAGGATCCATGGTCCCCTTCCTTCCCTCCTCCGTGGTTGCTTTGAAGGAGGAAAGTGGGAGAGGAGCTGCTTACACAAGTGTAAGCTGCTCCCCTCCCACTTTGCTGCTTCAAAGGGAGCCCGGGAGGAGGGAATCTGCTGCAGCCTCGAGCAGCGAAGAGGATCCATGGGTCCCCTCTTTCCCTCCTCCGTAGTTGCTTTGAAGGAGGAAAGTGGGAGAGGAGCTGCTTACACGAGTGTAAGCTGCTCCCCTCCCACTTTGCTGCTTCAAAGGGAGCCCGGGAGGAGGGAATCTGCTGCAGCCTCGAGCAGCGA
Source organism: Podarcis bocagei (assembly GCF_964188305.1). Classification (NCBI taxonomy): domain Eukaryota; kingdom Metazoa; phylum Chordata; class Lepidosauria; order Squamata; family Lacertidae; genus Podarcis; species Podarcis bocagei. The sequence continues at coordinate 21,492,165 of NC_138140.1, forward strand.
AGAGGATCCATGGGTCCCCTCTTTCCCTCCTCCGTGGTTGCTTTGAAGGAGGAAAGTGGGAGAGGAGCTGCTTACACGAGTGTAAACTGCCCCCCTCCCACATTGCTGCTTCAAAGCAATCACGGAGGAGGGAATCCGCTGAAGCCTCCAGCAGCGGAGGATCCATGGTCCCCTTCCTTCCCTCCTCCGTGGTTGCTTTGAAGCAGGAAAGTGGGAGAGGAGCTGCTTACACGAGTGTAAGCTGCTCCCCTCCCACATTGCCGCTTCAAAGGGAGCCCGGGAGGAGGGAATCTGCTGCAGCTTCCCCCAACTCCCGCAGAAGCCGCCCGCTCTTTAAAGGGGCTGCGCGGCTTCTCCTGGCTTTTCTGGGAGGTGGGGGGATTCCCCCACCTCGTAGAAAAGCCTGCAGGAGCCGCGCAGCCTTTAAAGAGGGTGCCGCTCTTGGGGGCTTTTCCCCCAGGAGGGAGAAGGGACTGCTGCAGCCAGTCAGTCCCTTCTCCCTCCTAGAGAAAAGCCCGCAAGAGCGCACGAAGCTTGCGTGCGGCTCTTGAGGGCTTTTCCCGCCTGCCTCCCCCCTGCATTCGCTCCATAGGACGCACACACATTTTCCCTTGCTTTTTAGGAGGGAAAAAGTGCGTCCTATGGTGCGAAAAATACGGTAGCCGTGTTGGTCTGCCATAGTCAAAATAAAAAAATTCCTTCCTATAGCACCTTAAGTGTGCATGCACACGAAAGCTTATACCAAGAACTAACTTAGTTGGTCTTTAAGGTGCTACAGGAAGGAATTTTTTTATTTTATTTCCACCTGAATTGGTTAGACCAGGCATAGGTAAACTCAGCCCTCCAGATATTTGGGGACTACAACTCCCATCATCCCTGACTACTGGTCCTGTTAGCTAGGGATGATGGGAGTTGTAGTCCCAAAACATCTGGAGGGCCGAGTTTGCCTATGCCCTGGGTTAGACTTTGGTTTGGGTTGGCTGAACCCTGGAATATCTTTGGTCACTGATGCAGTTGTGTAAGGAAGGTGGCATTGCCCCCCTTTTTCCCAAAACAGGAATGGAAAAAAAGCCTTCTTTTTCTGAAGGCTGTGTTTTCAGAAGCACAAAATTGGAATGGCCAGTTTTGGGGAGAAATGTTTTTAATTTCAGAACACACAAAGCTGCTTTTTACTGAATTAGGCCATTGGTTCCATCTAACTCAGTGTTGTCTACACTGACTAGCAGAGGCTCTCTAGGGCGTCAGGCAGAAAATCCTTCCCAGTGTTATCTGGAGGTGTTGGGTATTAGGGTCCAAGTCCTTGCGCATGCAGAACTGGTGCTCTACCACTGGGCTACAGCCTTAATTTTGTAAAATATTTAGCTATTCCACTCCTTACTTTCTGCCCCATTTTTATATCCTCCAGTAGCCGTAGATAAACTCTCAGCAAGGAGGAGGAGGAAGGCACCAGTTTTGGGAAAGATGAGTCAATGAATTGTTGTGTGTTTCAGATTTCAAAATACAAGACGTGTCATTCCTGATTGCTGAGTGTACACTTTTGCAATATAGACATCAGTTGTGAATATGTATCTTTTTTCTACGCAGGATGCCAACGCTGATTCAGCTTTGGCCCATGCCACTCAGCACAGAAAGAAGAAGGGCTTGGATTCAAATGCTGCTGCTTCTGTGGGCTCCTAGTGATCCCGTGGACTCCACACTTTCAGCCTTCGCTTCCTTCCTGTATAATGAAAGCATTGTAGGGGGCTGGACTAGATGACCCATCAAGTCCACTCCTGCTCTAAAATTCTGTGACATAAAAGTGACCTTTGCCCACAGGATAGAGGGTTTCTTTTAGGTTAGTTCTGGCTAACTAGGAAAATTGCCTGATTGCCCATGTGCCTGGGCATTTGAAATATTTCTTCAGATTTATGGATAGCCAGTGTCTGCTCTGCTAATATACAAATTTGTTTTCAGTCCCAGTGAACTCAGACAAAGACAGCAAAATACTTCGTAACCTGGATATGCCATATAAATGAGTAAGTGGGAAGTAAATTCAACTATTGACCTGCATGATATTTGAACGGTTGGCTGGCTCCCGGGAGATTCAGAGCTATCATCTCTTCCCAATAATCTCTTATTCCCAATTTTGATGGGCTTGCAACAGGTGATACAGCTGTGAGTGAGGGCAGCCGTGGCGGGTTTATTGTACCCCTTCCTTTTGCTCTGGGTTTTTCCAAATGGAACAGGAAAGGTAACAGACAGTTCGTCTGGCTCCCATTTCATGGAGATGTCTATGTTCAAGTAAACATTTAAGAAACAAGATTTCGGGCATGCTGTCTCTATGCACTTCCCTGGCTAGGAAATGATTCCTGCTTAAACATTAGGAAGAACTTTCTGAGGGCAAGAGCTGTTCGACTGTGGAGCGGACTACCTCAGAAAGTGGTAGACTCTCCTTTGCTGGAGGTTTTTAAAACAGGTCCGATGGTCATCTGTCTGGGATGCTATAGCTATGATTACTGCATTGCAGGGAGCTGGACCAGATGAACCTTGGGGGTCCCTGCCAACTCTACAGTTCTGCCATTTTTCTCCTGAACGCAACTCCAAGGTGACCAATTATATTGCAATATTCTGCTCACCATTTCCATGCAGGGAAAGGGAAGAGGCTTGGAGCACCCCTGCTCCCCTGCTGCAGACCAGTCAGCTTTATAAGCAGTTGATGGAATTTTTACAATGGTTTTTAAAAAGGGGATAAAAGAGAGGAGGACCTGCTCCAAGAACCTCTCCAGGGGCTGTCATGCTGCTCTAATTTCCTGTCCAAGACTGCTGTTATAGCATTAACTAACATCTGGGGAAATGTGTCTGAAAGACCTTGCAGACAACAAAAAATATTTGCATTCTGAGTTCACTTCTGTTGAGCTCCCCCCCCCCCTCCTCATTTTGGGATTCATCTTTGTTTGGGAGGTGGAGTGGAGCTCAGGTGTGTGTGTGTCTTATGTGCAACTCACTTTGCACTCTTGACTTTGCCACCCTGGGTTTCTTTGGGAGGAGGGGTGCACATAAATTATAGTTAATGTTACACGCCACCAAGCTGTGACAGACTATAGGGGTTTCAAGTGCCTGCCCAGGTTTAGTTTCCTTGGAATAAAACAGTGGTGGCTTTAAGATATGTGGTTTTATTTCCACGTACAGGCAACCCCTCATTTACATGAGGGTTACATTCTGAGGCACCATACACCTATGTGAAATTGCTTATAATTGAAACACCCATTGGAAAAGCCTGCAAACACCCTCTAAACCTTTGGAAACCCTTGAAAAACCTCTTTAAAAACCATCAGCACTTAACCAGTTGCCAAATTCCACCACAATCGCTCCCTCCCAACCCCCTTCCTCAAACTACGACTCTCCATGGGCATCAATAGTCTGTGTGAGGGCTCTAGGGACTGCAATTGCAAAGGCCCATGGGATTGCTCGGCATGGTTTCTGCGCCTTTACTGACTGCTTTGTGCCTCTTCTCTGGCCATTTTAAAATTTGCTTCTGAGTAGGTTTGATGTGCGTATACACGATTGCACACATATTGAATGTATGTAAATGGGGAGTTGTGTGTATATGCAACAGAGCATAAGATCTTACGGCATTAACACCCCAAATAGATTTTGCTTCTCCATTAGTTACAGCTTTGGATCTGACACAGGTTAGGCCAGGCATACACAAACTTGGCCCTCCAGATGTTTTGGGACTACAACTCCCATCATCCCTAGCTAACAGGACCGGTAGTCAGGGATGATGGGAGTTGTAGTCCCAAAACATCTGGAGGGCCGAGTTTGCCTCTGCCTGGGTTAGGCAATGATTTCCCCCCCACCCCACCCCACCCCAAGGTCCCTTAGTGAGCTGCATGAACAAGTGGGGATTTGAACCCAAGTCTTTGCCCAACACTCCAAATGCTGCAGAACACTGGCTAACTTCTGTCTGAAAGATGAATATTCAGTGCAGCTTTGCTTGGTTTAAATGCTTTACGAGGGCTTGCTAGAGCAAGCCTTGAAGAGCAGCAATAAACTGAGCTTTTATAATTGACTGGCTTTTGTTCTAATGGAGTAACTGCTGGCTGTAGCTGGTCCAATGTGAAGCCTGCAGCAGCTGGAGAATGTCTAACCATAAATCTTCCTGCACAAGTAGAGCCTCTCCCTTGGAAGCCACTGACGAGTTCACGAAGTAACAACAACAATAAAAATACTTTCCTGTCTATAAAATGGGAGTAGTAAATGGTTTTTCCCCCTTCCTGGATTTCATGTGGGCACACAATTAGCTGTGATTCCTGCATTGTAAGGGGTTGGACTAGATGACCCTTGGGATCCCTTCCAACCCTATAATTCTATGAAATACTCACCTGCAGTAGCTCCAATGAAATGAGCAAGAGATGAGCAAGACCTCCAGTTTAGCCAGGCACATCCCTTGCTGGCAGACGTTCTGAGGGTGTGGTATGGCGAGACATTGGTGGGAAAGCTACTAGTTCTATAATAATTATTATCATTAATGATAATGATAATTTATTGCTTGCCCTTATTACTTATTAAGATCCCTGGGTGACTCACAGTAATTAAAACATTTTAAAACAACTTGCAATCATAAAAATAAGGTGGGCTTTAAAAACATACACCTCAAAATTTATTGTTCAGCCTGGACACTGAGGGCCTTTTGGTGGAAATGAAGTTACAGGGAACCAGGCAGAGGGACATATCGGTAGTGGCACCCTCCCATCAGATGTCAAGGAGATAAAGAACTGCACAACTTGTAGAAGACGTCTGAAAGCAGCCCTGGATAGGGAAGTTTTTAAATGTTTGACATTTTATTGTGTTTTTATATGTGCTGGAAGCTGTCCAGAGTAACTGGGGAAACCCAGCCACGTGGGCAGGGTATAAATAATAAAATTGTTGTTATTATTAAAAGAGGTGCATCTTCAGCACTCTCCCAAAGCTGTACTGTATGGTAAAAGTGCCAAGCATCCCTCCACTGAGAAGGGAGCCCCACAGTTCAGGGGCTGCCACAGAGAAGGCCTTCTCCCAGGTCTCTCTCTCTCTCTCTCTCTCTCTCTCACACACACACACACACACACACACACACCAAGCATCCAAGGACAGAGGGACTCAGCACCTGAGAGCGCCTGTGGGGAAGGAGGTGGCCTTCAGGCATTTAGGTACTGAATCATTTAGGACTTGAAGCACCAACATCAGCACCTTGAATTGGACCCGGAAACAAACCGGCAATAAGCATGGCTGTTTCGAAACAGGCCATGCAAGATCTTGACTGAATCTCAGCCAGCAATCTGGCCAATGCATTTTAGACCAGTTTAAGTTTCCGAGCCATCTCCAAGGCAAGCCCCGCATTGAGCACATTGCAGCAATCCTCCTGTGGTTTCCAGCAATTGGTATTCATAAATCTCCAACTTTGTACAAAGTGTGACTTGGGTAATAATTGTTGTGTGTTCATAATGGGATACAAAGTTGTCTTATCTATCATGCGGCACTGAAGCAGAGAGAAGCATTTGTTTTTCTGTAGGGATCTTGTAATTTGGGATATAACAAAGAGCAATATTTCAATTCCCAATAATTGAATGAATGAAAGCAGCCTTTGTGTCTAGAGGAAAATCCTCTCGTATTTCCTCGTAAAAGGCAGAACTGACACATTATTATTTTTTTCAACAGCACCCGTGGCCTTTTAAACCATTGCTTTTAAAATGGTTTCAAAAAGCAAAGGGAGTTGTGCCCTCCATTTGCATTTGAAATTAAAAGCAAAAGTTTCAATTTAGATGGGCAAATGATGCTAGTGCCCTGTTTCTGCTTTATGAAATAAGGTGTTCCTTTTGCAAGTCAGCAGAAAAGAGAATTCTTTGCAAGCACTGATCCTTAAGTTTCGGCTTGCTAGTTTTGAATAATCCTGGCAGTAAATTCCCATGCTTCCCATGCTTGTCATGTTGCAATCCATACCACAAGTCTGCAAAGTAAGTCAGTATTGATTTCTACCCTACATAGTGTGAGTAGCCAGTGCTAGGCTAATGGGCCCAGGAGAGGCCAGGGTTCAAATCCCTACTCTGTCATGAACCCCACTGGGTGATTTTGGGGTGGTCACTGTCCCTCAGCCTAACCTTGTTGTGAGGATAAAATGGAGAGAGCTCTTTTGGGGGGCATGTAGTAATAAATGAATAAATTATATTGCAGATTGGCTGGGGTTATAAAATTATACATAGCATGGAGAAAGATTCAGAAAAGGGCAAGCAAATTTATAAAGGGAGTGTAGTGGCTGCCTTGTGAAGAAAGGTTGCAGCATTTTGGTCTTTTTAGTTTACAGAAGAGGCAAGCAAGCGGTGGCAGAATATACCGGTAAGTGTATAATTTCATGGGATGGAGAAAGCTGACAGAGAAAAGTCTTCCTTTCTCACAATACTGAAATTGGTGGACATCCAGTGAAGCTGATTTTGGGGAGCTAAGGCAGAGAAAAGAAAGTCCTTCATCATGCAGTTCTCAGTTAAACTATGGAACTCACTCCCACAGGAGGCAGTGACAGCCACCAATTAGGGCTGGGCAATAACTGGTTTTTAATATTGTGATATATCACCAGCTAAACATCAGGATATATTGATATATCATGATATCTGAAATAAGGAAGGAACTACACAGGGGCAAACAGGACAGTGTCCTGGCAATTGCCACTACTTAACAGTCTAAAACTGATAAATGATGATATTAACAATCACCTCATGGTCACTTTCAGCAACAGGCAAACCTAAATGCATCCAAATGAGACTTTTGGCTTTGGGCTTGGCTACTAAATGGTGGATGGGATGCGGTTGGCACTGTGGTCTAAACCACAGAGCCTAGGGCTTGCCAATCAGAAGGTTGGCGGTTCGAATCCCCGCAACGGGGTAAGCTCCCGTTGTTCGGTCCCAGCTCCTGCCAACCTAGCAGTTTGAAAGCACATCAAGTGTAAGTAGATAAATAGGTACTGCTCCAGTGGGAAGGTAAACGGCTTTTCCGTGCACTGCTCTGGTTCGCCAGAAGCGGCTTAGTCATGACCCAGAAGCTGTCTGCGGACAAACGCCGGCTCCCTCAGCAAGTGAGATGAGCGCCGCAATCCCAGAGTCGTCTGTGACTGGACTTAATGGTCAGGGGTCCCCTTTACCTTTACTAAATAGTGGTATTCAGGACAATCCAAAGTACGGTGATGAGCCATAGTGAATACAAATAATCTGGGGCTGCCAGCAGGCCTGCTAGGTGGCAGCAGCAGCAGCAGCCTGGCAGCAGTGGCAAAGTAATCAGCAGCCTACAAAGCCTCGTTATCTGCTGTCACTGCCGTGAGGCGAGACTTTTCAGGCTGCTGCCATTACTGCCGTCACTTTTCATTAGTGTTGCAAGGCCTCGCAGGCCACCCACCACTACTACTGCCGCCACCTCCCGTCACCACTCTCAGGCTTCCATTGCTACTGCTACCATTTTCCGTCACTGCTGCGAGGCCTTGCATTCTACTGCCACAGCTGTCGCTTCGTCACTGCCATGAGGCCTTGCAGGCTGCCACCGTTACTGCTGCTGCATCCTGTCACTGTCATGAGACTTTGCAGGCCGCTGCCATTACTGCCACTACTTTCCACTGCCACCTTGAGACCTTGCAGGCTGCCACCACTACTGCCGCCACCTCCTGCCGTCACTGTGAGGCCTTACAGGCCGCCGCTACTGCCGTCATCCCCCATCACTCCTTGCAGGCCACTACTGCTACTGCCGTCACTCTCTATCACCGCCACAAGGCCCCGCAGGCCACCACTGTTTGTGCCACCAACTACAAGGCTTTGCAGGCTGCAGCTGCTACTGCTGTCCCTCCCATCACCTCCACAAGGACTCACGGGCCACCACTGATTGTGCCACCAACCACAAGGCCTTGCGGGTTGTCTCTGCTACTGCCAACACGTATCATGGTCATGGCAAGCCATTTCTGCCAGTGCTGCTTTTGCCTCCTAGCATGCCTGCTGGCAGTCTGGCAATCCCAGATTATGTCTATGACTCATCACAGTACTTTGGATTGTCCTAAATTCCACCATTTGGTAGCCAAGTCCCAAACCAAAAGTCTCACTTGGATGCATTTTGGCTTGCCTGCTGGTGAAACTGAGAGAGAGAACCCTGGGAATTGTGGTTTTATGATTGTCTAAAGAAGCAAGAGGGAAGTGAGCAGGTAGCTGCCGAGTCTCTGAAAGGTTTGCAGTAATACAACCATGTAAGAGGCCCAGAAAAGTGACCAGAGGATAGGTTGATGATGCCTTCCTGTCATAGCATCATCGTATGGCATTTGCACTTCCTCCAGCTACTTTTATGCACACCTGGGTAGGGTGTCCACAAAAGAGAGAGAAGGGATGTGCATCTCACCTTTTGACTTCCCTCCACAGTTTTAGGCTGGAAACTCCTCACCGCAGATAAAAGAGAATATCCCATCAGTTGGTTAGCTGCCCACCTGCCGCCTCCTCTGCTCTAGATGTTATCACCTCCCTAGCTTCTTTTTGTAGGAGGGGAAAGCCCCAGGGGGTTGTATGCAAATAGATTGCGTATAAATAGGGAGTTGCCTGTATTTTCTTTTCTTAGAGAAGCGGAGACAGTTTGACGGGGTGGAGGGAGGGGCTGTGCTTGTGGTTTGGAGCATGGGATGAATCTCCCTCATCTGCACTTTCTGGAGCAATGAATTAAATAAAACATTTGAGCTGCGTGTACTTTTCCAGTTTTTGCGTTTCTTCAGCCAAGTGATCTTTCAAAAAGAAAAGCATCTATTAGTGAAAATAACCCATAGCGTGCATTTATTATAGAAAACTGCTTTATGGAGTATTGTGTCTTGGGCACCCTTGCATACAAAAATGTGTGTGTTAGGAGAAATCTGATGAATTTTCACAAGGCCTTTCTTTCTGAAAAGGTTTTATTGAAGTAAATCAAAACAAATCAATAAAAGAAAAATGTAGAGGAACAGAAAAGGAGTGCAGTATATCTAGGAGCAACTTAATATTAGGTGGGACTAGATGAGCCTCAGGGGCCCCTTCAAAATCTACAATTCTATGATTCCAATATCAAGTAGGTAGAATGCGTAAGACCATTAGGACAGCCAAATTTCATACCATACCATGGAGAGGAAGTCCTTCATGTCTTTATTTGTTGCATATGAGATAAAGTCCCACCAAATGGCATACCATTTTTCACGAGGACTTCAACAACAACAGCAGCAACAACAACTGATATAGAAATATGGAGAATCAAATTTAAGGTTGGAGAAAATGGCAGTTTCATCTGCCCAATTCTGGAACCTCATTCTAGTTCTATCTCTTGCCAAACAGGCGTGGGAGGATTTTTGTTTAACCTCACCCCCCCAGCCATTTCAAAATCTGTTTGTGCAGAGGAAAAAAATGGGATGAGATTTAAAGTGTTTGTGACTCCCCAAAAATCAGCACTCGTAAAAGCTGCAATGTATTGTCAGCCTAATGTGGATCTCATGTGATTCATTTGAACTTGCTCTGTGCTGGAGGCATAATGCTGTGCTCAGTCCTTGGTTAGGAAAGAGCTGCACAGCTCTATCTCAGGGTGGAGATCGGGAGGGTGGAGCGACTCCCCTTTAAGGAAAAGTGTGCAGTGTCTGGGGATTTGAGAAAATGAATGGAGAAAGCCCCCCCCCTTCCTAACATGCAAGCTTGAAGCTAAATGCTGGAAGATACAGGACAGGTAAAAGGAAGGACTTCTTCACACAGCACACCTGAATGGCTTTTAAAATTAAAATAGAGGAAAGAGCTGTCATTGGCTGCTGGCCCCAGTGGCTGTGCTTAGCCTTCCATGGTCGGAAGCAGCAATGCTTCTGAAAATCAGTTGCTTGGATCTGCAGAAGGGTAGAGTGCTCTTGTGCTCAAATTCTGCTTGTGGGTATCCCATTGGGGTATCTGGCTGTGAGAAGAAGAGGATGCTGGACCAGATGGGCCACTGGCCTGATCCAGCAAACTCTTCTTAAAAGACAGGCTTGTGAGCATGCTCCTTACAAGAACAATTGCTTGTAAGGCCTTTCCATTACTGCAAAATGCTTCTGACTCCCTTATCTTAGGTAATCCTTTTACTATAAGACAGGGGGTATTATAATCTTCTGATTAGAGAGATGAGTTTAAGAGATCATGACTGGTGCAGATTTAATGCTGCTTCCTTCCTAGCCTGGCTAAGCAAAAGCATTAGCATTAATCACAGTTAAGGTCGTTGCTGATCTTTCCCTTGAACTTGGCTAAAGCAGGATAGAAAGATTAAACCCCAGAAGGCCAAGGGGAGGCGATCAAGGCTACCTCCTCTTCTTTGTCTTTCACTCTCCTGATTAAGGCAATGGGGAAATGATGTTACTACTGCACTTGGGCTTACTTGGCTTCAGGTGAGACTTCTCTCCAGGGCTCTGCTCACTTTCACTTATGTAAACAGTTGCAATTGTTTGTGGCGCAGAAAGGAAAAAAGAAAAAGGAGCAAAGCCCATTCTCCTTCAGTTTACATTCACAGAATTATTGAGTTGGAAGGGATCCCCAGGTGTCATCCAGCCCAACCCTCCATAATGTAAGTATCACATTGAAAAAAATTCCTGGCAGATGGCCACCCAACCTATGCTTAGAAACCTCCAATGAAGGAGAGTACCATCTTCCGAAGGAGTCTTATCCACTGCCAAATGGCTCTTACCCTCAGAATGTTCTGCCCAATGTTTAGTCAGAATCTCCTTTCTTGTTGTTTTAATCTCCTGACCTCTGGAGCAGGCAGGAGCAAGCTTGCTCCATCTTCCTTGTGCTAGCCCTTTAGCCCCTTCTCCAGGCTAAACATACCAAGTCCCTCATGAACCTCCCTTTCTGGAGGTACTTCATGTTTTCCAGAGGACTCCAAGTGACCAGTTGTTTACCAGTCTAGTAAATCCATCATCTAAGACAAAGTACCCTTTTCTTTCTCCCCCACTTTTTTATTTTTAACAAAAGCTTTTGAGGCTCTTGGGAGAAGCCTGGCTAATACTCTTCCTATTAACTTTTCTCTTTCCACATTCTAAAAAGACATGCAGGTGGTGACTATTTTGCCTGAACACCCCCCCATGTGCATTGGCGGAGTGCACACAAGCCCATCCTGCATAAGCCCACTGTCAAGCAATAACTAACTTTGTAAATGAAATGATTTGCATCAGTTTAGGGGGTCTTCTGCTCTACATCATAACAGGTTGCCCTAGGGTGAGCCACAGCTCACAGGTGGAGCTGGTGTGGAGGGCTTTATCCATTGCACTGAATAAACACATGCCATTATTGAAATCATAAGAACAGAAGAAGAGCCTGTGGGGTCAGGCCAGGGCCCCATCTAGCACAGCATCCTCTTCTCACAGTGGCTGAACAGTTGCCTATGGAAAGCCAGCAAGCAGGACCTGAGCATGAGTAGCCCTCTCCTGTCCTGTGGTTTCCAGCAACTGGTATTCAGAAACATAGCTGCCTCCAGCTGTGGAGGCAGAGCATAGCTATCCTGGCTAGTGGCAGTCAATAGCCCTCTACTCCATGAATTTGCCTAACCCTCTTTTAAAGCCACCCAAATTGGTGGCCATGCCGCCTCCTGAAGGATTAAGTTCCATAGTTTGAATATGTGCTGTATGAAGAAGTATTTTCTCCACCCTGAATCTTCCAACATTAATCTTCATTGGATGGCCACAAGTTCTCATGCAGTGCTTTATTTTATTCCATGCATCATTTTACAAACTTCTATCACCTCTTCCTTGCCTTTTCTGTAAACTAAAAAGTCCCAAACTCTGCAACCGTTCTTCATAGGGGAGTCATTCCATCCCTGCAATAATTTTGGTTGCCTTTTTCTGAACCTTTCCCAACTCTACAGTATCCTTTTTGAGGTCAGATGACCATATTTAGTCTTTGTGTTCCAGAGCAATGCAATATGCTCCCTTACTTTCTCCATATTGACTGTATTCCATAGACTATCCCGCCACTCCTTCAGAGTTAAGTTAAGCGCACTGCTCTTTCCATGCACGGGTCCACAATTTAAAGATCTGTGTCCATGTTTTTCTGGGGGTTTTTTACCACAGAGCTCCCCACGAAAACACAATCTTTAAACTGAAGCACAACAAATAGTAATTGGGGTTTTCAGTGGATTGCTGTTTGCTCTGATTCAGCTTTAAAGAGCCAAGTTTTTTGTGTAGAAAGCTCTGGGACAAAAAAAACCAAACCCTACTCAGACATGGAACTTTAAAGTGTGCACTGTGTGTGGAAAGCTCGAAGGACGGGTAAGCGTGGCTGAGCCCTTAATAATCTCTTTCCAGTATATTTGTAGCTGTGGGCATGAAGAGGATTAGTATGTACTTTAAAAGCTAATTCTTGTAGTCATCAGATTAAATAAAGCTAGCTTCGGATTACCTGTCTTGTAACAGAAGAAACTTCTTCAAGGCTGTTTTTCAAAATAATTGCACAGGTGCAAAGGTCAGAGGGGGCAGAGTTTCTGTTGGGTCAGGTGATTAGCTGTGGGAGGAGCTTATCAGAGCTTTCAGGGCAGTGGCGTGCGCCTGGTGACGCACGCAGTTTGATCCATCTTTTAGATTTAGGGGAGCTAGTCTCAAACGTTTGTTGGGGGAGACCTAGGTTTTTTTGGGGGGGTTATTTGTCCTGTCTTCACACTTTTTAAGATGGAGGACCACTGTAGCCACCCCCAACGACACGTTTTCAAGATGGAGGGTGAGGGAACAGCTGCAGTCGCCTGCGGTTCCTGGGCAATGTTTGCCATCTTGCCAAAGGTTGCAGGCAGCTTTACCTGCAGCAATTGTATGCTGATTGCCCTCTTAGAAGACAAAGTCCAGCAACTGGAGGAACGTGTAGCTATGCTCCAAAGAATTAAGAGAGCTGGAGCTCTTCTTGGAAGCAACAGAGAACACCGTCTCCACCAAGGAGGAGACAGGGGACACCCCTGAGAAGGAGGCTAGTTCACCAACACAGGTGCCAGATATATGGAGAAACGTGACTCAAAGAAGTAGGAGGCCCAGGGTTCGCTCTGATTGTTTAGAAATACACAATCGCTTTGAAGTCCTCTCCCCTAGCATGGAAGACGAAGAACAGACTCCATTTGAGGATCTCTCCCTCATTACAGTCGATCAGGTATATGAAGACGAGCAGCAAAGTCAGTCCTCAGGGAATGTGCAGGCGACCTTGGAACGGACAGCTCACGGAAGAACCCCGACCAAACCTAAGCGGAGGCGTGTAGTGGTGATAGGGGATTCCCTACTGAGGGGAACAGAAGCAGTGATCTGTGGGCCTGACAAGATGTCTCGGGAGGTGTGCTGTCTCCCTGGGGCTAAGATCCAAGATGTAACTGAACGACTGCAAGGAATCATAAAACCCACTGACAAATACAGTGGTGCCCCGCAAGACGAATGCCTCGCAAGACGAAAAACTCGCTAGACGAAAGGGTTTTGCGGTTTTTGAGCTGCTTCGCAAGACGAATTTCCCTATGGGCTTGCTTTGCAAGACGAAAACGTCTTGCAAGTTTGTTTCCTTTTTCTTAACACCGTTAATACAGTTGCGACTTGACTTCGAGGAGCAACTCATAGAACGCGGTGTGGTAGCCTTTTTTTGAGGGTTTTGGTGATTTTTGAAGCTTTTCCAAAACTTTTCCGACACCGTGCTTCGCAAGACGAAAAATTCGCTAGGCGAAAAAACTCACGGAACAAATTAATTTCGTCTTGCGAGGCACCACTGTACCCCTTCCTCTTGGTTCATGTGGGAACCAATGACACTGCAAGCAATAGCCTCCAGAAGATCAAAAGAGACTACGAGGCTCTGGGCAGGAAATTGAAGCAATTAAATGCACAAATTGTCATCTCATCTGTCCTCCCAGTTGAACGACGTGGCCCAGGGAGAGAGGGAAAAATAGTGGAAGTGAACAGCTGGCTTCGCAAATGGTGTAAACAGGAACGGTTTGGATTCTTAGATCACGGACTGCAGTTTCTTGAAGATGGACTTCTGGCAAGCGATGGGCTGCACCTCACAGCGGTTGGGAGGAATGTTTTTGCCAAAAATCTCAGAAACCTCATCAGGAGGGCTTTAAACTGACTAATGTGGGGGAGGGAGACAGTGCTCATGAAGGTAGGAGTCTATCAATTGATGAAGATGATCATCCAAATGTTATAGACCAAATGGAGCAAACAGCACGCAGACCTAGTGGTGGGAGGAAAAAATCCTTAAATAAGAGACACGGGGGAATGATTAATGGACTTCAATGTCTGTACACTAATGCGCAAAGCATGGGAAATAAACAAGATGAGCTTGAGCTCTTGGTACAGCAAACTAAATATGACATAATAGGCATCACTGAAACCTCGTGGGATAAGTCCCACAATTGGAATGTAATAATGGAGGGATACAGTCTATTTCAGAGAAACAAACCAGACAAGAAAGGAGGAGGAGTGGCATTATATGTCAGGGATGTGTATACCTGTGAAGAGATCCAAGATTTAGAACCTCAAAGCCAATGTGAGAGCATTTGGGTCAAAATTAAGGGAGAGAAGAATAACAGAGACCTCATTGTGGGAGTTTACTATAGATCCCCAAGCCAAACGGAGGACATAGATGATGCCTTCCTGGAACAGATGGCCAAGCATGCAAAAGGAAGGGTGATAGTAGTAATGGGAGACTTCAATTACCTGGATATTTGTTGGATGTCAAATTCAGCCAAGAGCATAAGGTCAAACAGATTCCTCACTGGCCTTGCAGACAACTTCATTGTCCAGAAAGTGGGAGAAGCAACAAGAGGAACAGTCATTTTAGATCTGGTCCTAACCAATGTTGATGACCTGGTTAGTGGGGTAGAAGTGGAAGGATCATTAGGCGCGAGTGATCATGCTCTTCTGAAGTTTACTATACAGCGGAAAGGAGCAGCCAAGCATACTAGGACTCAATTTCTTGACTTTAAGAAAGCCGACTTCATAAAACTTAGGGAAGTGCTGGGTGAGATCCCATGGACAGTAATACTAAAAGGAAAGGGAGTTCATGATGGCTGGGAGTTTGTTAAGAGGGAGATAGTAAAAGCACAACTTCAGGCAATACCAATGAGACGGAAACATGGAAGGTGCCTAAAGAAGCCAGAGTGGCTATCTAAAGAACTTTTAACTGAGTTAAGATTAAAAAGGGATGTGTACAAAAAATGGAAAAGGGGGGAAACCACCAAAGAGGAATTCAAACAAATAGCCAGCACATGTAGATACAAAGCACAGAATGAACTCAGGCTTGCTAGAGAGGTTAAAAGCAACAAAAAATGCTTTTATGGGTATGTCCGTAGCAAAAGGAAGAACAAAGAAACAGTGGGGTCACTCAGAGGAGAAGATGGTGAAATGCAAACAGGGGACACAGAAAGGGCTGAACTCCTCAATGCCTTTTTTTGCCTCAGTCTTCTCCGAGAAAGAAAACAATGCCCGACCTGAAGAATTTGGAGCAAATGATTCAACAGAGGAAACACAGACCAGAATAACTAAGGAGATAGTACAAGAATACTTGGCTAGTTTAGATGTATTCAAGTCTCCAGGGCCAGATGAACTGCATCCAAGAGTATTAAAAGAACTGGCAGATGTGATCTCAGAAGCACTGGCAGTCATCTTTGAGAATTCCTGGAGAACAGGCGAAGTCCTGGCAGACTGGAGGAGGGCAAATGTTGTCCTTATTTTCAAAAAGGGGGAAAGAGAGGACCCAAATAATTATCGCCCAGTCAGTCTGACATCAATACCAGGGAAGATTCTGGAGCAGATCATTAAGCAAAGAGTCTGTGAACATCTAGAAAGGAATGCTGCGATCACCAATAGTCAGCATGGATTTCTGAAAAATAAGTCATGTCAGACTAACCTGATCTCGTTTTTTGACAGAATTACAAGCCTGGTAGATGAAGGGAACGCAGTGGATGTAGCCTACCTTGATTTCAGCAAGGCATTTGACAAGGTCCCCCATGATATTCTTGTAAAGAAGCTGGTAAAATGTGGTCTTGACTATGCTACCACTCAGTGGATTTGTAACTGGCTGACTGACCGAACCCAAAGGGTGCTCATCAATGGTTCCTCTTCATCCTGGAGAAGAGTGACTAGTGGGGTGCCACAGGGTTCTGTCTTGGGCCCGGTCTTATTCAACATCTTTATCAGCGACTTGGATGATGGACTCAAGGGCATCCTGATCAAATTTGCAGATGACACCAAACTGGGAGGGGTGGCTAACACCCCAGAGGACAGGATCACACTTCAAAATGACCTTGACAGATTAGAGAACTGGGCCAAAACAAACAAGATGAACTTTAACAGGGAGAAATGTAAAGTATTGCACTTGGGCAAAAAAAATGAGAGACACAAATACAAGATGGGTGACACCTGGCTTGAGAGCAGTACATGTGAAAAGCATCTAGGAGTCTTGGTTGACCACAAATTTGACATGAGCCAATAGTGTGACGCGGCAGCTAAAAAAGCCAATGCAATTCTGGGCTGCATCAATAGGAGTATAGCATCTAGATCAAGGGAAGTAATAGTGCCACTGTATTCTGCTCTGGTTAGACCTCACCTGGAGTACTGTGTCCAGTTCTGGGCACCACAGTTCAAGAAGGACACTGACAAACTGGAACGTGTCCAGAGGAGGGCAACCAAAATGGTCAAAGGCCTGGAAACGATGCCTTATGAGGAACGGCTAAGGGAGCTGGGCATGTTTAGCCTGGAGAAGAGGAGGTTAAGGGGTGATATGATAGCCATGTTCAAATATATAAAAGGATGTCATATAGAGGAGGGAGAAAGGTTGTTTTCTGCTGCTCCAGAGAAGCGGACACGGAGCAATGGATCCAAACTACAAGAAAGAAGATTCCACCTAAACATTAGGATGAACTTCCTGACAGTAAGAGCTGTTCGACAGTGGAATTTGCTGCCAAGGAGTGTGGTGGAGTCTCCTACTTTGGAGGTCTTTAAGCAGAGGCTTGACAACCATATGTCAGGAGTGCTCTGATGGAGTTTCCTGCTTGGCAGGGGGTTGGAGTCGATGGCCCTTGTGGTCTCTTCCAACTCTATGATTCTATGATTCTAGGTTTGCATTTCCACTATGGAATCATAGAATCACAAAATTGCAGTTAGAAGGGAAACTGAGGAGCAGTTATTCCAACCCCCTGCAATGCAGGAATCTTCATTAAAGCATCCATGACAGTTGGCTATCCAACCTCTGCTTAAAAACCTCCAAGGGAGAGTCCACCACATTGCAAGGAAGACCTCCTTTCTTGTCACTTGAAGCCATTGACTTGGGTTCTACCCTCCAGAACAGAAGGAAACAAGCTTGTTCCATCTTCCTTGAGACAGCCCTTCAGATATCTCAGTCTCCTCTTTTCCAGGCTAAACATATGCAACCCCCTCAACTGTTCATCAAAAACTGTTTTCCAGACCCTTGAGGGCAGCTCTCCTCGGTGCACATTCCAGCTTGCCAATATCCTTCTCTAATTGTTGTGCCCAGAACTGGACCCAGATGTTGTCTAACCGAGGCAGAATAGAGTGGTACCATGACTATGAATGGGACTATGAATTATGTTGATTCAGCCTAGAAAAATATTAGCCTTTTGCTGCTGCATTATGCTGTTAGCTCATGTTAAGACCGTGGTCTACTAAGGCTCCTAGATCCTTTCTACATGTCCTACTGGCAAGCCACATGATCCCCATCTTGTATTGATGCAGCTGATTAAACCTGCCTAAGTGCAGAACCTTACATTTGTCCCTACTGAAATTCATTGCATTTCACCTGACCTTGTGGCTGTCATTCCGCTTGGTGGGCTAGTAGGATTTCTAGGAAGCATATTCAAAACATGCTTGACGTTAATAATGTCAGAATGACAGTCAGTTCAGGTTTGCAAGGCTTCAGTGTGCTTGCGGTTAACAAGGAAATTGACAGGTGTTGAAACAAAATTTAAGACAATGGGATTTCATTTCCTACAGAAATTTACTGCTTGTTCATTAAGGACCAGCTGTCATTCCTTATTTATGCCCTTCATAAACATCCTGGACTTCATGATCTTTCCTCTGGTCTCTCTAGCCAGGCAGAATTTACAGCCTGATGTTGTAAAGTAAGTAATGGAACTGTTAAAATATTTTTTAAAAATGAAAAATGTCTCCTCCCCCCCCCTTCGTAAATCAATTTGTTTTGTTTGTTGTGTAAGTGTGTGAAACTTAGTGCATAAAGTATGCAGGATGAATGGTTGTAGGTGTGAGAAACCTCTTAAGATAGCTTGCTGTTTCCTAGTTCTGCTGGATCTCTCAGCGGCCTTTGACACCATTGACCATAGCATCCTTCTGGACCGTCTAGAGGAGCTGGGGGCACTGTTATACAGTGGCTCTGCTCCTTCCTCCTGGGCCGTGTCCAGAAAGTGGTGTTGGGGGATGAGTGTTCAGACCTCTGGGCTCTCGCTTGTGGGGTGCCTCAGGGTTCCATCCTCTCCACCATGCTTTTCAACATCTATATGAAGCCGCTGGGAGAGATCATCAGGTGTTGGGGCTGGGTGGTCACCAGTATGCAGATGACACCCAGCTCTACCTCTCTTTCAAATCGGAATGAGTGAAGGCAGTGAAGGTGCTGTGTGAGTGTCTGGAGGCAGTTGGAGGATGGATGGCAACTAATGGATTGAGGTTGAATCCTGACAAGACAGAAGTACTCTTTTTGGGGAACAGAGGGTGGGTGGGGATGGGGGACTCCCTGGTCCTGAATGGGGCAACTGTGCCCCTGAAGGACCAGGTACACAGCCTGGGAGTCATTTTGGACTCACAGCTGTCCATGGAGGCGCAGGTCAATTCTGTTTCCAGGACAGCTGTCTACCAGCTCCATCTGGTACGCAGGCTGAGACCCTACCTGCCGGCCGACTGTCTCGCCAGAGTGGTGCATGCTCTAGTTATCTCCTGCCTGGACTATTGCAATGCGCTCTACGTGGGGCTACCTTTGAAGGTGACCCGGAAACTACCAACTAATCTAGAATGTGGCAGCCAGACTGGTGAGTGGGAGCGGCCACCGAGACCACATAACACTGGTCTTGAAAGACCTGCATCGGCTCCCAGTATGTTTCCGAGCACAATTCAAAGTGTTGGTGTCAACATTTAAAGCCCTAAATGGCTTCGGCCCAGTATACCTGAAGGAGCGTCTCTACCCCCATCGTTCTGCCCAGACACTGAGATCCAGTGCCGAGGGCCTTCTGGCGGTTCCCTCACTGCAAGAAGTGAGGTTACAGGGCACCCGCCCTGTGGAACACTCTCCCATCAGATGTCAAAGAGATCAACAACTATCTGACACTTAGAAGACATCTGAAGGCAGCCCTGTTTAGTGAAGTTTTTAATGACTGGTGTTTTAATGTATTTTTTTATCTTTGTTGGAAGCCGCCAAGAGTGGCTGGGGAAACCCAGACAGATGGACGGGATATAAATAATAAATCATCATCATCATCATTATCATCATCATCAAAAGCTTCCAGAAAGAAAAAGTTCTAGACTTGCCTTGGCAATCTATCGTCTCTTCTGCCTCAAAAGTTCACTAACAGAGGAATTTGGGGGGTAGCATTCAGGGACGTGCTTTATACCGCTGAGAGATGAGATGCTGTGACCAAGGCTTGGTGTTGGGGTTCTGCATTTATTTATTAAATTTTATTTATGCAAACAGCTTTTCTGCAAACAGCTCAAGATGGTATAAATAGCCGCCGCCCCCCCCCCGCTTTATCCTCATAACAAACCTCATAACACCCCCCTCCCGCCCAGTGGGTTAGACTGAGAGGCAAGGACACACCCAGCAAGCTTCATGGCTGAGGGGAGGAGGATTTGAACCCCCAGGCTTTGGACTTGATCCAGGAGGGAGTAGCTGAACCCCATTCAGAAGTGTGCATGCACACGAAAGCTTATACCAAGAACTAACTTAGTTGGTCTTTAAGGTGCTACAGGAAGGAATTTTTTTATTTTGACTATGGCAGACCAACACGGCTACCCATCTGTAACTGGACCCATTCAGAACGACGTCTCTGAGCAAACAAACACCCACCTGCAGAATCTCTGATGTGTCACTGTTGGGTTTCTGGCCATTATTCATCTGTTTACTGGTTGCAGGCCCTGATCCAGCACTGCTACATCTGGGTCTGATGCTAAAAGGGGAGAGAGCTGGATGTCATCAGCATTATAATGGGACCTCCCCACCCCCAAGTGATACCTTACAGCAGTTTTGTGTAGACGTTTGCTGGGAGCAATGGAGAGAACCTAGTGGTAGGTTAGGCTCAGAGGCAGTGACTATTCAAGGTCACACCCAGTGAGCATAGCCAAGTGGGAAATTGAATCTTGGTCTCCTAGGTCCTAGCCTGACACTCTAGCCACTACACCATGCTGTCTCTTGTAATTGTCTCAGAGTGGTCTCATGACTTCTTTCATGTGGAATGGAATCGGCACCTCCACAAAATGGGCATTAATCCAGAACCCAGGTCATTTTCCAGCCTACTATTATTAGCCATGAAGGGTGGTGGTTGAGTAAACAAATGTCTGGCCACACCATAACAACTTAACTTGCTCAACCCTGATTATTATTATTATGCTCAACTTAATTACTATTAAGCTCAAAGCTTTCTGTCATTAAATTTGGACATTTTCCCCCTTACTATCTTGACCGACTCCTTGGTTTCCCCATAAACAACCTCAGGAGTTTTACCTAAGCAGGTATCTCCAGGTGCACCTCAAACTTTATCGTGACATGGGATTGATTGATTATTTTTTTAGTTAGTTATTATACCATCCAGAGCAGGTAACCTCCCAGCCACTCAGTCTAGAACAGGCCGCTAACAGTTCCCCAGTTTTATCTGGATTGAGCTTCAGTTTGTTGGATCTCTTCCAGTCCATTACTGAGCCAAGACAGTGGTCCAGCACATCTGCTGCCACACCTGCAGATGTAAAGGAGAAGTAGAGCTGTGTGTCATCAGCATATTGAAGACAATGTACTCCAAACTTCTTGATAACTCCACTCAGTGGTCTCATGTAGATGTTTAATAGCATAAAATTGAACCCTGAGGAACCCCACATTGAAGGCTCCATGGGGCCACAGAACACTCCCCAAGCATCACCCTCTGGAAACATCCATCCAAGTAGGACTGGAAGCACCACAAAGCAGTGGAGTGGTGGTTAGATTGTCAGACTAGGACCTAGGAGAGTTTCAGCCATGAATCTCACTGGGTGACTTTCGACTAGTCACTGCTTTCTCCCAGCCTAACCCACCTCATAGGGTTGCTGTGAGAAGTAAATGAGAAGAACCACGTACACTACATTGTAGTCTTTGGGGGAGGGGGAATATGTGGTATAAATGCAATCAATCATCATACGCGTTCAATGGTGATGTGGGTACTCCAGAAAATGTTGGATCTGAATATTATTCTGCCTTCAGTCACTAGGGATATGATTTATCAAGTTCCTTTGACCTTATATTTAAAACTCAAACTTAAAACACTATAAAAATGAATGTTTTACAAATTGTATAAATATTTCAAAAGGTTTTCCAACAGCCAGAAGAGGTGGGAAACATCTGACATGGGGGGGGTGCAGGGGAAAATCGATAAATTGCACTTAACGTTATGTAGAAAGAAATTCAAAGCTCTGCTTTGAAATTATTTGTGTTTGGGATACTTGTAGATATTTTAAGATGGGCTACTCAATAGTGTATAACTTCTCCTTGAAGTTATTTAGGTTTCAGTAGGAAAATGGAAGGTGCAGAAAGCCGTCTTCTTAAGTAATATGTGCTTCCTGTGGATAGTCTGCTGGGTGAGGGGGGAGTTTAAAAGTTTAATTGCAAATGGTATTTTTAGATCCCAGTTACTCAAATTGACTTGAACTGTGTTTACAGATGGTTACTAATTTTATGAAACAATGCATTTCTAAAAGGAGAACATTTTTCTGTGGGAAGAATATAACAGTGGAAAATATTGTTTGCTAACAATTCCCAAACTAGTTCTCATGAGAGAACTGCTGGCATGCCTCAAAAAAGAGAAAAAATAATAATTAAATAGCTAAGTGCTCCTATTAAACAAAAATTACGTTACAGTTTGATGGGGTCAGTATAGATGATGTCCTGAATCCTTTTCAATTTCCTGGGTGTAGTGCCCAGTGATGGTTAGAATCTAATAGAGGATTATGTTGCTGAGCTAGTAAGACAAGTTTATTTGTAAGACCTTGGCTGGCCTCTTAAGGGTCCTCATTAGCTCCCAAAAGAGTGAGATGTGTTTCAAGAGCTATGCTGCATCTCTGCGTGATTTGCTGTCCTCATCTTGCTCAGCTCCCTTCATTGAGGACTGGTTGTTCTGCTGTGTTTTCATCAGGTATGTATTATCAGATCAATCGGTTGTCTGTCTCTGCAAGAGTTTCTGCTGTAGGCTTGCATCTTCAAGTATAGTTGCTGAAAACCACAGGAGGAGAGAGTGCACTTGTGGTCAGATCCTGCTCGCTGGTTTCCCATGGGCATCTGATCGGCTCCTGCGAGAACTGGATGCTGGACAAGGTGGGCCATTGGCCTGATCCGGTTGGTTGTTCTTATGTGCTTATGCTCTTAAGGCAGAGCTGATGCCATAACTATTTTAGTTCTGGGTACAATTGGTACCCAGAGCTTCCAGGTCCATTCATTTCCATATCAGTAGGGCTGGGAAGACTCATTTCTGAAACACAGAATTGGAAGACTTTCCAATGGTCATCTAGTCCAACTTAGGGTTACCAGATGGGGGACAGTCCCCGGATTCACCAATCTGTCCCTGGACAAAATCTGTCCCCGGAATGTCCCCGGTTTTTAATTAATGTCCCCGGATTTATGCCTGGGGACTTCTGGCGAGGCAACATGGTGGACGCCATGGCAGCGAGCAGCACTGGAGGTCCTGGACACGTCAAAGTTCCAGCCAGCCAATCCACTGGCGGGGGGGGGCTATTTAAACCGAGGCGCGAGCCAGAGAGCTTCTTTCTGGCTTGCTTCCTCGATCAGCGCTCGCCCTGAACTCGCACAGAGCTGCCTGCAGCAGAAGAGCCCACGGCGCTCTTCTGCTGAGGGCTCTGTGCACCCGAGTTGGGGGGGGGAGTGCTTAGGCGGTGAAGAAGAGGATGAGAAGCATAGAAAAGGGCTGTGCCGCGTTGTGTGAGAGAGTGACGGAGCGTGGCGGCGGCTTCTCACGGGAACAAAGAGGCGCGAAAACGAAGGCTGAGGGGGGAATGGGGGGGGGGAGGAAGATAGGCAGGCTCCTTTGCTTTCTCTGCCTCCTCTCCCTCCAACGGCCACTGTGGACATGGTGAGTTTAATGGGGGGCAAGGCAGGTGCTGCAGCGCCCCTTGTCCCCAGCAGTGCCACGCTGCCTTCCCGCCAGGAGTGGGGCGCAGGGGGCTGGGGATTGAAATGTTCCTGGGAGATAGAGCCTCCCTCCCTCTTGTGAGGAGGGCTGTGTGTGAGTCCACTGTTTGTCCACCTCTGGTAACAGGACACTACCACCACCAGTTAAATCTCCATCTCTCTCCCCCACCACCTCCAACCTCTTTTTTTTGGCATTTGTGTGCTTGTAGATGGGCTTCTCCGCCTGCCTTGTGTTGAGGTGTGCGACCAACAACTTTGGGGTCCCCCCCCTAAAAAAAGGTCAAGAACTCCGGGGAACCCTTTCCTAAAATAAAGCATGAATTATTATTTTTTTAAGTGTCCACAGATTCCTTGAAAAAAATCTAGTAACCATAGTCCAACTCCCTGCAATGCAGGAGTTACAGCTAAAGCATCCCTGACAGGTGGCCATCCAACCTCTCTTTAAAAACCTCCAATGAAGGAGAGTCCACCGCCTTTTGAGGCAGTCCGTTCCATTGTCGAATGGCTCTTGCCATCAGAAATTTCTTCCTGATGTTTAGTTAGAATCTTCTTTTTTTCCATTTGAACCCATTGGTTTGGGTCCTGCCTTGTGGGGTAGAAGAACACAAGCTTGCTCTGTTTTCCATGGGACAGCCCTTCAGATAAGGTGGACACCATACCACATCGCAGTCTTCTCCCTGGAGAGCTTCTGCCAGTCATTGGGCTTCACGGAGCCATGGTGTGAAGGCAGCACCCTACATTTCTAAGTACACCCTCCTATTTAATTTAAAGAAGTGTGTGTCCCAGTTTTCAGTTGCTTGGGGAATTCTGACAATTGCTTGGGGAATGTGCACGTGCATTGATAAATAAGGGAATTATCTGCCCATTGCCTAGCAAATAGTAAATTTCTGCTCCAAATCCAGCAACATAACTTCTCGACTACTGTAACACATTCTAATGGGGCTGCCTTTGAAAAGTGCCCAGAAACTCCAACTGGCTCAGAGAGCTGTAGCCAGACTGTTGACTTTGGCTGGTTATAGGAAGTAGATGAGTCCCTTGCTGCAATTTAAAGGGCTGGTTATGAGCTATAAAGCCCTAAGAGGCTTAGGTCCAGACTCTGGAAAACTGTATTCCCTCATATGAATCTGCCTGAGCTTTGAAATCTTTGGAGGAGGCCTTTCTCTCTGTCCCACCCCCTCCCCTCACAGGCACAATTGGTGGGGATGTGGGACAGAGCCTTCTTGGTGGCTGCTCCGTGGCAACTTAGGAACTCCTTTCTTAAAGAAGCCAGACTTGCTCCTTCCTGGCTGTCCTTGTGCCAGCTGGTGAACACCGTTTTATTCTGACAGGACTTTGGGAATTGGCTGCTTTTAATGAAAGAATTGGTGCTGTGATGTTATGTGCATTTTAATAGACTTGCTTTATACTTTATTGTTTTAATTTGATTAGAGTTCAGTTACTTTTAAACTATTATGTTTTATATCTTTTTAGCTTTTTGTATTTTATCTGTGTTTGTTTAAAATTGCGTCAGATGCTTTAAGTTGCAGTGTGGGGAAAAGGTGGGATAAAAATAAATATAATTTTTATTATTATTATTTCCTGCAGGTAAAAGACACGGTTTACTAATAGTACTATACTATAGTAATACTATTATTACTGTACCATGCCTTTTTCCTATATAGGGACTCATTACCATAAAACCACCCCCCTCATTAAAAACAGGCAGTTCCCCAAAGCCTGTTGGAATAAGAAGGTTTTCACCAGCCAATGGAAGAACAAAGCAAGACTAGCTTTGCCAGGAAGTGAGTTCCAAAGGTACTCCCTTATTGCACAAACAGGGTTCTGTTAACTGGAGGGCCCAACCCACTCACTTTGATGGAAGCAGGTCCACATGCACAAAGCTTGCTGCTCACACATTTCTGCTTAATCAGTCAGTCAGAGTGAATGGGTTGCCCTTACACAAAGCTCCACCTGGTCTATGGAGCCACCTGTAGGCCTTCTCGCCATGGCAGCTGTACCTTTGCCTACAAACTTCACCACGATGCAGTCGAGACTGCTCTGATTCTCGCTGCTGTGAAACAACCTTTTCTCCCCATGACTTGTGGTGGGTAAGTAATTCTACACCAGATAAACCCAGCAGGGAAGTGCACTTTCTGTTTTCATTCTGTCCCCCCCCTGCCTCGTTTTGCTCCTATTTATTCAAAGGCATTTCATCACATCAGGCTTAAAAGTCAAGCGTGCGCTGTTTATTTTGGCATTACTAGTTACCAGCTCACATTGGAATTTAATTGCCTCAAATTAGCTATGTTTGGGACAGGAGGAGAAGGGATCTCTCAGGATTGTCATGGGAAAGCGAGGAGCAGATCGTGATGGCATGAATTTCCCACACCCTGCCTCTTAGAATTTTAGTACTTTAGGCTGTGAATGAGCTTCAGGGCCGAGTGGGGATTAGAAAACTGGTTTCTCCCAAGTCCTAGTGTGATATTCTACCCACTACAGTGGTACCTGGGGTTACATATGCTTCAGGTTACATATGCTTCAGGTTAAGACTCCGCTAACCCAGAAATATTACCTTGGGTTAAGAACTTTGCTTCAGGATGAGAACAGAAATCGGGCTCCGGCAGCATGGCAGCAGCGGGAGGCCCCATTAGCTAAAGTGGTGCTTCAAGTTAAGAACAGTTTCAGGTTAAGAACGGACCTCCGGAATGAATTAAGTATTTAACCTGAGGTACCACTGTATATCATGTTGACTCCATTGACCCCCACTGACACATATTGCTTGATTACAGTTGTGTAGCATGAATTGCCAGCACCTGGGGCAGGGCAAGTGGGAAGCTGGAGTGCATGCCAGGGGTGGGGCCTTCCCCTCTCAGGCACTTTCCTGCCTCCCTCCCTACTTGGTGGGCTGTGGCAGTGGCGGTACACTCCTGCTCCCTCCCTCTTGGCCACGCCAGGCAGCACACTGGTAGCAGTCAGTGGCAAGGTGCAGGTATGGAGGGCAGACCGCGCACCCATGCTGGCTGAGCAAGCCCTCGCCTCTCGGCCAGCCCAGGCAGACATCCAAGGAAAAGGAGGCACCACCCAGCCCCAAAGGGCGAAGGCCCAGCCCGGGTGTGAACTGTCTCCCACAGCTCTGGAAGGAGCACAGCAGGGAGCCTGTTGTGGAGGCGTCTGGTTGCGCCTCTCATGATTTTGCCCCCCTGCTACACTACTGCTTGTTTACGATGCTTAAATCTCACCTCCTGCCAGCCTTCTCCTCCACCCCATATTTGTGGCACGCATCTAACAGCACTTGATGTATCAGGCTGAAGCTAGGTCCGCAGACACGTGTTGTGTTGCTTGGAAGAATTCAAAGTGGTGCATGTTGCTGCTACCACTGGAACCTTTCAGTTGTTTGCTGTCTCCTCTCTCCTTCCAAAGGTGGCTTAAGAATTAAAATTCACAATGTAAAACTGAGTGGAAAGGTGAGCTTGCGGTCTGTGGGCCTGAAACCTTGTCTGAAATCCTGGAGAGCTGCTGCCAGCCAGGACAGACAGTGCTAAGGTAGAGAGACCAGTGGTTTGATTCAATATTAGGCAGCTTCCCATTTCATTCAGCTCCTTTTCTTTTTAAAACCGTAAGGACTAGAATTTTGATCTGTTTCTATGGGAAAGAGCTGTTTCTCCAGTGCCTTGCATGCATAAGGTCCCAGCTTCAATTCTCAATGGCACCTTCTGGTAGAAATCCCCTGCCCCAGAAACCCTGGGGAGCTGCTGTCAGTCAGTGTTGAGACAGTCTTTAGCTAGATTGACCTACAGGTTGAAGAAAGTGTCTTCTCACCATAATGTGACCCCTGACATTATTGTGGTATTCCTTTCTGTTTTGGAAGCACTTGATTCTGCTGTCAGTGGTGCTGTAAAAAGGGCGAGTCATCTCATTCAGTGATGTTGCAAGGAGCAGCAGCACTGTGTATTTTTACCTCCTCTTTGCAATGCTGAGCTTCTCTGCACAAGCTCAGTGCTGCAATAGTTGGGAAATCGCCTCCTCTTCTCTTCAGACTGTGCTACCAGGAGTAGTAGATATTCTTGGAGGTGGCCTCATAAGAGGGTAAAAAGAGCCTGCTGGATTAGGCCAGTCCAGCATCCTTTTCTCGCAGTGCCTCTTTTGAGAAAACAGTAAGCAAGAGCCCTCTCCCCTCTTGTGGTTTCCAACAGCTGGTATTCAGAAGCATTGCTACCTCCAACGATGGAGGCAGAGCATAGCTATCAAGGCTAGTAGCCATCAATAGCCCTCTCCTCCTGCATGAACTTGTCTAAGCCTCTTTTAAAGCCATCCACATTATTGGCAGTCACTGCCTTTCCATTTTCTCTCCCTCCACCCCCATCTCATTTTGGGGAAGTTTATCCTTTTGACATAAAATCTGACCCCATTGACCACTTGGCCACTCAGATGCATATTTAATTGAACAGCACTGTGGTCACTGCTACCAATTGGATTGACAGCACTTATTGCACCAGGTCCTTTAGCTGTGATTACTGCATTGCAGGGTATTGGACTAGAGGACCCTGTGGGATGCCTCCCAGCCTTAAAATTCTATCATCCTATATGTCCATCAGGTACTTGATCAAGAAGATTTGGCGGTTACATATTAGAAGCTGGGGGTAGTAGCGCTGTGCTTCTTGATGTATAAACAATTCATATCCCATCTGCTTTCAAAACACGAATGCAAGGTGGCTTACAGCCGCCATAAAGCCTCAAACAATATGAGCACGAAACCTATTAAGCCCACACCATAATAAATCACCAATTAACAACAGGAGCAGAAATCCTTTCAAGTAGCAAGAGGGTGTAATAACAGGCAAGGCCGCTGTAGCTTTCTGAAACCTGGGATGGGTCTTCCGTGAGTTAAATCACAAAATGAGAATCTGCCCACCTTTTTTCTGTTTGCATGAATGTGTGAAACTATCCTATTCCTGACCCCCACCCCCAGCTGACTGGAATGAGATTTGGAAGACGGGCAGCTTTCAGATTGCAAAAGGCAGTTTACAGTTTCTATTGTGGATAATACATTTTTCAATAAATGTGAGCAAACATTGGGTTACAAGGATTTTTTTTTAAAGCCAAGCAGTTTTTGATTAGATTCTCCTCCTAATTGCCTTTTTATTTGGTCAGGAAAGGGCACTGGTAGATATTAATTATAAACCTCAGGTCTCAGCCAACTGTTTCCTTTCTCACACTAGGGACAAGCAATCCCAGGAGTGTCGTGGGATGAGAATTCTCACACTCTCTAGCTCCTGCAAATTGGTGTAAAGAGAGAGAATTTACACATATACATTGCCTCAGAGAGAGGAGAGTCCAGGGACAGAAATGAGTTGGCTTTGTTTGCCCTTGTACAGCCTGCTGCAGCCTTTCCCAATCTGATGCCCTCCATGTTTTTGGACTCCAGAGCCCCCCAGCCCCCAGCCAGCATGGCTGTTTGATGCTGGGAGCTGTAGTACAAAGAATCTGGGGGGCACCAGCTTGCTAGAGGCTATCTTGTCCTTAAACAACTGTGTCTAGTTCTGGAGACAACAAGTTTAAAAATCTCCAGGGAAGGATAGTCCACCACCTCTCGTGAGAGTCTGTTCCACTGTCAAATGGCTCTTACCACCATAAAGTTCTTCCTCATGTTTAGTCAGAATCTCCTTTCTTGTACCTTGAATTTGTTGGTTTGAGTCCTACCCTCCAGAAAACAAGCTTACTCCACCTTCCACGTGAAAACCCTTCAGATATTTGAAGATCATATTTCCTCTCGGTCTCCTCTTTTCAAAGTTAAAGATATCCAACTCCCTCAACCATTCCTCCTAAGGCTTGGTTCCCAGACCCTTGATCATCTTGGTTGCCCTCCTCTGCACATTCTATGATTCTGTGTTCCAAGTGGTCAATTCTCTTCCTAAATTGTAATGCTCAGAACACAGGACCTCCAGTGGGGTAGACCGGTGGGGTCTACCCAAGGCAGAATAAATGATACTATGACTTCCTTTGATCTGGATACTGGACTTCTGTTGATGCAGCCTGTCACCACACTAGCTTTTTATTGCTGCTGCATGACACTGTTGACTCATGTTAAGCTCTTGGCATGCTAAGACCCTGAGATCCTAGGGCCCCACAATGATGATGGAGAATTTTGAAAGGAAATTCTGCTTCTTTTCCTTGAGGGATGAGAAACATAAAAATATCTCAGAAATGCAGTGTCTTTTGGTACTTTTTGTACCCAAGGCTCTAGCTTGTCACAATGCTTGAAAGGTCACTAACATGAATTTGCTTCTAGGTGTTCTCTTTAACATGTAGATGTTGGTAAGGGCACAGCAAGTGTGCATTTTGTGTGGGGTGGAGAGGATGAGCAAATGGCCCTAATGAGGGCTGGAAAAAGAGGAAGATGCCTCGGTCCTGTATACCTGAAGTAACATCTCCATCCCCATCGTTCGTTCCACCTCCGAGGGCCTTCTGGTGGTTCCCTCACTGTGAGAAGTGCAGTTCCAGTGAACCAGGTAGAGGCCCTTCTAGTCATGCCTGCCTTGTAGAATGCCCTCCTGCCAGATGTCAAAGAGATATAGGACTTATAGAAGACATCTGAATGTAGCCCTGTATGTAAAGGTAAAGGACCCCTGACAGCTAAGTCCAGTTGCGAACGACTCTGGGGTTGCGGCGCTCATCTCGCTTTACAGGCCGAGGGAGCCAGTGTTTGTCCGCAGACAGTTTTTTCCAGGTCATGTGGCCAGCATGGAAGTTTTTAATGCATGATGTTTTACTGTGTTTCTATAATTTGCTGGAAGTCGTCCAAAATGGGTGGCATATAGATAAACTAACAACAACAACAACAACAACAAGAGATCTTTCTGGACTGTGGTCTATTTTTTTTAACAGCTGACCTTCCTGAGTATTTCTGGACCCTGCAGTGGCTGCACAATATGTTGTGGACTCTGACAATGTAATGTGGGATTCGTCTAACAGCTACTAGGGCGGCAAAACACTACCATCTTCCTGTTCCAAATACTGTTGTTCTGAATTGCAAATAAGTGCAATTCCTCTTCTCCAAAGTGATCTCATTTATCTAGTCAGCACACAGGGAAGGATGTAATGGAAGGACGTGCATGTAATGTATTTCTGAGATCATTTTTGGGACTGAGATTGAGAGCAGCAGCTCATGGGAAAGCAGCTGGGAAAGGTGGCCTGCAGCTTGTGTAAAAAGAGCCTTCAAGACTGGGGTGGGGAAAATAAAGGGATAGAGTAGGGTTCAAATACCCAGCTCAACCATGAAGCTCACTGGATGTGACCTTTGGGGCTGGTCACTCCCTCTCTCAACCTGCCTCACAGGGTTGCTGTACTTTTATCTACACACGTTTTCAGCTTTTCTTCTTAAAACATCTTGTTCCCCATCCCCCCGAAAAACCTGCCTCTTTCTCCCTCCACCAGTAAGTATAAAAACATTTTAAATGACTATCCCAACAAATTCAAATACTTCCGGAAGTAAATAATCACAGTTGTATATGGAAGCATAAGACTAAAACACGTACTGAAATATTGTTTAAATGAATGAATAAATTTCAACAAGATAAGTTTAATTGTATCCCTGATGGTTAATACAAATTTATATGAAAAGTTTTTTTTTTAAGGCCAAACCTTCCCATCTTCTGCAGTTCCTGCAATGAAGCATCTGATTCTAAGCGTTTGTGCAGAAGAGCATATGGAGATCCCTATCACCCTTTGCAGACTGCATTACCTCCTCATTCTTTGTAATGAGGAAGACACACCTTGAGTGCGTTGTGCAAATCTTGATGTGCTTGCAAGGAAGAAATCCAAAACGCTTCTGGAATATCCATAATGGAATGCTTCCATAGATCCATGAAAGAATATCTGTACTGGATTTTGTGCGACATTCAGACTTCTCTTTCTGAAGCTTTCCAAGTGGTATAACCGTACTCCCTTAGGTCCTGTGCTAGCATTGCAAAACCTTCAGGATTGTGGTCTCGTTATGGCATTGCATCGCATGCCAGAACAGTTCTGCAATATATGCAACAGCTTGCCCCACTCCCTTAATCCTGATGGTTGTGAAGAGATAAGGAATTTGGACAGAGGTGCATCTGCCAAACAGAGTAAACAAGTGCAATATTCAGCAATGTTTAACATTAGGCCCAAGAAGTGCTACAACTTTGTTTAAAAACTTCTGTTTCATGAACCAGGCAAGCCTTTATGTAGTTTCTATGAATCTTTTGGCAAGCGATCAGTCCTGGAATTTGAATCTTGAATGAGTTGCAAGAATAAACACCTTAAGGGGGGAAAGAAGAACTGGTGTAGCATTTTGAATGTTAGACTAGCACCTGGGAGACCAGGTTTCACTTTCCTTCTCAGTCATGAAGCCCATCAGGCTTCGCCTAACCTTCCTCACAGGGTGGTTGTGAGGATAAAAAGTGGGGGTGGTGAACAATGTACTTTATGCTGAGCTCCTTTGAAGAAATCTGAGATATGAATGAAACATTAAACATAAGATTGCAGTTCCATTTGAGTATGCCAAGTAGCCATGGAATGTAGAGGAAGATAATTGAAAAGAAAGTCGGGTGGGAGGGAAGGAGCAGAATCTCTTGCGTTGTGGGGAAATGGCTGCCTAGAATCCGGACCAGGGACTCTGCTTTTTGAAGGAAGGACACACTACAACATTTGTTTTGCAGGACTCACACTTTGTAATTTTATTTTATTTTATTTTATTTTATTTTTAAACTAGATAGCAACTTTTAAAACTTGTGGGAAGTAATCAGACTGGAGTTAGGGTTTCTTGTGCCAGTGCTTCTCAAATGTTATGAGATTATCCCAGATCCTGCAAACCCCACCCAGTTTTGGAATCTTGCTGTGTGTAAACATTGCAGGGGGGTTGGACTAGATGACCCTTAGGGTCGCTTCTAACTATTATTATACAATTCTATAAATGCAATAAGTAAGTAAGTCTATCTGTCAGTCAAATGCATTGGGAGAGCAGCAGGCTGCCAAAGGCTGGTCTACCCTGCAGCTCTCTTTTTTATTTTTATGAACAGCAGTGTGTGTGTGTGTGTGTGTGTGTGTGTGTGTGTGTGTGTGTGTGTGTGTAAGTAATCATAGAATTGTAGAGTTGGAAGGGACCACAAGAGTCATCTAGTCCAACCCTCTGCATTGCAGATTTTTCCCCCAATGTGAGGCTTGAACCCACAACCCTGAGATTAAGAGTCTCATGCTCTACCCACACGTGTCAAAAAATCTACTGAAGACAAATGAAGCCTAATGGTAGAGCTTTTTATACAATTATTATCTCCTTTGTATCCCACCTCCCTTCCAAGGAGCTGAAGGTGTGGTGCACATGGTTCTCCACCTCACCATTTCATCCAGACAACAACTCTGTGAGGTAGGTTAAGCTGTCACTCAGTTGAGCTTCATGGCTGAGGGGGGATTTAACTGTCAGCTCCCAGGTCATAGCCTGGTATTGTAATCACTGTGCCACACCAGCAGTTGGTGGGTGTTGTTGCAGACAGCGTTCTCTTGCCATGTTGTCAAAGGGGGCCCCACCATCACCAGGGACTAGAAACTTGCAAAATATCCCATATCAAGTAAGTACCCATTGTTTTTGTTTCTTCATGCCTAGGTAGTTTAGAAAGGAAAATATTACTTGAAGTAAAAACATCCCAATGAGCAGGCTCTTTTTTGGACATTCTGTGTTTTCTGTTTTCTCTCCTCCCATTACTAGAAGAACAACCACAGAGTATCCCGAAGGCAAGGAAAATGATTAAAGTAAGTTAAATTGGCCAGAGGAGAATCCTGTAGTTTCTTGCATGGGAAAGTGTGTAAGAGAGGATTGTGCTTTACCCAACTGGTTTGACTCCTTGCATTAAATATTACTTGATCCGCCCACTCAAGGCAGTTTGAGGCTTGCTCGAGGCACAGCTAATAATATCCCAGGCTCCAGATAGCATTTAGCCCTCTCCGCTCCGTGATGCGTACTGATTTGAACACGATACTCTCTGCCCACCTGTATGACCCTTGTGACTAGGATAAGGTTACCAGAGATCCCTGTTTCCTGGGGACAGTCCCTGGATTTACAAATCAGTCCCCAGACAAAATTCTGTCATTCCTACTGAAGTTGAAAAGTGTCCCCAGATTCATTGAAAAAAATCTCGTAACCTTAGCCTAGGAGTCCAGGCCCACAAGAAGAAGAAGAAGAGGAGGAGGAGGAGTTTGGATTTGATATCCCGCTTTATCACTACCCGAAGGAGTCTCAAAGCGGCTAACATTCTCCTTTCCCTTCCTCCCCCACAACAAACACTCTGTGAGGTGAGTAGGGCTGAGAGACTTCAAAGAAGTGTGACTGGCCCAAGGTCACCCAGCAGCTGCATGTGGAGGAGCGGGGAAGCAACAGGTCTATGATTTGTTAGCTGAGATTCCTGCATTGCTGTGAACTGGACTAGGTGACTCTTTGTGCTCCTTCCATCTCTATAATGCAATGCTGTGAGACCCTGGGACCCTTTAGCTCGGTTGCAAACCTCTTTGAGTGTGGTGTGCTTGAAAGCTCTCCAACCTCACTAGGGTCAGGAAGGTTCTGGGGTGTGTGGCCCAACTGGACTATATATTTTAAGTAGTATCATACCACTTTAAACAACCATGGCTTCCTCTAAAACATCCTGGGGTTTGTAGTTTGTTGAGGATAGTTAGAGTTGTTAGGAGACCCCCTCCCCCAATTCCTTCCCCAAGTCAGCAATTTCAAAAGTGGTTTAACACTTAACATATTTGTCTGGTTAGCCAGTTCCTGGATAGGGACAGCTGGGCCACTGTAGGACATGCACTGGTAACCTCAAAGCTGGATTACTGCAATGAGCTCTATGTGGGGCTGCCCTTGGGCCCATTTAGAAGCTCCAGCTGGGGCAGAATGCTGCAGCCAGATTGCTGATGGGAGCTTCAGGCTGAGGACAATTGATGCCATCTTTGAAACAGCTGCACTGGCTGCCCATCTCTTACCGAGCTAGGCTAAAGTTCCTTGTATTAAGTTACAAAGACCTGAACATCGTAGGCCCAGGGATTGCCTGAACCCTCATCCCCCAGCTTGAGATCATTTGCAGGAGCATCGCTGGTCAATCTCTAAGTTGGCGAGGCTCATTTGACAAGTACCAATTGATCAGTTTGACATCAATATCAGGAAAGGTTCTAGAACAGATCATTAAACGGTGGGTCTGTGAGCATCAAGAAAAGGAAGCTGTGATTACTAAGACCCAGCATGGGTTTCTCAAAAACAAGTCATGCCAAACAAATCTCATCTTTTTTTTCTTTTTGTTTGACAAAGTTACTTTCCTCTCCATTGGTTTCCAGCCACTGCTATTTTGAAGCATGAGGCAGACCATAACCATCATAGCTAGCAGTCGTTGATAGCTAGATATGTCCACGGTAGGATGTGAAAGAGGTTTGTAAAATTGTGCATTATTTGAATAGGAAGTTTTTCTAAAGTTGCAACTACAGTATATGAGTGTTTCCTTAGTTAGTTTTTGTGTGTTTGTGTGTGTGTGTCCCGCTATTCTCCAGCCTCGAGGACTTTTATCTTGTGTATCAGTTGATTTTTTTATTTTAGAGGGAGGTGGTCTTCAGGCTAAACAGAAAAAGCTTTTTAGGTTCATCTTTTCCAGGCAGGGCATAATTAGCTGGCAGAATCCTTAGTCACAACATATTAATTACATGATTGCATTTGTGACTCACTTCCTCCGAAACATCTCATAGAAATTTAACAGCAAAAAAAATCTGAAAAGCACTTCAATATATGAAAAGGATTTTGAATCCAAAACAGACACATTCTGGGGTAAAAGAAAATATCCACTTAAAGAGCTTGTTGGGGGGAAAGGATTCAGGAAGCAACAGCGAGATAATCAAGATGACTCTTGCCTGATATGTAAAAGGAGGGAGTTGTGGCATGCTGTGGGTTGCTGGCACCCAGGGCAGGGCAAGTGTTGCGGCCCCCTGGTGGACTGGGCAGATGGGGGGCACACACAGAGCCCACATGGCTGCCAGCGCTGGTGGTCACACACCTTTTTAGCTTGTGAGGTCACTTAGGCTGAGAGTGAGTGGCCAAGGTCAGAAATCTTAGGCACTGCAAACCAAATGGGGTAAAAATAATAATGATGCATTTGTTGAGATAAAAAACTCAACCTGGGAAGACAGTTATTTATGCTTCTTAAAACACTTGCTGAGTTTTGAACTTCCATGTTCCAATTCTGGATCAAGTGACCATGTTCAGTAACATTGGGAACCCAATAAATAATTGAGATTTATTATCACATTGGTTTGGGTGGGAAGATATGGGAAACCCATGATGACATCTTGGATCAGCCTTGAATCTCAGAGTAGAACTGAATGTTACTGAAATGTCTTATTGGTCCTGTTTTTTGCTAGATTTTATTGCCGAGCTGTTTGATAATTAACAGTTTTGTGTTTTCATGTTAGCTGCCATGGTGGGATTAAAAATATGCTAACTAACTACGGGCGTGTGGGGGAACTGTAGGTGTAATGGCAATTGGTCTACTTATTAAGACCTTAAGATGTATTGATGTTATTATTAATTTGCATTCATATACCACATTTTTCTCTCCAAGGTTGCTTCTTTCTTCATCTTTGGCTGT
Organism: Podarcis bocagei; assembly: GCF_964188305.1. NCBI lineage: Eukaryota > Metazoa > Chordata > Lepidosauria > Squamata > Lacertidae > Podarcis > Podarcis bocagei. The sequence continues at coordinate 21,528,154 of NC_138140.1, forward strand.
CACTCGTAGCCGAGTAAGATTGCCTTCCATGAAAACGGTCTTAGCAGTGAGTCCGTAAGTGACTGTGGAGGCCAATTCTGGATCCACACGTCCTTCCACAGTGGGGACATAGGTTTCTGGGGGGGAGTTGATCATGTTGAGGGTTTGCCAAATGTGCCTTCCTCTTGGTTCTTCCCCTCTTCATTTAATCCCCACAACAACCCTGTGAGCAGCCCCACCATAGATTGGAAAGGTGCCTCTTTTACCAACAGTTCTGAGAAGATTGTGATGCCATATGGGCAGTTTGCACTGGTGTGCAGTGCCATCTGTGTAGGATTTCCATAGAACACTCCCTCATGTAAGCTAAGACTGGCTTGTATGCGGGATGGGGAAAAAACCATTATAATAATAATAATAATAATAATAATAATAATAATAATAATAATAATAATAATAATAATAATAAATTTAAAATTGGATTTTTTTAAATTTAACTTGGATTTTTAAAATAAAATGCTTTTGGAGGAAAAATCTTCCTTTAGTTTTCTATTTAAGTTACATTATAATCCAAAAGCTATTCATCAGGAAATAAGGATTTGTTTTAAGTTTTTCATGTGTGCTAAAATAAGATTATTTTTAATTGTTTAACCACATCAGTTAACAAACATGGATACATATGCTATAATGTTATTGCTTTAGTTAAATAAATTGTTAAAATTGTTATTAAGGAAATGATGATTTTTCTCCTTCCAATAAAGTACAGCAGAAAAGCTGTCCAAATATAAACAGTTAACTTATTAAACCTCACAATAATTTCATAATTATTGGTCTTTCTATTTCTAATAGTATAACCAAATCAGTAATTTTTGATATAACTGTAAAAACTACTCTAAAAATTTATTATTCCAAAAATGAAACCTTCATCTGGTTGTAAATATTAAGATTATACGAGCAAGAATGTCTTTCTGTAAAAAAATTATTTAAATCAAGTCTTACTGACTAGTGATTTAAATCAAATTCACCCTTCCTGTATGGTTTAGAAACTTCAGATGGACGTAGTGCACACCATTTAGAACCTGTTACAGGCAGCAACCATTTCAGATGCATCCAATATGTGCACATATCTCACAGGACCCAGAAGTGACCCAAAACCGTCACAAAAAGGGGCAGGGGCAAAACAGGGTGTTTGCAGGCTTTTTCAACGGTGTTTCAGATATATGTGATTTCATTTAAATGCACAGTGCCTTGGAAATTAACCCCCGCACAAACAGGGAGTTGCCTGTATTTGTATGTGCAGGTCTTTCTCTCATGTGAATCCATCAAAACCAGCACTCTGGCTGAAAAGGCAACCACCATTCCTCATATTGGATGGAGTTGGGGCCAGCACACTGGGCAGCCACTAGCTGTCAAGCAACTCAGTCTCAAGTTTTAGCAGGGAGGTGCTTCCCTGCCCTCTCTGGATCAGCAGCCAGGGAAGCTTGAAACAGGTTTTGGAGGTTTGGTAGAACTCCACACATCTGACCGGAGAGCAGGGTGTCAGGCACCTGTTTGGGGGTTCTTAGGCTGTTCTTGGAATCTTCCAAGTCCTGCGGCTGCTGCAACCTCAGGCACAGGGTTTATCCAAACTTACCTTTTGCCCTGCTCTGGCGCTGTGGGTTAAACCACAGAACCTAGGACTTGCCAATCGGAAGGTCGACAGTTCGAATCCCTGCGACGGGGTGAGCTCCCCTTGCTCAGTCCCTGCTCCTGCCAACCTAGCAGTTCGAAAACACGTCAAAGTGCAAGTCGATAAATAGGTACCGCTCTGGCGGGAAGGTAAACGGCGTTTCTGTGCGCTGCTCTGGTTCGCCAGAAGCGGCTTAGTCATGCTGGCCACATGACCCGGAAGCTGTACGCCGGCTCCCTCGGCCAATAAAGCGAGATGAGCGCCGCAACCCCTGAGTCAGCCACGACTGGACCTAACGGTCAGGGGTCCCTTTACCTTACCTATCCAACCACAGGTCCATGCCTAAAAACTCCATGCCTGTATGTTGTAGTTGTTTTACCTCGAGATTTCTCTGCAGAAACCCGCTCTATAGCATTCAGTCGAAGCAAATGTCAATTCAGGTTTTCCCAATTGAGTTTTAAACAGTGGGGTTTTGCAGATAAAGCTCAGGGCAAAAAAAGAAAGAGATGTGTGTGCTTGGACACAGAGCTTTAAATTGTGGTCCTATGCCTGGAAAGAATGGAGGAAAGGTACACACACACACACACACACACACACACACATACACACACTGGGATGCTGGAAGAGTTTTTGGCTAGGATGGATTATTTTAGTTTGCCTTTTTAAGCCAACCAATTTAATTTGCACTTCCTAGACTTATGGAATTGCATGTGATTATCCTTCAGGTCTCATGCTTTTCCAAGTGGAGAAAGTGGATAGAGAAAAGTTTCCCGCCCTCTCTCTCATAACACTAGAACAGGGGTCTGCAACCTTTAAGACAAAAAGAGCCACTTGGACCAGTTTCCGAAGAAAAACAACAACCTGGGAGCCGCAAAACCATTGTGACATTTAAAGCATGCGCCGCTGCCCTCTGATCTGACAGCAGGCGGGAAGGTGACGTTGGGACGGTGCGTGACTAACGCACGCACCGCCCCCATGCGACATCACAGCCAGTACAGTGCCCGCCACAGTGGGGAGTGTCGGGGCGCTCAATGCACCTCCTCCCCTTGCTAGTATCCGCCCCGGAGCCGCGGCAAAGGTGTAAAAGAGCCACGTGCGGCTCCGGAGCCGCAGGTTGCAGACCCCTGCACTAGAACTCCTGAACATCCAACAGAGCCTCATGATGGGAGAATCAGGATGGTTTGGGGGAGTACTTCTTCATGAAGTGCAGAGTTAAAATTTTGGAACTCATTCCCACAGGTTGTGGTAGCACAGCCACCAGCTTTGGAGGCCTTGAAAGAGAACCAAACAAATACATGGAGTTGGAGGAGAACTACTAGTCAATGACAGCTAGTCATGATGGATGCTATGCTGTGCTGTCATGGTCAGAGGCAGCAGTGCTTCTGAATACCAGTTGCTGGAAACCACTGGAGGGGAAAGTGCTGTTGTGCTCAAATCCTGCCTGCAGGCTTCCCATTGGGGCATCTGGGTGGTGACTGTGATGACAGGATGTTGGACTAGGTGGACCATTGGACTGATCCAACAGGCTCTTGTGATTCTGTAAGAAGTGGCTTACAAATTTGAGTTGCTTGGATACCTCAGGGTGCCTCAGGGTTCTGTCCTCTCCCCCATGCTTTTCAACATCTACATGCGGCCGCTGGGAGAGATCATCAGGAGGTTTGGGCTGGGTGTTCATCAGTATGAGGATGATACCCAGCTCTACCTCTCTTTTAAATCAGAACCAGTGAAGGCGGTGAAGGTCCTGTGTGAGTGTCTGGAGGCGGTTGGAGGATGGATGGCGGCTAACAGATTGAGGTTGAATCGTGACAAGACAGAAGTACTGTTTTTGGGGGACAGGAGGCGGGCTGGTGTGGAGAACTCCCTGGTCCTGAATGGGGTAACTGTGCCCCTGAAGGACCAGGTGCGCAGCCTGGGAGTCATTTTGGACTCACAGCTGTCCATGGAGGCACAGGTCAAATCTGTGTCCAGGGCAGCTGTTTACCAGCTCCATCTGGTACGTAGGCTGAGACCCTATCTGCCTGCGGACTGTCTCACCAGAGTGGTGCATGCTCTGATTATCTCCCGCTTGGACTACTGCAATGCACTCTATGTGGGGCTACCTTTGAAGGTGACGCGGAAACTACAACTAATCCAGAATGCGGCAGCTAGACTGGTGACTGGGAGCGGCTGCCGAGACCATATAACACCGGTCTTGAAAGACCTGCATTGGCTCCCAGTACGTTTCCGAGCACAATTCAAAGTGTTGGTGCTGACCTTTAAAGCCCTAAACTGCCTCGGTCCAGTATACCTGAAGGAGCGTCTCCACCCCCATCATTCCGCCCGGACGCTGAGGTCCAGCGCCGAGGGCCTTCTGGCGGTTCCCTCATTGCGAGAAGCAAAGCTACAGGGAACCAGGCAGAGGGCCTTCTCGGTAGTGGCGCCCGCCCTGTGGAACGCCCTTCCAGCAGATGTCAAAGCGATAAACAACTACCTGACATTCAGGAGACATCTTAAGGCAGCCCTGTTCAGGGAAGTTTTTAACGTGCAATATTTTATTGTATTTTTGGTTTCTATGGAAGCCGCCCAGAATGGCTGGGGAGGCCCAGCCAGATGGGCGGGGTATAAATAATAAATTATTATTATTATTATTATTATTATTATTATTATTATTATTATTATTATTACCTTTTAGGTAACAAGCAACTAAGTCGTTTAACTGATGAGGATGCCTTACACCACAAATCCATATATGCTTGTGTTTGCTGGGTAACGACTCCCATCAGCCACCTGTGGGCTTTTGGCTAGAGAGAGGTTGGGGAGATGTGTTTGGGAGCTTCTTAAACACCATGCTCTTGTGAAAGGTGACATGGAAATGACCAAGTGCAGATAATGACCTCCTGTTACAATGCTGTGTTATAAGATTGATTTTAGCTCCATTAATTACAAACACCCATATTTGGAATCCCCTCCAAACTGGTGCCAAAATTTTGCAGTTGTTTTGCAGTGTGAACTCAGAATTTTGCAGTGCCCCCAAATGGAGTAATTGATACTCAACCTGTGGGATACACTCAAAAATCCAACATATCCCAATTCACCCCAAGCCAGTGCCAAAGTTTTGCAGTGGTTTTGCAGTTTAAACCCCACAGTTTTCAGCACCCCATAAAAAGTACAGTAGAACTGAATGTTTTCAGCACCCCATAAAAAGTACAGTACTGTAAGAAGCAATACATCAAACTGTGGTTACTGCAGACCAAAGTTTTGCAGTCATTTTGCATCATCCTGAAAACTGTGATCTACTCAGCATGTGGACTTCCTGGTTTCTTCAAATCCAATCCAGTTACCTCCAGAGCAATCTCCTCTTAAATTATTTCTTGAAATGTGCGTTCACGTGGGATAAGAGCTTGAGTTCAACTTGAAAGTGCAAGAAAAGAAGACTAGAAAATGTGGCAAAAGTGCTAACTCCACAATCATATTGAATAAACCCCATGTGTGAATGCAGGCATACCCACCTCATATTCCTGGCCATTCAGTTACAGATCTTAACGTCATAAACCTCAGAAACACAAGAGTTTAAATTCAAAATTATCTCAGGATAGGACGGGACTCCAATTCGGCTAAAAAGAATACCAATAAAATTATGGTTTATAATTGTTTGTTGTAAAAGTTGTTGTTATTATTTAAAATTCATTCCTTGTGTGTGGACACAGACATATGAAGTTGGCTGTGGCCAACGAAAAATTATGCCATAATAAAAACAGTTATTAAAGTCCCACAGACAATCTGATATTTATTCATGGAGATAGTGCAATGTGGGAATTTGAGTGCTGTTAACTATAGTGTCATTAACTGGGGCCCCCAGTTTGCTTTATTACTTGCTGTGCTTTTTGAGACGTGCTGCAAAAGTAGCGTTTTTGCTGCAGAACGGTGCAAAACAATTGCAAAACTTAAGCACCAGTTTCGAGTGAATTTGCCAAAGCTCTGTCTTTAGGTGATACCTATGACCCTTGGTTTAAGTATCAATTACTCAGCTGGGGGGGGGGGGGAGGCGCAGCAAAATGCTGCGAAGCTGTTGCAAAACTTTGGCACTGGTTTGGAGGGGATCCCAGATTTTGGGGTTTGCAGTTAATGAAGCTACTGGCTTCCATGAGGAAAAGCTGAAAAATTTCCCCTATTTGTAAATTCTCCTCTTGTTCCTGGGCAGAATAGACTTTTGCCTGAAGGACATCTAGTTCCCATTCAGAGGTAATTATGGAGTTAAGAGCATTTAATTGTAACTAAAAGATTTTCTCCAGCAAAGCATTATACTGCTCTCCCTTCAACTTGGTGTATGCTGCTGTGCACGCCTCAGTGACGCAGGGTAATGTTGAGGCAGCCTGAAGGAACCTCTGACTCCCTCCCCCAGCTAAGCTCTTACCTGGCCCTCCATTGCAGCTCTTTTGTTCTATTACAATTATACCCCACCTTTGTCTCCAAGGAGCTCAAGGTGGAATATGTGGTTCTCCCCCTAGACTGAGAGAGAATGTGGCTCAAGGTCAAACCCAGTGTGTTTAAAGGCAAGTGAGGATTTGAAACCTTGTCTGCAGGGTCCTAGTCTTCATTTAATCCCCACAACAACCCTGCGAGGTAGGTTAGGCTGAGAGGCAGTGGGCAGCCCAAGGTGACCCAGTGAGCTCTATGGCTGAGTGGGGATTCTCTCTCAGATCCTAGTCTGACACTCTAACCACTACACAACACTTCCTCTCTCTTGTGGCTTTATTCCAAATATTGGGTGGGAGGCAGCTTTGCTGGGTTTACTCTGTGTCAAGCTTCTCATAGCAGATGGGCCCCGAAACTGCCTGTCTAGTAAGCAACTGAAAGCCAGTCAGCTATATAAAGTGAGTCCGTGCACGTGCAATACTTTCAATTGACTTGTTATTTAACATCTCATTAAGCAATGAAATAATCTGGTGTCGAGGATGGAATGATCCCTTTTAAACAGGAGCAAATCTCAACAATGAGATGGGAAAGGGAGGCAAAATACAGATGCCACATCATTATCATTACAGTGGTACCTCGGGTTAAGTACTTAATTCATTCCGGACGTCCGTTCTTAACCTGAAACTGTTCTTAACCTGAAGTGCCACTTTAACTAATGGGGCCTCCCGCTGACGCCATGCCACCGGAGCATGATTTCTGTTCTCATCCTGAAGCAAAATTCTTAACTGGAGGTACTATTTCTAGGTTAGCCGAGTCTGTAACCTGAAGTGTATGTAACCTGAAGCGTATGTAACCCGAGGTACCACTGTATTATTTTTTAGTAATATTAACTTATTTATTGCCTGCCCTTCATTGTAAGGTCCCAGGGCGAGTTGCAGCATTAAAACCGAAATATTAAAAAACGTTTAGAACAACTAGATAGATAGATAGATAGATAGATAGATAGATAGATTCTTTATTGTCATTACACTAGTGCAACATTGCACAAGTGCAACGAAATTGGATGCCATCCCTTAAAAACAACAAAAGCAAAACAACAACAACAATCAAACAAACCACCTTCCAACCACACCCACCCCCACCCCCAAAAACTCCCAGATCTCACTATCGAGTTACAGCATTCAAAAAGGCCACAGCTCTTGGATAGAAACTGTTTTTCAGTCTATTTGTCCTTGACTTGATGTTTCTATACCTCCTGCCAGAAGGCAGTAGTGCAAACAGACTGTATCCCGGGTGAGATGGATCCTGCAGGATGTTGTTTGCTTTCCTAAGGCAACGGGAACCGTACAGTTCTTCCAAAGGTGGGAGAGGGTGACCAATAATCCTTTGGGCTGTGGTTATGACCTTCTGGAGCACCTTCCTCTCCCTAGCTGTACAACTGGAGAACCAAGCACAAATACAGTATGTAAGTATGCTCTCTATGGAGCCTCGGTAGAAGGACACCAGCAGTCTCTCACTCAGATTGTTCTTTTTTAAAAGTCTGAGGAAATAAATTCTCTGCTGGGCCTTCTTCACCAGAGCAGTGGTATTTGCGCTCCAAGTCATGCCCTGATCCATAGTCACTCCCAAAAACCTGAATTCCGCCACCCTCTCCACCCGTTCCCCGTTGATATACAAGGGCTGAATGTCCGCCTTTTTTCCCCTGTAATCCACCACCAATTCCTTGGTCTTGGCCGTATTAAGAGCCAGATTGTTCTCTCCACACCAAACACAGAGCCGCTCCACCTCGTCCCGATAGGCGGACTCATCCCCTCCTGAAATGAGCCCCACCACCGTAGTGTCATCAGCATACTTGATGATTTTGTTGCTGGAGTAGATGGCTGTACAGTCATACGTATAGAGAGCATAGAGCAGGGGACTCAACACGCAACCCTGTGGTGAGCCGGTGTTAAGGCTAAGGGCTGTGGACACATGTGACCCTACTCTAACCCTCTGAGAACGTTCTGACAAAAAATCCAAAACCCAGAGACAGGTGGAGTTGGGGAGTCCAATCGTCTCTAGCTTGGACACCAGTCTATGGGGGAGGATAGTGTTAAAAGCAGAGCTAAAATCCACAAACAGCAGCCTCACATAATTCCCCAGCTGCTCCAGATGGGACAGAGCAGCATGGAGAGTGGTGGTGATAGCGTCTTCTGTGGATCTATTTGCCCTGTATGCAAACTGGTAGTTGTCAAAAGTTGATGGAAGACAAGAAATAATATGACGGCGCACCAGTTTCTCAAAACACTTCATGATGATTGGAGTCAGTGCAACTGGTCTGTAGTCATTCAAACTACTGATTGTGGATTTTTCAGGCAGAGGGACAATAGTTGACGACTTCAGGCAGGGTGGGACAATAGACTGGTGTAAGGACTTGTTGAAGATCTTAGTAAAGACCCTCGCCAGCTGATCCGCACAGCCCTTCAACACCTTTCCAGTGATGCCATCAGGTCCAGCCGCCTTCCTCGGATTCACCATCCTCAATACTTGTCTCACCTCGTGCTCCTCTACAGTGAATGAGGGGCCCCTATGGGCTGGTGGCTGTAATACCGGCGTCTCAGGTGGCTCCTTCTCGAAGCGAGCAAAGAAGAGGTTAAGCTCCTCCGCCAGCAAAGGGTCGCCGTCGACAGCGCCAAAGTTAGGTTTGTAGTTGGTAATATGCTGAATCCCCTGCCACATCTGTCTTATGTTGTTGCTCCTTAAATTATCCTCAATCCTCTGCCTATAATCCAGTTTTGCCCGTCGAATACCCCTCTTCAAGTTTGCTCTTGCCACACTGTAAAGCTGCACCTCGCCCGACCTGAAAGCCCTGTTCCTTTCCCGCAGCAGGCACTGGACCTCTCCATTCATCCAGGGTTTTTGATTAGGATAAAACCGGATGGATTTATCTACTGTGACAGTATCTGTGCAGTGATTGATATAGCACAGAACTGCCGCCGTGTGCTCCTCCAGGTCCGAACGATCGAAAATATCCCAATTGGTTCTCTCAAAACAGTCCTGCAGCTGGTGAATAGCACCTTCAGGCCAGATTTTAACAGATTTTAATATTTTAGGAGCCCGTTTCCTGAGTGGGATATATGCTGGTACCAGGAACAGAGACATATGGTCGGACTGGCCCAAGTGTGGCATTCACTAAAATAAGATGAGTCTGGGAAAAAACCCATACACCTCAAATGTCAAAGGCCAGGGAAAAGAGGTGTATCTTCAACATCCTTGGGAAGCTGTGGAGTGAAAGTGCCAAGTACACTTCTGTGGGAAGGAAGTTCCCAAGTTTAGGGGCCACCACAGAGAAGGCCCTCTCCGCCTGGGACATTCCCACCCCAAGCTTCTGAGAGTGGAGGGCTACCAAGAGGTCCCGTCCCCCCCCCCCGATCTTTGCACCCTAGAGGGTCTGTAGGGAAAGATGTGGTCTTTCTGATATTTCAGGCCTGAGTTGTTTAGGGCTTTGAACACCAATGTGAGCACTTTCAGTTGGGCACAGAAACAAACTGGCAATGAGTGCAGCTGTTTCAGAACAAGACATGGGAATTAAATGAGATCTAAATGAAGCCCCAGCCAGGAATTTGGCCACTTATTTTGGGCCAGCTGAAGTTTCTGAGTCATCTTCAGAGTTTTCTTCACTGGAGGTTTTCAAGCAGAAATAGGATGGCTACCCATCTGGAATTCCGTAGTTGAGATTCCTGCATCACAGGGGGTTGGACTGGATGACCGTCAAGGTCTCTTTAAACTCTACAATTCTATGAATCTGTGAGTCTTCAGGGGCAGCCCCATATAGAGCACTCTGCAGTAATCCAGTCACAAGGGTTCCTTTCCCCTTTTTAAAATCAAGCTCGTTTTTGCTCTTATGCCGTTGTCTGTTACAGTGGTACCTCGGGTTAAGTACTTAATTCATTCTGGAGGTCTGTTCTTAACCTGAAACTGTTCTTAACCTAAGGTATCACGGGTGGCGCTGTGCGTAAAACCTCAGCGCCTAGGACTTGCCGATCGCACGGTCGGCGGTTCGAATCCCCGCGGCGGGGTGCGCTCCCGTTGTTCGGTCCCAGCGCCTGCCAACCTAGCAGTTCGAAAGCACCCCCGGGTGCAAGTAGATAAATAGGGACCGCTTACCAGCGGGAAGGTAAACGGTGTTCCGTGTGCTGCACTGGCTCGCCAGATGCAACTTGTCACGCTGGCCACGTGACCCGGAAGTGTCTGCGGACAGCGCTGGCTCCCGGCCTATAGAGTGAGATGAGCGCACAACCCTAGAGTCTGGCAAGACTGGCCCAAACGGGCAGGGGTACCTTTACCTTTACCACTTTAGCTGATGGGGCCTCCCGCTGCTGCTGTGCCACCGTCACGTGATTTCTGTTCTCATATTGAAGCAAAGTTCTTAACCCAAGGTACTATTTCTGGGTTAGCGGATTAAATGAGAAGGAGAGCCATGTAAACCACCTCAAGCTCCATAGAGAAAAAGGTGAACTATAAATGTAGTCCATCAATCAATAATTGCAAAGGGGCAATAGAGAATTGTTCTTTGAGTGAAACATTGTGAGCTTCTGATTGTTCAAATATCAGAATTCTTGGATTCGGGGTTAGGAATATCACTTAATGGGGCCTTCCTTAAAATTCTGTATTCCCCACGGTTCTTTGGAAGAGTCAAAGGGGTTGCATAATAAAAGTTTACATGACTCTGGGATAGCTCAGTCAGTAGAGCACGAGACTCTTAATCTCTAGGATTAAGAGAAGTTTCCAAAGTTGTTTACAAAAGACTGAAATGTATTGAAACGTGTAATCAATAGTATTGTTGTGAGTTTGGGAAGGGCCAGTCACGATGATGCCCTGAGTCCCTTCCAGTTCTTAGGGCCTTATACCCAGTGAGTTTATAATCTGACTAAGGAGTCTGTTGAACAAGTTTCTTTGTGAGGCAGTAACCTTAGTTGGCCAGTTAGATGTCCTCATCAGCATCCTAAAAGGATTAGCCAGGTCACAAGACCTGCAACTAGGTCATGGAGCCCTCAGTGCTAACAGGTAGGTCTTTGCTCCGCCCCCTCACCTAGCTGCTAGGTAGGAGAACAAGAGCCAGAGTGTGAACTGGGCTGGGCTGGAAGCAGGTTGGAAGTTGGGAGACAGAGACAGGCTTGGTCTTTGCTTGGGGCCAAAGTTGCAACCTACAGAGAAGAAATATCTGGTAGGGGGTCAGTGCTGTGAGCCCCTCTGTCCTATGCTCAGGTGCATATGTGTAAATATATGTGCATATGTGCAAATATATCCGCTTTTCCGAAAGGCCCTGCAGTCTCCATGTACCAGAGAAACTGAACCCTGGGCTCACACCAGGAAACCCTAGATTCTCTCACCACCCAGAGATTGGGATGGCATGTAACATTGTCACAGTATCCATGTGATGCCAGGATTGTTAACATTTCCTACCACCATCCTACCCCAGGGTATCTCTTTGGTCATCATGCTGGGACACATCTCCCACAGGTGTGTTTTAAGGCAAGCTGGCAGAGGCAGGTCTTAACCAGCTATCTCAAATCCCCATCCTGAAGTTTCCAGGGCTTTGCCAAATTGTGAGGGACCCCCACAAGATGCAACTTATTGGTTCCACTGATGCAGAAACTGCCAGTGTTTCTGTGTCCTAGATAAAGACAAGTATTTCCAGATCCAGTTAATACAGTTGTTGCAGGTACTTGCGAAAGTATAAATTAGGATAAGTAGTGATGAAATGGCAATGGCGAAATGTGGCTCTATTAGAAATACCTTGCTCTCCATAACCAATACCGTAACTGAAGGAGCATTTCCCCTCAAGGGGTGGTGCGTTAATCTTGTGTAAACAACATGTAAAATGCAAATGGATGGCCTCTTGGCAGCTGTATGCTTTTTCTACCATGAAGTAGAAAGGCAGGCTCCTTTGGTCTCAAGGAACAAGAAGCTTGGCAGCTGCCTCAGGGCAACGATTTCAAAATAGTGAGGCAAGGCACTGCCATTGGTCTTGGAAGACTTGCAAGGGGCTCACCAGGCTGGTGCTAGTTCTGGGACAGAACCTATTCATTTATTGCATTGATATCCCAACTTTTTCTCAAAGGAGCTAAAGGTGGCATATATAGTTCTCCTCTCCATTCTGTCCTCACCACAATCCTGTGAGGTACGTTAAGCCGAGAGATGGTGACTGGCCCAAGATCGCACCCAGTGAGCTTCAAGGCTGCATGAGGATTTGAACCCTCGTCTCAGGAGTCCAAGTCCAACATTGTAACCACTATGCCACACTGCCTCTCTTACTCCGGTGTTTGTTCATGCTCTTCCTTGCTGTGAACTCAGTGAGGCAGGCTATTGACACAGTCACATTTATAGAAGGAGAAATGAAAAGTTTGAGAGATTGTAAACCTGACAGGGCCTACTTAGCAAGTTGGTACCGTATTTTTCGTCCCATAGGACGCTCCGTCCCATAGGACGAACGTAGTTTTTTGGGGGGGAAATAAAGGAAATTTTTCCCCCTTTATTTCCCCCCCAAAAGCAGGTCAGGGAAACCGAACCAGGTCGAGGAACAGCGGGATGGCGGCGCTGCGCCTCCCTGCTGTCCCCCGAGCTTGTGGGGCTGGCCCATGTCTGCCCGGCGCGAGGGGTGCTCTGCATCAGGGCGCCCCGCCCGTCGGGCGGCAGGCTGCTATCTGCAGCGTGGGGAGCTTTGCGGGGAACTCCTGCAAGGCTCCCCACACTGCGGATGTCTGCCGGGCGCGGGGGGCGCTCTGCTTCAGGGTGCCCCTCGCGCTGGGCAGCACGCTGCTATCCGCAGCGTGGGGAGCTTTGCGGGGAACTCCTGCAAGGCTCCCCACGCTGCGGATGTCTGCTGGGCGCGGGGGGCACTCTGCTTCAGGGCGCCCCTCGCGCTGGGCGGCAGGCTGCTATCCGCAGCCTAGACATCCCTGCGGGACCTCCCGCAGGGCTGCCTAGGCTGCGGATGTGTTCCCGAAGCGCCGGGCGCTCTGCTTTCAGGACGCCCGACGCTCCGGGAAGCAGGCTGCTATCCGCAGCCTAGACAGCCCTGCGGGACCTCCCACAGGGCTGCCTGGGCTGCGGATGTCTTCCTGAAGCCTGGAGAGCGAGAGGGGTCGGTGCGCACCGACCCCTCTCGCTCTCCAAGCTTCAGCAAAAGCCTGCATTCGCCCCATAGGACGCACCCAGATTTCCCCTTCATTTTTGGAGGGGAAAAAGTGTGTCCTATAGGGCGAAAAATACGTTATGTTGCTGAGCTAAGCTATGAACTAGAGCCACTCTCCTTACTGGGCTTAATGGGCATTCATCCCATGTTTTTAATATCCTGTTGGAAGCCGCTCAGAGTGGCTGAGGAGGCTTGGCCAGATGGGTAGGGTAGCTGAGGAGGCTTGGTCAGATATTCAGGGTATAAGTAATAAATTATTGTTATTATTATTATATCCACCTGAAAGAGGATACCTGGGAGGTCTTTTCAAGGCTAGTTCACATATGCATCCACATCATTCATTTACTGCAGCACCAAACCAAGACTTGTTCTCTACTGAAGCCAAGGAGCAATGGGATCAGGTGAAGTGGGAAGGATGCTTGCATGCCTGGAAGCATTTCAAGCCTGTGCTCCAAGCGCAAACTCCAATGAACCTCAAACTGGCTGCTTCGTCTCCTAGGCCCACAGCATGCAGGAAACTTCTCCTGAGGCAGCATGGTGTAGTGGTTAGAGTGTTGGACTAGGACCTGGGAGACCAGGGTTTGAATCCCCACTCAGCCATGAAGCTCACTGGGTGTGACTTTGAGGGCTAGTCACTGTCTCTCAGCTTACCAACCCACTTCACAGGGTTGTTTTGAGGATAAAATGGGGAAGGGGAGTACCATGTATACAACCTTGAGCTCTTTGTGGGGAAAGGTGGTGGAAAAAATAATGTGCAACAAATAAAATAATAAATAATATATTTCTATATTGCCCTCTGTACAGACAGAATTCACTGCCACATCAGTGGTCAGAATCAGGGAATATGGCTGTTCAGCCTGTGTGGCCAGATGGGTTCATCATGGTCAGGGTGTTTGACTAGGCCCTGAGAGACCAGGGTTCAAATCCCTTCACTCATCCATGAAGCTTGCCAGTCATTCACTCTCAGCCTAACAACAACTTCACAAGGTTGTTGTGGGAATTAAATTATGAGGGGGGAGAATGCCAGTTTCACAGTGCTCTTAATTTTCCTATCTGTGAAAAGGGTAGCTGTGTCTGCTGGAAATTGTTGCTTTTTGTTTCGTGACACCAAGTGACTGCAGGAACAACAACAACACAACCCAGATGGTTACTCCTTTTGTTTCCTCCTGTGTAAAGCCAGTCCATAATCCTGTGAGGAGAGGTAACCTCTGAAAATGTTTGCTTGGCTGTTTTCTTTGATTTGGCTCACACTTAAAGCACACACAGTCATGTGTGATAATTTGCCTGAACTTTGACTGTAGCACTGAAATTGCAGGTGCTTTCTGTTTGATGCTCCCACTCTTTGACCTAGCATCAAAGTCCAGAATTTGCAGCTTACAACTTCTTAGCATTGCTGATACGGCTGCTGATTTTTTGCCAATTCTACCCACGCACACAGCTTTTTCATTAGAGCCAGGCTGTGTCCCCAGGGAGCAAACACTTATGAATGTTATTTATTTATATATTTATTTATTTATTGCATTGGGATATGGTGGATGTGGAGCGACTCCAGGAATTCCTGGATGAGACTAATGACCCAGATCCATTGCTATCTGGGTTCAGAACTGGCTTCGGAACTGAATGAGCCTTGATGGAAAAGCAAGAGGTATTTTTGCCAAGTTTGCTGATGGTACTAAATTGTTCAGTACTGGTAAAACAAAAGGAGATTGCAAAGAGTTCCAAAAGGATCTCTCCAGATTGATTGAATGGGCAGTAAAACAGCAGATGAAGTTTTGTGTAAACAAATGTAATAGTGGTACAGGTTGGTGCAAAACAAAACATCTTAATTTCTCATATACCCTTCATGGGGTCTGAACTGGAGATGGCAGACCAGGAACAAGACCTTGGGGACATAGTGGAGAGCCTGATGAAGGCATTGACCCAGTGTGTGGCAGCCATGAAAATAGCAAATTCTATGCAAGGGATCACGAGGAAAGGAATTGAATCATAATGCCATTATACAAGGAAGAGGCAACGATAGAAGTTTATAAAATTATGCATTATCATGGAGAAAATGGATAGAGAAAGTTTTTTTCTCCCTCATGGCACTAGACCTCATGGACCTGCAATGAAGTTGAGTGTTGGAAGATTCACGACTGATAAAAGGAAGTCAACACAGTGCATGGTGAAACTATAGATCTCTCTCCCCCAGGAGGCAGTGATGGAGGCTCTTTGAATGGGTGGTTCCCATGATTGGGAAATTGGAAAGTTACCTGTTTTGGGTGGAGTTTCCCTTCCTTTGAAGGAGTGAGTGTGTAAAGTAGAATTACTCCTAGATACGCCTTTGTCCTAGATTTTGACATCTGAGGTGTGTATTTTTTTAAAACCTACTTTAAAAAAATAATGGTGGTATTTCTATTACTGTAACTGGTCTTGAAGTGTTTTTAATGCTGTGTCTTAATGTTGCACCTACCCTGAGAACCTAGAGCGAAGGGTGGGTGATAAATAAGTGATCATTATTAAGAGCCCAAGGTCACTGAGTGAATGCTACATGAGGAATTCATGCCAGCAGCAGACATGAACCTAAATTCATTTATTTTTATTTAGTCTTACTGTTTCTGATGCTGCAGTTACTCCTTGTTAACAGTTGTCGTAAAACCCAGAACATCATAAAAAAGTGATTTATAATATCAGTGAAATCAATGCCAGCAATTAAAGCATAAAAGCAGTGAGCAATAAAACGTTTTAACTGCTGTGTTCCAAACCAGTTATGCTCCTGGCCATTTAGATTCATGTTGCCAAAGGGGGGGGGGGCAGTTGGATTTCACTTGGGAAGAGTTCCACAGAGAAGGGGGCCGCCATTGGGAAGGCCTTGTTCCTGTCACTTCCCATTGGGCTATCATTGTACCATGAGCAGGGCCAGTTTCTTTTAGGGGGTGGACAATCATCATCTTGTTGGATTATTGGCTGCCCCAGCCAGCATGGTCAGTAGCCAGGATGAGAGGAGTTGCTTGCTTATTTATTTATTTATTTATTTATTTATTTATTTATTTATTTATTTTATAGCCCACTTTTTTCTCCAAAGTTGTCAAGGCAGCATACATGGTTCTCCCCGCTCCTCTTTTAACCCCCCTAAGAACAGCCCTGTGACATAGTTTAGGCTGAGAGACAGTGAGTACAGCCACCAAGGCCACAAGGTGAGCTTCATGGCCCAGTGGGGATTTGAACCCTGGTCTCTGCCAGGTCCAGTTTTGACATTCTAATCCCCACAACTACCCTGTGAGGTTGACTTATTATTCCCAGAAAACAGCACACTTAGTAGATGCTAGCATTGGGGGGAAGGGGGAAATAGCACAATGGGCATTGGGTGGGTCCCCTCTGAATACTCCAGCTGGGCACCACTGATTTACAGCAGTGCTTATGTTTCCAAATATACGAGCTCTGAATTGCTGCCTGCACCTCTTGTTTCTCGTGAAGTTAAAAGCCACAATCTTTTCTTGCCATTCAACTTGAAGAAACTCCCCACCTTGCTGTCACCTCTTAAATAAGAAATAACAACACCACCATGCTGGGGATCTACACCAAAACCCCAAACGTAGCCCCTCCGGAAGACCTGCCCAGCTCTGGGGCTGAGGAGGGGGTGTGCAGGAAAGCACTGAGCTTCACATTCTGGTCTTTACGTTTTCCTGAACGAAATAGGATGGGAGGCGGATAGCATAGGAAGTTGCCTTATACTGAGTCACAACACTGGTCCATCTAGCCCAGTATTGCCTACTCTGACTGGTAGCAGCTCTCCAGGGTCACCTTACTCCTTCAGCATCTTTTACACTGATCATTTGCAGTTAGCTGCTTACTTGAGGAGCCTGCACATTGCTAGATATTGGAGAGCTTTTCCCCTCTGGTCAGATTTAATGGCCTCCCATCCCCTGTGCTGCAACCTGGCTGAGTTCTGGACCCTCCTGGGGCCTTTGTCAGTGGCTGGCTTTTTCACCCACGTGGACATCACTAAACAAATGGTGTTTATTAAATGCACAGTAATTAGAGGATTGAACAGTGTACAAGTTGTTTAGACTGCTGGTGGTGCAATGTGAAAAAGAAGAAGTTAATAACGTTGCAATTAATTAAACTTTCATTACTTGGAATATGCTAAGAGTATTGTGTTTGTCTGCCAAGGACATTTCCGCCATTAAGTGTGTTGTTTGAGTTTTCCTGGTTTTTAAGTATACAAATTTTCTTCCCTCTGCCAATTTTGTGTGTGTGTGTGTTTTCTTTGTAATTTCCCCATTTGAAGGCTGGATTAGCTCAGTTTTTGAGCTTCATAGGCCACTCCAGATCACACACCGTTTTCCCCAACAAAGCCATCTGACATAATCCATGGCTGAATGGATCCCTCCTTCGGAGTCTGGAGGAGCATAAAAAGAGGCAGGCAGCTTAGAGCCCCGTTTAAATGTTCTTAGCTTGAAAAGAGGCCACTTGGTGAGAAGGGTTCAGTTTGACTCTCCCATCCCCAAATGTTAAATCTTGATTGTTTGTTTGTTTGTTTGTTTGTTTGTTTGCATGTACAGTATTTTATCTTCTCTCAATATTTGTTGAGAGCTTTCAAACATTGACTATGGATTATCAGGGGTTGGATTATGTTTGTGTACAAACTGAAACCTTTGCTAACCTTTTATTCCCACTGCTGTGATTTAAGCACACCAGTAGATGTAAGCCAACAGCTCAGACGTCTCCCAACATTTTGCCTACTGGATGGTTGGACTATAACTCCCATCAGCCTCAACGTAATATGGCCATCCTAGCTGGGGTTGGTAGGAATTCTTACCCAGTGCAAGCGGCAGTGTGGCATAGTGGTTAGACTGTTGGATTAAGACTCAGGCCCCAAGTATTTGAAGGGCTGCCTACTTCCCTACAGACCCTGATTGGGAAAGGGAGCCGTCTTGGTAGTTTCTCTGCCCTCTGAGGCTAGAGGCGGTAGTGGTCCAGGAAGAGAGGGCCTTCTCTGTGGTGGCCCCTAAGCTGTAAAACTGCTTCCCCACAGATGTGTGTCTGACACATTTTAAACATTGTGTTTTAATTTTGTAATATGCTCATGTGCTTAGTGTGAAGGGCAGGTATCGGGAAACAGGTGGTAAGGGAACACCCATCTACTTCAAAATAATTCAAATATCCAGGGCCTGATAAGCTGCATCCAATAGTACTAGAGGAGCTTGCAAATGAAATTCAGAGCCTCTGTCTATAATCTTTGAGAATTCTTGGAGAACAGATGAGGTCCCTGCAGACTTGAGAAGGGCTAATGTTGGCCCCATCTTCAAAAAAAAGCAGGTA
Source organism: Podarcis bocagei (assembly GCF_964188305.1). NCBI lineage: Eukaryota > Metazoa > Chordata > Lepidosauria > Squamata > Lacertidae > Podarcis > Podarcis bocagei. The sequence goes on from NC_138140.1 coordinate 21,546,675, forward strand.
ACTACCAACAGGCCATGAAAAATCCGAGAACAGATAATTAAAGTGTTCAGTCCTGGGCCCATTGTTGTTCAACATCTTTATAAACAACGTAGTTGAAGTAATTGAGGGGATGTTCAGCCAATTTGCAGATGACACAAAACTGGGAGGGATAGCTAATGCCACCGAAGACAGAATCGGGATTCAAAATAACCTTAACAGATTGGAAAACTAGGCCCAAACTAACAAAATGAATTTCAATAGGGACAAATGTCAGGTTGCCCACTTAGGTAAGAAGAACCAGCTGCATGGGGTTTTTTTTTTGGGGGGGGAGGGATACCTGAGTTGCCAGTAGTACGTGTGAAAAAGATATAGGGATCTTAGTAGACTACAAACTTAACCTGAGTTAACAGGGTGATTCCGCACCAGAAAAGCTCATGCTATTCTGGGCTGCATCAACAGAAGTCTAGTGTCCTGATCAAGGGAAGTAATAGTTCCACTCCATTCTTCCTTGGTCAAACCCCACCTGGAGTCCTGTGTCCAGTTCTGTGTGCTATAATTTAAGAAGGATGTTGACAAGCTGGAACGTGTGCGGAGGAGGACAACCAAGGTGGTGAAGGGTCTGGAAACCAAGCCTTATGAGGAATGGTTGAGGGAGTTGGGCATGTTTAGCCTGGAGAAGAGGAAACTGAGTGGTGATACAATAGCCCCCTTAAAAAGGCTAAAGGTCTGTCACATGGAAGATGGAGCAAGCTTATTTTCTGCTGCTACAGAGTGTGGGCCATCTCATTGATTCTTTAGTTGCGATTCCTGCACTGCAGGGACTAAATGCCCCTCAATTTTCCTCCCAATTCTACAATTCTATTCCTTTTCTTTACAGCTCTTTTTAACCTTTCACTAGGCTTATTCAGTAAATATTGCCAGCCATAATGGTTTCATGTGGGCCGGGGAGAGTAACTTAGTTCTCTCCTCTAATAATAGGGTGCTGTTCATCAACAATAGAATCCTCTCTTGCCCCCCACCCACCCACCTACCCACGGGAAATAGAATAACATCCTGCCAAATGATCTTAAGCAAATGCTTCTCCTGTCATTCTGACAGGGCCTCTCTGGGGCACTGAAAGACGGGGATTCAAAGCTACCTCGTTACTTGCGATCTCTCAGACAACCTTTTCCTGTTCATTGCCAGCAGCGGAGTTTATAGAATTGGAGCTTGGAGTTAAATGAAATTAGAAAATATTGCGCAGGACATCCTGTTTCCTTGGGAACTGGTTACGGTTGTGAGAACAGTGGATTCAGGCCTAGGGTCTTCACCTTGGAGAGTCCAGGTAACTCTTCAGTCTCCCAGGATAACAACAGAGGCTCTGAGGCAGATGCAGCCTTGCTGGAGGTGGTTGTTTATTCCATTCCGCATGGAGCTGTGTGTGTGTGTGTGTGTGTGTGTGTGTGTGTGTGTTTTACCGCACAACAAAGCATAATAACAGATGCGAAATAAAATCAAATAAAAGTAGAGCAAAATGAGATATTTTGAGTCCAAACATATAGGAGCAGATTACCATACCAAAATTGAATTTGTGGGCATCCATTCACGATAGATGAAAGAAAAGTAGCAGGAATGGCCCCCAACCTGGATGGCTTTAAAAAGGGGTTAGACAAATTCCTGGAGAGCCAGTGTGGTGTAGTGGTTAAGAGCGGTAGATTTGTAATCTGGGGAACCGGGTTTGAGTCTCCGCTCCTCCACACGCAGCTGCTGGGTAACCTTGGGCTAGTCACACTTCTTTGAAGTCTCTCAGCCCCACTTACCTCACAGAGTATTTGTTGTGGAGGAGGAAGGGAAAGGAGAATGTTAGCCGCTTTGAGACTCCTTCGGGTTGTGATAAAGTGAGATATCAAATCCAAACTCTTCTTCTGGAGGAGGAGGAGGAGGAGGAGATGGCTATTGATGACTGCTAGCTAGGATAGCTGTGCTCTGCCTCCATAGTTGGACACAGCCATGCTTATGGGTACCAATTGCTGGATACTACAGGAAGGGAGAGGGCTCTTGGCGTCACCCAGCAGGGTTCTTTGTATGTCCCAAAGTTCCAAGTATATGTCCCAAAGTTCTCCTGTATATTATATATACTCCAGTATATCACTAAAAAGACTATCCTTTCTTGACCAAGGCATTACCTTCTTGTCTACCCTTTAACAACAACAACAATTTTTATTTATATCCCGCCCTCCCTGGCCAGAACCGGGCTCAGGGCATCTAACATCAAAATATATAATACATTAAAACATAAAATCCAGCAGTCGACTGAAATACATCTTAAAATCGGATTAAAATCTAAATAAGTTCAGATGGCTACCCACAAATTATAACTATAATTATAGGGGTTGGGAGCCTTAAGTACTCACAAGGCTCAGCTATTTGTATGAGCCAGTGAGAAGAGTTAGAGAGGCCACTTATATGCAGGATCTTGTAAAAGGAGAGGCGTCAGACTGAGCCCTGACCAAAGGCCTGGCAGAACAGCGCCATCTTGCAGGCCCTGCAGAAAGATATCAAGTCTCGCAGAGCCCTGGTTTCTTTTCATTCCACCAGACTGGGGCCAGGGCCAAATAGGTCTTGGCTCTGGTCGAGGCCAGTCTAACCTCCTTGAGGCCCAGGACCTCCAAAATATTATTACTTGTGGACCGCAAGGTCCTCCGCGGGGCATGCCAGGAGAGGCGGTCCCTTAGGTACGAGGGTCGTAGGCCGTACAGTGGTACTTCGTGTTACAGACACTTCAGGTTACAGACTCCGCTAACCCAGAAATAGTACCTCTGGTTAAGAACTTTACCTCAGGATGAGAACAGAAATCGTGTGGCAGCGGGAGGCCCCATTAGTTAAAGTGTTACCTCAGGTTAAGAACAGTTTCAGGTTAAGAATGGACCTCCAGAACAAATTAAGTTCTTAACCCGAGGTACCACTGTATAGGGCTTTAAACAGGCATAGTCAAACTCAGCCCTTCAGATGCTTTGGGACTACAACTCCCATGATCCCTAGCTAACAGGACCAGTGGTCGGGATGATGGGAATTGTAGTCTCAAAACATCTGGAGTGCTGAGTTTGCCCATGCCTGGCTTTAAAGGTTAAAACCAGCACTTTAAACCTGACCCTGTACTCCACCGGGAGCAAGTGCAGCTGGTATAGCACTGGATGAATGTGGTCCCACAGCGAGGACCTCGTAAGGAGCCTCGCTGCGGCATTCTGCACCTGCTGGAGTTCCTGGGTCAGCTTCATGGGCAGCCCCATGTAGAGCGAATTACAGTAATCAAGCCTGGAGGTGACCGTCACATGGATCACAGTGGCTAGATAAGGGCAAGAAAGTTAAGGAACCAACTGCTTAACACGGTGGAGATGGAAAAATGCCGTCTTTGCTGTAACCTGTGCCTCCATAGAGAGGGAAGCGTCAAGGGTTATACCCAGACTCTTGACAGAAGGTGCTGGCACTAATTGCGTCCCTGCAAGGGATGGGAGTTTACCTTTCTGGTTTTCACCATCAGAGCCATCTTTCCCATAGGGCTTAGTGGTGCATCGCACCAGGGCACCGGCCTCTCAGGGGTGCCCCAGCAAGTGGGGGAGCTGAGCACCTTTGCCTGCGGCCTCCCCTTTCCCTGCACGCCCACCAGCTGCGCCCCGCCAACCATAAGGCTGGCAGGCGCACAGCTTCCCTCCCAAGCCTCTGCGAGGATTGCTCTCCTCCCATGAAGGCTTGGGAAGGGTGCAACTTCACTCCCAAGCCTCTGCGAGGATCGCTCTCCCACGGTGGCATGGGGGAGAGTTGCCCCCCCCCCCGGCTCGGATGTCTGGCAATGCCCAGCTATGGCCACCCCAACACTATCCATGGTAATTTGGGGGTGCTGGGCGGATATTTGCACCCTGGCGCCACATCTGCTAAAGACGGCCCTGTTCACCATATATGTATGCTTAACCATAAATACTATGTCCCAGCAAAGGCGGGTCTAGGGAAGCACAATTGGTGTGATTGTACCGGGTGCAGAGCTTCTGGGGCACTGCGGCAGGCGCTACAGCTATGACATTCAATGGAAGGTGAGAGGCAGAATGTGTTGCCACTGAAATATGAAACGCCGAGATCTGCCCCGGTCGCAGATTTTAGTTATCCATTCTCTCAAAATGCATTCCCCACTTGATCTGAGTAGACTTCTCCAAACAAAAATATTTTTAGCAAGCGCTGAAAGGAGTACAGTGAAGGCCTGGTGTCAATAGGCAGAGGGTTCCAAAGGACATGCTGCTACACTAAAATATCAGTTTCTTACAAAGGTGGAATGGGTGTTACATGGTACCTGTAACAGTGCTGGTAAGGTGATCACACAGGCGAATTGGTCTCAGGTTTTTGAAAGTCTTTATATTCTAATAGTAGTAACACCCTCAACTTGGCCCAGTATCAGATTAGCAATTCATACAAATCACAGAGCAGGCATAAGCTGTGGACACCTTCCTCCTCTGCCTGTCTCTCTTCCTCTCCTCCAACCCCACACTACTAAAATAAAAGCAGGAAATTGAGATCCAAAAGCTTGGGAGAATGATAAGGTTTTCCCCCTGGAACCTAAAAACAGTGCTGGAGCCTGGTATGCATCTCTGGGGAGAGCATTCCATCAATGGGAAGCCACTACTGAGAAGTCTTGTCCTGCTGTGGTCACCCTTCCCTCAGAGAGGGTACACAGAGAAGGACCTTGGAAGATGAATGCAGGGAGATGTGTGTCAGCGAGCTGCTAAGATTTCAGAACAACTGTCGGCAGCAGCCGTCATATTAAGCAGTTGAGGAATTTCCAGATCTCCACACAATTGTGTTAGAGCTGGGGTGTGCAACATCTATCCCAGGGGTAGGCAACCTAAGGCCCAGGGGCCGGATCCAGCCCAATTGCCTTCTCAATCTGGCCCACAAACGGTCCGGGAATCAGCGTGTTTTTACATGAGTAGAATGTGTCCTTTTATTTAAAATGCACCTCAGGGTTATTTTGGGGGCATAGGAATTCATTCACCCCCCCCCCAAATGTAGGCCAGCCCACCACATGGTCTGAGGGACGGTGGACTGGCCCCCTGCTGAAAAAGGTTGCTGACCCCTGATCTATCCTGCTAGGAAAAATAATGGAAAAGAGTTAGCTAGCTAGACAGAGTTCTGGACGGAGGAGCCCAGAGCTATTCTTGTACCTGTTGCCTATCCTTACATAGTGATCCCAAGCAGACTCATCCCTAAGGAACGCAGTTCCAGAGAGAAAGATTATAGATTATAAATAATTTGAGACATTATTGATGCAGAGGTGTTATCTTGTCTTAATAAGCACCATTTGAGTTTGCCGGCCACAGAACATAATTTGCCACCTCTTTAGATGATTAGCATCTTTAGATGTTTAGCTGGTACCTGGGAGTGCAACACTGATGTGAGCAAAGAGGTTGTTTCAGTATACCCACCTCTTAGAGAAAAGGTGAGTTAAGAGGTGGGCTCTTCCAATGTTCTTATAATTTTAAATCTACCTGATCCCCTTTCTTATCAGCTGAAAGATCGCTTGCATCCCTTCCAGGAATGCTTACACCACAACCCTGTTTGATCTTAATTAAGTTCCTCGCTCTCTCCCAAAGATGCTATCTTTTGTGGTCCTCCCTCCATCTGCACAAACAAATCAGCTTGGAAACATTCAAGGCTGTTTCGAGAAAGTGAAACAAAATTCGGCGTGTTTGCAAGGGGAGGAAGCTGACCCCAGATTACCAAAGCAGGCCCTTCCTAAAACATTGCAAAATTGCAAGCCTTCTGGACGGAGGAGCCCGGAGCTCCTCCTAATACAAATGACATAGGCATGGGATGAGTGCCAGATTTAGGGCGGTGTGGGCATTTTATCCACACAGGCTGCTGAGCCAAGGAGCTATAATAATAATAATAATAATAATAATAATAATAATAATAATAATAATAATAATAATAATAATAATAATAATAATTATTATTATTATTATTATTATTATTATTATTATTATTATTATTAATAATACCACTTATATTTATACAGGAACCTACTGAGAAGATCCATTTAAAAACCAACTGTACAGAAAGGAACTATTGTGAAAATAAGAAATATTTGGGGAAGGGGTGCTCCAAATTTTGTCCTCGCTCAGGGCAGCATATTACCAATGCCTACCCCTGCTATGTAGGTGACCTGCCACAAGGCTAATGTGGCACATACAGGCTCACAGATAGCTTGTTTTTTTGGGAGTAGTGAGAAAAGTGTGTGAGTGTGGATGTGATAGGGAGGCAAATGAACAGGCCATAAAGATCCAAACAGCCTGTCCTGGGGCAGCCGGCATCATCCTTCCATGCAGTGCAGAAGATTTCCCCCACATGCCAGCTGCAAGTGTACAGGAATCTGTGATCAGCTGTGATTCTGCTTTGCAGGAGGTTGGACTACATGGCCCTTTGGGTCACTTCCCGCCCTACAATTTTATTATTCTGTGTGTCGAAAGCTGCATGTTAAATAGTTTGTTTGTGTGAGCTGACTGCAAAGTCTCAGGCAGTGGTTCCCAAACTTTTTTGGGGGGGCCCACCAGCCTGGTTCCCAGTGCCCCCTACCCTATAAAAGCATTATTCAGAACAGTGGTTTGCACAACCCACTAAGGAAGATAATAACACAGTAAAATTCAAAATAAAAACAGAACAAGTGTGGTGTAACCATTAAGAGTATCAGACTGGGACGTGGGAGACCAGGGTTCAAATCCCCACTTTGTCATGAAGCTGACTGGGTGACCTTTGGGACCAGACAACTTCTTTGCCTAACCTACCTCACAGGTTCAGGTAGGTAGCCGTGTTGGTCTGACGCAGTCGAAATAAATAAAAAAATTGTCCAGGAGCACCTTAGAGACCAACTAAGTTTGTTCTGGGTATAAGCTTCCGCATGCAATGAAATGAAATAATAAATAATCAATTGCTCAGTGATTCAAAATTGAATTAAAATTATACAGTTTAATTAATGAATGAACTTGATCTAGTGATGCCAGCTTTACAAAGCCTGATAGTCATTTACACCTCCAGCACCCCCTACCACGCCTCTTAGCATACCCCCACCCTGGTAAACCACTGGTCTAAGACATTATTATTATCAATTGCATCTAGAGCCAGTGTGGTGTAGTGGTTAGAGTGCTGGACTGGGACCTGGAAGAGACCAGGGTTCCAATACCCAGACTTAATGGTTGCATAGTGGGGAAGGTATCTTCTCATGTCTCCTCTTGGTCTCCTCTTATCCAGGCTGAACATGTGCAACTTCCTCCACCATTCCTCCTCATGAGGCTTGGTTTCCAGGCCCTTGATCATTTGGTCCACAAGTCCAAATGCAGTCGTTTTTTGTTAGCTTGTTATGTCCAATAAACATGCAGCGCAGACTGCCAATATAAAAAGGAAATAAAGTCCATGCCACTATATAAGAAAGAAAGAAAGGGCAGAACAGAAATGAATTCAAGTATTGAAAAATTAAAGTGAAGATTTCAGTTTGGCAATCCTCACCCTGTTTTTATGTAAGGTGTTTTCATATTGTATTAAAAATGAATGTGTGACATAACCAGGCCAGCAGCTGCATTTGCCACAGGACATAGTTTGCCAAATGGGCAACAGTAGACAACCAATGAATCATCTGTAGGCATTTATTGCCCAGTAAAAATGTCAGTTTCTCAGAAATGGAAGGTGGTGAAAAGGCTCATTCCCATGAAAAGGAATAATGGAAAAGGAGTTTAGATCATCCATGTACTGTCTGGACCTTCCGATCTGCAATGCCTTCATAAGTATGAAGGTGGCTGGATGTTTGTTGGAGAATTAGCAACAGTAATGAAAGCTCTGTGGAGAACATGGGGGCTGATTTGACGCTTCCACTATAGAATGGCTAGTGTTTAGATTCTCTGGAAGAGTCAATTTCTCCAGAAAAAAGTCCCAGGGGCCAGAACTATGTTTAGCTGCACAAACCAAACCCCTTCATGTGTGACCTTATGAGGAACGGTTGAGGGAGTTGGGATGTTTGCCTGGATAAGAGGAGATGGAGAGGAGATATGATATCTTTAGCTATTTTAGCTGTCACATGGAAGATGGAGCAAGCTTGTTTTCTCCTCCTTCAGAGGGTAGGATCCAAACCAGTGAAAGGAGATTCTGACTAAACATCAGAAATAACTTTCTGAAAGTACGAACTACTAGACAGTGGAATGGACTCTTTCAGAGGTTAGTGGATTCTCCTTCCTTGGAGGTTTTTAAGCAGAGGCTAGATGGCCATCTCTCGTGGGTGCTTTGGCTGAGATTCTTGCATCTCAGGGGGTTAGACTGGATAAGCCTGAGGGGATCCCTTCCAGGTCTACAGTTCTGTGATCCTGTGATTGGGTTCCATCATGTCAGTTCACATGTTACATATAAAACTTAAAAAGAAAGGGCTGCTCATTCATTACTGTTAATATACAACCTTTCAGTGTAAGGGCAGTGTTTATCAAAATGATAAATCCTAGCTTTATACCATCACTACATGTGTAAAATGGCAGAACATAAGTCACAAACCAAGCAATAAAAATTAGCACAACTGGTACAGCTATAATTTAAACCATTTTATGCAACATAAGCTGATGCTACATAATTGATGTATGTTTCTAACTTTTTGTGGTTTTACTGTATGTTTTTATTGCTGTAAACCACTTTGATTTTTTTTTATGATAACAGCAGTCTACATATATTTTTATTAATAAATAGGGAAAGGCCTGGGCAGGTTAAAAAAAAAGTAATTAGTCTTGTCACTGGATGAACTTGATGATCACTTCCAATGGAATGGCAACACTGGCTAACATTGCATTTATTTATTCATCTAAAGAGCTCAAGGTGGCATTCAAAGTTCTTCTGCTCCTCATTTTAGCCTCACAGCAATCCTGCGAGGGAGGCTATGCTGAGAAGCAGTGACTGGCTCAGTGTCACCCAATGAACTTTATGGCTGAATGGGGATTTGAATCCTGGGCTCTTACAGATCCCTAGTCTGGTGCTCAAACCACTACATCATACTAGTTATTATGTGTGCTTTCTTTTGGAGCACCTGTTTTGCTGCTGTGAGTACAGGGTGCTGGACTCAATGGGCCTTTGGTCTTACCCAGTAGTTGGGCTCTTCCAAAAGTTTTAATTCATAGCAGAAGTTCCTTCTTTGGTTACCCAGACTCCAAGCTATTTAAGACTTTATAGGAAATCACCAGCACTTTAAATGTGATTTATTACTTTTGTGGGTTCTGAATGTCACAACATTTATAATACTTCTGTTTCATACAATGTGCAAACACTTTCCCCTTGTTAGTTAGAAATTAATCCATAAGCACAGGGAATGCTTTTACTGTATCTAGATGAATATTTGGAAGAAATTCCAGGGACTAGATCAAATTCCTCAGGCCTGGAGGGCCCTAGCTACCTCCAGTTTAGTAGGATGTCATCCTACATACCTGTTACCTTTTTGTGGACCATTATTCAGGAATTATGTTGCAAAGGCCACCTGAAACCCCCTTAGCATTGAACTCAAGAGGTGAATGGGTTTGGTGTTTGAAGTTCAAATAGAATATGCTTGGGAATGTTATTTTTTCTGATATGCTGTAACTTAAATTTATCCCCATATAAGAAGAGGCTACTGAATCAGGCCAATGGACCATCTAGTCCAGCATCCTGGTCTCACTGGGCCAACCAGATTCCCCAATGGAAAGTCCTCAAGAAGTGACCTGTACTTTATGATATGCTTTATGTCTCTAACCAATGGCCCTCTCCTCCTGCCTGAATTTCTCCAATCCTCTTTTAAAGCCATACACGTTTGTGGCCTTCTCAACCTCCTTTGGGCTCGTGTTCCACAGTTTAACAATGCACCATGTGAAGAAGTCTTTTCTCCTTTCCATCCTGAATCTTCCACCATTCAGTCCAGGAATTCTACTGTTACGCGAGAAGGAGAAAACCCTTTTCTTATCCATATCATGCATAATTTCATGGACTTCTATCACTTCTGTATACTTCACCAAAAAAGTAATTAGGAGTTGTACAGTCTAACTGGAAGAGTACCTGGGCAGGAAATAAAGCAAATATGCCTATCTTATCTTATTTTATCTTATCTTTTCTGTGCGTATCTACTGTGAGGATCCCAAGTGAGGAATCCCAGGCAGGAAAGAGCTCTGCTTTTTTGGAGCTTTGAAATCTCATGCATGAATAAGTGAGTTATAGAGCTCTGTGACTTGGCTCCACTTGAAAGGGATGTACTTCTCTCTCTCTTTCTCTCTCTTTTATTGCTTGGGTGGAAATTTTTAGCATGAGCAAAAGCAGGGCGGAGGAGGGCGAGGGAGTGGTTGAAATTTCCCCTTATTCAAGGTTGCCCTCTGCCCACTGAATGCACAGTGAAAGCTGGGCTGATTGCTGAAGTGAACTATTGACACAGATGGTGATTACCTGGTCAACGGAAAGTGGTTCTTGGCTGTTTCAAAAATGGTTATATTTTGCACAGGGCTTTCATCTCTCTAGAGAGCAGCCTAATCACACTCTCCCTTCTCATACCAAGGAGAAGTGCGGGGCAGGGGGGGGGGGAGAGTTTCTTTCTTTCTCCTCTTTCCAAAAGCCCTGAAAATGCTCCTGACCTTGACCTCCCAGTCATGAACCTGGGATGGAATCTCTGGCCCACGTCATTCCTCCACAAGCTGTGTCCGCTTCTCTGTGCCTTATCTCACTGTCCAGGGTTTCCAAGCTTTGCCGCGACACTCGGGTTGCATATTTTTCAGATTGCACTGGAAAAATCTCCCCCTCCACCCCCTGCAAAAAGAAGAAGAAAGGTTTCAAATGTGTGCACGGGAAACTGGTCAGAAAAAGTGACTGTTGTGAGAACAGATCACCAGCATGTCTGTCAATATTGGTGTAAAACTGGTAAGAATGTAACAAGAGCCAGTGGCCCATCTAGTCCAGTATCCTGTTCTCACAGTGGTCAACTATGTGCCTCTGGAGAACCTGCAAGTAGGATCTAAGCACAAGAGCATCTTTTCCCCTCCTGTGGTTCCCAGCAACTGGTATTCAGAAGCATTGGTGCCTCTGAGTGTGGGGGCAGAGCATAGCCATTGTGACTAGTAGCCATTGATAGTTTTTATTGGTTTTCATGCATATATCACACATTATTCAACTTAACCAAACAGTCGTTTTATAAATTCCCCTCTCCCCCTTGGCTTCCCTCCGTTTCCGGTTTGTTAAACCACTTGTTGCATTCTGCTGCTTGTATATAGTAATATATTATCACATTGTTGTCTTTCTTGTTCTCTCTAATTACTTTATATATGTTTATTTAAACCCTGCCAAAGAGTCCATACTTTTACATTGTTTCTGCAAATATGTTACAAAAGGTTCCCATTCTTTTCCAAAGTCACTATTATCTTTTTCACGCAGTTTATCTGTCAATTTTGCTAATTCTGCATATTCCATCAACTTTTCATGTCATTGTTCTTTGGATGGTATTTCTCCCGTCTTCCAGTTTTGTGCTATTAGGATTCTTGCTGCTGTTGTCACATACATAAATAGTGTCCTCAATTCTTTCTTCACATCTTGTCCTAAAATACCCAACAGAAAAGCTTCTGGGTTCTTTAAAAATGTTATTTTAAACATTTTTTTCAATTCATTATAAATCATTTCCCAATAATTTTTTACAATCTTACATTCCCACCACATATGGTAAAACATCCCTTCACTTTCTTTACATCTCCAGCAAATCTTTTATTCTGTTTTGTACATCTTTGCTAATTTAACTAGTGTGATATACCACCTATACATCATTTTCATGCAATTCTCTTTTATTAAAGCACAATCCATAAACTTAAGATTTATCTTCCAGAGCCTTGTGGAATCCTCAAACATTATGTTATGCCCTAAATCTTGCACCCATTTGATCATTGCTGACTTAACTTCTTCATCTTTAGTTTCCCATTCCAACAGTATACCATAAGCATTTTTTAATAATTTGGTATTGTCATCTATGATATCCTTTTGGAATTTGGAAACTGAATACGTAAATTCTTTCTTACAATCTTGCTTAAATGTTTCATTTAGTTGCCTGTAATGCAGCCAGCTTTGTAAATGTTCCTTTATCTCATCATATTCTTTCAATTTTAGCCTTCCTTGTTCTTCCTTTAAAAAATCTCTATATGTTGGCCATGTCTCTCTTCTAGTTGCTGCTTTAAGTGCTAATGCTTCTATCGGTGATACCCACTACTGAGTTTTTGGCTCCAATAGCTCTTTATACTTTTTCCACACCTTCATTAGGGACCTTCTTATTATGTGATTGTAAAAAATATATATGCACTTTTGCTTTCTCATACCACAAGTATGCATGCCAACCGAATCTGTTATCATGTCCTTCCAATTCTATTGCCTCTTCCTTCTCCAGTTTGATCCAGTCCCGAATCCAAGTAAGACATGCCGCCTCATAGTAAATTTTAAAATCTGAAAGAAAAAAGCCTCCCCTTTCTTTTATATCTGTGAGTATCTTGTATTTTATCTGAGGTCTTTTCCCATTCCAGATAAATCTTACTATCTCTTTTTGCCATTCTTTGAAGTATGCAGTGTTACTTATTATTGGTATTGTCTGGAAATAGAACAACATTTTTGGCAATGCGTTCATTTTAATTGCAGCAATTCTTCCCAGAAGGGAAAGATTCATTCTATTCCATATTTCTAGATTCTTTCTTACACCTGTCCATACTTTTTCATAGTTATCTTTATATATATTGATATTTTTGTAGTTAACCAAATTCCTAAGTACTTCACCTTTCTATGTATCTTTATATCTATTAATTCCATTAACTCCTTCTTTTCTCCTTTTAAATTTTTAGCTAGCAGTTTATTTTTATTAAGTTTAAAACCTGCAACCTGTCCAGACTTCTGTATTTTTCTATCACTTTTGGGAGAGAATTCCTTGGGTCTTCTGCAGTAATAATCAAATCATCAGCAAAGGCATTCAATTTATGCTCGCTTTTCTTTATTTTAATTCCTACCACCTCTTTTTCTGCTCTAATATTACTTGCTAAAACCTCCAGGACCAGAATAAATAAAAGTGGTGACAACGGACGACCTTGTCTCGTTCCTTTTTGTATCTTACATTGTTTCATTATCACTTGATTAATGATTAATTTTACATTCTGTTCTGAATAAATTGCTTGGATTCCCATATGTTGTTGTTGTTGTTTAGTCATTTAGTTGTGTCTGACTCTTCGTGACCCCATGGACCAGAGCACGCCAGGCACTTCTGTCTTCCACTGCCTCCCGCAGTTTGGTCAGACTCATGTTTGTAGCTTTGAGAACACTGTCCAACCATCTCATCCTCTGTCGTCCCCTTCTCCTTTTGCCCTCCATCTTTCCCAACATCAGGGTCTTTTCCAGGGAGTCTTCTCTTCTCATGAGGTGGCCAAAGTATTGGAGCCTCAGCTTCACGATCTGTCCTTCCAGTGAGCACTCAGGGCTGATTTCCTTCAGAATGGATAGGTTTGATCTTCTTGCAGACCATGGGACTCTCAAGAGTCTCCTCCAGCACCATAATTCAAAAGCATCAATTCTTCGGCCATCAGCCTTCTTGATGGTCCAGCTCTCACTTCCATACATCACTACTGGGAAGACCATGGCTTTAACTATATTATATTATATTATATTATATTATATTATATATTATATTATATTATATTATATTACATTACATTACATTACATTACATTACATTACATTACATTACATTACATTATCTTTCTCCAAATTCCGCTTCTTCAAGCACTCTTTTCATAAAATCCCAAGACACGCTGTCAAATGCTTTATCAGCATCTATAAACATTAAGGCGGCTTGCTTGTCATTTCGGACTTCCAGGTATTCTATAATATTTAACATGTTCCTAATATTGTCTTTCATCTGTCTACCTGGTAGGAATCCGGCTTGATTATGATGTATAGAATCTTCCAATATTTTTTCATTCTGTTGGCCACAATGTATGCAAACAATTTATAATCATTATTTAATAATGAAATAGGCCTATAATTTTTAACTAGAGTAATATCTGACTCTTGTTTTGGTATTAGTGTTATATACGCCTCTTTCCAAGTTTCTGGGATTTCTCCTGTTCTCAAAATCTCATTCATCATATGTTTCAAAGGGATCACAAGCTGTTCAACTAATTTTTTATAATATTCTGTCTGGCCCTGGAGATTTCCCTACCTTTGCTTGATTAATTGCTTCTGATATTTCCTGAACTGTTATTTCCGCATTTAGGAGTATTCAATTGTCCTCTTATATTTTTGGGAGATTACTGTTTTTTATATATTTTTCCATCCATGTCTTCTTTTCCTGTCCTTACTTATATAAATCAGAGAAGTATTTAATGAAGGCTTCCCTTATTTCTTTTGACTTGTCTGAAACTTTGCCATTAAATTGTATCTTATTTATATGACTTTTTTGATCGTTTTTCCTTAATTGGCAAGCCAAAAATTTTCCTGGTTTGTTGGCATGCTCAAAATACTTTTGCTTCATCTTTTTAATTTTCCACTCTATTTCCTGATTAATCAGCATTGAATATTGTGTTTGTAATAATTTAATTGCATGTTTAACTATCTCTTTATTTGGTCTTTTTATCAAGTCTTTTTCTTTTTGTAATATTTCATCTAAAATCTCATTTTTTTCCTTTCCCCTTAACTTCTTCCTAGTTACATTTTTTTGAATAAACAGTCCCCTCATGACTGCCTTATTAGCATCCCATACTGTTTGCAGCTTGGTTTCATGGTTGAGATTTATTTTGAAGTAATCTCCTAGTACCTTTTTTGCTGTTTCCAAAAGAGTATTATCACCCAGCAAATCCTCATTCAGTCTCCATCTAAAAACAGACTGGTTTTCTTTTTGAATCTCCATTTTTATAGGATTGTGGTCTGACAGTGTTCTAGGATTTATTTCGATTCTCTTCACTTTAATTTCTAACTCTTTAGAAATCCAAACCGCATCCAGCCGGGCACTGCTGCCATGAACATGGGAAAAGAATGTAAACGGTTTATCAAACAGATGCTTCACTCTCCAAATGTCTATTAAGTTCAAAGTTTTTGTCATTTCAAAAAAGGTTTTGGGAAGCCTACCTTCTTTAGTATCTTTCTTCCTAATTGTTCTGTCCGTTTCTAATGATGGTACCCCATTTAAATCTCCCATCACTATTACCTTCTCATCTGCAAAATCTAAAAGGTCTGTTTCCAGTTTTTGAAAGAATTTTGATTTGTTTTCATTTGGTGCATATCATCCCACCAAAATTATTTTTTCTCCTTGGACTTTGATCTGTACTACTAAGATTCTCCCTTCCTCATCTTTCTGAATTAGTTTGGGTTCAAGTGCAGGTTTTATGTAGAATACTACTCCTCACCTTTTAGCGTTATCTGCTGATACAAATTCCATCCCAAATTTTTTATTTATTAAGTTTTTTTGGCTACATGTGTTTCTTGAAGAAAAAATATATCTAAACTTTTGTTTAAAAATTACATGTTCAATTCTATCTTGTTTCATCTTACTGTTCAGTCCATTAACAGTCCAACTTAGGACTTTAAGCTTTGCCATTATCAGATTTGCTTAAAAATCCAAAACAGGATTTTGTCTAATCCTCTTTTAGACCCACCACTGCCTCCTGTGGGAGTGAGTTCCATAGTTATAACTATGTGCCGCATGGGGAAAAAAAGTCTTCTATTTTATCTGTCCTGAATCTTCCAACTTTCAGCTTCACTGAACTCCAGTGATAAGAGAGAGGGAGGAAAACTTTCCTCTATCTGCTTTCTCCATGCCAGGTATACATTTATAAATTGCTGTTATGTCACCTGTTCCTCACTTTTCCTCTAAATGAAAAAAAATCAAGCCTTTTTCTTTTTTTACAGGGGAGTTGCTACACACACACACACACACACCCTGATTATTTGAGTTGCCTTTTCCCAGCCTTTCCCCCACTTTACTGGTGAGGCATCCAATATATTCCAAATGCAGTCACACCATAGTTTTGTATAATGACTTTATGATACCAGCAGCTTTATTTTCATTTCATTTCCCATAATAGAATTTGCCTTTTTTACAGCCACTTGCACACTGCATCAACATCTTTATCAAGCTATCCACGATGGCCCAAAGTTCCCTTCCGGGTCTGAGTTCAGACTCCCATTAGCCTATATGTGAAATTCATTTATTTCACCCCAGCACGTGCCACTTCACACTTGTTCGAGGGGTGGGGACAGGTGGGTGCTTTTAGAGAAGGGTGAACCTGCATTTTAAAAAACTAAGTCGTGGAGTTTCTGTTTTTACCCTTTCTGAAAAAATCTGAGTGTTTTGTCTGGTTCCTTGTGGCCCCTCAGGTTTTCCTGCTAGGGTAGCAATAAAAACTAGCTTTTCTATAGAATCCAAGAATCCACATCCTGAGTTATAAGTTCTTACAGGATTTGGATGCTAGCACAAAGAGGCCTTGCTGTGCGCTTAGAGGTCTTTCCTCCTATAAAGTAAGGAAAAACAAAATGTAGTTCAGTGATAGAACATGCTGCTTTGCATGCCAAAGGCCCTGGGCTCAATCTCTGGTAGCTTCAGGTAGGACTGGGAATTTCCCCCATCTGAAGCCCTGGAGATCTCCTGCCAGTCAGTGCAGGCAGTATTGAGCTAGATTTGCCAATAGTCCTGACTGCATATAAAGCAGCTTCCTGTGTACCCCAACTAGCTGGATTTTGTGAGCCACAGCAGACAAATAGCTAGTCATTTTGAACCTAGGAGATCTGCATTCAGCTTCATCTGTCCCACTGACTCGCTGCAATGGAGATGGCTAAGTTGCTGTTCCTCATCCGACAATAATGAAAACCGTTGTTGAGTTTTTGAGAGGATACATTTAATAAAGCAGCACTGGCAGTGAATAGCACCAGAAGCTGAGTATCTTGCCTTTTTCTCATTTGGGGAGGCGGCCTGCATGCTCAAACAAGCTGGCTTTTTCTGGGGAAGAGGGAAATGGATATGCATGCAGGTGGAACAGGATGTAATTTTGACAAATCTGTTTGGGGACCAAGGAGTTCCTTTCAGGCATTAGCTGAAAAGTGTTGGTCTTATCAGGAAACTGCGTGAAGCATCTGCTTCAGTCCACAGAGCCTGCAGTGGTTGGGGTGAGGTTTGTAATTTTCTCTAGCCTTTAATATCTACTACTACGTATTGTAGGCTTTTTTATCGTTAAGTTATGGAACTCCTTCCCTCAGGAGGCAGTGATGGCCACCAACTTGGATGATTTTGAAAGAGGAGGAGAAAGCTATAGCCTGCCACCACAGAGGCAGCAATGCTTGTGAACACGAGTTGCTGGAAACCAGAGGAGAAGAGAGGGCTCTTGTGCTTGAGTCCTGCTTTTGAACTTCCCACTAGGGCATCTGGTTGGCCACTGTGAGCACAGCTGTTGACCTGATCCAGCAGGCTCTGTTTACATTTCAGTAAAACCTGGTGCAGAGCAGGATAATGGTCTCTTGGCCATATGTCACTGTCTCTTGAGGTGAGCATTAACTAGGGATGGGGGAGAAATTCACTTCAGGTCACATGTAAAGGTGAACCTACCAAAGCTGCATTTTCCAGACTGATATACAAACTGAGATGCAGCCATCCTTCCAAATTCACACTTCTCTGAATTTTGTAATGCAGTTCTCCAACCACGAAAGGTGTACAGAAATGCATTAACAAGGGCAAAGTGAGCAATCAGTTGCACGATTCAGTGAAAACAGTATGCACAGTTGTGTTAGGAAAATCCCTTTGCAAAACTGAGTACAGTGGACGCTCGGGTTGCAAATGTGATCTGTGCGGGAGGTACGTTCGCAACCCGCAGCGCCACGTCTGTGCACACACAGGTTGCGATTCGGCGCTTCTGCACATGTGCAAAGCACGATTTAGTGCTTCTGCGCATGCACAATCACCGAAACCCTGAAGTAACCTGTTCCGGTACTTCCAGGTTTCGGAACGTCCGTAACCCCGGAAAAATGCAACCTGAAGCATCTGTAACCCGAGGTATGACTGTATATTGGGCAAAATTACATTAGGAGAAATTAGCACTAAGGTGCTGAAGAGTTTTCGTGAGGACTTTAAAAAAGAAAGTAAGAAAGAATGCAAATGAATGTGGCGAACTGAAGATTGGAAATGAGAAACTGGGAGAAGCCAAAACTGACACAAACATGTTTTAATCAGGTGCTGAAAGGAGTACATAAAAGGTGCCTGCCTGATATCATTAGACAGGGAGTTCCAAAGTGCAGGTGCTGCCACACTAAAATATTGATTTCTTGCAGGCATGGAATAGCTGCTATGTGGTACCTGTAACTGGTGGGGCAAGGCAATCTTGCAAGTAAGCTGATCCCAAGTTGTCAAGGGCTTTATAGTCTAATAAAGCCCTTGACAACTTGAACCTGGCCTGGTGGCAAATTGGCAACTACTGCAGATCCCTGAGCACAGGTGCTACATGCTGACAAGGCCTGACTCCTGTGAGCATCTGAAGCAGCAAATGCTTTCAGGATTAGAAGGCAAATGGGAAGAAGGGTTGACTGGAACAGAGGCTTCTCTGTTTATAAATCAAGCGCAGCGTACATGCCTTAGAAGCACATTTTCCCAGCCACCAGGAACGGCCTTTCCAGATGGGCTGAACCTGCGTTTGAGTCTCTCTCCACCTGTTCGCCCCAGATGTCCACATTCCCTTTTCCTCACCGTCTGCTTGGAGATTGAGTGCTGACATTATTCTTCATCTCTCCAGAGAGCTTGAATTCAGCAGTTAAATCCGTCATTCGCCTGGTTTCTCCCTGCTTCTTAATGGACAAGTAAAGCAAATCTGCAAAGACTGCAGTTTGCTAACCTACCTAAGCCTCCCTGCACCAACTTACTGTTTTGAAGCCTAACTGGGCTCTCCCCCTGCCTTTGCAAGATCAAGTAGGTTTGTAAAATATTAACACAAGTCTTACTTCTTTCCTTCTTTGTGAAATGCTGCCAGCTGTCTAGACCCAGAACTCACCCACACTTGCCTTTCTAGGAATAGGTCCGCACTTTAAAGCACTTCTCTTTCCTTGACCTGCCACTTTCCCTGCAAACACCTGCACTTCAACGCTGAATTGGAACAAATGGCAATTAGGGTTTTCTTCCAATTGCTATTCTCTCCAATTCAGCAGTAAAGAGCCTGTTTTCACAGGGAAAGCACCTGGGCAAATAAAAGGGTGCCAGGACACAGCGCTTTAAACTCAGAGCTGTGCTTAGAAATGCAGCACAAGAGGAAGTCTGGATGAGCCCTGAGAGTATGGCAAGCTGCTTTGTTGACAGTAATCAGGGATCTTCTGTTCTGCAGATCAATTGGTATTGTGAGGCTGTAGGCAAAAATAACAAGTTCAAAGCCTCAGGGGGACAGTTATCCTTTTAAAAACAAAAAAACCAGAACCCCTTCAAATCAGAGGCCATTGCAGTAGATTCCAATGTTAAGAGCATAAGAATAACAGAAGGTGCTACTGGATCAGGTCAATGGCCCACCTAGTCCAGCATCCTGTTCTCACAGCAGCCAATCAGATGCCCCAAAAGGAAACCTGCAAGCAGGATCCAAGCACAAGAGCCCTCTCCCCTCCAGTGGTTTCCAGCAACTGGCATTCAGGGGCATTACAGCCTCTGACTAATAGCATGGTCACCATGGCTAGTAGCCTTGACAGCCTTTTCCTCCTCCATGAATTTGGCTAATCTTTTAAAGCCCATCTAGCTCCTTCCTCCTGCAGGAATGGGGGTTCATAGTTTAACTCTGCCCTGCCAACGTGAGTGTGGTTTTCATGACAATGAAATGTTTTTGCCCATTTCTACAAAACTCTTTAATCTGGTTCCCAATATTGCTCTTCATTTGTATTTACAAATACTTAAGTGTTGGAGACAATGTGCTGTAGTGCTTAATAGAGTGCTAGGCTAGGAATAAGGAGACCTGCACATGTTTCCATTAGGTCATGAAGCTCATTGGGTGAGCCGCAGTTACTCAACCTGACCTACCTCACAGGGCTGTTGTGAGGATAAAATTTCATGTAAATTGAAAACAGCCTTTGAACTCGTTTCAGCAGAGGAGTGGTGAGTGACCGTGAGCTTGTTTCTCTCTGTGTGTCAACATCGCATGTCCTCCCTGTAGGGTTCCAGTTACAAAATTTTAGATACTCGCTCATAGCACAATGACGACAGAACCCGCCGCAGCAGAAAGGCAGCTTGCCAGGGAGGGAGTTGTTTTTTAATTGAAAAGCTGCCAGTGGATAAAGGGTTAATCACCCCACTCCCCCTGCTTTAAATCACAGCCCCAGCTTTACTACATCCTGTAGTTTTTTCCTGTGCATTTGAAAGTTGCCTTAGAAATTAAGGCCAGAGGCAGGATATGCAAAACGCTGAATCAATAATTAAAAGCTGTATGTTAAAGTCAAACACTGGCAGTTGTTGTTGTTTTAAGTGTACTTTCTCTGGCCATTTTTATTTTGAAAGAGAAACAGCTGCATAGCGCCCCGCCCCCAGCACACGTTTTTCCCCAGGGTGTCATACCAGTTTCCCTTCTGGAAATCTTGGCTACAGTTGCTCCCCCCCCCCCCCGTCCCCGTCCCAGGGTTTACTAACAGCGAATTCAAGAGCAAATTGTGGTGGGGAAGGGGAGTTGTGACAGAAAAGTAGATCGGGCTGCTTTTCCTTTGAAACAAGAATGGCCAGCTTAAACATGCTTTCCTTTTCTTCCTTTAAGGGGTGTTTAAAAGGGAGTACTTTTGGGCTAAAAAAAAATCAAAAAAAAAATCTGTGTCTGGGCTGATGGCACATTGTTTGCTTGAAGAGACAGGTTCCCTGCCTCCCTATATGTCATGCTTGAATTCCATCCAGACAGTGGCATAGCGTGGGTTTCCAGCACCTGCTGCAAGGCAAGTATTGCGCTGTTAGCATGGGCGCCAAGAGGCTGCATTGCGGAACAAACTGAGACATTTGTAAGATTATATTTATTTTATAAGCGGAGTCCTGAGAGGTCGAGCACCTTTCCAGGTTGGCCCAACTTCAAAATGTGGTGTTTGGTAGGAAGCACTCCTCATCTCTGCAGATTCCTTTCCTTGATTTGTTAACAACAGCAACAAAATGTTCAAGCACAGCAAAAAGAAAGAAAACAGAGAATCAGAAATTTAAACCATAAAGCATCATGGGTCGGACCCACAAAGGCACAGTGCAGCTCAAAAGGGATAATAAAGTACAAAGTATTATGCACCTGTGACTTCCATCATTACTGAGAATAAAGGTTCTACATAGTCTTAAACGAGCCAGACATTTGCATAAACCGATGGCATAGACTTTAGGCATTACATTAGCTGTGCTTCCTGCACAGCAGGGGGTTGGACTAGAACTAGCTAACCCTTGGGATTCCCTTCCAACTCCACAATTCTATGATTCTGTATACTGGTAGCACTGAGTGACCATGTGCCTCAGTAGCTGTATAAGAAATAAAATCATGCCTTTTATACACACACACACACACACTGTCACTTGAGCTCTGTTTTTAGGTACTTTTAGTTTACGCTACATCTTTTCAAGGGCAATTTGCCAAACCCCAGAGTACCAACAATTCAAATTATTAATATTAAAGGTCTTCCAATATTTGGCAGTTTTTTTTTTTAAAAAATGATATTTATTACTTTTCGAACAGTTTCAACACAACACTACAAACAAAACAAAAAAAAGGGAAAAAAGAACAATACAAATACAATACAAAAACACTACATACAAAACAAGACAAAAACAAACAAAAACAATTTAAAAACACCTCAAACATTTTCAATATCTGCCATTTAGTGCTTATAAAGCCTTAAAATGGCTCAAGACCGAAGTACCTCAAGGACTGCCTCTCCCCATTTGAACCAACCCAGACCCTGCAATCATCATCTGAGGTCCTTCTTCGCGTGCCTCTTCTGTGAGAGATCTGCAGGGCAGCAACAAAAGAATGGGGCCTTTTCGATGGTGGCTCCCTGTTTGCAGAATGGTCTCCCCAGGGAGCCTTCACTACATATTTTTAGGCAGCCGGAGGTTAAACTGACTCCGTATAAAAGCATATACATGACTCACCTACACGCCGCATCCAGACACACTTAATGTGTCGCAACACACAGTTTGGAAAACTCTGATCCAAATAAGTCATTCTCTTCTAGGAATACCTGCAGTTGCTGCATAATCACTGACTTCACCTCTTATGCAACAAAAGGGTGTTTGCAACTGATCTCTTCAGTGATTGACTTGAGTTTACAGAAGCCTCCTGTTGTTTATTGGTTCGGTTAATTAAGTTAGGCTACAATCACAGCTATGCTTTGATTGGGAGTAAGATTTTGATTGGTTGAACACAGTGTAGCTTACTTCTGAATAGACATACACAGCACACAAATATGTCCCCACAACACCTTTTGGGGATGTCCTTTCTCAGTGCAGTGATGCATTACAGGGTGACATCATGGGAGCAAGAGAGTGTGATTCACTCTTTCCAAAGCCAGGCTGCAGAGGAAACCTTTGGCTATGCTTTCCACAACCACTTACTTTGGGTTAAGGTAAAGGGACCCCTGACCGTTAGGTCCAGTTGCAGACGACTCTGGGGTTGCAGTGCTCATCTCACTTTACTGGCCAAGGGAGCCGGCTTCCAGGTCATGTGGCCAGCATGACTAAGCCGCTTCTGGCGAAACAGAGCAGCTCACAGAAACACCGTTTCCCTTTCCGCCAGAGTGGTACCTATTTATCTACTTGCACTTTGTGCTTTCGAACTGCTAGGTTGGCAGGAGATGGGTCTGAACAACAGGAGCTCACCCCGTTGCAGGGATTCGAACCGCCGACCATCTGATCGGCAAGCCCTGTGGAACCTCAGATTTTTATTTGTGCAGTGAGATCGCCGTTTATGGTAGTCTAATCATCCCATGTTACCCTGTAATTCATATCAAGCGATCCAGTTTGTGCATTCACGAGTACTAAAGCGGGGTTGGAATTCTATTCCACTAACTAAACATCTGTGGGAAGCAGATTTTGCCTTATGTCTTTGAGGGCGGTGGCATCATGAAACAAACACACAGACTTTCACCACATGAAACATGCTCTATTTCTGTGCGAACATAAATTTGGCTTGCTTGGTGTTATTACTCCTGGATCTCGGTGCCAGTTTACTTCCAACCAGAGGTTTAATATCTCAGTTGGGGTTAGCAAACACTTTTTACCTCATCATTGTGAACATGCCTGTGGCATTAAGAATATATTGCATAATACAAAATTCCTAGCCATCTAAGCACACAGAGTGAGGGAGTTTTAATGAAATGAATGCAAGAGCATGCCCATGCATGTACAAACTTCCCTTGAAGAAAGGTTGCAGCCTTTATGACTCTTTAGATAAGGCAAGTAAGAGGCAACACAACAGAAGTTTATAAACTTATGTATGGCACAACACTAGAACAGACGGGCATCTCATGAAGCTGAATGTTGGAAAATTCAGGACAGATAAAAGGAAGGACTTATTCATGCAGCAAAGAGTTAATCTGTGGAACCCACTCCTACAGGAGGTAGTGATGGACAACAACTTGTATGGCTTTAAAACAGGGTCAGGCAAATTCATGTAGGTTGATGGCTACTAACCATGATACCTATTCTCTTCTTCCATGGTTGGAGACAGCAATGCTCCTAGATATCAGTTGCTGGTGACTGCAGGACAGGAAAGGACTCTTTTGCTGGAATCCTGCTTGGGGGTTTCCCACAGGCACTTTTCTGTCCACTGTGAGAGCAGGATGCTGAACTAGGTCAGCCATTGGCCTGATTCAGCATGCTCTTCTTATGTTCTCTGTTCTTTCCCATCTCTGTTCTGCTCATCCACAGTGACCTGTGACTGTCTTGAGGAGCTATAGTTTAGGGGTGGAAAAGAAGGTAGCTGGTTCAAGCTTTACTTCTGCTGTTGAAAGGTTCAGGTGGCAACTTATAGGGGGAAAACATGTATTGGGTTTTGAAGGTCCCCATACACTATAATTGGGGAATTAGGTTGGTTGAGGTTGGTTGGTTGAGATTGGGTTGCTAGCACTGAGTGTGCATTAAGAGTTTGTGGGGAAAACGAAAGCCCCACTACTATCATTTGGAGAACCATTTACCATCATATGCCAACCTGGTGCCCTCCAGATGTTTTGGTCCACATCTCCTGGGGCTGATGGGAGCTCTCACTCACACATCTGAGAAGTGCCCAGTGGCTCCTAAAGTTTTTGCAGCCACTGCCCTGTTGGTTCTATAAATTCATCCGCGGTGCTCCCTACCCTACAAAAAGCATCATTCAGAATAGTGGTTTGCAGGATGACACACTAAGGAAGATCATAACAAAAAATCAAAAATCAAAACAGTAACAATGAATTGCACATTTATTCAAAACCAAATTAAAACTTTAATTAGTTTAGTAGATGAACTTGATTCAGTGCTACCCGCTTTTTGTAGTCTGTTAACCCCTCCCCATAATTTTTATTGGTTTTTAAACATTTTAACACATTCAATTCAGTTTCAATACAGTATTCCCTTAACATTTTGACGTCCCATCCTTACTTCCATGATGATTCTGTTCAAATTGTTCATCTACTGCCATTAATGCCATATTTTTTTCTATAACATATATTGTACATTACATTCCTTTATCATTCTCATTCCTTTGCTTGTATTTGAAGTCCTGCTTGTGATTTCCTTTGACTATAGATAATCCAAAAAGGGTCTTTACTCTACCACAAACGTTTCTTCCTTTTTAAAAAAATAATTTTTATTAACCGACCAATCAAATCAAATCAAATCACATCACATAAATTCCGAATTACAAAGCCGAATTTTAAATTTTTGTTGAGGGGACCCATATTTCAAGTTCCGAAGGGGGATTCTGATCATCTTCTTGCTACTGCATTAATATCCACAAATCAGTCCAAATAATGTTCATAATTCTATCCACATCTTATCTTTCCACATCTCATCTTATTTGTATATTTTTTCTTCTTTTCTTTATGATCTCTTCTGATAATCTCTTTAAGCAGACAAACACCAATTATAATCCTGTGTGAATTTTCCGTTCGACCAGTCCTCATATCAAGATGGTTTCCATATATCATTGCTTTCATAAATAACATCACTCTTTCCATCATTAATCTCGTAGATCTGTTGCTCTTAAGTCCCTCTGAGGAGTCTCACCCACAATATAAAAACAGCTCTGTTCCTCCTCCCAGACCTAAGTCCTCCAACAGAACTTGCCAACATGGCGACGGTATTTTTTACTGCATCATTCCAAAGCTCTTATAGTTTCCACGGTCTTCTTGAAACATGCTTTGGTTAGTAAATTATCTCCACACAGTCATAAATCCACAGCTTAAGTCATTTAAATGGCATTACTAACTTGTGACTTGTGAGGGGGGGGGGGATTCTGGGTTAATCACATAGAGAAAAGAAAGGTAAGTTTTTTTTTCCCCTCCCCCATCCAGTCCCTTTGCCATACTGAGCCTTGGTGGGTCTTCTCATGATTTAGTCTTGTTCTTCCGATCCGTCTTGCTTATCAGAAATCTCTTCAGTTAGCAGTCTTTACTCCCTCTCCTTCCTTGAAATATGTGCATTCGCTCCCTCCTAATTGATTCTTTTGAAGTTATTGCAGCTAGAGGCGCAGATCAGAGACAGCGTCCAGGAGCGCCGAGATCCACAGAAGGGTTTTCTGCCTAGTGCCCCCATCCCCACAAATTCGGGGGTGGTGTAGGGCACAGCAGGCAAGGGCAGCCCCCCCCACAAACTTCGGGGGGTAGGGAGGCTATTTACTCCCATCACAGCCTCCTAATTACCTCGTGTGGGTCGGAGAGATGTTATTGTCAGCCATCTTCCGATGAGCCCCTAGTGGCCCCCACAAACGTTTCTTCCTTTTGGTCTCCTGTTTTGGCCAACACTTTCGCCATCTCCACATAGTCCAATAATTTCAAATTCTGCTCCTCTTTTGTTGGAACTTCTTTCCATTTCTGCTCATGCAGAATTTTGTCTGTGGTGGTAGTATACATAAACAATTTAACCAACTTTTGTGGAATCTCTGCCCTATTATTCCCAAAAGAAATGTCTCAGGCCTTTGGGGGATAACTATTTTAAACTATTTTTTATATTCTTCAATTCAAAAGCCTGTCGCTTTTTTGCAAGTCCATCACATATGAAAAAATGACCCTTCAGACTGTTTGCATTTCCAGCATTTACTTGATACAGTCTTGTATATCTTGGTCATTTTATCAGGTGTTAAATACCACCTGTATGTTTCATATCTTGTGCACCTCTAAGCTTTGTAATCTACCTACCAAGTAAAACCTAATAGGAACTAATTTTTTGCAGCCTGATAAATCAAGATTGTCAGGGAAGGGAGATTTTGGCATACTTTGACTGCAGAACAACAATATGCACCCAAGTAGTGCAGCTCCTTCTGTGTTAATAAAGACAGTGTTTGAGAACAGCCTTTTTATAGACTGTGTAAAGAAGAAGAAACGGCTGTCAGAGCTAAGGTTGCACCTGCAAGGTGAGCGTCCAAAGAGCAACAGAGTAAAACACCATCATTTACTGTCAAGGGGTTGTCAGTAATTTGCTGGCAGTAATTTGCTGGGAGTGGTGCAGACTTACAAGTCCTGTTTCTGGGCTAAGAAGCCTTTCTGAGAAACACACTGCTACTCTGGCTTTTTGTGGGGCAGGCAGGTGTCTCTTTTTGCAGCTGGTGTGCTCAGTGACCAAATCCCAGTTTTCCCCAGTTCCAAACCACACTCCAGTTTTACTGCAGGAAGGATTATTGTTGTTTTATTATTAAGTGCATTTATATCCCACTTTTTCTCTCCCATGAGCTTGAGGTGTCCTTCTCTCCATCCTCGCATAAACCCCACAACAACCCTGTGAGGTAGTTTAGGCTGAGAGGCCCCTGTGGTCACACCCAGGGAACTTCATGGCTAAGTGGGGGATATAAACCCCTGTCTCTCCCAGGTCCTAGTCCTCATTTAAGCCCCACAACAACCCTGTGAGGCAGTTGGCATCACTGGATCAAGTTCATCAGTTTTGTTGAACTAATTTAAAAGTTTTGATTGGATTTGGAATAGATGTGCAATTTTTGGTTGCTGTGTTGAATCAGGAGGCTCTTCTGAATGGTCTTTTTATAGGGTTGGGGGCACTAGGGGTGCCTGAAAAAGCTTGCTTTAGAGCAGGAGTTAGCAAACTTTTTCAGCAGGGGGCCAGTCCACTGTCCCTCAGACCTTATGGGGGGCCAGTCTCTATTTTGAAAATAAAATATGAACGAATTCCTATGCCCCACAAATAACCCAGAGATGCATTTTAAATAAAAGGACACATTCTACTCATGTCAAAACACGCTGATTCCCAGACCGTCCGTGGGCTGGATTGAGAACGCGATTGGGCCGGATTCGGCCCCCGGGCCTTAATTTGCCTACCCATGCTTTAAAGTTATATTGTAATAGCCCCTCTTATTTTTCCCCTCTGGCATTCCCCCCCCCCTACCTCTTAACAGCTGCTCAACAAACAGAAGCCCATTAGGTAAAAGCAGGGGAGCTTGGTGGGCTGATGGGCACCTCCATAGGTGTTCTGCTGTACCATCTCACTATAAGGCAGTGGATTGTGGTATGGAGGGCACCACATTTCTCTGAATCAGGTGGATTTGTTGGGGAATCTTTTTTAGCTTGAGGGCCATATTCTCTTCTAGGAAACCTGCAGGGACCACATGCCAGTAGTGAGTGGGGCCAGAGGCAAAAGGAAGCAAATACATTATTATTGTTGTTGTTGTTGTTATTTAATTTTATTTATAAAAGAGGTAGAGTGAGGAGAGAAAAAATGTGTGTGAATGAATTTTTTTAAAATACTGTTACATTACCATACATTAATATACAGATGTGTATATTCTTATTATTCTAACTCACATTTAATTGTCAGTAACCAAATATATTCTGTGTAAACTCATTCCAAGTATCATTGTTTTTAACCAAATAAAGTCTGTGTCTATAAGCTGTCTGTTTATATGTTCCCAGTGTTGTCATGTTGCCAAGTGATTGATTAAGGGGAATCGTATCTCTGTTCTTCCAGTTCATCAATATCAGTCTCTTGGCCACCATCAGGGCGCATAGAATCTATTTTTGTTGTCCTATTGTTAATTTATATATGATGGTGATATTCAAGAACATATTCACCTCTGAAAATCTTAATTTGGTTTTTTTTCTGTGGTGTCATGTTTATATAGTCCAGTATTTACATCTCCAACAAAGAGCTACATTAGACAGTCCTTTCTTATACAAACGTAAGGGAGTCCAATAAATGCTAAATAATAGTTTCTGTTGATTTAGTCTTAGTTTAAGATCCATCAATGCATCTGATATCGAAGCCAATACATATTCCCACTGTCTAGGTAATAGTGAACATTCCCATTATTTATTCCAATCATTTCTTAAACTTTGCACATCAAACTTACTGTATTTTTCGCTCTATAAGACGCACCAGACCACAAGATGCACCTAGTTTTTGGAGGAGGAAAACAAGAAAAAATATATTCTGAATCTCAGAAGCCAGAACAGCAAGTGGGATCACTGCGCAGTGAAAGCAGCAATCCCTCTTGCTGTTCTGGCGTCTGGGATAGCCGCGCAGCCTGCATTCGCTCCATAAGACGCACACACATTTCCCCTTTTTAGGAGGGAAAAAGTGAGTCTTATAGAGCAAAAAATACGGTATTTGTTGATGATAAATATTTATAAAATGCTTTAGTTTCAAATGCAAATTTGGCCTTTGTACAACAGGCTAGTTTCTACACACATGCATTATCACAGTATCCTCCATCCATCCATGCAAGAGGCATTGAAGGGTGTGCCAGACAGCAGAGCCAGGCCAGCGTCTTGGTGGTGCAGTCCCTCAGAATTCTCTGATTGGCTACCAAGACAGTCAAACAACAGGGGGGGGGGCGTGGAGCCAACACTGGGGGGGAAGGAACCGTTTCTGAGGGAGTTTTTAGATAGGGATAGAGATAGGGCTTGATTTGAGATGGATGGTAAGAATTAGGATAAGGTTTGCCTGAGGGAGAACTGGTTCTGATTTGAGCCAAACAACCACACTGAGGAGACTATCTGTAGCAAGAGGAAAGAGCCTCGCAGCTTAGATAGGAAGACTGGGTTGAGTGTTTGGGAAATATAGTCAGGAGTTAACTGAAGGACTGAGTCTGAGCCAGAAGCTGTGGGAATCAGACTACCTGGGACTCATTCCAGTCAGGAGGGGAGATTTCTTCTAGGTAAAGAAGACTCCCAAAGCAATAACAAGGGGTGAGGTGATCCCCTGGGTCTGCTATACTAATTAGAATACCTCAGGTGTGGGATTGTTTTCTTTAAAAAAAAAAAGTGAAGAAAAGTGCCCCTTTGCTTGTGAACCAAATTAATAAACGGTGTTAAAAGCGTTGATCTGAAGCATCTGCCCAAACTAAGCATAAGGACCTAGAAAGGAGTAACGGAAACTGAAGTGTAACAACTGATTTTAAGTAAAGGGAGTTTACTTAAGAGAGAAGCTGTGACTGTCATACTGTGTTTAAGCCTGTGATGTCCCTATATTTAGTTTAAATAATAAGTTCTACCTGAAAGAACGTGTCTCCTGACCAGGGGCGCCGACTTATAAAAAATATTGGGGGAGCCCATGAATAATAAATAATGAATAATAAATGAAAGCTCATGAATAATAAATAAGCTCATGAATATGCAGATAAAGTGGCGCCGCCTCCTCGTGAGCGAATAGGGGAGAGCGTGCTGCGCCTATTAATCAGCTCCGAAGGAAATTGGGTGGAGCTTTTGCTCGGGAGGGAGGGCAGGAGGCATGCAGCCCGACCCCGTGCATTTTGGGCTGGGGGAGGGGCGGCGATGGCGCTCTGCTGGAGGGGCGCCCGAGATTATTGGGGGGGCGGAGCCCCCCCAAACGAATTTTTGAGGGGGCTCGGGCCCCCTCAGGCCCCATGGAGTCGGCGCCTATGCAGGAGCTAAAGTTGTTTCACCATCTTCGGAGTTGGGTTTTTTTCAGGGGGCAGGGGGAGGGGGTAAATCAAACTTTCCTTGTTTGATTAACTCCCGCCTGAGACCCCCTGAATGGCAGTTTCCCTCACACAAGACCCCCTCCCCCGATAGCCTGTGGTAAATTGCAGTCATTTATTTAATTGGCGTATAGTGAGGTGGGTCTACTTTAGTCCACAACAAAGGGTGCATTGCAATCAGGCAGAAACACTTAATGAGGGTGTGAAGTAAGATCAGCTATGAGTGTTGTGATCTGGCTGTTGATTCCCTGACTATTGATTAGCTGGGATTCCTGCATTTCATAGGGTTGGACTAGGTGACATATGAGGTCTCTACAATTCTCTGATTCTACAATTCTAGGTAGCTTAGGCTGAGAGGTGGTGACTGGCACTCAAGATCACACCCAGTGAGCTTCATTGCCCAGTAGGGATTTGAAACCTGCTCTCCCCAAGGTCCTGTTCTGACACTCTAACTACTAGACCACACTGTGACTTCTCCCAAAGCAAGGGTGGTAGATCTGTGATGAACACATGCAGGCCAACACTTGATAATGAGCCACGTTCAAAAGCCCAGGTCTGTAGGTTGTTTAAGAGCACAATAAGAGACTTGCAGCTGGATCTGGTAAAAAAAAATAAAAATATTTGAGGAAATGCAGAATGGCCCTGAACCTTGGAAAGTGTTTCAGAAATTAAGGAGGGTGTTTTCATTCTTTTCTGCCCTATTTGCTCCATGTCTGAGTTTGCCACTTCCTTGCTTCTGCTATCTTTGAAATGTTTCTGTCTTCTTCCCATTCAGAAGGGTTCAAAATCACTGTTTTTAATTGCCACATAGCACAGACTGAGAATCCTCAATGCCAATCCCTGAACAGCACCACTTTTTCATTGAAAGATCAATATGAAGCAACCAACTTTTGAAGAGCAAATTGCTGTTTAATCCAAGCACAATTTTCGAGGATCAGCATAAGCCTAGACAGGAGAGTGCAAATCATAGAATGCAGAGTTGGAAGGGACACAAGAGGCCATTAATGTTAGAGCGGATGCTAACAGTTATTCATGCAGACATTTGTTTGTTTGCTTATTTCATAAAATTTATACACTGCTTCATTGTACAAAATCTCAAATCAGTTTATGAAAAGATGAAACAATAAAACTGAGAAAAATTCATAACCATATTGTTAAACATACAAAAGTTAAAATAATAAAGCAGATTAAGATTACCTTCAACTTTCTAAGCATCTGGGTAGGCTTGTCTGAACAAGCATAAAGTATGAAGTTACTTCCACTGTGGACCTGAACCTCCCAAATAAATACTTGTCCTAAGAACACATAGTGTTATATATTAATGGGCTCACACACCAGAATCTTCTGGAAAGCCACTTGCAGAAACAGGAAACTGGGATGCATGTCCATTGAGATCTGACATATTAATGTGCCTGAGCAAATCTGCATTTCTCATTTCCCAGGATTTCCAGGCCCAAGCAAAGCCAGATTTCTGATGGGTCCTGGCTTTGCCCAGTAGCTTGAGAGCAGGCATGTTGAACATCTGGACAGGGGTGACCCATTCCAACAAAAAGTACTTTTAACAATCTGCCTTAAAACTGCATAGGAAAAGGCCCTTAACATTAGTATTGAAGACTCCCTGTTGGGTCACATAAACCGCTTAAGTCTGTCTCCACTTACATACATGAAAGGTCTTTGAAAGTTTAACACAAATGGCATTGTACACTAGTTCAGATTTCACACATAAATTCTCAATCTTTCCAACTTCGTTGAAGGGGTTGCTCCCATAATGGCACATTTTTTTTTCCATTTATGGTGGGATTGCAGAAAGTGTGTGCAGAAATATCACAAATACTTAAATATGCAATTCTGGCATCGCCACAACTTGTACTATTTAATATATGGGATGATACTGTAAAATGATTCTCTTTGAAGGAATTGCTAAGTTGGTTTCTAGTAGCAGCTAGACTTTCTGTTGCATAAAAATGGAAGAACTGAAAGGATCTATTTCTTGAGTTGTGGCATAAGAATTTACAGAACCTTACAGCTGCTGAAATGATGACACACAATATACTACATGGAGTTAAGTACCAGTGGAATATTGTCTTAAGATATTTCTCTTTCAGGTTCATACTAATAAACATTTCGGGAATATTCTTTAATATCCAGTAGTTCTTATGTGTTTGCCACATTTGCTGATGTTTTCCCCTTTTCTCCTTTTTTGCTTCCAAAGGTTGGAGTCTGCAAGAGACCATGTTCTTCCCATCGACTATTACTTCCCACCACAGAAGACATGCTTGATCTGTGGGGATGAAGCTTCTGGGTGCCACTATGGAGCACTCACTTGCGGGAGCTGCAAAGTCTTTTTCAAGAGGGCAGCTGAAGGTAATTCATCTTTTTGTGTGTTTGTGATGTGTGTGATTGAATGCAAATCAGACAATGGCTGTAGATGTCTCTGTATACACACACACACACACACACACACACACACACATTTATATGTATATACACAGAGATATAGGATGGGGTACCCCTGGCTTGACAACAGGACATGATAAAAGGGATCTAGGGGTCTTAGGAGACCAGAAGAAGAAGAAGAAGAAGAAGAAGAAGAAGAAGAAGAAGAAGAAGAGGAGGAGGAGGAGGAGGAGTTTGGATTTGATATCCCGCTTTATCACTACCCTAAGGAGTCTCAAAGCGGCTAACATTCTCCTTTCCCTTCCTCCCCCACAACAAACACTCTGTGAGGTAAGTGAGGCTGAGAGACTTCAGAGAAGTGTGACTAGCCCAAGGTCACCAGCAGCTGCATGTGGAGGAGCAGGGAAGCGAACCCGGTTCACCAGATTACGAGTCTACCGCTCTTAACCACTACACCACACTGGCTCACAAGAACAACATGAGTCAATGGTGTGATGCAGCAGCAAAAAAAGCTATTGCTATTGTATGCTGCATTAACAGATATCAAGGGAAAATAATAGTTTCACTCTATTCTTCCTTTTCAGACCCCACTGGGAGTCCTGGGTCCATTTCTCAGTGCCACAGTTTAAGAAGTATCGTATATACTCAAGTATAAGCTGACTTTTTCAGCACATTTTTTATGCTGAAAAAGCCCCCCTTGGCTTATACTCGAGTGAGACGGGCAGTGGCGGCGGAGGGATGAGCGGCCTGAAAGGAGCCCTTTCTCACCGCTGGTCCCGCCACCCGCCTCTCGCAAGGGCAGAAACAGGAGCCGCGTTTGGGAGAGGCACTGCACTGCACTGTGCCTCTCCCAACCACGGCTCCTATGCCTGCTTTTGCGAGCAGCAGAGGTGGCGGCGGAGGGACAAGTGGCTTAAAGGAGCCCTTTTGGGCTGCTCCTTCCTCCTCTTCCATCTTTGCTGCTGTCAGCGGCGGAGGAGAAGGAACGAGCAGCCCAAAAGCAGCCTTTTCGAACTGCTTGTTTTTCCTCCACTGCTGCCGCCACCACCAGGTTTGTGGTGTGGTGAACCAGCTTATACTCGAGTATATATGGTATATTGGCAAGCTATGACATGTGCAGAAGAGGAGGGTGAAGAATATGATCAAGGGCCTGGAAACCAAGCCCCAAGAGGAATGGTAGAGGGAGTTAGGGATGTTTATCCTGGAGAAGAAAAGATGGAGAGGTGACATGATAGCCATCTTCAAATATCTGAAGGGCTGTAACATGGGAGAGAGAGCAAGTTTGTTTTCTCCTGCTCTGAAGAGAAGGTCCTGAATCAATGGATTCAAATTCCAAGAAAGGAGATTTAAACTAAACATTAAGAAGAACTTTCGTAGTGTACCAGTCAGATAGAGAAGACTGGAAAGAGAAGCTGCTGAATTGCAACTCATTACCAAACTTAAAACCATGGAGAGACCTGGTCTGAACAAAGACATTGGATTCTTATCTCATTATACATGACTAAGCCATTTCTCACCTTCTCACCCCTTGCCTTTTCCTGTAAGACCTATTACAGTCGTTTAGAGTCGTCAACAGGCTCATCTCAGCTACCTGCCAATCTCCCATTCCCACCACCCTTCTGAGTAATACCCCTCCCCACCTTCTCACTATATAGAAGGGTCTGGCAACTTCTGTTTCAGTGTATCTGAAGAAGTGTGCATGCACACGAAAGCTCATACCAAGAACTAACTTAGTTGGTCTTTAAGGTGCTACTGGAAGGAATTTTTTTATTTCGTAGGGTAGAAGCTGTTCAGCAGTGAAAAAGACTCCCTCAGAAGGTGAGGGACTCTCTTTCATTTGATATTTTGAAACAGAGTCTAGATGGCCATCTGTCAGGGATTCTTGAGCTGTGGTTAATGCATTTCAGGGGTTGCACTAGATTGAGGCCCCTTCCAACTCTACAACAGTGGTGAGATCCCATTGCTCTGTCCCAGCAGTTTGAAAGCACAGATAAATAGGTACTGCTGCAGCAGGAAGGTACATGGTGTTTCCGTGTGCTCTGCAACTCATCTTAGTGTCCTGTTGCTCCAGAACCGTTTTAGTCATGCTGACCACATGACCCAGAAAGCTGTGTGTGGACAAATGCCAGCTCCCTCAGCCTGAAAAATGAGATGAGTGTCATACCCCATAGTAGCCTTTGACTGGACTTAACCATCCAGGGGTCCTTTACCTTTTTACCTCTATGATTCTGTGATTTCATTGGGTTAAGCAGCCCAGATTACATTTAATTTCCGTATTAAAACTCTTTAGCAGACAGTAATCTTAGTGTTTGCCTGCTCAGGGTGAGGACTTCCCATCTTGTCTTTAAGAAAGTTTTCCCTTGAATCCACCCGCCCACCCCCAGAAAACGGTGCTGGGTTAGGAAGAATAGTGGCAATTTTATTATCTGCCAGATTTCCACCTCCAAATGGCTCCCCCTCCAAATCTGATTTTTTGGGACTTCCGGAGGCGGCGCGTTCGGTAATGGCTGCCTGCTCCTTGTAAGGAGAGGGGAGCTCCGCTGAAAACGGGTCATCCGCTACGGCGAAGCGGAGACCCACTCAGGAAAACCACAGGGGGTAGTAGCCTGTGGTCCCGAGGCCCGGCGGGTGCCAGAAGCAGCTCCTGAAACGTTGAAGGGACCCCGTAACGGGGCTCCGGATCGCGGAGGGGGTAGCGGCACTGAGGGTCGTTTCGCAGTCAGCGGAGTGAAGCCGCGCTGCTGTTGCCGTTCAGCGCTGACCTTTCTTCCTGAAACCTTCAATTTCGGAAACCTACAATCCGTGAGTAATTGGGACTTTACAATTTTAAGATTCTTAAGATCTTCAAGATTTTGAATTTGGCTGAAAGCGGAGTGACGAGAAACAGGAAGTCCGTCTTCCGGCAAAGCTTATAGTTCAAAGGCAAAGGAACTGACAGGCTGGATACAGTGAAAAAGGATTTTAAAGTGGAAGCATTATGCGTCTGACAGTGCTAAGGCTTTGAAATGAAAGGCAAGTTTTTTCTTCAATTTACCCTACAGTGTGGAAGCAACTTGGGAACCTTCTCCTTTGGTGATCTTTAAAGTTTAAGACCCAGCCTCGGGGTGGCAGGGGAAAAGACTGTCTTTTGTTGATACAACTTATAAAATTGAAACAGATACATAGAGGCAACTTTGGACTATATAACTTGCAACTGTATCCTGCACCTTGAGAGGTGATACTTGTGGCAATCTTGGAAGGGCTCTGCCAGTGGAAAAAGTTTTAAGGACTATTGGAAAGTTATTTAGTTGCAGGAACCTTAATGGCGACCATAACTTTTTTCCTTCCTTCCTGAACTCCAACTTTACTCCCTCCAACTGTACTCCCTCTAGTGGAGATTGGGATTTACAATTCCTTGGGAACTAACTTTGTTTTGTCTCTCCGCTGTTGTTATCTATACTGAGGTCTGTCCTTCCCATGGAACTTTTGACAGTTTGACCTTGACTCATAGACAGGTGGGGAATGAGTGGCCAACCGAAAACAAGATCTGCAAAAGCGAAAGCAACAAAAGGCCAGCTTGTGCAAACAACTCTGACTTCTCAGTCACGTAGATCATCAGTTCCCGCTATACTGAAGGGAATTGAACTTCCAACAGTAGCTGAATTGAAGGGAACCGAACCTTCAACAACAGCTGAACTTAAGGAAGCTGAACAACCAGCAATAGAGGATATGGCTGCAGGTGGATCGGATACACTTCTGAAGGAGATGCTACAACAATTTGCAATTTTAAATAAGAAGGTTGATGACCAAACAGCAAAAATTGATTTAGCCACATCCTCTATTACAAAGCTATCTGAACAAGTGGCACAGCACTCACAAGAAATTGGGAATCTAAAAGACGCTACTTCTGAGAACCGGAAATTGGCCGAAGCCGCGAACGAAAAAGCTGACCGAGCAATTCAAAAAGTGGATGAATTGAAAGGAGAGGTAAGGCCACTACACAAGCACATCAGTGACCAGCAGGCCTACCTGTCTATGGTGGAGTTGAGAAACAGGGAAAATAATTTAAGATTACGCTCTATCCCAGAGATTGAAAAAGAAGATTTGATTGGTTTTTTGACAGCAGAATTCTCCAAATTTGGGGGAATAAAGGAAGACGAAGACTTTAAAATAACATCGGCATTTAGACTGGGAAGTGTTACCAGAAAGGACAGACCTAGAGACTGCCTGATCATCTTAAGGACGAAACAGGAGAGAGACAAAATACTTGATCTTCATTTTAATAAATCACTTGAGATCCAGGATAGAAGAGCGGAAATTTACAAGGACATACCAAAACAACTACTGGATCTCAGAGCCATCTATACTGACCTAGCAAGACTCCTGAGAGGCAACGGAATACCTTACAGGTGGGAGTTCCCACAAGGTCTATCATTTAAATACAAAGGAAAGAAGGTTAGAATTAAGTCTAAAGAGGACAACCAGAAGTTCCTGCACGACAACGGAGAAGATCTTCAGAAGGGAACAGCAGTCCCTTGGCCTCTGCCACAGCCTGGACCGGAACCAACACCAGCTCCCTCGGACTTGGACAAAAAGGAGGACACCCCATAAAGAGCAACAACAGATTGATACAGGATGTCTCTGCAGCTGTATAGTTGGAACATTAATGGCGCAAATTCCCCGGAAAAACAAAAAAGGATCTTTCATATTTTGAAAAAGGAAAATTTGGATATAATTTGCTTGCAAGAAACACACGTGACTAGGCTCCATAGGAAAGTATTAATCAACAAAAGACTAGGCCAAGAATTTATTTCTTCAGACAAAGTAAAAAAGAGGGGCCTGGTGATCTACGCTAAGGAGAACCTAGCACCGAAATTTTTGTTTAAAGATGAGCAAGGGAGAATTTTGGCAATTGAAGTACAATCTCAAGGAGAAAAAGTTTTGATATTAGGAATTTATGCACCAAATGAGGGGAAAGCAGAATTTTACAAGAAGCTACATGAGACACTACTGGACTATCTGGACTATTCAAACATCATCATGATGGGAGACATGAATGGGGTGGTCTCCACCTTGATGGATAAGTCACAAAACCAAATAACTAAGGACGGCAGACTACCGAAAACCTTCTTTGAACTGACAGACAATATGGACTTGACTGACATTTGGCGGGCAAGGAACCCCCTAGGTAGAGAGGGAACTTTCTTTTCTGAGGCCCACTCATCATGGTCGAGAATCGACCAAATTTGGACAACTAGAGGGCTGGCATCGAAGACTACAAGAGTGGAAATCTGCCCAAAGACTTGCTCCGACCACAACGCCCTGAAAATGGAATTGAGACTTACTCCAGCCGGTTCCTTTAGATGGAAAATGAATGACACCCTCTTTAGAGATCAAGAGATCGTAAAGAAGGCCCAAAAAACTTTAAAGGACTATTTTGAAATCAACTTGAACACTTCAGTGGAAAAAAGAACAATCTGGGACGCCAGTAAAGCTGTAATGAGGGGGTTTCTGATACAACAAAATACAATCAAGAAGAAACTCTGGAATGGGAAAAAGGATAAAATATTAGAGAAGATAAGTGAGGGAGAGAAAAGGTTGAGATCTAAACCAAAATCTAAAGAGATCTTGCGAGAAATTAAATTCCATCAGGCACAATATTTGAAATTGATAAATCAAGAAGTGGAATGGAAAATTAAACAAATGAGACAAAGATCCTTTGAGTCGGCAAACAAATGTGGGAAACTGCTGGCATGGCAGTTGAAGAAAAGACAGAAATTAAATTACGTTACCAATCTAGAGGTGGAAGGGAAAAATATCCAGAAACCAGGTGAAATTAGAAAGTGTTTCCAGAAATATTTCAAAAAGTTGTATACACAAGGGCCTGAGGAAGTGTCTGAGATTGAACGATTTTTGAAGCTTAATGGCTTACCAGAATTGTCTCAGGAGAAGAGATCAATCTTGGACTGTAAAATAACACAACAGGAAATTGAGGATGCCATTCAAAATATGCAGCCGGGCAAATCTCCAGGCCCAGATGGGCTTACCTCCAAATACTATAAGATATTAAAAGACTATTTGACTTTACCACTAATGGAGGTTTGCAACCAGATTATGGGGGGAGGAAGGGCACCGGAAACGTGGAAAGAAGCTTTCATCACATTGATACCCAAAGTGGAATCTGAAAAGACTCAACTTAGGAACTATCGTCCCATCTCACTCCTAAATGTGGATTACAAAATATTTGCAGACATTTTGGCAAGTAGATTGAAAAAAGTTTTAAATGAAGTAATTCATAAGGACCAAGCAGGCTTTCTCCCTGGCAGGCATTTGTGTGATAATACTCGGAATATTATCGATATTCTGGAACTTTTACAAACAAATATTAACACTAAAACAGTGTTAATCTTTATCGATGCTGAGAAGGCCTTTGACAATATTTCTTGGAAATTTATGAAGCAAATCTGATTTTTTGGGGGAGGGCACATCTTGTTAGAGAAACTAAATTATTGAAGGCAAAATAGGTTGATAAGGGAAAGGAATGGAACTCTCCTTGTAGTGTGGTATGGTGGCTAGATTATCAGACTAGGACATGGGAGACCAGGGCTTAGATCCCCAGACGGCCGTGAAGCTCCCTGGGAGACAATGCCACTCAGCCTGAACTACCTCACATTTTTGTGAGAATTAAACATGGAGCAGACAATCTCAGGTTCGATCCCTGACAGCATCTCCAGGTAGGGTTGGGAATCACCCCTGCCTGAAAGGAAAGCCTGGAGAGCTGCTGCCAGTCAGAGTAGGCAATGCTGGGCTAAATGGACCAGTGGTGTGACTCAATATAAGGCAACTTCCT
The DNA here is from genome assembly GCF_964188305.1 of Podarcis bocagei. NCBI lineage: Eukaryota > Metazoa > Chordata > Lepidosauria > Squamata > Lacertidae > Podarcis > Podarcis bocagei. The sequence goes on from NC_138140.1 coordinate 21,585,996, forward strand.
ATGCTATCCTCCTCCCATCCTATTTTGAACATAAATCGATTGCACTCTGAGCTTTCACTTCAAAGACCAGGATGTGAAGCTTTGTGCTTCCCTGCGCACCCCTCAGCTCCAGGTTTTGGTGTGGATCCCTGGCATGCTGTTGTTGTTGTTTCTTATTTAGAGGTGACAGCAAGATGGCAAGTTTGTTCAGGCTGAAGGGAAAGAAAAGATTGTGGCTTTTAAATTCGTGAAGATGGGAGGAACAGGCAGCAGTTCAGAGCCCATATATTTGGAAACATAAGTACTGCCATAAATTAGAGGCACCCGGCTGGGGTGTTCAGAGGGGACCCACCCAATACCCATCGCATTATTTTCTCCTAACGTGAACATCTACTAAGCGCACTGTCTGCTGGCAGTAATAAGTCATCTGCCACATTTTTATGATATTACTTAGCAAAGAGGCACATCTTGGTCCGCCAGCCAAAGTACTCGCATTTGAGGATTTGACCGTGCTGTTCTGTCTGATATGTTTCTCAGTCATCACATGGAGGGCTTCTGCGCACTCACTTTTTGTGCTGCATGCAGTGACTTTGCACAGCATTTGTGATCATAGGATTGTAGATAGCGCCACAAATCTAACTCAATGGTGTAATATTGGAAAGTGTTAATCACTTCTCCTACCTGGACAGTTCCCTTTCCACAAGGGCTGACATTGATGCTGAAATCCAGCATCGCCTGAGCTCTGTGAGTGTAGCCTTCTCTCAACTGAAGTGCAGAGTGTTTGAGGACCAGGACATTTGCAGGAAAACCAAAATGTTTGTTGACAAAGCTATTGCACTACCAACTTTACTGTATGCTTGTGAAACATGGACCACTTCTAAATGCCATCTCCTCGAAAGTTTCCAACAACAGTATTTCTGAAAAAAATTACATATCACTTGGGAAGACAGGTGAACTAATGCCAGTGTACTGGAAGAAGCAAAGATTACCAGTGTCAAAGCAATCATTCTTCAACGTCAACTTCATTGGACTGGTCATGTTGTTCGGATACCTGCTTATCGTCTTCCAAAGCAACTACTCTATTCCAAACTCAAAAATGGAAACCGTAATGCTAGTGGTCAACAAAAGATGTTTAAAGACTTTCTCAAAGTAAATCCAAAAAAATGTAATATAAACACCAACAATTGGGGAACACTGGCCTGCGAGTGCTCCAATTGAAGAACAGCCTTTACCAAAGGTGTCATGGACTTTGAAGACGCTTGAACTCAGGACAAAAGGGGGAAACGTTCTAAGAGGAAGGCACATTTGGCAAACCCTCAACATGATCAACTTCTGCATGGAAACCTATGTCCCACTGTGGAAAGACATGTGGATCCAGAATTGACCTCCACAGTCACTTATGGACTCACTGTCAAGACCGTGTTCATAGAAGAGAATCTTACTTTGCTATGAGTGATAGAAGAAGAAGAAGAAGAAGAAGAAGAAGAAGAAGAAGAAGACTTGGAAGGGATCCCATGGTCTTTCTAGTCAAATCCCAATCAATGCAGGAATCCCAGCTGAATAATCCCTGACAAGTGACCATTCAATTTATGCTTAAAAACCTTCGAGGAGAAAGAGGCCACCACCTTGTGAGGGAGCCTGTTCCACTGTCATGGAAACATAGAATTGTAGAGTTGGAAGGGGCCCCAAGGGTCATCTAGTCCAACTGCATGCAATGCTGGAATCTCAGCTAAAGCATTTATGACAGATGGCCATCCAGCCCCTTCTTTAAAACCTCCAATGAATGCTCTTACCATTGTAAAGTTCCTTTCTAATGTTTAGTTGGAATCTCCTTTCTTGCTATCATTTTCTCTAAACTAAAATATCCCCAATGCCGCAAGGGGAGGCACTCCCATCACCTTCATCATTTTAGCTCCCCTTTTCTGAATGCAATTAAGGCCCCATTTGCACCTTACGTTTAAAGCACTATTATACCATGTTGATGTACATAGCTTCTCCCAAAGAATCCTGGGAACTGTCATTTGTTAAGGACATTGTGAGTTGTTAGGAGACCTCTAATCCCTTCACATAGCTACAGTTCCCAAAGTACAGTGGTACCTCAGGTTACAGACACTTCAGGTTACTGACTCTGCTAACCCAGAAATAGAACCTCGGGTTAAGAACTTTGCTTCAGGATGAGAACAGAAATCACACGGTGGCAGTAGGATGTCCCATTAGCTAAAATGGTACCTCAGGTTAAGAACAGTTTCAGGTTAAGAACAGACCTCCAGAACGAATTAAGTTCTTAACCCGAGGTACCACTGTATTAGTATTAGTCCTCAGGGCTGTTCACAACAAAAAATCACAATATAAAAACAGAAAATACATAACAAAAACAACCCAATAATCCCCACTTCCACAGCACATTTTAAAAGGGTATTGGATGTCAATCAGCCCAAGGCCTGGTTGGAGAAGGTTTTCACTTGGCACCTAAAGGTATATAATGAAGGCGCCGTGGGGAGAGAATTCTGCAAATGGAATCACTGCAGAAAAAAAAGGCCTGTTCTCGTGTTGCCACCCTTCAGACCTCAGGTGGAGGAGGCACACGAAGAAGGGCCTCAGAATATGACCTCAGGATCTGGGTAGGTTCATATGGAGAAAGGCAATACTTGAGGCATTGCAGTCCAGAGCCGTTTAAGGCTTTATAGGTCAAAACCAGAGTAGTTTATCAACCAATCCCTCTTCCTAGGCAGCTCTGAGAACTGTATCTCTGTGTGGGAATAGAGGCCTCTTAATAACTGTCAGTGCCCTTAACCAACTACAATTCTCAGGAGTATTTGAGGGGAGAAGCCATGATTGTTTAAACTGGCACAATACTGCCTTAAATGTATGGTGCAGGTATGGCCTGAATGTGCATTGGCATATAATACCTACCTATTGTGGCACATGGAATCCAGAGTGGCCTTGGCACTAGGATCCTTCATGCCTGCATGCTTTATTTCAGGTCAATCCAGGGCAGAAATAAAAACCCCACTTAGCGAAGGATACTTTCTTTCTGTGGCATCTTTGGATGAAATTTAGAGCTTGCCAGCTTGGCTCTTAAAGTGCTTCTCAATCTCGTCTTCACCAAAGGGTAAAGCACACATCCTGTCAGAGAGCCCCCCAATGTTCTCTGTTTGCCAAACAGCCATCCAATTTGCACAGTTGGATTGGACTTGTCAGACTCGAAAGTGGAATAGCAGCAACAGATACTTGTAATTGGGTTTGGAAGGACATTGGTAGAGATGTCACACAGAGGGATTCCAGAAGTGAGATATCAAAGGGCAAAGAGGGTCAGGCCGTGAAGGATCTGCAGGAGTAAAGAGGAGGAGGATTCAGAGAGAGGACTCTTTTACACTTTGGAACGCCTGGGCAACGCAGGGCCCGTTAGCAAAGGGTAAGTTTGCAAGGGGCGTTGTTGTTGTTGTTTAATTAAATTAAAAATCCCATCCTGGGCTCTCTCCTCCCCCTCCCCCACTGCCCTAGCATTTGCATTGTTACGTTGCACACCATGTGCATGGAATGCGTCTCTCACAAACCCTGGAGGTGCTTGTGAATGTGTGCAGGTCATAATGATAAAAATATTCTGCAAGTATGTCGGTGTTGTTTGCAGACTCATTTCTGTCCTTCCCTTGCAAGAATGAGACCAGGAATCACCATACAGTGGAGTAGTGGTTCAGAATTGCAAGACCTTTGGGACAGTCTATTTTCAGCACCCCAGTGGTGGCTCCTCTATATTTAGTGGCTGAGGGACATAACATTAATCTTTTTGGATGCTGGCCTTGGATTCTCCTCCATTTTGCACTGCAAGGCAAAATAGAGATATTCTGCAAGCCCTGAAGCTTATTTTTCACCATCCTCATACAAAGCAATAGCAATTTGGGTAACTTTTATTGAATCACTACATATTTTTATTGTTGTTGTTGTTAGAATTATTTTATTTCACAAAATTTATACATGCACCATTCAGTTGTTTAAAAAGATCACCTCAAAGTGGTTTACAAAAAATCAGTAATCACTGGAAACAACTCTTTAAAACATTCAAAAAATAAAATCAGCAGTAAACTAAAAATAGCTTGAAACGTTCACCAGTGTTCTACATGCCTAGAGAAGCTTATTTAAAGAAAAAGGTTTTTAGCAGGCACCAAAAAGAGTACAGCAAAGGTGCCTGTCTAATGTGTCAATAGGCAGGGAGTTCCAAAGTGTAGGTGCTGCCACTCTAAATGATTGACTGTGTAATGGAGATTATATGGAACCTGCAACAGTGCCAGTTCCGCAGATGGAAGTAGTCGAGCAGGGGTGGAGGTGTAAGGTGATTTCGCAGGTAAATTGATCAGAAGTTGTTACGGGCTTTATTGACTAATAGTAACACCTTTATATGGTCTGAAGCTCAACATCAAAAAAACAAAGATCATGGCCACTAGTCCCATCACCTCCTGGCAAATAGAAGGGGAAGAAATGGAGGCAGTGAGAGATTTTATTTTCTTGGGTTCCGTGATCACTGCAGATGGTGACAGCAGTCTGCTTCTTGGGAGAAAAGCAGGGGAAAACCTAGACAGCATCTTAAAAAGCAGAGACATCACCTTGCCAACAAAGGTCTGTATAGTTAAAGCTATGGTTTTCCCAGTAGTGATGTATGGAAGTAAGAGCCGGACCATAAAGAAGGCTAATCGTTGAAGAATTGATGCTTTTGAATTATGGTGCTGGAGGAGACCCTTGAGAATCCCATGGACTGCAAGAAGATTTAATCTATCCATTCTTAAGGAAATCAGCCCTGAGTGCTCACTGGAAGGACAGATCCTGAAGCTGAGGCTCCAGTACTTTGGCCACCTCATAAGAAGATAAGTCTTTCTGGAAAAGACCCTGATGTTAGGAAAGATTGAGGGCACAAGGAGAAGGGGACGACAAAGGACGAGATGCTTGGACAGTGTTTTCGAAGCTACTAGCATGAGTTTGACCAAACTGCAGGAGGCAGTGGAGAAGGAGACAACAGAGAATGAGAAGGTTGTTCAACAACACCTTGAACTTGGCCCAGTTGGAAAACAGCAACCATCCCAGATCTCTGAGTGCACTTGTATGCTGACAGTCTTATGCCTAATAAAAGTCAGTATGCTGGCGAAGAGCACAAAGCAGATGTCCCTTTTAAATGTGTTTGTGGGAGGGGGGCTTTAATGTTTTGTGTCCTTTTTTTCTTGCTTTTATCATGTATTTTGCATCCAGTTGGTCTCTGGACTGTATAGCCCCCATCAGCCCAGGCATGCATGACCAGTGGTCAGGGCTGAAGGGAATTAAATTCCAACTACGTTTGGAGATTCAAGACTGGGGAAGTCTTTATGGACCATACTGTCCAGATCAATGGTTCCCAAACTTTCTGGCCACTGGCCACTTGGTTCTATAAACTTATCCCCAGAGCCTGCTACCCTACCATATAAAAAGTGTTATTTGGAATGGTGGTTTACACAACCTACTGAGGAAAGTAACAACACAGTAAAATTCAAAAACACAGTAAAATTCAAAATTATAACAATTAATTGCACAAAATCCAATTTGTTTAGTTTGATTAATTCAGCAAAATGGATGAGCTTGATCCAGTGATACCTGCTTTTCAATGTCTGATAGTCATTAACACCTGCAACCCTTCAACCCCCTTGCCTCTTAGTGCCCCGCTGGGGGGGGGGCGGGGTGTGCTACCAACCACTTTGGGAAACACTGGTCTAGAATGGTTGAAATAGTATGGGGCACTTGCGTAAGGTTCCAGCCTTAGGACAGGATCCCAAGCCCAGTTCTCACTGCAGATGGAAGAGCAGTCATTATTGATCTTGCATTGGTTTCTGTCCCCTGTCCAGGCATTGTGCAACTGATGTGCATGGTTAGTCTCTCCTCTGATACAACTTGCTCAGTATCATAAGAACATAATAAGCGACCAGCTGCTGGATCATGTAGTGGCCCATCTAGTTGAGCAGTCTTTTCTCAAAGTTGCCAACCAGGTGCTTGTGGGAAGGTGGCAAGCAGGACCTGAGCACAACAACAATGCTCACTTGTGATTCCCAGCAACTGGTCTTACACGTTGTTTTTCTTGAACATCCCATGATCACCCTTCTGAGCAGCCCAATCAAGAAGCATCCTGTAGAGCAAGTTCTGTGTATTTCAATAGTTTGTGGTTTAGGGCTCATTCACACATCATTTGGTGTTGCGTTTCTAGGCACAGGTCAAGGCTTTCCAGGTTCGTATCCAAGCATTATTTTTTATTTTTTGCTTTGGTCCCGGCACATTCTCTGGGAAAACCTGCATTGAGCAAATGGCAATTGAGTTTTACTAGGGAAAGTGTGGAGCAAAGTTATGTGTAGATGAGCCCTTCTTTTATTGGCTTCAGTTAGAGATTGTACTGTAAGAACATAAGAAGAGCCTGCTGGATCAGGCCAGTGGCTCATATAGTCCAACATCCTTTTCTCACTGTGGCCAAAATGATTCTCATGGGAAACTTACAAGCAGGATCTGATCCCTCTTCCCTCCCATGGATTCCAGCAACCAGTATCCAGAAGCATTACTGCTTCCAACTGTGTAGGCAGAGCACAGCGATCATGTCTAGTAGCCATTAATTTGTCTAATCCTCTTTTAAAGTCATCTAAGTCAGTGGCCATTGCTGCCTCCTGAGAGAAGGAGTTCCATATTTGGCAGTGTGGATTTCTTTTATCTGCCCTGAATCTTGCAACATTCAGCCTCATTGGATGTTTGCAAGTTCTAGCGTTATGAGAAAGGGAGACAAACAGCTGGTTGCCAGTTCATTTCCAGACCTAATTCCTGCCTCCTGTGGGAGCGAGTTCCATGGTTTGTGCTGCTGCGTCAAGAAATACTTTCTTTTCTCCATCCTTTCCTGTTGTGCTGTATGTGGGGCTACCCTTGAAGACAGCTCAGATGAAACATTAGTCCATGTTCTCCTATACTGACATTTTAACGGGGACATTAGATCCCCTTTTATCACCCATGTACTATTTCTACACTAGTGGAACTTGGATGAGTTTTATCTCAGTTTTATACCTGTTTTACTGTCTGATTTCAACCTTATGATCACAGAAAATATAGCCAGGTTCCTTGCTGTAGCTATCAAAACTGTCATAATTATAAAAGGAGAGGCAAGTTCCTAGTCAAACCGTCTGTCTTATTATCTCTTCCTGATCGTTAAGTGGTTTTGTGATATTCATTTTAAAAGGTGCCATTTATGTAGATGTAGATTGTCTGGATCCTACTCGCTTCCTTCTTTTTTGATGTTTATAGGCTGAAGACCAAATTAACTTTTGTTAGAACTTGATATTTTTGTGTGGCAACACCTATACTCTAGAACTCCCTACCTCTTGATATCAGGCTGGTGCCTCAACTGCACTCCTTTTGGTGCCTGCTCAAAACATTTTATTTTAAACAAGCCTGTCCAGATATTTAGAAAGTTTTAATCTGTTTTTTCTTTTTCTTTTAACATGTTTAAAGTCTTAAATTATTGTTGTTAATTGTTCTTATCAATAATTTCATTGTTTAATCTTTTTTTGTAAACCGCTTTGGGGGACTTTATTTACAATCAACAAGCCTATAAATTTTATGTAATAAAATTAATAAGCTGAACTGGTTTGGAAGATGGACTATCTGTAATTGCAAAGTTCAGTAGCCAGTCACTAAGTGGTTCAGCCAGCCAGTATTATATTACACCAATTCAGTGGGATTTTCACCTGCTCCTGATATGCTTCTGAACCTAATTCAAAATGTTACTGCTGATCTTTAAAGCCCCACATGACTTAGTATCCAGGTACCTAAGGAGCACCTCCAATATTATATTGCTGTGTTAAGATCTGAAGGAAAGGCTCATCTTAGAAGACATTCACACCATAGATATGAAGCGCTATGATGCCACGTTAAACAGTCACAGCTTCCCCCAAAGTGTTATGGGAGCTGTAGTTTGTTAAGGAAGCTGAGGGTTAAGAATGTAGGAATAGCCAGCTGGGTCAGACCAATGGCCCATCTAGTCTAGCATCCTGATCTCACAATCGCCAACTAGATACCTCTTTTGGTAAGCCCACAAGCAGGCCCTGAGCACAAGAGCAATCTGCCGCGCTGTGGTTTCTAGCAACTGGTATTCAGAAGCAATGCTACCTCCAACTATGAAGGCAGAGCCGTGGGCATCATGGCTAATACCCATCAATAGCCTTCTCTTCCATGAATTTTTCCAGTCCTCTTTTAAAGCCATCCAGGTTGGTGGCCACCACAGTATCCTGCATTAAGAAGCCTTTCTTTTATCTGTACTGAATATTCCCACATTCATTGGATGCCCACAAGTTTCAGTATTATGAGAGAGGGAGAAAAACTTTTCTTTCTCCACTTTCTCCATGCCATGCATAATTTTATGAACTTCCATCATGTCACCTGTTACTTGCCTTTTCTCTAAACTAAAAAGACCCAAATGCTGCAGCCTTTCTTCATGGGGGAGTCACTCCACCCCCTTTATCATTTGGGCTGCCATTTTCCAAACACTTTCTAACTCTGCAATATCCATTTTGAAGTGAGGCGACCAGAACTGCCTACACAGTATTTCAAATATGGTCACACCCTAGATTTGTACAGTGGTATTATGGTACTTCAGCTTGAAACCAGGAGGCTGTTTGAGAATACGGATGCATGTGAGGACTAGAAGGAGGGAGCTGGAGGTAACTTGGGCAAAATATTTGATCATACAAGAGGCAAAGGTGTGGTTGCATTACACAAGCCCCAAGGCTTTTGCAGTAAATCATGATAGGGATGCCCATTCCTTAATAATAATGAATTAACAAAGATTGGGGGGGGGGTGAGACTATAGCTATGCCTTCCCATAGTCATAACCTGAGTTTGTTTGAAGTTTCTGAATCCTGTTTCCATGCACCAGAGACATTCTTCAGATCCTGAAATCTACAGCTAGTTGGCAGTTTCAAAACACATTAATAAGTTACTATAGAAGCTTGAAAATCGTCACAAAATGATAACAGTGTCAAATGTTATGATGATATTGGAGAAAGAGCAGTAGGTGACATGCCCTCCTTTATATATTTTTATTTGTATCCCACTGTTCCTCCAAGGAGCTCAAGGTGGCATACATGGTTTTCTTCCCTCCTCATTTAAGCCCCACAAAATCCCTGTGAGGTAAGTAAGGCTGAGAGGCTGTGACTGACCACAAAGGTTACTCAGTAAGCTTCCTGGTCTAGTGGGGATTTGAACCCTGGTTTCTCAGGTTAGAGTCCAACACTCTAACCCAGAGCTTTCCAAATTTTTCATGTCGGTGACACAATTTTCAGACATGCATCATATCACACCACAGTAATTCAGTTTTACTAGCAAACCAGAGGTTAAACGAACCCCTTTCCAGCCCCAGGAGGAGCACAAGGAGCATTCACACGACATGCCTATACAGTACCGCTGACATGCTAATGTATCACGACACACAGTATGGAAAGCTCTGCTCTAACTACTACACCATAACTGGCTCTCCTGAACTGAATTTGGCTCTTGTTGACTGTTCTTAAAATTAATTAATTCCTTAGCAAGACTCCTCATTTTTTTAAAAAAACTGTATAAAATATAAAAGTAATAATAATAATAATAATAATAATTTTTTATTTATACCCCGCCCTCCCCAGCCAAGGCCGGGCTCAGAGCGGCTTACAAGCAATAATAAAAACAAGATGAGTGATTATAACTTAAAAACAAAAATAAAATACAACATTAAAATAATGGAACATTAAAATATTAAAATGGAGCCTCATTGCAGGAGAAGGAAAAGAAAAAAGAAAAAGGGGGCGGAGGGAATCAAATTGGCTCCAATCCAAAGGCCAGGCGGAACAACTCTGTCTTACAGGCCCTGCGGAAAGAGATCAGATCCTGCAGGGCCCTGGTCTCATGAGACAGAGCGTTCCACCAAGTTGGGGCCAGTGCTGAAAAGGCCCTGGCTCTGGTTGAAGCCAATCTAACTTCCTTAGGGCCTGGGACCACTAGGGTGTTGTTATTTATGGACCTTGAGGCTCTCTGTGGGGCATACCAGGCGAGGCGGTCCCGTAGGTACGAGGGTCCTAGGCCGTGAAGGGCTTTAAAGGTCAAAAGCAGCACCTTAAATCTGACCCTGTACTCCACCGGGAGCCAGTGCAGCTTGAAAAGCACTGGATGAATATGCTCCCATGGCAGAGACCCTGTGAGGAGCCTCGCTGCAGCATTCTGTACCCGCTGGAGTTTCTGGGACAGCTTCAAGGGCAGCCCCGCGTAGAGCGAGTTACAGTAGTCAAGCCTGGAGATGACTGTTGCATGGATCACTGTGGCCAGGTCGGGGCGGGAAAGGTAAGGGACCAACTGCTTGATGCGGCGAAGGTGGAAAAATGTCGCCTTGGCTGTTGCTGTGACTTGCACCTCCATGGAAAGGGAGGCGTCAAGGATTACACCCAAACTCTTAACGGAAGGCAATGGCACTAATTGGGCCCCCGCAAGAGAAGGGAGTTGGTCCCTCATCCCCATGCTATCCCGACCTAGCCATAGGACCTCTGTCTTCGAAGGATTTAGTTTCAATCGGCTCCCACGAAACCATCCAGCCACAGCTTCCAAGCATCTGGTCAGTGTGTAAGGGGCCGAGTTGGTGTGGCCATCCATCAGTAGATAGAGCTGAGTGTCATCAGCATATTGATGACAGCCCAGCCCAAAGCTCCGGATAATCTGGGCAAGAGGGCGCATAAAGATGTTAAAAAGCATTGGGGAGAGAATTGCGCCCTGCGGCACTCCACACACCAAGGAGTGGCGTGACGACATTTCCCTCCCTAGTGCCACCCTCTGTCCCCGACCAGAGATAAAAGAGCACAACCAGTTACGGGCTATGCCCTGTATCCCCACGTCTGCAAGGCGATGGTCCAGAAGATCATGATCGACCATGTCAAAGGCTGCTGACAAATCTAAAAGGATCAGCAGTCCTGACCCGCCTCGATCCAGTTGTCTACGAATATCATCTGTTAGGGCAACCAGAGCCGTCTCCGTCCCAAAACCAGGACGGAAACCGGACTGAAATGGATCTAATGCCGATGTTTCCTCCAGAAACCTACCAAGCTGTTCAGCAACCGCTCTCTCAAGTAGAATTCGCATCCTGAAATTTTGCCGAATTTTGAGTCTGACTACATTGTTTTAAAGGGGACGCGGGTGGCGCTGTGGGCTAAAGCCTCAGCGCCTAGGGCTTGCTGATCGAAAGGTCGGCGGTTCGAATCCCCGCGGCGGGGTGCGCTCCCGCTGCTCGGTCCCAGCGCCTGCCAACCTAGCAGTTCGAAAGCACCCCCGGGTGCAAGTAGATAAATAGGTACCGCTTACCAGCGGGAAGGTAAACGGCGTTCCGTGTGCTGCGCTGGCTCGCCAGATGCAGCTTTGTCACGCTGGCCACGTGACCCGGAAGTGTCTCCGGACAGCGCTGGCCCCCGGCCAATAGATGTGAGATGGGCGCACAAACCCCAGAGTCTGTCAAGACTGGCCCGTTCGGGCAGGGGTACCTTTACCTTTACCTTACATTGTTTTAAAGTTCAAGCAAACCTGGATCCTGGCTCTCACTGCTTCATGCAACTTTGGTTTCCCACTTTCTAATCAGATTCTGTGCCAAAATGCATCTTGGGACAAAAATCTAATTTATAGCCCACCCTCCTTCCCCTCTCTCTTTGTGTGTGTCAAATATATGGAAATTCTAAACCATGACATTCATTTTTGCAACTTCCAAATCTTTCTGCAGGCTTTGCAGTTAACTTACCCAAGATAGGAAAAATCAGGGGGATTCAAATATTAAGGAGCAAGGGAAACTGGAAACAAATTATTTGTGTTGGCAGCTAGCTTTTAACCTGGCCTTGGTTCTTCTCTGACAACTCAGTAGTCTTTGGCAAACTGGTATGTAGAGCAAAGGGAGGATTTGTTCACTGCGGAGCAAGATGAAAAGGTTGCCTGAGCTCACGCAGAGAGCCACGTGAGCAAGATGACTGGAAGTGGGACTTGTGCCGGAGGTTGAGCATAAAAAGAGCCCTGCTGATCAGTCCCGGGGGCTCACCTAGCCCAGCACCCTGTCCTTGAAGTGGTCAAACCAGATGCCTGTGGGAAACCAGGGAGCAGACTCCAAGTGCAAGATCCCTCCTGCGGTTTCCAGCAACTGGTATTCAGAAATATTGCTGCCTATGACTGTGGGGAGCAGAGCAGAGCCATGATGGCCAGCAACCACTGATAGCCCTCTCCTCCTCCATGAATTTGTCCAATCCTCTTTTAAAGCCATCTGAGTTGGTGACCATCCCTGCCTCCTGCGGGAGGGAGTTCCACAGTTTAACAGAGTGCTGCATGAAGAAGCAACTTTGAACCTTCTGAGCTGCCTGCAGCCCACGAAACATAAACTGTCCTATTAGTAGGTTGCCAATGACACTTCCCCATTCCATGCAAGGAAGCTGTTTATTGAAACTCTGCTGGGGAGATGGTTCTGCTTCATGGATTAAACAAGCTCTGCAGGAGTGGAGCTGAAAACAGGGCTCCCCTTTCCTTTCCTTTCCTTTCCTTTCCTTCTTTTTAAAACCTTTTGCAGAGTTCTAGAAGAAGAAAGTAAATTAATGCAGAATAAGTCAAGTGACTTTACTTTTCACAATTTATTCTGATGAGAATAACCTGGGCCAGACACTTCCCTAGCTATTATTAACTGTGAGAAAGAACCTTACAGAATGCAGAACAAGATTTTTTTATTTTTATTTTTTGCTGCAGTACCTTCAACCAGGAGTGGGGGGTGGGGAGGCAGGTTGGGTGGGGCATGCTAGGGATCATTAGGAAAGGAATTGAAAATAAAACAGCCAATATCATAATGCCATTATATAACTCTATGGTGCAACCACATTTGGAGTACTGCTGTTTTGTTCACCTCACCTCAAAAAGGGTACTGTAGTGGTGGAATAGGGCAATGTTCACAATAGGGCAACCAAAATGATAAAGTGGGTGGAGTGACCCCCCTATGAATAAAGTTTGGCGTGTTTGGGACTTGAAAAAGGAGAAGAGGAGGTGACATGATAGATGTTTATAAAAAAATTATGCAGGGCATGGAGAAAAAGTGGATAGAGGACCGTTTTTCTCCCTCTCATAACACTAGAATGTGTGGGCATCCAGTGAAGCTGAATGTTTGGTGATTCAGGATGCATAAAAGAAAAGACTTCTTCACACAGCACTAAAAAACTTGCTCCCGTAGGAGGCAATGATGGCCAAAAAATGGGATTGCTTTTAAAGAGGGTTGCACAAATTAATGAAGAAGGAGAAGTTTATTGATGGCTACTAGCAAGGATGGTTGTGCTGCGCCCTCTACAGTTTGAGGCAGCAATGCTTCTGAATGCCAGCTGCTAGAAACCATAGAAGGGGTGAGTGTTGCTCTTGTGTTTGAATCCTGCTTGCAGGTTTCCCTCAGACATCTGGTTAGGCAATATGGGAGGAGGATACTGGACTAGATAGCCACTGGACTAGTCCAGCAGGATCTTCTTAGGTTCTTAAAAGCCTGCCTGAATTCCCCAAAAGGGTGAACTGGGCAAGGTTGGGAAGAAATAACAGGAGGCATACGGCAGCCCACACGGCTTTTTGGTGGTGAACATTGTAGCCGGGCTGAGGAATCTGTCTGAACAAGCTGGAGCCAGCCTGTATTCAGCATGGCCCTATGCGTCTCATGGAATGTCTATAAATTAAGGGAGAGCTGCCTTGCAAGTATGGAAGGGAGAGATTTATGTGCTTTTAAGAGTCCTCCAGTGGAATGAACCACTCTGGATGGGGAGCTATCTGCCTTTTCTGGGAATGCCAAACCTACTGCTCACACAGAGCTTGACAGCTGGGGGCCCAAACCCACAAGAACAAATGGATGCAAAGAACTCGGCCCTCCAGAATTGTAGGATTTTACTTATTTTACTGAATTCTTATCCCACCTTTTTCTCCAGTGAGCTCAAGGTGACATACATGGTTCTCTCCCCATCCCCATTTAATCCCCAAGGATTACATCAATCCTGTGATGTAGATTAGGCTGAGAGACAATGGCTGGCCCCCAAGATCACACCCTGTGAGCTTTATGACCGAGTAGAGAATCGAACCCTGGTCTCTTCCAGATCCTAATTGAGGTGGATTGGGTACCCTAGGCTGACCAGAACAAATTTACAGTGTATTTGAGGTTTTTAAGCAGAGTTGGGCTGGCCACCTATCAGAAATTCTTTAGCTGTGATTTCTGCATTGCAGGGGGTTGGACTAGATGGCCCTTGGGGTTCCCTTCCAACTCTGCAATTTTGTGATTCTATGATGGTGGTGGGGATTTCAGGAAGCAAACATTTTGGCCATTTAGGTAGGGAGTGAGCGGAAATTTTGTGAAAATTACCATTTGCAGTAGCTTAGCTTTTCAGTTTTGCAAAGTTTTCACTGGTGCAGCAGCGGCAACAGATGTCCTTTCAGTGGCTTCCTACTGGCTGATGCCCATCTCCTGTCCCCACATTCCTGTCTCCCACAGTGTGTGAGGCATAGGATTGTTTCAAGACTTCTTGAGATTGCTAGTGTTGATTGCCAAGGTCTCTCTCTCTCTTTCTCTCTCTTGGGATTGCTAGTGTTGATTGCCAAGGTCTCTCTCTCTCTCTCTCTCTCTCTCTCTCTCTCTCTCTCTCTCTCTCTGTGTGTGTGTGTGTGTTTTAAAGATAGAGACCATACCACCACAAGTGATGCATTTTTAGACTTTAATGCTATGCTGGATAATAGAATCATAGAATTGTAGAGTTGGAATCAACAAAACAAGTCATCTAGTTCAACTCCCTGCACTGCTATCTCCAAAATAGATGGTGCATAGATCTGGTTTTGTACCTTGGGATGGACATGTTCTCCTCTCCACCATTTATAATATTGCAGGCAGGATGACCCATTTAAAAAAATAAGGAAGGGGAGGGGCCACATGTTGCTGTCAATTCCCCCCTCCCCAATGAACTCTGAAATAACCCTGATGCAAACCTTCCATGCACATTTCTTTTGCATAAATTGTTTGATGCATGGAAGTGTGTAAAACTGGGGTGCAGAGGTAATTGAGAAGAAATCTCTGTTTGTGAAACTGAAAAATATGGAAGTGTTTGCAAAAAATAGTTTATATATGCACCTTGCATGCAAACAGGACCACAGTTTTCCTAACTCGGTAAAATGCAAATGTTAAAATGGATACCTATTCATCTCAGCTCAAAAAGGATATTGTAGTTGGAAAAAAGTTATTTAAAGGGCATCCAAAATGATCAGGGTATGGAGCGACTCCCTGATGAAGAAAGGTTGCAGGGTTTGGGTCTTTTGAGTTTAGAGAAAGGGAAAATAAGAGATCACATTATAGACATTTATAAAATGATGCATGGGCTGGAGAAAGTAGATAGAAAAAAGTTTTTGCTTCCTCTCTCATAACAGTAGAACTCATGAACATCACATTAACTTGAATGTTGGAAGATTCAGGACAGCTACAAGAAAGTCTTCACACAGCACATAGTTAAACTTTGCAACTCGCTCCCACAGGAGGCAAGGCTGGCCACCAACCTAGATGGCTTTAAAAGAGGATTAGACAAAGAGAAGGCTATTGATGGCTACTACCTGGGATGGCTGTGATCTGTCTCCACAGATGGAGATAATAATGCTGCTGAGTGTTCCTGATTGCAGGTTTCCCCCCAGGGTATCTGGTTCGCTACTGGGAGAAGAGGATGCTGAACTAGATGGGCCATTGGCCTGAAGCAGCAGGACTCTTATTACATACTTATGTAAGGCACCAGTTTTAACTTTGAAAGGCCTGGAGTTGGAAGTGCCCATTGCGAGCTGGACCTAGAAATTCTTAGGCGTGGGGGAGCTTTGTAAGACACTAGCAGTTCTTGCAATAGATAAATATTGTACACCAATTGGCCACCCACAGATGTCTTCTTCATCATCTTTTGTGGGGCTGTCAGCTTGCCACAGCTCAAAAGAGTGTGTGGGCTCCCCTTTGGGGCTGTCCTTTTCCACAGCACAGGTCCAGTCTCACCATGCCTGACAGCACTGCTTGCCAGCCGCTGGATCAGTTACTCTTGCCTGCTGAAGTATTTAAAAGTCTTTCTGAACAAACAAATATATGGCTATTGCATCTGCAGAAAAAGGAAGGTTAATCCTTTTCCTACTCACTTGACTTCTGTTCCTTTTAAAGCACAGTTCTTTGAACTTTAAGGTGCTACAAAGACAAGGAAGGAGTTCTCTTTTGTTGGTGAAGTAAAACTAGGTGCCAGAAATTACCATAAACACCTCCCTTGTTCTCTTATAATGGCCATGCTAACCTTCTCTGTATCATTCCAATTTTAGTATATGTGCTGTCGAAGCGAGCACTGTTCTCTTATAATGGCAATGGCATCTACCTGAGAGGGGCCGGAAGTCCTCCCAAATATGTTGTTTCTTTTTCAAACCATCCCAATCATTAATGGAACAAATTGCTTCAAGGAATGGCATAGGTTTCTGGCAAGGTATATCTGGCAAGGCAAGAAACCTAAAATAAAATTCAAATTATTAACGAACCTAAAAGAAAGGGGTGGATTTGCACTACCGGACTTTAGCTTATACGTCAAAGCAGCCTGTTTTGTATGGTTAAAGTATTGGATACTTCTAAAGAATACCAGCTTACTTGATATAGAAGGATGGGACAATGTAGTGGGATGGCATGGTTATTTGGGCTATGAAAAAGTGAAAATACATAAGGGTTTCAAAAATCATATTGTGAGGAAGGCAATATTTGAGATATGGGAGAGAAATAAAAAAAATGTTAGAGCCAAAAACCCTTTGGTGGATTTCACCATTGGAGGCAACAGCAGTTAAAAGAAAAAACATGGATAGCAACTGGCCAACCTATAAAAATTTATTGGAAGAACGTGATAATCAATTAAGATTAAAGAATTATGACACTCTAAAACAAATTGGCATAAACTGGCTGCAACATTATCAACTTAACGGAATATTTGAACATGACAAAAGAAAAAACGGGTTTGACAAAATAATCTCTGAACTAGACAAAGAACTTCTCTCAGGTAACAAAAAAAACCCAGTCTAAAATGTACAAATTATTATTAAAATGGCATCTTAAAGACAAGGAAGTCAAAGATGTAATGGTAAAATGGGCGCAAGATCTGGGATATAATATGGAGCTAGAAAAATTGGAAAACCTCTGCAAAAACAATATCAGATTCACGGCCTGTTAAATGATTAAAGAAAATTTCCTTTAAATGATGTACCAGTGGTATATAACTCCAGCAAAATTGGCTAAAATGAATAAAAAGATTAGTAACAAATGCTGGAAATGTAACCAAAAAGAGGGGAGTCTTTTCCACATGTGGTGGACGTGTCCCAGAATTAAAAAATTCTGGGATATGCTATATGAAGAAATAATAATAATAAAAAAGATTAGACATACATATTTTTTAAAAACCTGAATTATTTTTATTAGGAATTTTCACAACGGACATCCCAAAGGATAATAAAAGAGTCTTTCTGTATGCAGTCACGGCCGCAAGGATCGTGATAGCGAAACATTGGAAATGTAATACAATCCCAACAAAAGAAGAATGGCTCTCAAAACTAAGTGAATATCTAGAACTCGCCAAATTAACAAGCCTAATAAGCAATCACTCAAAAGAAAGATTAATAAGAGAATGGGATGTCTTTACAAATTACATGGGAAAAGAAGGCTTCCAGAGCATCACTTGGCTTAAAGGTAAAGGGCCCCCTGACCATTAGGTCCAGTCGTGGCCGACTCTGGGGTTGCGGCGCTCATCTCGTATTATTGGCCGAGGGAGCCGGTGTACAGCTTCTGGGTCATGTGGCCAGCATGACTAAGCCGCTTCTGGCAAACCAGAGCAGCGCACGGAAATGCCATTTACCTTCCCGACAGAGCGTAGATTAAATCCCACTGGCAATCAGACTGTTTCTCCAAGATTTACCATCTAAATACAGTTATCGGGGCGGGGGATGATTTGCTAAGTACGTTCATGGGTAGCGGGTAATCATTATTCGCGTTAAGGAGTCAATCCAAAGTTGTGTAAAGAAGGCTTGTATTCCCTATATAGAAGTTAATTTGAAAATATTTGTTGTTTGAAGTTAGTTATCTATTTTTTGTTTTTATTCTTTTTCTGTTTTCTTTCTTTCTCTTTTCATTTTATTTATGTATAATGGATGTATCTATGTGTTTGCAATAAAGAAATTAAAAAGGGGGGTTGGGTGGAACTGAGTTCCTGCAAATACTGGCTGAAAAAAGCCCTGAGTAAAACTGTTGGCAGGTAGCAGCGCCTGCTGTGGCTGTATAGACCAATGCAGAAGAGACATTTTTTGTTGCAGGTGGGGCAAATGAACAACTCCATTTGTGCTGCTGCATATGCACAATGCATGATTTCTGACAGGAATGAGGCCTCATCTGCATATAAGACCTGTGCTCAAAGATCTGCACTGGTCACCCATTTGCTACAAGCCAAGTTCAAGATGTTACTATTAGTATACAAAGCCCTTAACAACTAGATATCAGTTTACCAACAAGATCACCATATACACTCACTTGATTGTATTGATCAGCAGAATTGCTGCAGGTGTCGCATAATATTTGTAAGAAATGTTTTAGTGTGGCAGCACCTACACTTTGGAACTCCATCACTGTGCTTTTTTTGGCACCTGCTAAAAATGTATTTTCTTTAGACAAACCAATCCAGAAGCTTTGGGAGTTGAGGTAATTTTTAATCTGTTTTTAATTTATTGTTGATTTTTATGTTTTGAATATTTTAAAGAGCACTGTTTCAGGGTTTTTCACCTGCAAAATTTTATTATCTCTTTGTAAACCACTTTGAGGGTTTTTTTAAAACCATCAAGTGATGTATAAATATTGTTAAATAAGTAATGTTATTTGTTTGCATGTGGTTTTATGGAAATGTCATCAGCTGGCAGTGCAATCTAGTGGGTATTTACTGTGCTCAGTGGTGCTTGCTTAGGGTTGCAGATTGCATGCCTACTCAGAAGTAAATCTCAATGAGCTGAGTGGGGTTTACTTTCGCGTAAGTTGATGTACAGTTGCAGGTTCTGAGACGGGAGGGCCTCTCTAGCACTGCCCGGGTCCTCGTTGTTGGTGCCTCTCTGATGCCTGCACAACCAGTACATCGGTAGGTAAATTGACTCCAAATCTTGCATAAGACCATAAGAAGAGCTCTGCTGGACCATGCTGATGGTCCGTCTAGCCCAGCAACCTGTTCTCACAGTGGCCAACCAGATGTCTATGGGAAAAGTGCAAGCAGGACCCAAGCACAAGTGCCCTCTTCCCTCCTCTGGTTTCCAGCAATGGATATTCAGAAACACTGATAGCCTCCTCTTCCTCCTCCTCCATGAATTTATCTATTCCTCTTTTGAAGTCATCTAGGTTGGTATCCATCACCACCTCCTGGTGGAACAAGTTCCATTTTTCTAACTCTGCACTTTATGAATAAGTCCTTCCTTTTGTCTGTTCTGATTCTTCAGCTTTGTTGGATGAGCACAGGTTCTAGTGTTACAAGAATGAGCAGTAACTGAGGTTTCTGAAAGAGTTACTTTTGCCCACCTGCTGGGGGAGTGTGTGTGATTAAGGCAAGGTATGTTTGTGGGTGCGGTGCAGGAGACTGACTGACATGCCTGGCTTTTCTGTGGTTGTAGTTAGGTTATGACTTGAATCACATGTAGCAATGCCAGTCATTTATTATTTATTTATTTATTCAAAAATAGGGATCAAAGTTTAACATTGAGTTATCGGTGTGATGCAGCAGCAAAAAAGCTAATGCAATTCTAGGCTGCATCGATGGAAATCTAGAATCCAGATCAATAGTAGTAATAGTATGGCTCTATTCTGCCTTGGTCAGACCACCCTTGGAGTCCTGTGTACAGTTCAAAGGTTGTTGACAAGCTGGAAGGTGTGCAGAAGAGGGAGACCAAGATGATCAAGGGTCTGGAAACTAAGCTTTATGAGAAACAGAGGAGGGAGTTGAGAATGCTTAGCCTGAAGAAGAGGAGATATTAGAGCCAAATATCAAACATCTGAAGGGCTATCACATGGAAGATGGAGCAAGCTTGTTTTCTTCGGCTCCAGAGGGGAGGATTTGAACCAACAGATTCAAATAACAAGAAAAAAGATTCCAGCTGAGCATTAGGAAGAATGTTCTGAGAGTAAGAGCTGCTTGACAGAGGAATAGACTCCCTTGTCTATTCCTAGGCTCTCCTTCCTTGGATGTTTTTAAACAGAGATTGGATGGCCATCTGCCAGCGAATCTTCAGCTGTGATTCCCCAGGTTTGTCAGGGTTTCCCAAACTTGGGTCTCCAACTGTTTTGGACTACAATTCCCATCATCTATGATGACTGGTCCTGCTGGCTAGGGACCCAAGTTTGGGAAACCCTATGCTAGATGAACTTTGGGGGCCCTGTCCAAAGGGACAGTTCTATGATTCTATAATTCCTAGAGCATAGATAGTCAATCTTTGTTTCATCTGTGTCAGCTCTGGACCTGCTACTTCTGGGTTGCTTTTTTGCAGCTGCAAAATACATCCTGGTTCTAATTCTCCACTGCTGTGGGGTGAGGAGTGTTCTACAGGGAGCAACCTTCCTTGAAACAACAGCAACAGTGTCTCGAGGTCTGATCTTTATGGCTTTGATGTTGCTCTCATTGCATTTAATGCAAGCCTTTTCTGTTCAGAGATGCTTGATTTCCTCCTTATTTATCACAGAATTAAGGAAACCCTTTCCAGGCAGGGAAATCTAAAATTAGACAGAGGCAGCTGTGTTTTGATTTATTAAGTAGGCCTTGGAGAACAGTTTTCCTGTAGATGGCAGTGCTCCTATTCCCCCTCCCCCAGCAAAAAATGACAAGGCGGGCAGAGAGAAAATGCAGTTTGCTAAATTTTAGAGTTGGAAAGGACCCCAGGGGTCATCTAGTCCAACCCCTGCAGTGCAGAAATCACATATGTCTCCCATCACATTTAGATGATGGTTGCTGACATTGCTGTTGTTGGTAGAGACCAAACTGCAAGACTCAGAGGCATGCATAACCTTGCTGAAAGTGGTGAAGAGCTTAAGCCTGATTTTACTTTTTACTGTGTGAGCTCATTTCTTGCAACCGCTGAATAAATGCCCGCGGGTTGGGGTAAAGCATTGCAAAACAGGCGTGGGCAGAATAGCAGATGAAAGAGAGGTGGATAGATGAGCCTCATCAACTCTGGGAATTGCCAACAACACTCCTGCAGTCATTGAGCGGGAATAGGAGGGTTCAGACAGTGCCGGAGGCCCCCTGGACCTTTGTTCAGGGCTTTGCAAATTAATGCAAACGTGGCTCCATAGCAAGTGGGCACTTCTCAGTCCATTATACTACATTGGCCACAGCTGTCTGCTCATTCTCTATAGACATGTTTTCCTTTTCTCCGCTGAAGCACGATACCTTTCCCACCCTACAATCAGTGTTCGATACAGTATTTTCACAACTTTCATGTTGCAGCAATTTGCCTTGCGTAGGATGTTGCTGTATTGAATTCATTGATAAATTGTAGTAATAGCCTCGCTTAGATAATTGTCATTGTTGTTGCTTTTGCATCTCTCTCCCTCTGCTCATCTTTGTTCCCAGAAGAGATTAAGGCACATTCTCCTCCCCCACCTCATCATCTAATTCATGCATTTAATTGTGATGTCAGCTAATGAGCCCTGATTGGAATAATAGCGATAATTACATTTGCTCTTCTCCCTCTGTGGCATATTTTGTAAAGGCTCACAGCAAGGAACCAGGAACTCTCTCTTTCTCAACAACGTAGCGCAGACTTCAGCAGAAAAAAAAGGGGGAGGTGAATGGAAAGGTGATTTCTTCTCATCTGAACTAAGCAGAATTTAGAATTTAGGCTCTCCTAACATTTCTAAGTACAGTGATACCTTGGGTTACATACGCTTCAGGTTACAAACACTTCAGGTTACAAACGCTTCAGGTTACAGACTCCGCTAACCCAGAAATAGTACCTCGGGTTAGGAACTTTGCTTCAGGATGAGAACAGAAATTGTGCTCCTGCGGCGCGGCAGCAGCAGGAGGCCCCATTAGCTAGAATGGTGCTTCAGGTTAAGAACAGTTTCAGGTTAAGAAGGGACCTCTGGAATGAATTAAGTACTTAACCTGAGGTACCACTATATAGAGAGCCAGCAGCGGCATAGTGGTTATCCTGTCAGACTAGGAGCTGGGAGACCAGGGTTCAAATCCTTCTCTGCTCACTGGGTAAAGGTAAATGTCCAGTTGTGGACGACTCTGGGGTTGCAGTGCTCATCTCGCTTTATTGGCTGAAGGAGCTGGCGTATATCTTCCAGGTCATGTGGCCAGCATGAGTAAGCCACTTCTGGCAAACTGTCTCTTAGGCTAACCTACCTCACAGAGCTGTTGTGGGGATTAAATGAGGAAGAGTGAACAATGCATGCCACCTTGAGCTTCTTGGATAAAAAGGTGAGATATAAATAAATAAATAGAAAGAGAAATTAAATTTCACCAGTCACAATATATGAAACTGATCAACCAAGAAGTGGAATGGAAAATTAAACAAATGAACCAAAGATCTTTTGAATCTGCGAATAAATGTGGGAAGCTGTTAGCTTGGCAGTTGAAAAAGAGACAAAAATTAAACTATGTTACCAATCTAGAAGTGGAAGGAAAAAATATTCAGAAACCAGGAGAAATTAGAAAGTGCTTCCAGAAATATTTCAAAAAACTGTACACCCAAGGGCCTGAGGAAGTGGCTGAGATAGAACAATTTCTGAAAGATAATGGCCTACCAGAATTATCTCAAGAGAAGAGATCAATCTTGAATTGTAAAATAACACAACAGGAAATTGAGGTTGCCATACAGAACATGCAGTTGGGCAAATCCCCAGGCCCTGATGGACTTACCTCCAAGTACTACAGGATGTTAAAGGACTACTTGACACAACCATTAGTGGAGGTTTGCAACCAGATTATGGGGGGAGGGAGGGCACCAGATACGTGGAAAGAAGCATTCATCACTCTGATACCTAAAGTGGAAACTGAAAAGACTCAACTTAAGAATTACCGTCCCATCTCACTCCTGAACGTGGATTACAAAATATTTGCAGACATTTTGGCAAATAGATTTAAAAAGGTTTTAAATGAAGTAATTCATAAGGACCAAGCAGGCTTTCTCCCTGGTAGACATTTGTTTGATAACACTAGGAACATTATTGATATTCTGGAACTTTTACAAACAAACATTAACACTAAAGCAGTGTTAATTTTTATTGATGCGGAGAAAGCCTTTGACAATATTTCTTGGAAATTTATGAAGAGAAACTTGGAAGGGATGGGAGTGGGAAGGGGGTTTGAGAACGGAATAGAAGCAATCTATTCCGAACAAAAAGCTAAGTTGATAGTGAACAATGTGGTGACAGAAGAACTTCAGATTGAAAAAGGAACACGCCAGGGGTGCCCCCTGTCCCCTTTATTGTTTATTTCAGTCCTGGAGGTTTTGCTGAACATGATAAGGAAGGATCGGCAGGTACAAGGAATACGGGTCGGAGTGAAACAATATAAACTGAAAGCATTTGCAGATGACTTGGTTTTAACATTACAGGAGCCAGAATCTAGTACAAAAAGAGTTTTAGAACTGATACAGAAATTTGGTCGGGTGGCGGGTTTCAAGTTGAACAAACAAAAAACTAAGGTGTTAGGGAAAAATTTGACAGCTACTGAAACAGAAGAGTTTCAGAAGGAAACAGAACTAAACATTGTTAAAAAAGTGAAATACCTGGGGGTTAATCTCTCTTCCAAGAACCTGAACCTATTTAAAGATAATTACGAGAAATGCTGGTTAGAAGTTAAAAAAGATTTAGAAATTTGGTCAAGACTGAAGTTATCCTTGTTAGGCCGAATTGCAGCTATAAAAATGAACGTTTTGCCAAAGATGTTGTTTTTGTTTCAGGCCTTACAGATTGTGGACAGAGTGGAATGTTTTGGAAAGTGGCAGAAGGATATCTCTAAATTTGTCTGGCAGGGCAAAAAGCCCCGAATAAAGTTTAAAATACTAACTGATGCAAAGGAGAGAGGGGGATTTGCCCTGCCGGACTTAAGGATATATTACGAAGCTGCAGCCTTCTGCTGGATGAGAGATTGGATTTTGTTGGAAAACACTGATGTCCTGGATCTGGAAGGCTTTAATAACTCGTTAGGTTGGCATGCGTATTTGTGGTATGACAAGGCAAAAACACATGGAATGTTTAAAAACCATATTGTCAGGAGAGCAATATTTATGGTCTGGAAAAAATACAAAGACTTATTAGAAAGCAAAACTCCGAGGTGGGTATCACCAATAGAGGCCAAGGCTCGGAAAAAACCCAATATGGAGGCCGGATGGCCGAAATATTGGGAAATAATAGAGAACATTGGAGACAATTGGAGGTTGCAGAGCTTTGAAAGGTTAAAGGGTAAGGTGCAAGATTGGTTTCACTATGCCCAAATTAATGAGGTTTTTAAGCTAGATAAAAAAACAGGATTCCAGGTGGAAAAATCGAAACTTGAGACAGAATTGTTAGAACCAAAGACCAAGCTATTATCGAGAATGCTGCTTAAACTTAAACTTGCTGCTTAAATGGAACACTCAGGACGAGACAGTTAAATCAGCCATGATAAAATGGGCTCAGGACATTGGTTATAACATCATGTCTGAGGACTGGGAAAGGTTATGGACCACCGGTATGAAGTTTACGGCATGTAATGCCTTGAAAGAAAACATTATGAAAATGGTATACAGGTGGTACATGACCCCAGTCAAGCTTGCTAAGATTTACCATTTGTCCGATAATAAATGTTGGAAATGTAAGGAGGCTGAAGGGACATTCTTTCACCTCTGGTGGACCTACCCAAGAGTGAAGGCCTTCTGGGAAATGATATATAACGAGTTAAAAAAGGTGTTTAAATACACTTTCCCTAAGAAACCGGAGGCATTCCTCCTGGGCATTGTCGACCAGAAGGTGTCAAAGAAGGATAGAACTCTTTTCATGTACGCTACTACTGCAGCAAGGATTCTTATCGCTAAGCATTGGAAGACTCAAGATTTGCCCACACTGGAGGACTGGCAGACGCAACTGATGAACTACATGGAACTAGCCGAGATGACTGCAAGGATCCGAGATCTGGGAGAAGAAGCTATGGAGGAGGATTGGAAAAAATTTAAGGACTATTTGCAAAAGTATTATAAGTTATATGAATCTTAGGACGCCGTATGATCTGGAATGTTAGCCCCAGCAACAAAAGTGGTTTATATAAGAAATTGGATAATTTTTATGAAAGAATTAAGGTTTGAATGGGTAAAAATGACAATATGCTATATTTTAAGAGTAAATGGAAAACAAGAGATTTAAACTTAAACTGCAATTGAAAGTAAAAAAGAAACACAGGAAACAAGGTTATAATTTGCTGATAAATTTTATTGTTAAGAATGCATTATGCGGGAGATGTGGGGAAGTCCGATAGAATTCTGAAATAAGTTGATGAAATGGTTGAGATTCTCTGTCTTTTTTCTTTCTTTTTACTGTTTATGTTCTTTCTTTTCTATCTGTAATTTGGAAAAAACTCAATAAAAATTATTATTAAAAAAATAAATAAATAAATAAATAGGATGATGTTGGGTGTTTTTAGAAAAGAGAGGAGCAAAGTAAAACAAAAACAAAAAACACCACTGCCTTAGAATAATCAGCAAGGTCTTTAAAATTTCATTGATAATATCTGAAAATGTTTGAATTTTATTGTAATTTTGCGCTGCCCTTCAACTGACAGGATCTCAGGGTGGTTTACAACTGTTAATGTATTAAAAGAGCAGTAAAATCAGCCCTGAAGCAATACTCCAAGCAAATGCTACTACTGTAAGATTAAAGTAAATCATATTTACTGCAGCAAAGTGGTGGCTTTACTTTCAGGAGGTTTCACCCAGTAGCTGTAGCTCAGTGGTGGAGCTAAGGCTTTTCATGCAAATGGTCCTGGGTTCAATCCCTGGGAGGGGTGTTTTCTAGAAGGGCTAGGGAATGCCTCCTGCTTGAAACACTGGAGAGCTGCTGCCAGTCAGTGTCAGCAGTCCTGAGTATTAGGTCTTGACCGGTATGCCCTGAAACCAGCTTGTGCTTCTGTAAGAATATGTTCTTGCTCCATCCAATCCACAAGTTTATTATGCACATGGGCAGTATAGAGTTTACTAATAATGCTTAGGAGGCTAATTGGTCTGTAATTAGTAGGGTCAGATTTGCTCCCTTTCTTGAATAATTGCTAAGCCCCAATCCTCCAGGTTGGTAGCCAATTGATCTATGCTGGTAAACAGGGCTGCAAGCACTGGGGCCCACCAATCAACATTGGCCTTAAGAAGCTTGAGGGAAATATTGTCCACTCCAGGAGCTTTGCCAGATTTGAGAGCTTGAATAAGCCTATGAGCTTCTTCAGTTGACATTGGAGGCCACTTAGCCTTACTCAGAGTCAGCGACTGTGTCTATGGCTGTTGGTTAATTGTATATACTGTAAGGATTGAAAGTATGACTCCAAAACCCCAACAGGGATGGTATACTCCACTTCAGAGGGGGTATCTTGCCACCCGTTTGCGACTATTTTCCAAAAGGTGGCTGAGCGTCTCCTTCGGGAAGCCTCTATTAGGCATTGCCACTCTCCCCTTTGGGCCTGAAGCTTTTTATTTTTAATCAAAGCTTTGTAATTTCGTTTGGCTTCAAACCACTCTACAGGGAGCAAAGGAAGATTGACAGACCTGTAGTTCCTAGATTTTCCCAGGAAGGTAAACTTCATAGTGAGGCATTCCTGATCGAACCAGGGTTTAGATTTGTTGGAATGTATAAATTAAAGGA
Source organism: Podarcis bocagei (assembly GCF_964188305.1). Classification (NCBI taxonomy): domain Eukaryota; kingdom Metazoa; phylum Chordata; class Lepidosauria; order Squamata; family Lacertidae; genus Podarcis; species Podarcis bocagei. The sequence continues at coordinate 21,612,916 of NC_138140.1, forward strand.
TTAAGATAAAAACAAAGAGGGAAAGGAATTGCTGAATTAATTAACTGAACTGGAATACAAAAAAGGGAGGCGTGAGGAGGTCAGGGAAACAAGTAAATGCAATGTAAGGCATGGAAAGATTGATTTGTTTTTTAAGTCTTTTTTATTTTTTCTGTATTTTCTCTTTTTCTTTTTCTTATATATGTAACTTTTCTTCTTCTTCTTGGAAACCTTAATAAATATCATTTAAAAAAATAAATAGATTTGTTGGAATCTAATGGCCAGGTTGCCTTTTTGTGAATCAAGCAGGCTTGAAGAAGTAGCGTATTTTTCGCTCTATAACACGCACCTGACCATAACACGCACATCGTTTTTAGAGGAGGAAAACAAGGGAAAAAAACATTCTGAATGAAACAGTGGATGTATCATTTTTGTGCTTCATGCTGTGGCCACAGACATGTGATCTGATGGTGAATTTGGGGTGACCCAATGCAAAAATCCTGAGGATCCATGTGGATCCATGCTTTTTAACCACATTTTTGCACCATTGCAGCCCCAGGCAACAGTGGGTGCGTGATTTTGGGGGGGCAGGCTGTAGCCATGGACATGCTATGTGATCTGATGGTGAATTTGGGGTGACCCAATGCAAAGATCCTGAGGATCCATGTGGATCCATGCTTTGTAACCACATTTTAAGTGGGGAGGGAAGGAAAAACACAGAAGGGACAAGGAGCACGAGAGGGGTGTGCAGAGAAGCAGCTGGCTAAGAATGCAGGAGAGGGCTATAATGGGAGGGAGAAAAGGAAGGCAAAAGTTTCCCCCCACCCAAGCACCCAAGCCAGCTAGCTCACGTGCTCGCTCTCTCTCTCTCCCACCTGCATGTTTTCAGCAGCACCGGAGCACAGAGAGGAAGGAACGACACTCTGCTTTCCCCTCTGCTTGCCTGGAGGGGAGGGGCTTTCCCTGCTCTTTTTTCTGTTTGAGCAAACACAGCAACGAAACAGAAAAGGGTGGGCAGTAAGACCCTGAGGCAGAATGCAGGAAAACAGCAGCTTCCTCTTTTCAGGTTTCCCTTCTCCTAGACGCGCGATCTGATTTTTGCCTGATTTTTCGGCTCCAGGGACCACACATTCGCTCAATAACACGCACAGACATTTCCTTTTTTTTATAAATGTTTTTATTGATTTTACAGAATTTTTAAAACAATACAAACATATAAAAAGACATACACACACGTATAGTTTCATAACCTTTTTTTCATAAACCATGTTTCTCAGACTCCCCCATACCTCCCCTTTCTGCATCCCAATGTCCAAAAGTTTTTAACAACTCTAAATATTTCTGTCAGTCCTCTGTCCTCTTAATCTTTCCTTTAGTCTAATCTTGTATCGCTGTAACCCTTTCTTACTCAAAACCTCGACATTCTAACATTCAACAAGTTTATAGTAGTTCTTAAGGTAGATTTTAAATTTCTTCCATTCTTCTTCCGCCGTCTCCTTTCCCTGGTCGCGGATTCTGCCAGTCATCTCGGCTAATGTCATATAGTCCATCACTTTCATCTGCCATTCTTCCAGGGTGGGTAGATCTTGTGTCTTCCAATACTTTGCGATGAGTATTCTTGCTGCTGTTGTAGCATACATAAAGAAAGTTCTGTCCTTCTTTGACACCAATTGGCTGACAATGCCCAAGAGAAAGGCCTCTGGTTTTTTAGGGAAAGTACATTTAAGTACCTTTTTCATTTCATTATAAATCATTTCCCAGAAAGCCTTAATCTTCGGGCATGTCCACCAAAGGTGATAGAAAGTACCTTCAGTTTCTTTACATTTCCAACACTTATTATCAGGCAAGTGATAAATTTTTGCTAGCTTGACTGGGGTCATGTACCACCTGTAAATCATTTTCATAATGTTTTCCTTTAAGGCATTACATGCCGTGAATTTAATACCGGTGTTAGGCACAGACATTTCCCCTTCCTTTTTAGGAGAAAAAATATGTGTGTTATAGAGAGAAAAATACGGTAACATCAAATCCTGAAACATATCCATTCTTGTTTCGGGGCATGAAGATTTTAAGAGGTTATCTCTCTTAATAAGAAATTTATCTGAGATTAGCTTCCTAGAAATTTCCTTATTCAGCTAATCTGACCATCTAATATGAGAAAATGTCAGCTCCATGTTGGTAGGCCTGGGGGGTTCAAGTTTGTCATTACAGAATAGGTCCCTTTTCACATCAAGGTGGAGGCAAAGCAGTAAATGATCACTGTCTACTCGTTTCTCCACCCTACATTCAAGGGATCTATTCGAAGGTTATATGACACTTAATATAATCAATTGTAGAGGCGCCTACATTTGATATGAATGTGAATTCTCCAGCCTCCTCCCTTTGGCGCGGCCATTCAGTATGACCAAGTCCAGCTTATTAGACAAGCACAGTAGGCACAGACCTGCATAATTGCAGCCCTTGTCTTTTGAGTGTCTAATTGGTATTCATAGAATCATAGAATCATAGAGTTGGAAGAGACCACAAGGGCCATCGAGTCCAACCCCCTGCCAAGCAGGAAACACCATCAGAGCACTCCTGACATATGGTTGTCAAGCCTCTGCTTAAAGACCTCCAAAGTAGGAGACTCCACCACACTCCTTGGCAGCAAAGGAGTATTGAATGGGCTTCCTCTAGGGTAGGTGATAATTCATGGAAGTGTGCATATAGAGCATCATCAGATTGACCAGTTCTAGCATTTAGATCGCCTGCCACTATCACTGAGGCATCAAGAAACTGGTCACCTTGAATTTAGTCCCAGAGCATATTCAAAAGAAGTGGGAGGGGAATATGCATTCTGAAATCGACACAAAATGCTGCCGGTGGTATCCTACTCAGAATAAATCCACTAAAATGAATGAACCTAAATTGGTCATGTTCATTAACTTCAGTGGGTCTACTCTGTGTAGAACTAGCATTGGGATGCAGCCCTGCTTGTTTAGTTAAGCTGGACTCTTGTGTGCACAAAACACAGTACTGGGGGTGAGTTTATGAAATGAATTATGCAAGGGACCAAAAAACAGAGAGGCAAAGACACAACACATAAGGGGAAAGGGACCAGAAGGGAAGAGGGAAATCAAAACTCAGGCACCAATTTCTAAACAGCTGTTCTTATAATGACCTACTGGCACAGTTCAGGTGCAGGAGGTGTCTGATGGATGAACTGGTGATAGTAAACTCTATCCCAAATAATATTTGTTTGTTTGTTTGTATGTTTGCATTTATATCCCACCTTTTTCTCCAAGTAGCTCAACGTAAATGGTTCTCCCCCTCTTGATTTAATCCCCAGAACAACCATGTGAGGTAGGTTAGGGTGAGAGGCAGAGACTGGCCCAAGGTCATATTTATGCCTGATGTAAAGAGCTTTATGTCTGAGTAGGTCTCCCAGGTCCTAGTCCAACATTCTAACCATGACAGCACACTGGATCTCATGTTGTCTGTGGCTGTTGAAATATCAGGCTGTTTGGAGCCTGCAGCTCCACAGGCTTTGTTTCTGTGTGGTTGTCATACTTGCAATGGCCTGTGGTTTCAAGCAATAAATATTTATCATATCATAGGGGCTGGGGGTTGTTGGGGGTGGAGTTCTTGCTTTGGATTTTTTTGTATCTTTATCTTAGATCTTGTTGTGATTTATTTGGAAATTGGTTGGTTTGTGTATTTTGACTACTTTTGTTATGTTGTAATTATGTGGGTTTTTCATGTTGTAAGCCTCTGAGCATGGTTTGAACTGTGGAAAGGTGGCATACAAATCAAATTATGTATATATGTATTGCCACTTATCTGGTCATAGTTGGATGCCTGCTGCCACCTGCAGTGACTTGTGCCAGCAAATAAGCTGCCATAGATCAAATGCCACAGACAGGATGTTTGTGTTTCCTGGAGTCGTATCAGACTTTCAGCTGTATTGCTCTCAAGGTTTGCCAGTGCAGAAGTGAGGCAGGGGAGCTAGTATCACTGTTTGGTCTTCCAACTGATTCTGTTAAACTTCCTTTTCCTTACTAAAGACAGCAACATGGAATCTCCAGGGGCCAATTTCAAAATATATGGGGAAGTAAAGCATTTAAGAACTTACAGTAAGAGACTGCTGGATCAGGGCAATGGCCCATCTAGTCCAGCATCCTGTTCTCACAATGGCAAACGAGAATGCCCCTGAGGAAAACCACAGGAAGGAATTTAGCACAAGAGGAAAACTCTATTTCTCCGCCTGCCCACCCTCCCAATGATTTCCATTGCTGCTTCTGAAGTACCATTTGCTGCCTCCGATCAAAAATGTACCGTATTTTTCGTCCCATAGGACGCACCAGCCCATAGGACGCACCTAGTTTTTTGGGGGGAAATAAAGGAAATTCCCCCCCCAAAAAAACAAACCAGGTCGGGGAATCCAAACCAGGTCAGGGAACAGCAGGATGGCGGTACTGCGCCTCCCCGCTTTTCCCCAAGCTTGTGGGGCTGGCGCTTCTCCCTAGCGCCAGCTCCAAACCAGGTCGGGGAACAGCGGGATGGCAGCACTGCGCCTCCCCGCTGTTCCCCGAGCTTGTGGGGCTGCCCGATGTCTGCCCGAAGCGCCGGGTGCTCTGCTTCCAGTGCGCCCCACACTCCGGGAAGCAGGCTGCTATCCGCAGCCTAGGGAGCCCTGCAGGAACTCCCACGGGCTCCCCAGGCTTGCTGATAGCTTCCTGAAGCCTGGAGAGTGAGAGGGGTTGGTGTGCACCGACCCTTCTCGCTCCCCAAGCGTCAGCGAAAGCCTGCATTCGCCCCATAGGACGCACACAGATTTCCCCTTCATTTTTGGAGGGGGAAAAGTGCGTCCTATAGGGCGAAAAATATGTTAGTAGAGCATAGCCATCCTGGCTAGTAGTCATCAATAGCCTTCTCCTCCTTCATGAAGCTATCTAATCTTCTTTTAAAGCCATCACTGCCTCCTGGGGGAGTAGTTCCACAGTTTAACTATGCACTGCATGAATAAGGACTTCCTTTTGTCCATCCTTTATCTTCCAACATTTAGCTTTGTAGGATGTCCACAAGTTCTAGTGAGAGAATTATGCCTTGCATAATTTCATCAACTTCTATCTTAAATAAATGCTGCTGAGTTAACTAAGCAAGATTTTAGGCTGTTTTGAAGTTTTATTCGCTGTTTTCTTGGGGAAGGGATTTGCATTTGTTTTATGCAGTAAGGTGACTTGAAATCTGATACAGAATCACAGAATTGTAGAGCTGGGCATCTAGTTCAGCCATCTTCAATGTGGCGTTGGACATAGAAGTTAGCTTTTACTGGTACATGTTGTATGTTCATATTCCTTGATTATATAATAAACTATTACTCTCATAAACAATAGCCAATTTTGCATTTTCATTGTCGTGTTTGTTTTCAGTACTTCAAAATCTATTAGAAATGGCTTCTTTTATCTCAGAGGTATGAGTTTTGTCAAAAATTGTTGTGAAGAGTCTTCAGAGGCCAACCCCACATATAACATGTTCAGTGGTGGATATTGGGCTCTCAAATTTCAGCACCACCCTGTGCAATGCCAAAGTTCAGCATCCTCGTGCGCTCCATTCTAAATCATAGTTGTGGCACCCCCTGAGGCTTTGTGCCCAGTGCAACTGAACCAATTGTGCTCCCCTAAATCCACCTATAACATCTGTAATCTATCTATACCTTTCCAGATAGGGGTGCAGCTGGACCACCAGCCAAAGCTGAAGGAAGCTGACTTTGTGCCACCAAGGCTGGCTAAGCCTCAAATGACAGCAGTGGATCTAGAAATACCCCAAGCTTTGTACCTTCTCCTTCAGAGGGAATGCAACCTCATCAAGAGCAGGCAACCTTCCATCCTGGGAACTACCCACTAGTAGTGCCGCTGTCTTATCTGAATTGAGCTTCAGTTTATTGGCTCTCATCCAGTCCATTACCATGGCAAGACAGTGGTCCAGCACATCTATGATTTGTTACCTTGTTCCTCAGTAAGAGCGACTAATGCATAAATCACACAGACTGCCTTTAGATGTTTGCATCCTCCTTTCATAATAGGCACAAAAATACTTGTTTTTTTTCCTTTTTGGAAATCCTTAATGATGCTATGGCACCAACAAAGGGAGGGTTAAATTGAGCTGTGTGTTTGTTGTGGCTTTCGGTGTGGAGAAAACTATAATAATGCATTGCCTGCCAAATGGAAAACAGAAATTAAACTTTGCCACCAAGCCATTGAGAGATATTTCCAAAGAGATGGAGAAAGATTCGGGAGGGGGTGGGGGAAGAGAACTCTCAAGAAGATATAAAAGCTATTTATGGTTCTGAGTATTTTGAAGGATGCCTAGCTGAGTACTCATCACTTTATTTTGAAGTGCTTAGGATAAGTCATTCTGAAAATTGTAAGCAATGGTGGGAGGTGCATGATTGTGATGAAATGTTTCTTGTCTTGCTTGCATATAAACCTTCTCTTGATATCCTTCTGCTGTCTTGCATGACAAGATTAGACTTTCCTACATCGCACATGAAAGCGTATTGCATCAGCTCCATGTGAAGACAGTCTTCATTTCATAGAATCATAGAGTTGGAAGGGATCCCTAAGGGTCATCTAGTCCACCCCCTGCAATGCAGGAACCACAGGTAGCTGCCTCCACATCGCAAACAGTCTCACACAGTGGATTACCACAAGAACTAAGCACATCTGAATATGCCCTCCACTGTGCCCATTGGAGATGTTTTTATTTTTTTATTTACTCACACCAGCTTTCTGAACATCTGGGTAGGCTTGCCTTTTAAAAATGCTTTTAGCAAGTGCCAAAAAGAGTGCAGTGAAGGTATAATTATTAGATACCACATTCCTTTTGAAAAAGTTAATTTTGTCGTCAACATGGCACCCCAAGTTTTCCTCAGCCAATCTGTCAGTGTCAGGGAACTCTTTAGTTTTCAGTTTTTTAAAAAAAATAGATTTTATTGGAATTTTTAATTTAACAGGATTAAGGCAACAAACTGTAAAAAATAAAAAAGTCACAAGCCATAACATTGTAGTTGCTTTTTGTAATACAAAACGTAGTATGTATCTAGAAACAAGACTTAAGAGTCAAGCCACACTTTCCCTTATGTCTGTAACTCTTTGCCCCGTTTTCAATTTGGATCATGGCTGGGTGTTCCCACTTGTGATTTTTGCCTTCAATTTTACTTGGGGGAAGATGCTTGGAACCCTATGTTTTCCTGCTCATTCTTCTTATGATCAATAGTCTGCTTTTCGTGTTGTCTCCACCTTCAGCTCCTCCCACCCATGCCAGAGAGTCAGAGAACCAGATAATCAAAAAATAATTTGGAAAGGAGCTGGGACCCTTCCAATACGAGGGGCAACACACACCTGTTTTGTACATATATTGCAATTTTTATATGAGCACTAATCAGAGAAAAGTGAAGAAGAAGGAGGAGGAGGAGGAGGAGGAGGAGGAGGAGGAGGAGGGAAGGTAGAGAAACAACTGGAAAAATTACCCTGTAGGGGTAGGCAGGGAAAGGAGGAAAGTAGGTGGGAGAGGACCATCCCAACACCACTCACAGGAAAGCATATGAAATAACCTTCAGAACCAGTTATAGGACCGGTTCAGAAAAGGGACAGATCTTTATTCAGGTTTTCTGTTTGTTCCAATTCAGCAATAAACAGCATGGTTTCCTGGAGAGTGTGATGGGGCAATATCCAGTAGGTAGATAAAAAAATACTAGAAATCACAGAACAAAGGAAAGTGTGGATGGGCCCTAAGTAAACTGTAAGAAGATCCATCAATTAACCTTATCCAAGGAATGAGCTGAAGGCAGTAAAATTGACATTTCATTAGGCTTTAAATAAGAGATGAGTTGGTACCACACAGCTGACTCCTTGTCTTTATGTCTTTCTCCCCAAACATTGCTGCTAGTTGCAAATCTGTATTTCTTACTTCAGATTGTCTTGTGTCTCTTTTGTAACCTATTGTGCATGTCTTAGAAACGGTAGTTTTACACAGTATATAAATGGCTGAAATGATGATAATGAAGGTGGTGGGTGTGGAGAGCAGGTAAGTCAGGAGTGAGGAGGTGGGTAGTAGTCGATGCAGGTGGGTGGAAAGGGGAAAAAGAGGAATTAGGCAACACAGGAACTTCCCTTCTACTCCTGGACTGAGGTTAGGTAGCTGGGGAGGGCCAGGGGAGAGAAAATTTCATCCTCTGGGAATCTGTTCCCTTCCACTCCCCTTAGCCCCTATGCTCCCACTTTCCTGTTGAAGGAATTTGAAGAAAAAGTTCTGGTTTCTGCATTGCATAGTCTTAGAATCATTGAATGGTAGAGTTGGAAGGTACCAGCAAGGGTAATCTTGTCCAACCCCTTTCATTGCAGGAATCAACTAAAGCATCCTTGACAGATGGCCAACCAAACTCTGCTTAAAATAATTCAGTGCAGGAAACTCCACCACCTTCCAAGGGAGCGTGTTCCTCTACCAAATAGTCCTTACCCTCAGAAATTTCACCCTGACGTTTAGTCTGAATCCTTTCTTGGATTTCAAATCCGTTGGTTTGGGATCTACCCTACAGGGCAGGGAAAAACAAGCTTGCTTCATCCTCCATGTGACAGCCCTTTAGATATTTGAAGATGGCTATAATATCTACTCTGTCTCCTATTTTCCAGGCTAAACATACCCAACTTCTTCAACCATTCCTCATAAGGCTTGATTTCCAGACCCTTGACAACCTTCCTCTGCTCACATTCCAGCTTGTCAACATTCTTCTTAAATTGTGATGCCCAGAACTGGAGTGGTCTAACCAAGACAGAATAGAGCAGTACTATGACTTCCGTTGACATTGACACTAGACTTCTGTTGATACAGCCAAGAATAGCATTAGCTTTTCTTTTCTTTTTTTGCTTCTGTATCATACTGTTGACTCATGTTAAGCCTGTGGTCCACTAAGACCCCAATATCATTTTCATGTTGACTGCTGTCAACCCAAGTGTCTCCCCACCATCATCTTATATTTGTGCATCCAATTTATTCCTGCCTAAGTGTAGTAACCACAAGACCTGTCAAAATATAATTTGCTCCAACACGCTGCCTTTACTACATCCAAAATGAAGACATTATTTCTCCAAAGATGGCCCATGATAGAGAACATTGTTTCGTATCTCCACTGTTAACAGTCACTGACATAATGTACTGCACAACCTCATAAAAGTTGGTACAGAGTCACTTCATATATCTTTGAAAAGTCACTTTCTCTGCCTATCTACACATCATGGGCAAAAGCAAGAACTCTGGTTACAGAGCTGTTCCAAGGTGGCATTGGTTCAACTATCATTGTTCCTAAGTTGTTGTTGAAGGGATCACATAGAAATCTTTTAATTAAAATGCTTGAGGGAAATTCTAAAGTGACTGCGTAACTGCAGATCATCTGCGGCAATGAAAGTGCACACTAGTGTTTATTCTTGGGGCAATGTTAGAACTGGAAATGGTGGTCTCACTCCCCCTGTCTTACGTTGGGTCACCTATGTAAGTAATGAAAGTGATGTACATGGTGTGGAGCAGTGAATGATTCATTCATTGATCAGTATCAAAAGTTGTTCAGAGACTCGTTCCTCCCCAACCTCTTTCATAGGCACACTAAGAACATCAGAGGAGCTCTTCTGGGTCAGGCCAATGGTCTATCTACTCTAGCATCCTGTTCTCAAAGTGGCTAGACAGATGCCTTTTCTCCTCCTGTGGCTTTCAGCAACTGGTATTCAGAAGCATTACTGTCTCTGACCATAGGCAGAACATAGTCATCATGACTAATAGCCATTGATAGCCTTCTCCATGAATTTTTCCAGTTCTCTTTTAAAGCCATCCAGGTTGGTCACAGTCATTGCGTCCTGTGGAAATGAGTTCCATACTTTAACTATTCTGCATGAATAAGGACTTTATTTTGCTTGTCCTGAATTTTCCAACATTCAGCTTCATTAGATGTCCTTGAGTTCTGGGAGAGGGGGGAAAGCTTTTCTCTCCACACCACCCCTTTCTCCAGGTCATGAGTAATTTTATATACTTCTATCATATTGCCTCTTACTTGCTTTCCCCCCTACCTTTTTTTCCTCCATGCATGTGTATGCATTGCCATTACTCTCCTTCTTAGGACATTTCTTGAGCCTAACTCTGGAGGGAAAGCTAAACAAGGGTGGGCAAGGGACTTGGAGGGTTTGGGCTGGCCGACGTTCATAGATCATCCTGCATGGCACCTGTTCATCTCTCTGACCAAGTAGAGGAGAGTGAGCTCAAGCCATGAGAGTGTCAAGGGAGAGCAGAAAGAGAGGTGTGTAGTGTGAAGAAAGGAAGACACAACTCTAATCCATCTCTTCCCATCCATTCACAGATTTGTTTATTTGTAATGCTTTAATTTTACAATGAAAATAATTAACAAATAACAGTAATACTGAAGCATAAACATTGCCATAGATAATAGAATCATAGGATTGTAGAGTTGGAGGGGACCTCAAGGGTTATCTGGCCCAAGCCCCTGCAATGCAGGATTGTCAACTAAAGCATCTCTGTCAGATGGCCATTCGAACGATGTTGAAAAACATCCAATGTGGAAGAATCCACTACCTTCCGAAGGAATCTGTTCTAACAGCTCTTACAGTCATAAAGTTCTTCCTAATGTTTAGTTGGAATCTCTTTTCTTTTAACTTGAAGCCATTGGCTCAGGTCCTATCTTCCAGAGCAGAAGAAAACAAGCTTGCTCCATCTTCCATGTGACAGTCATTTAGATATTTGAAGATGGCTATCATATCTCTTCTCAGTTCAGCTCTCCCAATCATTCCTCATAAGGCTTGGTTGCCGGTCTCTTGATCATCTTGGTTGCCCTCCTCTGCACACCTTCCAGCTTGTCAGTATCCTTCTGAGGTTGTAATGCTATTCATTTCTTGAAATGCATCCCTCCAAAAGGCAGCAATGTATGGGCACAACCACCACATATGAAAACAAAAAAACTTCTCCAGCACATCGGGGAGAGTAATCTCTCTCTCTCTTTAATCCTTTGGAGGGTATGTGGAGAAAAGTACCAGTGACAAATAATTTTGTAGCATTTCCCCTTACCATGGCAGAGATGGATTTAAACTGGGGCTGGATCCATATGGCATACCAAGAATCACAGTTTATTTTTAGTTCAAGGTCATGTTCCCGTGGAATTTTACTACCAACATGTGATCTCTTAGTTTAATCCAGTAAAATATTGTGTAAGGTAGAAATGCGACCCACATCTCGGACCACTGCTTCCAGTCCAGCTAACAGGCTTTTAAAGTTGTAAAGGGTCTGGTAACTTGCGATGTTGTCACTGGAATAATTGTGATATATAACACTTGATGAAGCTGAAACCTTTGAAATCTTTGAGTTATAATTTAAGCCCCACAACAACCCTGTGAAGTAGATTAGGCTGAGAGACGCTGTGACTGGACCCCAAGGTCACACACCCAGTGAGCTTCACAGCTGAGTTGTGATTCAAACACTGGTCTCCCAGGTCCTACTCCAACACTAACCACTTCACCATGCTGACTCTCTATAAAGCTTGCATATCTCTCTTGTACCTATAGCTTCGTGCCCAGTCCCCCAGATGGGCCCTATTAAGCCTCTTTATCCCCTCACCATCCACACACAGTCCAGGCTCAAACACATTTTTGCAAGTCCCCCTGTTTTCCCCTGCCCTCCCCAAATCATACAAGTACCCTTAGAGCTGATAATGGGGAAGAACGAGTGAGGTCCAGGGAGGGGAGCATTGAAGAGAGGAGCCGCTGAGAGCTGGTTGTGCTAAAAGAACTTGGTGAAATAGCACATTAATGCACTCGAGCCCCATTATTCTCCTTTTTTTGGCTGCCAAGGGGTCTTGAGTGTAATAACCAGCTTCTAATAAGGGGGACTTATTTAGCGGGTTTTGTTGTTGTTTGTGTGTGGGGGGGTGTTTAAAAAAAAGCCATGGTTGTTTCTTAGCTCCACGCCATAACATCCCACCATGCATCCAGAGAGAGAGGAGAGCAGCATTATTAGAAGAGAAAAACCTTATAATGACTTCTTATGCAGGGGCCTTGATTACAGGGTTGTTGATGTGATTTTTGCTGATGGAGGTCAACTGTGTCAGACAAAAGAGTGCACAGTTATGTAATTCAGAGGAGGGTGGGCAAGAGTTCTTGCTGGGGGCTCAACAGTTGCCTGGGATACGGCTGGCTAGTAAGTGTCTGAGAGGAAGCTCTTCCTGCAAATGGGGACTGCTGGAACAGGATATGGCTGGCCCCAGAGCAAAAACTAGCTTGCTGAGGAACTGTGGATTCAGTCCCCTAGGACAGCAGCCGCCTCCTAAGAAATGCCATGGTTTTCTCTGTAGTACTATGGTGGTGTCATGAGCTCACTGGAGGCAGTGGTGGGAGGCTCCAGATGGGGAACCCCCAAGGGAAGAAGACTTCAAGCCACGGAATTGGTGGTGGAATGATAATTAATGAGTGGTCAGTGGGACAAGAGGAGGCAGACTGGAAGGAGGAGGTGTCAGAAGCTGAAGAGATAACAGAATTTAGTGAACAGCAGGAGTCTGTGGCAGAGGGCAGTCCCGAGTCAGAGGCAGAAGTGGAGGCTGAAGATGAGGGGGGTCAAGAGGCAGAGATGAGGCAGGCTGCTGAAGAAGCCAGGGAGTCTCCCCTCCTGTAGAGACCAGGTCTCCCAGAACACACAGAGAAATGCACAGAGCAGTGGAGAGCTTGGTTGCATGCAGATGCAGTCTCTAATTGTTTGGGGAAAGCACTGGAGAGGAGAGGGCTTAGGTAGCTGTGGGAAAGTGGGGACCCTCAGTCCTTGCAACTGCCTTGTTGGGGCAAGACCTACTGGGAAGATTTGCTGTGAACACTAGGCCTGTGCTGTTTGGGTTTCTTTGAATAAAGAAGTTAATTTCACTGAAGTGTTCTTTATTGCTGACCTACACCTAACTCCAACTCCTGACAGGTGGGATTTAGCAGCATGCCATTCAGGGAGAATGACATGTTGTATTTGGCAACACACATCCATAGAATCATACATTTGTAGAGTTGGTAGGGGACCCCCCCCCCCCCGGGCCATCCAGCACAACCCCCTGCAATGCAGGGATCACAGCTGAAGAATCCCTGACAATGGGCCATCCAACCTCTGCTTTAAAACCTCCAAGAAAGGAGAGTCTACCACCACCACCACCACCTCCCAAGGTTCCACTGTTGAACATCACTTACAGCCAGAAAGTTCTTTCTTTTTTTCTCATTTGTTCGGGTCCTAACCTCCAGAGCAACAAAAAAAAAAGCTTGATCTGTGTGGTGTAGTGGTTAAGAGCGGTAGTCTCGTAATCTGGGGAACCGGGTTCACGTCTCCGCTTCTCCACATGCAGCTGCTGGGTCAGTCACACTTCTTTGAAGTCTCTCAGCCCCACTCACCTCACAGAGTGTATTTACAGTGCTGTGATGGAACTGAAACTACAGCAAAAGTGCTCTGCTAAAAACTAGATCAGTCAATCCATCTGGAGACAGGTAGATAAAGTTAACTCAGGCTCCCAACTTTAGCTCATTTTGCCAGATATTCTATTCCTGACCCCTCTTGGCTTTCTCTATTCTATTACTTGCTCTCTTGACACTATTCAGCTTCTAAAGTCAATTCTACTTTACCTTCTCTGCCCTGCTGTAAGCCTGAACTTGATGTTCCAATTCTTTAAAATAATAATTTTTTAAAAGCTTTCCTTCATCCCCTCTCACTGACTAATGATCATCCTTACTCTGCTTTCCTTCCTTTTCTCACTGTGTTCCTTGGCTGTTCAAGCCCTTAAACTCCTCTCCCATTATTATCTTCCAAATCCTTATCAACCTTGTTTTTGATCTGCTCATTCTTCTCAAAGCTTCTGTAGCCTGGATTTAAATTATTTTTCTACATAAGTTATGTGCATCTCATAGTCATTTTCACCTGTCCTTCACCCTGTTTTGAGGCTGTCTTTCTCCTGTCTTCACTTTCCTTCCAAAATGTCCCTAGTTCTGTTCTTCAAAAAGCTGAAGGCTCATTGGAGGCACTCTCTCTGGAACTCCCTCCCCCAGGAGGCAGTGATGGCCACCAACCTGGATGGCTGTAAAATTCATTAGACAAATTCATGGAGGAGAGGGCTACTGATGGCTACTATCCATGATGGCTAAGCTCTGTCTCCATAATTAGAGGCCTCTCTCAAAGGCCTTTGATACCATCAACCATTACATCCTTCTGGACCATCTAGAGGAGCTGGGGGCACTGTTATTCAGTGGTTCCACTCCTTCGTCCTGGGCCATGTCCAGAAAGAGGTGTTGGGGATGAGGGTTCAGACCTCTGGGCTCTCACTTGCGGGGTGACTCAGGGTTCTGTCCTCTCTCCCATGCTTTTTAATATCTATATGAAGCCGCTGGGGGCGGGGGACTCCCTGGTCCTGAATGACGCAATTGTGTCCCTGAAGGACCAGGAGCACAGCCTGGGAGTCATTTTGAACTCACAGCTGTCCATGAAGGCGCAGGTCAATTCTGTGTTCAGGGCAACTGTCTACCAGCTCCATCTGGTATGCTGGCTGAGACCCTACCTGCCCGTGGACTGTCTTACAGGAGTAGTGCATGCTCTGGTTATCTCCCGCTTGGACTACTGCAATGTGCTCTATGTGGGGCTACCTTTGAAGGTGACCCAGAAACTACAACTAATCCAGAACGCGGCAACTAGGCTTGTGAGTGGGAGCGGCCACCAAGACCATATAACACTGTTCCTGGAAGACCTAAGTTGGCTTTCAGTGCATTTCTGAGCACAATTCAAACTGTTGGTGCTGCCCTTTAAAGCCCTAAACTGCATCAGCCCAGTATACCTGAAGGAGCATCTCCACCCCCAACATTCAGCCCAGACACTGAGGTCCAGCTCCGAAGACCTTCTGGTGGTTCCCTCACTGTGAGAAGTGAGGTTACAGGGAACCAGGCAGAGGGTCTTCTCGGTAGTGGCACCCGCCTTGTGGAACGCCCTCCCATCAAATGTCAAGGAAATAAAAAATTATCTGACTTATAGAAGACATCTGAAGGCAGCTCTGTTTAGGGAAGTTTTTCGGGTTTGATCTTTTATCATGTTTTTAACATTCTGTTAGGAGCCATGCAGAGTGGCTGCGGAAACCCAGCCAGATGGGCAGTGTATAAATAATAAATATTATTATTATTATTATTATTATTATTATTATTATTATTATTATCATCATCATCATCATCATCATGGTGAGTTGAGGCAATGCTTATGGAAACTGCAAGAGGGGAGAGGGTTCTCATACCTGCTTGCAAGTTTCCCGTAACAGGCACCTGGTCAGCCACTGTGAGAAGAGGATGCTGGACTAGATGGGCCATTGGCTTCATCCAGCAGGCTTTTATTGTATTTTCAGGGAAACCACAGGAGGCGAGAGTTGCTCTTGGGTTTGAATCCTGCTTGCTGGTTTCCCATAGGCATCTGGGTGAGCACTCGTAAACTAATCTCTAGTTGTTAAGGGCTTTATATACTAATAGTAACATATTGAGCGTGGCCAGGTAGCTACATGAACCATTTCCATCCCAGCTGTTCTAATAAGAACTGTTAACTTTTAAGAATTCATGCCTGACCTTGCTTTTTCCCTTCTCCCTCCAAATCCCTTTTTCCTTTATGGTCATGTCTGTCCCATTAAACTTTAATTAGTTTAATGCTAATCAAATGTCCAGTGCGCTTCCGATGCCACAATGTCCCATTACAGCAGAGCATTTCGCACAGCGGCTCAAGAAGGGCTGGAGAGTCAGCATCTTTTCAATAAAGGAATCTTGGAGCAAGCGGTTTGGAACTCAAATAAAATGTTTTTTTACACAAAACAAAAAACTGGTGAAGAATCACACATTTCAGCAAACATGCCCCAAAAGAAAAGAAGGGGAAAGGGGGGCAAACACACGAGTGAGTTGACTATTTATACAAACTCACATTCCTGGAAGCCTAACTACCTCCAGCTGCTCAGTGATTAGAGCGTCTTGATTAGAGCTTCTTAACCCTTTAATACCAACAATGTCTGGCACAGGCTGAAGGCTGTATTAAATGCCCCCCAGACTTTTAAAAATAAATAGCATGTGATTTTATTGTTTTAAACCAAATCCACTGCTGATGTGTGTGTTAATTTTTTTAAAAAATGTATTTACTTTGGTCACCAGCTGGAAATGTGTAGAGTGAATGTTGTTTTGTGTTGTTGTTTTATTATTACACAGAATTTTTAGTTTTGCTTCAGTATGCACACCTTGCATAAAAGATAGTTAATAATTTGCCCTGGCAAAAGAACATTTCGCCAGAGCTTGGGTGGCCACCAGTCAAGGATTATTTAGCTATAATGCAGGGGGTTGGACTAGATGGTCCTTGGGGACCTTTAAAACCCTACAATTGTATGATTTTAGCTTGTCGCTTTGAGTACTTGGTGCTCTTTGTTTCTAGTAAGGGGAGGATTGCCACTTTGCATTCATGATATGCTCTCTTTATGCTTTTAGGTAAACAGAAGTACCTCTGTGCCAGCCGAAATGACTGCACCATCGACAAGTTCCGAAGGAAAAACTGTCCCTCCTGCCGCCTTCGGAAATGCTATGAGGCTGGGATGACTCTCGGAGGTAATCCAGCTTCTGTTTATGAACCTTTGATTCTTTGCAGCATACCTGATTCACTTGCTATGTGTCATGTATCTAAATGAGGCTGGAGGCAGGTATGCGGGTAAGATCTCAGCTGTTGCAGTCATTCTCTTCACCCAGAAGCCTGCCACTGATAATGGATTAGATTAGTGCCCTTCTTCGCTGAGGTTTTGGCAAGCACCCCAGCCCTTGCTGAGTCAGCCAGGGACCTCTAGCCAAAACAAAACCCCAACCTGTGCTCCAAGGCCAGATCCAAAGCTAGATCCTCAAGAGATGATCCTCTGTGGTGCAGGAATGCAAGCTCGCAATCAAGGCAATCTGTTTTCATTTTTTTTAATTAAATGTTTATTAGTTTTCTACAAAAAGTTTTGTTGCAAGCAAGCAGTCATTACATTGTGGGTGGAGGGACTTCAACACATGCAATATAGCATGTAGGACATCTTGTAGGGAAGTTTTTAATATGTAACGCTGTACTGTTTTTAACACTGATTGGGAGCCGCCCAGAGTGGCTGGGGAAACTCAGCCAGATGGGCGGGGTATAAATAATAAATTATTATTATTATTATTATTATTGTTGTTGTTGTTGTTGTTGTTGTTGTTGTTGTTGTTGTTGTTGTTGTGAAATTGTGCTTAGAGCTGTAGAATGGGCACATTCTTTGAATTAAATAAACATAAATAATAACCAAATCAGATACTCTACCATGTCAAGAGAAATTTATCACTACATTCACCTTACATTCTAGCTTAATGTATTAAGTAATTTTTTTCATAGCCTGGAGGAGATTCTTGGGCATGTTCCTCTTTACCTACAAAGATAAAGATAAAGATAAAGAGATAAAGTCGGACTGAAGTGGTACTACATTATCCTATTTATTTAGGCACCTGGTGATGCTCCATTTGTATATTAATTTTTTATTAATTAAGGACACTATCCCAAACTTTTAAATGTAAATCTTTCCAGAAATGCACAAGAATAATTCTGGCTACCGCCAATAAATGCATAATCATTTCTTTTCTTTATTATGTAAATTTAAGTTACCCTTATCAAAAATAAAAGTGTCATGTGGGAGGTTGGGATAACATGGCAGGCATCTGCTTCTCACAACCTGAGAGCCAGAGAGGCAAATGTGGTTATTAGCAGAAGGTGTTGTCTATGAGAAATCTGTGAGACCTCTCTTAAGAAGGTCCTAGACAGCAGATTTGTGGTGAAAAAGTTGTAGATTCTGGTATTTTCATGATCCTCTTAAAAGAGTTATCAGAGCAGCTTGCAACTATAAATAAGACATTCATTGTGCCCAGGGCTCTCCATCTGTCCTGCATGGTGCTCAACACATAGGGACGTAAGAAGAGCCTGCTGGATCAGGCCAATGACACATCCAGTCCAGCATCCTCTTACAGTCACCTAACAGTTGCCCGTGGGAAATCAGCAAGCAGGATAAAAGTGCAAGAGTCCCATGGTTTCCAGCAATTGATACTCAGAAGCATTACCTTCTCCAAATGTGGAGGCAGAGCATAGCTATCGTGGTTAGTAACCATTTATAGCCCTCTCCTCCATGAATTTGACCATGCTCTTCTTCCACAGTTGGAGGCAGCAATACTTCTGAATACCAGTTGCTGGAAACTGCAGGAGAGGAGAGGGCTCTTGTGCTCCAAACCTGCTTGTGGTTTTTCACAGCCATTGCATACTGCATCAATATCATCATCGAACTCTCCACTATGCTCCCAAGGCTTCTTGTTTCTGCTCCGCCATCACCAATTCAGATTCCATGAGCTTATACTGTATATGAGATTAATAATTTATTTGCCCCAACATGCATCACTTTACTCTTGTTTACAGTGAATTGCATCTGCCATTTTACCGCCCGCTCACTTACAGAGCTTGGTGGAATTAGTGAAGATGCAGGAGAGTTGGGATTTCAAGTGTGCCCTCCTGCAGGATGGATGGTCTATATATAGATGACAATACTTCACCCTCCTCTTCGAGCTCCTGAACAGTTGTTGCCTCCCTCCCCAGCTGCTCAGCCCTCCCCAACCTCTGCTGAGACTCTCCATGTGGGGTGGGGGGGGTCAGGAACCTAACCTGGCCCTACCACTGAACCCAATCCCTCCACCTCACTTCTACCCGCCAAACTCTGGACAAGTGGTCTTTAAATTAAAATCAACATAGTACATTGGCAGCTTACATGTATTGAACGCGTGATTTCAGCCTTACACACTTGACAGACTGAAATACCACAAGTTAAATGAACAGAAGATGGAGAGTGATCATATTGTCAAGATCCACATTCTGTGGTCTAGTTTTGCCCTCTAGCAGAAGGTTTCCTGCTTGCTCACTCTTGGAAAAGATCCATAAGGCTGTTAATAATACAGATTAACTATGAAAGCAATCATAATAAGCAGAGCAGGAGTATCGCTCATTTTCTCAATGCCTCCTTCCCAAGAAAAGACCTGCTATGTTCCACACATGATGCTAGAGGCAGGATTAGTGCAACAGAGAAAGACTCTGGAGTGGGGGGAGCAGGCAAGAAAAAACATGAGAGTGACGTTGGGGATTGGTATGGAAACCATGCAACTCTTGGGCTTGCCCTGCAGACTAACCCTCTTCATGGGTCTTCATTTGCCCCTAAAGACAGAGGCCTAAACTTGAGGTTTAATCCCTTTCTTCTTCCTTCCATTAGCAAATCAGAGACATGCACGCACCCTCTGGTCATAGCCACACCATGCATTTAATGCACTGTAGTATCACTTTAACAGTCACATGGCTTCCCCCAAAGAATCCTGGGAGATTCAGTTTGCTATGGTCACCACCTTTGCAGGTCTACAGTACCTAGCCCTTTTAACAATCTACAGTTCCCAGGATTCTCTACGGTTGTTAAAAGTGGTCTAAGGGTGTTTTCTCTCAGAAAAAACCTCCCCATTCCTACAGAGGCTGTAGTTTATTCAGTAAGGAAGCCAAGCAAATGTGAGGCATCCTTTGAATTGTGCCTTTTTGATTGAGCCAGCCTAAGGCCCTCCAACTCCCTCCTCATCCAGAAAGAAATCCCAAAGGCCGCTTTTTAAAGCAGTTAATGATTTAACTTGTTAAGTCATAATAAATCCATGAGCAGCTCTTTGGAATGCTGACAGGAGTTTGGCTGGGAGGCAGTTGTTTCACTGTCACTTTTGAATGCTGTTGCTCCTGAGAACGTAAAGTAAAATATATTCTCCTTCCCCTTTTTCTTCTTCTTATCGTAGAATTGTAGAGTTGTAAGTGAACCCCAAGTCATCTAGTCTAACTGCACAGCTAAAGAACCCCAGAAATATGGCCCTCCATATTCTTAGAAACCTCCAAGAAAGGAGAGTCCACCACCTTCCCAGAGACTCCGTTCCACTGTCAAACAGCTTTTAACACCAAAAACTTATTCATAATGTTTAGTCAGAATCTCCCTTCTTGTCATTTGAATTCATTGGTTTGGGTCCTCCCCTCCAGAGCAGCAGAAAACAAGCTTGCTTCATCTTCCATGTGACAGCCCTTAAGGTATTTGAAGATGGCTCTCATGCAATCTCTCAGTATCTTCTTCAGGCTAAATATTCCCAGCTCCCTCAACTGTTCCTCATTAAGCTTGGTTTCCAGATCATTTATCATCTTGGCCACTTTCCTCTTCACACCTTCCAGCTTGTCAATATCCTTCTGATATCATTTTCCTGTACAGTCATTTATTTTATCAACATTTGGCTGTTGTGAGAATAGCTGGTATGTAGTTTAAGGTGTGAGATTGCACTGGGTTACAAACCAGCCTTTATTTGTTGTTGTCCAGTCACATCCAGAAAAATCATCCATCACCTATCTGTCCCAATATCTGCGGCACCTAGCAGAGACTTATCTACACTTAATCTTTTGACCCGCTCTTTCCTTTCAATTTTTTTTCATTCATTTTCACTTTTAACATTTATCATCATACATAAATCATAAGCATTTTACAAATAGGATTCTCAGAATCCCAGAACTTCCCTCCACCCCTCCATGGTTTCCCCAGATATTATTTTCAAACTGCATTGTATCATATTCTCCATATTTTCTTGAAACTCAATTTTTATCATAGTTCTCGCTTCATTACAAGTGTTTTCATAATCCTGCCAATGTTTTCAATTGTTTACAGTGGTCTTTTCTGATTTTCCTGGTCATTTTTGCCTATTCGGCATAGTCCATCATCTTTATCTGCCATTCTTCTTTTGTAGGTAGAATGTCCTCCTTCCATCTTTGGGCAAGTAACTTCTGATCCGCTCTTTCCAGGCACAGGTCTGCGCTTAAAAGCTTGGACCCCAGAGCTTTCCCTGTAAAAACCCACTCTTTATTACTCTGTCAGTTTGGGTTTTCAACAGTTTGCTGTTTTCCCCAATTGAGCTTTAAAAGGTGAGTTTTCATGAGGAAAGCTCCAGAGCAAAAAAGAAAAAAGGGCGCTTGGACATGGAGCTTTAAAGCACAGACCTTGTCTGCAAAGAGCAGAGGAAAGGAAAGTGTGGATAAGCCCTCTGAGTGCATTAACACAGCAGTTCATTGCATTTCCTGAATGTTTCCCTAGCTGTTAATGTCTGCATTATGTTTGAGCTTTCAAGCCACTTCTGGAAATCTAGTGGAATATGGTGATAGTTCAGCGCACATTTTTGTATTAATTGCTTCCAAGAAAAATCCATTTGGTACCTCACTGACTCAGAAAATTGTGGGAGAAAGGTGATGAGATTTGGGGCAGTATATCTAGTGGAATATGATGGAAGTGCGGTGCTCATTTCTGAGCTAATTGTTTCTGGGAAAAGCTGTGGGAGAAAAATGACAAGATTGGGGGAGGTATACCACCATACAGTTCTTCCCTATTGTTTTCATGGGGGAATAGAAGCATGCATGCATGGAAAGGGGAGAGAGGAGCGATGTTGTCCAATGACATTTGTTATTGAGCCACACCACACCCAACTGCTGTGAATGAAATTTAGCACCACATGCCAGTAGATCAGTCAAGAAGCCATTGTATCATAATGCTACAGGAGGAGGAGGAGGAGGAGTTTGGATTTGATATCCCACCTTTCACTCCCCTTCAGGAGTCTCAAAGCGGCTAACATTCTCCTTTCCCTTCCTCCCCCACAACAAACACTCTGTGAGGTGAGTGGGGCTGAGAGACTTCAAAGAAGTGTGACTGACCCAAGGTCACCCAGCAGCTGCATGTGGAGGAGCGGAGACGCGAACCCGGTTCCCCAGATTACGAGACTACCGCTCTTAACTACTACACCACACTGGCTCTCAGTGTGCTGCAGGTGCTGCAGAAATGCAAAGGGAACATTCTCCCCTTCCAACATCATATCAAGAACAGTCCTCAAATCAAATGAATGCTCTCCTCTGCAGGATAGTTTTCCTGTCCCTGAAATGAGACAAAAGAGTAACAAGAGCTATTAAACAAAAACCACAGTACACAATCAACCTTAAACAAGCTCAGAGACAATTGCTGAAGGTTCATGACTGTTTCATAGATATAAAGGGCTGCACAGCTACACAATGCAGGCACACCTTAAAATTCTAATCTAATCTAAGATAATCTTTCCCACATATCTCAGGCACTGCAAGTATGGGGACCTACATTTGCCATTTCCCCTGTGGCTAATTCCTTGTATTATTTGTCTGTTGCCTTCACCTGCCTTCAGAGATGCAGTCCTTAAAACCCTGCCTTTCATGGATTGGGCAACTTTTTGGAAAGAGGAAATTATGATGTTTAACTCCATGTTCTATTTCTGTGAATAGCGTGAAAGTCCGTCGTGATACATCACCATGCATGAAATGGTCTCACATGTTCTGACCCTTTCACTGAGTCATCTTTTTCTAAGAGTCTTCTTCTAAGAAAGTTTCCCCCTGAAAGTTTCAGGGCCATCATGGCGTCACATAAGGCCTTTAAAAAACCAGTCTCACATAATTTCTCTGTTTCTTTTCCAGTTCTTCTGACTCCTTAAACTGATTCTCCACCTCCTAGCTGCAAGGAGGTCTAGCTAATTATAGTCATAGAGTTGGAAGAGACCCCCAAAGGTCATCTAGTCCAACTGTCTGCAAAGCAGGGAGCATGACTCAAGAATCCCTAACAACAGGCTTTTCTTAAGTAAAAGCCAGTGAAGGAATATGATCTTTGCATGTAATCTGTAATTGTGGTTCTCATACCTATTTATTATACATATACAAAGAGCAACTCATTGAAATATTAGCCTTTCTCTGTCTTTGGTTGACTCACGATCTCTGGGGCTTTCTTCACCAGCTGTCAAGGAAAGTCTGTGGGCATTACTGTCTCATTTGAGTCATTAAATATATCCAGACTGCAGTGGATTTTCTTTTTTAGAACACGATTAGTGTGTGTTAATCCTACCCACGAATCAGGGATAATCATCCTCCTTTGTGGTGGTGTTCTGTAGCATAAATATTGACACTAAAGATGTACAATATCCTGGCAAGGGATATTCCCTTGGTTCTTGTTAGGCAGAGAACAAATTGGGTAAATATGGCATGGTAAATCTCCCAGCACATTAGCAACAAAACCTGTTGGGATAAGCACTTGCACTTGCCTCCAGTTTGTTCCTAATGGAAAAGACAGAATCATAGGGTTGCAGAGTTGGAAGGAACTCTCAAGGATCATCTCGTCAAATCCCTTGCACCGGGGGATTCACAGCAAAAGATTCCCTGGCAGATAGACATCCCACCTCTGCTTAAAAACTTCCAGTGAAGGAGAGTCCACTACAGTGGTACCTCAGGTTAAGAACTTAATTCGTTCTGAAGGTCTGTTCTTAACCTAAAACTGTTCTTAACCTGAGGTACCACTTTAGCTAATGGGGCCTCCTGCTGCCACCGCGCCGCCACTGCACGGTTTCTGTTCTTATGCTGAAGCAAAGTTCTTAACCTGAGGTACTATTTCTGGGTTAGTGGAGTCTGTAACCTGAAGCGTCTGTAACCCGAGGTACCACTGTACCTTCCAAAGGAAGCTCTTACTGTAAGAAAGTTCTTCCTGGTGTTTAGTCAGAATCTCCTTTCTTGTAACTTGAATTCATTGTTTCAGGTCCTGTCCTCTGGAGCAGGAAAAAATAGGTTTGCTCCATCCTCCATGTGACAAACTTTTAGATATTTGAAGATGGCTATCATATCTCTTTTCAGTCTCCTCTTCTCCAGGCTAAACATACTGAGCTCCCTCTAAAGTTCCTCATAAGGCTTGGTTTCCAGACCCTTGGTCATCCCACTCTGCACACATTCCAGCTGTCAATATCCATCTTAAATTGTGGTGCCCAGAAATGAACACAGTACTCCAGGTGAAGTCTGACCAAGGCAGAATAGAGCAGTACTATTACTTCCCTTGAACTTCATTGGAGGGCGTTGTACTAGAGCTGTCCCTTCCAACTCTACAACTATACTGCTGTTAAAGCAGCCTACAATTGCAGTCTTGAGAGAACTAAACTTTGTCACTTTGATATCTGCTCCAACTTCTCTTTCCCCACATATTCACCCTCCTTTCCTTATGAACTGACTGCCAGAATTCCTTTTGTGTGAGATCAAGGCCTCTCTAGTATTTCATTCATTTGTGAGAAAAAATGAATGCAGCATATTGGGGAATGCTGGATTGTGTCTCATTAATTTGATTTTGCAGTTTTAAAAGCATCAGAAGTTTTAGCTTATAGAGCCACATTAACAACAACCACAGCCTGTTATGTGAACCAATTAATTGATATCATTCAACATTTCTATGTCAGTTACAATTAGCATTAGGTGGCTTGACAAAATTTTATAAAATTATGCACAGCCTGGAGAAAGTGAACAGAAAAAAGTTTTCCTGCCTCTCTTGTAACTATAGAACATATGGACATCCAAGGAAGCTGAACTTTGGAAGATTCAGGACAGATAATAGAATCATAGACTCATAGAATTGAAAGGGACCCCAAGGTTCATCTGTTGCAACCCCCTGCAATACAGGAATCTCAACACACAGTGCCCCATCCAATCTGAAACCATACAGGATCCTGCTTACCTTTGCAATGTGCTAGCACCATTAAAAGGAAGTTCTTCACATGGCACATAGTTAAACTAGGGAACTCACTGCCGCAGGAGGCAGTGATAGCGACCAACCTGGATGGCTTTAAAAGAGGATCAGACAAATTCATGGAGGAACAGAGGGCTACCGAAGGCATTCATGCTTATGAATAACAGTTGCTGGAAACCACAGGAGAAGAGAGCCCTCTTGTGCTCAGGTCCTGCTTGCAGGCTTCCCATAATGGGCATCTGGTTGGCCATTGTGAGAACAGAATGCTAAACAAGATAGGCTGTTAGCCTGATCCAGCAGGCTCTTCTGCTTTTATGATCCCAGCTGTTGGGCACACCCAAGCTAAACTGATGATTTGATTGATTTTCTCTAGATAGATATGGGTTCATGGTCTTGTCATGTTTTGCATGGCTGTTTACTCTTCTAGCCAGCCTGGCCTAGGTGAGCAGGAACCCTCTCAGATCTCTTAGGAGAGCAGGAAGCAACAGGAAAGATTTTCCTTCAGCCTTTGAGCTGGGGCTGCTCCCAGAGGACACACCTCTAGGAAAGAGTGACTGTGGAGGAGTGGTGCTCCTCTGGCTCCTCCTCAAACAAGACCAGCTAGTCAATAAGAAAAATTAACAAACAATAATGTGGCATCTGCAGCAGGTCCAGTTCTGCTTATCAATACAGTCAAGTGGGTGTATATGGTTTGTGGCGATCTCGTTGGTAAACTGGTCCCTAGACATTAATGGCTTGGCAGACCACTTCTGTGCTACAAAGAAGTTTTCAAACTTGACATGAAGGCTGGCAACATCAACCCTGCCATGTGGGAATCCTTTGCAGATGACCACAGTGCCTGGAGACAGACACTGCTGTATCTACAGCAGTGACCAGAGGAGGAATGACCGCTGGAAAAAACGCAGAGAGAAGAAACACCATGGTGCATCTCTAACATTGAAACTAGATGCCTTCATCTTCCCCACCTACAACAAATCATGTCTCTCCCATATCACAGTGCCTGGAGACAGACACTGCTGTATCTACAGCAGTGACCAGAGGAGGAATCACAGTGCCTGGAGACAGACACTGCTGTATCTACAGCAGTGACCAGAGGAGGAATGACCGCTGGAAAAAACGCAGAGAGAAGAAACACCATGGTGCATCTCTAACATTGAAACTAGATGCCTTCATCTTCCCCACCTACAACAAATCATGTCTCTCCCATATCAGCCCCAAAGGAGCACTCCTCCATTGTCTTCCAAGACAGACAGATGCCAATAAATACATATTAATACTAACACCTTGAACTTGCCCTGGGAACAAATGGGCTGCCAGTGCAGATCTCTAAGCACATGTGTCATATGCCAGCAAGGCCTCAATCCTGTCAGCAATTGTGCTGCAGCTGATCTGCTGCTTTCCTCCTTGTAGCCTTCAGCTCACAACATCAGAACACCAAGATGCTTTCTGGAGGTTCTATGGATGCAAATGTTTCTGTGGCTCAGGGGCATTGACCACAAGTTGTAAGGTATCCAAAGGATCTTGTAGTCCAACCCCCTGTTATTCTTGTGAACATATCCCTCCCACAAATGTGTCAGAGGGATAACATGAAAGCAGGCTACAGCCCATTTTTAAAAGTGTACACCAGTGGTTTCCAATATGGGCAATACTTCTGCCCCCCCCCCGGGGGGGAGTAGTGGGATTACCTAAGGGGAGGTGCTAAGATGTAGGGGGGGTGGCAGGACAGTGCTGCAGGTTTGAGTCACTTTCATACTTTGAAAAGCTGGCATTATGGATCAACTCCATCAGTTTTGCTGAATTAATTAAACTAATTAATTTGTTCTTGAGTAAATGTGCAATTAATCATTACAGTTTTCAATTTTACTTTGCTGTTACCTTCCTGTGTGGGTTGTGCAAACCACTATTCTGAACAGTGCTTTTATAGAGTAGGCAGCATAGGATATGAGTGTAGATTTTGCTTCTGTCCTTCCTTAAGTCTTCCTGCCATCACTGCTGCCCCAGTATGCCCATGAAAGTGTTGCCATTCCGCCAGTCCTGGAGCACTTC
Organism: Podarcis bocagei; assembly: GCF_964188305.1. NCBI lineage: Eukaryota > Metazoa > Chordata > Lepidosauria > Squamata > Lacertidae > Podarcis > Podarcis bocagei. The sequence goes on from NC_138140.1 coordinate 21,639,653, forward strand.
AGAAGGGGACAGTCAGTGGGGCAGAATAAAGCCTGTCTTGTCAGCTATGTGAGCAAGTGGAATTAATTGGTAAATACACCCAAATTACCAAAATGTGTTTCTCCTGTGAGGCCTGTGTAAACAGCATTTGCAGCATCACATGTGATATGTTTTTAAGCGAGGGAGAGAAAGGTGAGTTCATGTCCCCATTGCTTGCAGGAGCCAGAATGCTGGCAAGGGAGGTGCAGAGCCATGAGGGTTTCTGCTGTAGCTGCTGGGCTTGGCTTAAGCTATTTCCAGGTCACCCTGCTCCTCCTGTGCAATTCACAACCAGCTGTCATTTGCAGAGAGAACGGAGGAACATTTTGCAGGGTCCTTCTGTGCTATTGCTGCAGCTCCCTTTCTTCTGCTGTGTCTGCTGTGTTTCAGGAGCTCATGGAGGCAAAGACCCAGTTGCCTTTAACCTCTTAAACTGGACCACCCAGTGGGAATTACTGGTTGCACTCTGGGAATTTTTTTCAACAGAGCCAGGAATGAATCTGTGTCTGGTTCTGCCAAAATTGGAGTTTGAGATCATGTTCCTGGACAAAAATGCTGAAATTGTCTCTAGAGACCTTGCCATTCCCAGGTCCTCCAGGATAATTTGCAGGAAGGATATTGGAAGGGGCAGGCCCTGGGCCTGCCACAGAAAGTGGGGCCTGAAACCTGACTGGAAGGGGTCCAAATGGTCTGCATCCTCCAGACAGGCCTGGAGCTGTTCCACAACCACCTGCCCAGGAATGGAAGATTAGAGACTGGACGATAATTGACCATAATGGCCAGGTCCAATGGCTTTTTAAAGAAGTGATTTAATAACAGCTTCTTTAAGGGGTTCCAGGATGACTCCCCGACAGAGGAAAGCATTCACCCCTCCACAGAGCCCATTACCTAGCCCTATCTGGCTCACTTTTATGAGTCAGGATGGGCAAGGATCAAACAGACAAGTGGTTGGTTTCACTCACCCAAGAAGCCTCATAGGTAACATATTGAAATTAATGCCATACAACTTGACTAGACAGAGCACTAGCCCTTTCCTGCCCCTTCTACCGTGGTTGAGTCTACCTCTTTCCAAATGTAAATGATTTTGTCTACAAAAAGCTTTGCAAGATCATGGAGTCCTTACTGGACTCCAGTGATGTAATGGGTATGAGTTACTCGTGCGTAAACTGGTGCCTTTCTCGGTTAATTTGCCTTGTTAAAACTTTCTGATTGGCAGCCCCTTCTCATGGTGGCTGCCTCAGTCACTGGCAGAATCCGTCAGTGGGCGTTTCTTGAACCTCTTCCAACATAAAAGTTGTTTGACACCCAGTCTCCTCCTCCTCTCACTGCGCGGGAGTCTTCTGCGCAGGGAAGGCGTGGGTAGCGGAGGACCTGGGCTCTCCTCACTGATGTCCAGTGAAGAGTCCTGGAGCCCTCTCTCCACTTCCCCCGTCTGCCTCCCTTTATCCCCGGTGTTGCGCTGATTGGCTTCCCCCTCTACTGAGCTGTTTCTCCCCCTGCTGCTGGGTCCTTCGCCAGCATCATCTGGGAGCCTCCCCTTCGCCTCTCGCTCCAATGTCAGTTCCCTGACAAGCGTGAAGGTAGTTCTATAAACTATCTGAAAGAGTCTCCTGGAACTGTTTTCAACAGATGCGATAGAGGCAGTCACTAGCACCACTAGGTAGGCTCAAGGTTGAGCTATTGCCCCTCCTCAGTAATTACATTATCTGATCCTCATGCAACTTTTCCTGCTGCCCATGATCACAGAGAATGGGTGTCCCAATCCATCCCCCCTGGTGGTACCTGCCCCAGCCATTATGTTGGCTAGGGCCCAGTCCTGAGGCTGCACTGACCCTCTTCCCTTAAAATGAATAAGTCAGACAGAACTAAACTATTTTAAAAGTTTGTGCATACTTGAAAGGGAGCTTACAACATCTCTGATGCGTTTGGGCAGAGGTCCTTAAACATTTTAAACGGGGCCAGTTCACTGTCCCTCAGACACTGTTGGGGGCCGGACTATAGTTTGAAAAAAATATGAACGAGTTCCTATGCACACTGCACATATTTTATTTGTAGTGCCCAAAAAAACAGGAAAAACAATATAATATTTAAAATGAAGAACGATTTTAATCAATATAAGCTTATAAGTATTTCAGTGGGAAGTATGGGCCTGCTTTTGGCTAATGAGATGGTCAATATCCGGTTCCATATTTGTCACTTCTAGTTATAGCAAGCGATGCAAGTATTCACCAGTTAGTCTGGATCTGGTTGGTGATTTCAGATGTTTCATTCAGGAGAAAGTCTGTTCACAGACATAGGTGCTGCCAAAGTTGGTTGCGCTCCAATGCCAGCATAGTTAGTGGGGCATCTTTCCACATTACACGTTTGGGGATAAGCTGCTTAATGCAACATTTGTGCATCAAAATAAGTGCAACCCCATGCCCTTCATTACGGTCACTATTAGATCCTGCATTTCCATGCACTGAAAAGATTTGCATTCAGAAGGCTGACAGCTGCATGTTGGGCAAAAATGCGTGCTGTATTTGCATGCATGGATGTGCACTGTGATGCAAAGAGCTGCACCTGTTATATTTCTGCCTGTTCTGCAGCAGTTAAAAGAGAAAGCAAGCCAAGGGAGGGGAGAGATGATTTGCAACCCTCTGTCATATGAGATCAGCCACTTGGCGCCTCCAGGTGACTGAACTATTGTTGTCTACAGGAGGCAAGTTCTTTAAATAATGGAGATTGGAATAATCAATAAGTGACACTTCCATATATTTCTTTGGGAGTATCACAGAGTGCTCAAAGCAAAGCAGAGCAATCCTATATATATATCCACTCGTAAGTAAATCCCACTGAATTCAGCGAGGCTTCTTCCCAGATAAGTGAGTATTGGAGCTTAAAGAGTCTCATTTGATGTAATGATGATTATGATGATGATGATGATGATGATGATGATGATGATGATTTATTTGTACCCCGCCCATCTGGCTGGGTTTCCCCAGCCATTCTGGGTGACTTCCAACAAAAGATTAAAAATACATTAAAAAATTTGAAGGCTGCAATCCTACAGGCACTTACTCAGCAATGGGACTTACTTCTGAGTAGACATGATTAGGATCCCCATATCTGGGCCATGCCTTTATTAGGACCACACTGAAATGTGGGAGAATCCTGCATCATCCAGGCCTTTCCTCGCGTGGATGTCCTCCCGCTCCCCCGCCACTACCCACCCCCACCAGGCAAGGCACAACTTACTGCATGGAGGTGTGGGGCACACACAACTCCTCGGCATGCAGGCAGTGGGGCAGGCGCCCAATAGCCTCCCTTGCACCAGGTTGGGTGCATCAGGAAGTCAAGGCGGCGACAGCACTGGTGATTGGAGGTGCGGGCAGGAGCCCCACAGACGCTGCCCAGCCAGGTGCCCGCCTGCAGCTGCGGAGGCAGCGCAGCACCACTATAAGAGTACCTGGAGACACGCAGCCTGCTCTCACTGCCTGTTCGCCCTGTCCCTCGCCTGTGCCTCCAGACGCGGGTGCATGCAAGCCTTCTGGAGCCTTGCCGCCTCGTCCATCCTTGCGCCATCTGCCTCGTCCAGGAGACTGCTGCTGTTAGACAGCGGCAGGTTCTGCAGTTGCTGGGCGGGCCAGGTCCAGGACCCTGGTGGGCCGGATATGGCCCACAGGCCTTAGTTTGAAGACCTCTGCGTTTGGGCCTTGCTGAGGTTGCTTACCTTCATAAACTGTATAGAGCCAGGGTATGTTTTTACATATTCTGTATTTTTAAGATTTGTGGCTTGCATTTCAGGAAGCATTCCTTCCTTTTGTTTAAAGCCCTTGATAATCCAGCACCACTTAATGAAAAAACCCTTCTGTTTCTCCCCACCCCCACCAGATAGAAGTGTGTCTGCTGTGTAGGCAGCAACATCCTTTCATGAAAATATTTTTTCTGCAGGTTTTCTAAACTTCCTGCCAATTTGGCATCAAGGTTCTGCTTATTTGGTTTTTTGGAGGGGGGCAAAACTTAACACATTCTCAGGTTCTTTTTGAAGCTGTTTGCTGGGCTTTTGTTTGATTTCAACAAGTAGCCACTTTGAGACCTATTAAGGAGCTAAATTTTCATGTTAGGAAAAAAGCAACCAGGATCAGTGTGCCAATAGAACATGTCTTCCACCTCATTTTCTGCCTCAAAGGGTCTTTTTATATTTTTGAAAACTGTTATTTTCAGAGCAATTCCTGATGAATCATTCATTGCAGCTCTTGGTTTTCGTCTGATGCTGCTGTGTGGGGGATCAGAATGTTACCCCAAAGCCAAACGGACAAAAAAATGGACTGCAATGAAAGAACAGCTAACAGCTGGTGAAAGAGAGTAGCCAGTCTAACTACCAGCATAATGGGAATGAGGCACTGGCAATCACGAAGCACGGCCCAGAATGAGGTGTCATAGCCTCCATTAGGACCTGGTAGACGCACGCAAACATATGCCTGTTTCAAAATGCTCTTTGCCCCCCTGATAAATAATGCACTATAGGATTCTGTACTATAATTACTATACCGTGTGATTGCATCTTGCACACATTTAACTTGTGCAGTTTCAACTATACATGGTTGGAGGCTAACTGGTTGAAATACTGCAATTTAAATGCAAGCAAGGCAGAGAGCTTAAAAGCTCTTTTTGCACCAGTTTTTCCCAGCTCAAAGAAAGCTTTTGAGCTGTCTGCTTTGCTTTACTGGCAAGGTTTTCATGGCCCACTAATTCTTCGAAAGCTCTTGGAAGATCTCATAGGGCTGTCCTAGTTCTCGTGAGATGTCACACAAGCATCTTTACTCTTTTAGAGCTGGTGCGCTGAGCAGGCCTTACCCGACAAGCAAAACCCAGCATGAAAATAGCTTTTGAGCTCTCTGCCTTATTTGGTGTTTGTGTGTGTGTGCAGGACAAAGTGGCAGGACAACGCCCTCTTGGTGCACCAGCTTCATAAAGCTAGGGGTGCAGATTGAGTATGCATGTTTTTGCAAGGGAACCCTTGTACCCAAACACCCATGTATGACACAGTCGTACTATACTATACTCTAGGACAGCCTTTTTTAACCTTGGGTCCCCAGATGTTATTGAACTACAACTCATCCCTGACCTGCTAGTTTGGAGTGATGGAAGTTGTAGTCCAACAACATCTGGGGACCCAATATCAAGAAAAGCTGCTCTAGGATGTCTACTGCAATTCTCAAGTAATCAGCTGATGGAAAATAAGCTGTTTTGCTGGCTTCCAATCTCAGAGCAGTGATTGTGTTTGTGTAGTTATTTCCCCCATTAACTTCTAAACACATCTGTCCTCCCTCCCTGTCTCTCTCAGCACATGCCTTACCACTGGTGTGCCCAACTACTCTGCTTTTATAGCAGCCAGCACTGCTTTTGCAAAACTTGTGGTAATGCAGCTCAGCAACGGAGAGAGTGATCATGGAAGAAAAAATGCTTTGCTCATGCATCAGGTTTCAGAAGTGAAATGAGGAAGGGGAGGGGGGAACCGCAAAGCAACAGAAGCATTCAGGGTTTTTTCCCCAGCCCGTTCTCAGACTGCAAGGTCTGCCTCGAGAATCAGTTTCACTGGCAGCCAGGTAGGAATGAGCCTGGAATGGTGACGATCAGATGCCAGCAGGTGGTTCTACCTTTGAGCTTCCTCACATGTCAAGTGTGTTAAGGTGGAAAACATATATCATCAGGTGTTCCAATTAATGGGCTGTTAAGAACAATCAGCTGTTTCAAATTTGCAAGTAAATAGCCTCGCAAGGTGAGCATTAAGTGGCATTCTGGGACTATATCGTTCTTGTCCCCATCAGGTACTCAATTACACCAGCTGCATTTACAAGGCATAAGTGACCTTTGGTATTTCCTACTGGTTCAGGCTCAAGGGTGTCAAAGCTAAAATGGTTTACAGATGAACACAGGTGGTTGGTCCTTAGCGGAGGGAGGGGGAGCAAAGTTGAGCAGAAGGTGACACCTCCTCACTCCACATCTCCTCAGTGATGCAACACAGGGCTTTCCAATATGTAAGAACAGAAGAGGTTGCTGGATCAGGCCAGTGGCCCATCTGGCCCAGTATCCTGTCCCCACAAGGACCAACCAGATGCCTGTGGGAAACCAGAAACAGGGCATGAGTGCAAAAGCCCTCTCCTCTCCTGTGGTTTCCAGCAACGGGTATTCAGAAGCAAGACATCCACAGACCATCGAGGCAGCGCATAACCATGATGCCTAGTAGCCACTGATAGCCCTCTCCTCCTCCATGAATTTATCTAGTCCTCTTTTAAAGCCATCTAGGTTGGTGGCCATTGCTGCCTCCTGTGGGAGGGAGTTGCATATTTGACAATGTGGGCTTTCTTTTATCTTCCCTGAATCTCGCAACATTCAGCTCCACTGGATGTCCACGGGTTCTAGCATTATGAGAAAGGGAGACAAACAGCTGTGCTGATTCCCAGTTCATTTCCGGACTTAATTTAAGGGGCTCATGCTGAGGTTTAAAGCCCAATGAAAGACTGCTTCCTTCCCTACACACACCCCTCAGATGCCAAGACTGGTTGTTCCACTGCCTTCGGAAGCTCAAGGGGTGCAGCCAGGGAGAGGGCCTTCTTTGTGGCAGCCCCTAAGTTGCAGAACTCCCTCTCCACAGAGGTGTGTCTGCTACTTCATCTATACTGCTTCTGGTGAATGCTGAATGCACATTTCTTTAAACTCTAGCCTTTGGCACATGATGTGTATATTTTTAGGGCCCACCTTATCTCTGACTTTGTTTTAAACTGTTTTTAACACACTGTTTTGATTGTTGCAACCTGCCCTGGAACCTGAGAGTGAAGGGCAAGTCATAACTGTTGCTGCAAGGGGGGAAAGATAGGTATATAAGGAGAATTCCTGGGTGCCAAAGTCCAAGTTTGGGGCAAGTGCTCTTTGATGTGAGAACCCCAGCAGGGATTTAAAATCACAAAATATGCAGCAAAGTTAAGCATGGAAGTATGAACTGTTAGGCTTTTGAAATATGCCCTTGTTATATCCAGAATGTCTCTTTTCCCCTAGCATAGAAAAAGAACACCCATTTTGTAGCTTTAAAATGGTTTACTTGCAAACTCTCCAGAGGTCACATTCATAGAATCATAGAGTTGGAAGAGACCACAAGGGCCATCGAGTCCAACCCCCTGCCAAGCAGGAAACACCATCAGAGCACTCCTGACATATGGTTGTCAAGCCTCTGCTTAAAGACCTCCAAAGAAGGAGACTCCACCACACTCCTTGGCAGCAGAGTCCACTGTCGAACAGCTCTTACTGTCAGGAAGTTCTTCCTAATGTTTAGGTGGAATCTTCTTTCTTGTAGTTTGGATCCATTGCTCCGTGTCCGCTTCTCTGGAGCAGCAGAAAACAACCTTTCTTGTGCTTTCCTTTCATGTGCTTTTCCATACAGCATTCTGAAAAAGTTTCATAGGCAGTACAACTTGACTTAGTTACAGTAGCAGAAGTTCCTAAATTATTGGTATAGGACAGGGGTCAGCAAACTTTTTCTGTGGGGGGCCAGTTCACTGTCCCTCAGAACTTGTGGCGGGCCGGACCGCAAGTGAGAGCATGTACACACCCCCTCCTTCCTTCCCTCCTTCCCTTGGAGACAGAGCGGCTGAGATACTTCCACTCACTGCATTCAGATGGAGCGGGCTGGGCTGGGGAGGGAGTGCTGGGTCTCAGCTTGCACAGAGGGGCCGCAGCCACCCCCTGGGGTGTCCATGACTGTGCTGCTAATGTGCCACCTCCGAGCAGCACAGAAGAGTCCTCCTCCTCACTCCTTGCAGGCTCTCTGCTCCCGCTTCTTCCCACCCCTTTACTTCTCCTCCTCCCTTCTCAGAGCTAGACATCAAAAAAGGACCCTGCCCTGTGCCTCGCCCCAACTGGAGCAGCGAGTCTCGGGAAGGGTCACCATTGGCCACTGGCTTGCATCAAACTAGCCAATGGAGGGGAGGCCTGAGGTTGCTAAGCATTGCGGAAGTCTGAGCAACCTCAGAGCATGCTGGGAGATGTAGTCCGGGGGGAAATCGCAAAAAATGGCACCCCCCTAAAAAATGTGGGGGGGGGTTGGCAATTGCGCCAATCCAAGTGGCAATTGCAGAAGCATTTACAGGCCGGATCCAGAGGCAATTGGGCTGCATCTGGCCCATGGACCATAGTTTGCCAACCCCTGGTATAGGAGCTCTAGAGTGGCTTGTGGAGCAACCAGCTTAGCCTCTTCACAAGCTGAGTTCATCAGGTAGACTGGGGAGGGAACAAATACTTTATTGCCTGGTTTTCCCAAGGTGAGCTAAACCTGACAGGACAGCTTATTCTATGACCTTAACTCTTTCGTGCATTAATTAGACGTAAGCATGTTGCTTATATGAGGCTGGTTCTCGCACAATGACAACAACACCAATAACATGTCCTACGCAGTCTTGCTTATTATTAGAAGCTGTGGGCTAACAGCATAAGATGAGTGTCTCCGTTGTATGTGCATATTAACTTCTCAGGGGCTTCATGAAAAACAGATTGCTAGATGGAGGTCTTACCTACTTATCCCTAAAACTAGACCAAATCACTGCTCAAAGACTGATCCGTCAAAGACTGGATGACATCGACTTACAGCAAAATTATATGCTGGGGGGAGGTGTTTGTTCGCCCCAGAACATTGGTATCACTTTAACTTATTGCGTTCCATCATACCTCTCCTCCCTTTCGACTGTTGCCCATAGACTGGCCTTCACCAAAGCGAGGTTCAACGTTTTCCCCTCCAATGTCCTGAGACATAGATTCTCAAAGGGCCAAGACCCCGCCACGTGCGAATGTGATAAGGTGACGCCGGAGTCGCTCCAGCACATTATGTTCACTTGCCCCTTGTTCAATGTGCCACGGGCAAATTTGTTGGGATCAATCATACAGAAACTAGAGGGTACCCCACCAAAATTCCATCTTGCCCAAATCTTGCAGGATAAGGATTCCCACACGACCCTGAAAGTGGCTAGGTTCCTGGTCGCTGTCCTCTCCCAAAAGCGACGCCAAGGAGCGCTACAAGCTAATTAAGGCGTAGCATGCCTTTCCATCTTATAGTATTTTATTGTTATAGCGGTGTTTTAGCGACTGTTTTTTTTTTCCTTTCTTTTTTTTTTCTTTTCCCCCACGGCACAAGCTGTCACTTATGTGTTGTTTTTACCTGTATGGGCCTATGGCCGCAATAAATATTATCTAAATATCTGGAAGTAAGCCCTTTTGAACTCCAATAGGCCTTACTTGTGAGTAAGGGCATGTATGCAATTGCCCTGTAAATGGATCTTCTGTCTGATTCAACAAAGCGAGCCTTGTAGGTTCTCATGGAAGGCTTTCCATGCTACATATGAAAGCATAGGAAGTGTCTGCTGGATCCAGCCAATGACAGTGTTCTGTTCTCATGGAATTTGAGCACAAGAGCCTTCTCCCTTCCTGTGATCTCCAACAACCAACGTTCAGAAACATTAGAGGTGGAATTGTGCTCTGCAATTACTTTGGAGTTTACACGAGACTGGCAGAGCTTCTGTGAGATGCACCCAAAAAATAATCTGCTCATATTGCTTTCACGACATAAATAAGTAGCATGGGTTGGAGAGAGAGGCAGCTCTGTGCCAAACACAACCTAGAAATGGGAACTCCTTGCACTCTTAGTTTCATTCTTGGCATGGATCGAAAGAGATTATTAGGCCCAGTCTTAAAGTCAGCTCTGTGTGTTAGAGAGAGAGAGCGTCAGCATAGTGCCCTTTAGATGTTGAGGACTCCATCTCTCATCAACCCCTGCCAGTGTGGCCAGGGATGATGGGCTTTGTAGTCCACAATATATGGAAAGTGCCTCAAATCCCCCACTCAGCCATTAAGCTCATTGGAAGTGCTATGTGTGCCACTTTAAGCTCTGTGAAGAAAAAGGTGGAAATAAATAAGGCTTTCATGCCAGGCTAGCAACTAGCAGAAACATCCCTGGGATATCTTTTACCAATGCTCTGTGGCATAGTGGGTCAGTGCATCTGACTGTTAACTAGAAGGTTGGTGGTTCGAGCCCACTCAAGGACAGCTGTGGGCAGCGGCTTGGACTAGGTGACCCTTGGGGTCCCTTCCAACTCCAATTCTATGACTATGATATAAAGAACAAAAAAGGGGGTTTCTTTACCCCCCCCCCCAAAAAATAGAAACCCTGCCTTCTTGAATGTTGCAGGTAAAGCACAATCACCCACCAAGGTCAAGTTCTTACATGAGACAGATGGGCAAAATCAATGTTATTAACATCTGGCTGTTTGTGTGTGTACACAAACAGACATATCCTTCTTTCTAGGTCACTCTGACCTGTTCTGCCTGGACTGCTTTATCTTTGTTTTTTTAACAAAAAAATGTTAGTTTAAATGTAATTGTAAAAACATGTGCTGTGAACATTCTCCCCCTCTGGACCCCTCCCTGCTTTCATCACCCCACAGAAAGATACAGCATATTTGAGAATGTTTCAGTAGCTGGACATTTGCTGTTAACTATTCATTAACAATGATTAGAGGTGAATTTAGCTTTGTTTTTTGGTGAGTGAAAAAGGAGATACTGCTTTTCCCCCCAAGGATCTCCATCTCTTGGAACAAAATGGTGCCTTTTTATTATTTTTGAATAAAGTACCATTATGGATTCAGTTCACTCTGACTCGAGGACTGAAACCTGTTAATTTGCAGAGGGGAGGGAGAAGGAAAGCTCTCTGTTCTCCAGTTTACCATGTGCACCAAGCAAAAATGGGCATGTGTGGGTGAGCACCAGCTAATGCTGGCAGATTCTTGGTCCAATGAATCATAGAACCATAGAGCTGGAAGGGACACCAAGAGTCCACCCTCCTGCCATGCAGGAATCACAGCTCACATCTGGGTTGGCAGCCATCACTGCCTCCAGCGGGAATGAGTTCCAAAGTTTAACTATGCACTGCATGAAGAAGTCCTTTCTTTTCTCTGTCATGCGGTTCATTGGTAGAGCATCTACTTTCCAGGTTCAGCCCTCAGCATTTCCAGGGAGGGCTGGGACACCCTGCCATCTGAAACCCTGGAGAACTGCTGGCCTAATCAGGTAGAAAGCAGTTGCCTCTCTTGTTTTTGTGCTGTTTGCAGTGGTGGCTACTTGAGAGGCAGAAACCCAGCAGTGGGTTGGCAGGCAGGGAGCATCAGGGAGGAGGAGGAATTGCTTCCATTCCTCCACATAAAGCAACTGCTGAAAGAATAGAGCTTCTAGAGCAGGGCCTGTCATCACCTGTAACCTCTTTACCTTCCAAGGCATCCAAGCGATTAGGATATTTGGCTTACATTACTGGAGACTGCGAGTTCCAGTTTCTCTTGGCTTATTAACGCTAGATAGCTGCTTCCAGCCCAACCAGCACTGGGGCTTTTTGGACAGTGAAGGCTCTAAAGGGTGGAGAAAGTAGCCACCACCATTTCAGAAAGGGCAAGCCACCAGTTCTGCACCACTGTCAGCTGCCCCTCTTAAACACCCTCGTCCACCCTAATCCAGTGCAATACACACACCCCTTCCACAGTATACTTCATTGTCTGTGGGAATTTGTCATTGAAACTGGACAGTCCCTTTGATGCCTGAAATGTGCCAGTCAATGAATAAATCCTAAATATTATTTATTCATTACCTGCCCTTCACCCACAGGCTCCAGGGGCAATTGAAACACAATATTAAAATACAATTTAAAACAAATTACAATTCACAAAAAGGTGTGTCCTAAAAATATACACCTCAAGTGTCAAAAGCAAGCGTAAATAGGTGTGTCTTCAGCAACCTCCAGAAGCTGTATAGCCAAGGTGCCAATGGGGTGCTGTGGGGACGGAGTTTCCCAGCTCAGGGGCTGCCACAGAGAAGCCTCCCTCCCCCTGGGCCACCACCAGTTCCCTGACCCTCTGTGGGCAGAGGAACTACCAAGAGGGCCCTCCTCAGTACTCGAGAGGGTCTGTAGGAAGGGAGACAGCTTTTCAGATATTTGGAGCCTATGACATTATAGGGCTTTGAACACCAGCAAAAGTACCTTGAATTAGGCCTGGAACTAGTGTTTTAAAATGGGTTGTATGAGATCAAAATGGAGCTGCATCCAGCAATCTGGTTGCTGCATTATGGGCCAACTGATGTTTCTGAATCATCTTTAAGACAGAGCTAATTGCAGTAGTGTAGCCTGAAAGTTACCACCTGGAAATAACACACTTCAAGTGTCAAAGGACTAGGATAAAGAGGTGCATCTTCAGCATCTTTCAGAAGCTGTGCACTTCTGTAGGGAACCCTACAGTTTAGGGTCTGCTGCAGAGAAGGCCTTCTCCCAGACTGCTGCCACCCCAACCCTCTGAGAGCAGAGGGACTATTCAGAGGGCCCCTTCTGCAGAACCAAAGGTGGTGCCAGATGTATCTCTGTGGGGAGGGTTTTCCAAGATAGACTGCCATCATGGATGCAGGCCTGCATTCTAAGCCCCATAAAGGGCAGCTGGGAAGTAAGTGCCTACACTGGCACGACCTTGTTTCCAGAATACAGCCAACAGACACCATAATAACATACGTCTGCCTTACTCTCTGCGCCTGAACTGCCTGCTCTCGGTCTCTAGTGTTGTCAAGGGAACCACTGATATTCGGAGGTGTCAACTGAAAATCACGGGTGATCTTTGAGGAGCCTAACCCATCCCTGCCCCAGGCACATTTTGTTTTCCGATTTATAGAGCATTCAGAATGAGTAATGGCCTTTCTCTTCTGTCTCCCCTCTGGCAGGAGCAACCGTCCTAAACAGAACATTCCCGTTTTATGGCCATTGTGCCTGCCTGCTTAATAGGCTCTGGTCTCCCCTTACAGAAGTTGCGCTTCTCTGTGGTCTAGGGTTGCCAAACCAGAGGTTTTTTGAGCGCACTTAATTCCTGACAGGCCATACCATGCGCACACACCCGCCCAATGTTCTTGGCGGCCAGATTTTCAGCTGCATCAGACAAGGAGCTGGACAGGCCCTGAGCACAGGAATGAAGTAATAATATCGAGCCACTGTCATTTTTTTCTTTCTCAGTCTGTGGCAGGTTTTATACTTCAGCAAGCAGATGGAAGGCTAGAGTGTGAATTATGGGGATGACCACCTCCCTCACTCTCATTGTATCCAATGACAGGCAAAACACTTAATAAATGTCCCCCTTCAATCTCGCTCTTATACACTCGCTATCAGAATTGTGGAGGTTTAAGGGATCCCAAGGGTCATCTAGTCCATTCCGTTCAATGCAGGAATTACAGCTAAAGAATCCCCAACAGATGGCCATCTAGCCCCTGTTTAAAAACCTGACGTGAAGGAGGGTCCAATACTAGACCAGATTAAAGCAACTGGAGCCCTTGGGCTAGGAGACCTTGGGAGGCCCAAACCTAATAGCATCTGATCAGGAGATTCATCTACTCAGTGAAAGCAGAACATTGCTGAATTTTTAGCATTGGTAAAAAGATTGTTTATAAATGTATAACCTTCTAACACGTTTACAAAAGCATGGAATTATTGAATACATTCACATAGAACATTCATAAGGGAATCATAACTATAACATTATACAAAGTCAGAACAATTTCTTTCAAGCTCTTTTGGATGCAAACTTATCAATGATATCATTATAATCAGTAAATTGCAGTTTATTATTTTCTATGCAAAGAATGTTTAGATCAGACAACTCGTCTCGGGTCATTGTTGACAGTAGATCATTCTTTATCCTTTTTAGTCTAAAAATTATCTTTCTTCAGTACAGTTTGTAGCTATTAAACAAAGGAACAATTTGAAAATTGTTTCCACATTTGGATGGAAAGGCAGTGTGAATTTTATTCTGGAATATTACTTGATACATATCCTGGTGGCTGAAATTTTCTTTTTCAGGGTGAGCTTGTTTGACATACAGGTAGAAGTGCAAAGGTTCAACAACTAGACTAAGGTCAAAACCCTTTAGATATTCTTCCATCAACACCGTTGTGAATCTGTTCCTTGGTTGCTTACAGGTTCACCAAAAATGAAAAATTGCCAACTACACTCCTATACACTGCTGCTCTTCTGCCTGGGTTGACTTCAAGAGTATTCATAACAGGGATAAATGAATTTACCCTAAACTTGTCTCTTGCAGAAAGTTTGTCCACAGCTTTGGGTGCTCTCACATCATTGGCTGGATTTTGTTTGTTTGTTTGTTTGTTTGTTTGGTATTGTCTGGCTTCTTTTGACAGTTTTGTATTCTACATCTGGTAGTCAATTTTGCTTGCTGTTCAATTTCATCAAAATTAGCCTGAGTGTTTGATATGAGCTGCAAATATTTGTACATGTGGTCAATGAAAATTGTGAACTTTGGAGTGCCTTGCCAGCTTTATGAAATTGGTCTAGCAAATGTGTCCTAATGTACACAGTGCTAACATACCAATGGACCTTTCACAATCCAGAATGATACTCCCTTATTTATTCCATGTGGTCCATAAACCTAGGTACATCATTCTTGTCTCTGACATCACTAGTAGCAGGCACAGTTGGTATTTTTATATCTACAATGTTACGGTTTTGCTGAGATCATTTGCTTTGTTTTCCAATTCTTTTAAGATGATAATGAGCTTGAACTGCTTCTTTTTGTGTAACTATCTTGTGGCATGTTCCTTCAGTGCCTTGTGTTAATTCTTTGGCTGTAGATCCTGTCACTCCACTGTCACTTTCTCCAGACATTTCTATACTTGTAGTGGTAGTTATTGACAATGGTTCTCCTTGAAGTTCTTGGGAGGCTGCGTTCTAAAGTGGTTGTTCTTCCGTCTGCTTGAACTGCTTGGTGTAATCTATGTGATTTTCTTCTGTTTGTAAACACAAATATTTTGTATCTGAGGGATTACGTAGGGTTGTTTCTCCCTGCTTTACAAAGAAATATGACATGATTAGCTTTAAACATTTGAGTATTTCCTTCTGTTCTTTTTGTCGCTTTCATTTACTGGAATCACTTTCATATTTCATATTTGTTATTTTCACACATAAAATCAAAATTAAATATTATTATGATTCACAATGATATAAAAGAACTCTCAGTTGTTCTCAGAATTCAAGCTATAATGATAAATAATGATCTGAACATGTGTATTGCTTCATAGTTAGTTTTATTATTTGATTCTGAGTAGCTTTATTTTTTTTATAAAATTTTTATTGGTTTTTCACAATTTTTCTTAACACAAACAATACACAAAACAAACAAACAAACAAACACACAAACAAACATGTATAATTTCATATCCTTTTTTTCTTAAACTTACTTCGCCGACTTCCCCATACCTCCCCTTTCTACATCCCAATTTCCGAACCTGTTTCAGCAAATCCTACCCCTTGGTTTTATCTGATTTTCCCTTATTCTTTTCTTTTACTTAATCTTTTACAGCTGTAATCCCTCTTTTTCTAAAACCTCAACATTTTAACATTCATTAATTTTATAATACTTCTTAAGATAAATTTTGAATTTCTTCCAATCTTCATCCGCCGTCTCTTTCCCCTGGTCACGGATTCTGCCAGTCATTTCAGCCAGTCCCATGTAGTCAATCACCTTTATCTGCCATTCTTCCAGAGTGGGTAGATCTTGAGTCTTCCAATGCTTTGTGATGAGTACTCTTGCTGCTGTGGTAGCGTACATAAAAAAAGTTCTGTCTTTCTTTGGCACCGATTGGCCGACAATGCCCAAGAGAAAGGCCTCTGGCTTCTTAGGGAAAGTACATTTAAGTACCTTTTTCATTTCATTATATATCATTTCCCAGAAAGCCTTAATCTTCGGGCACGTCCACCAAAGGTGATAGAAAGTACCTTCAATTTCTTTACATTTCCAACACTTATTGTCAGGCAAATGGTAGATTTTTGCTAGCTTGACTGGGGTCATGTACCACCTATATATCATTTTCATAATATTTTCCTTTAAGGCATTACATGCCGTAAATTTCAAACCGGTGGTCCACAACTGTTCCCAGTCAGCAAACATAATGTTATGACCAATGTCCTGTGCCCACTTAATCATAGCTGATTTGACTGTTTCATCTTGTGTATTCCATTTCAGCAACAAGTTATAAATTCTTGAGAAATTCTTAGCATTGGGATTCTGAGTAGATTTAAAGCCTCCACAAACTTTACTTGAAAGTAAGTACACATTTGTGTATCTGTTATACAGTCATAGAATCATATGTCACTAAGCAACTGGATCTAGATAATAAAATATGTGTTTTTAAAAATTAAAAAAGGCACCCCTAGATTATGAGACTTCAGCCTGCTCAGCCTGTATGTACCTCTGGCACTGTCCACTACCTTCTGAGGTCATCTTTTCCACAGTCAAACAGTTCTTGGCATGAAAAATTATTCCTAATGTTGAATCAGAATCTCCTTTCTTGTCATTTGAATCCAATGGTTCAGATCCCAGCCTCCAGAGCAACAGCCCTTCACACTCTTCCACTTGACAGCCCTTCAGATACAGTGGTACCTCAGGTTAAGAACTTAATTCGTTCCGGAGGTCCGTTCTTAACCTGAAACTGTTCTTAACCTGAGGTACCATTTTAGCTAATGGGGCCTCCCATGCTGCTGCCACGCGATTTCTGTTCTCATCCTGAGGTAAAGTTCTCAACCCGAGGTACTACTTCCAGGTTAGCAGAGTCTGTAACCTGAAACGTCTGTAACCCGAGGTGTCTATAACCCGAGGTACCACTGTACACTGTACAATTAAGTACTTAACCCGAGGTACCACTGTATTTCAAGATGGCTCTCATGTCATCTCTCAGTCTCCTTCTCTCCAGACTAAGCATCCCAACTCCCTCAATTGTGCCTTATTAAGCTTGGTTTCCATATCCTTCATCATCTTGGTCACATTTTTTACACACACACCAGTATTCTAAGTGATAGTATACTAAGTGTAACAGAACATATTCTTAGTATGTTATAGACCTGGAAAGGACTCAAGGGTCACGCGGCATACAACATCATGTTGAGATGCTGCATAGCATTTCTCCTCTCGGAAAAGCATGAAGGACCTCATTGATACCCACCAGTAAGCAAAACAATATCTTCTGTTGCAGCAGGAATCCAGAACACATCGCAGAAATGTAAACTACCATTTGAAACAGCTGTCCTGATCTAAGCAGTGGCTGAGAAGTTGGGCAGGAGAAGGGGGAGAGAAGAACTGGCCATATTTCTGTGTTTGTCCAAACTCTGGGCTGCATCATCCAGCTTTCCACTAAAAAAAACCTCTTGTGTGCTTCAGCTTAATAAAGCAATATTGAAGACCTATAGAACAATTTCTACCCCCTTGCAATGTTGCCACATGAAATCAGCCTTTCTCAGGAAACTTTCACCCGTCCAGATAAAGCTGCCACTTCTTAATGTCTTCTGAAACACATCTCCTATTCTGGGGGCATGGCTTAGACCAGGGGGTAGTCAGTCTAATACTCATAAGAAGAGCCCTGCTGGATCAGGCCAGTGGCTCATCTAGTCCAGCATCCTGTCTTCACAGTGGTCAACAGGATGCCTGTGGGAAGGCAGAATTTGATTACTTGTCACTCTTGTGGTTTCCAGCAGCTGGTATTCAGAAGCATCGCCGCATACAACTGTGGAGGGAGAGCATAGCCATTATGGCTAGCCACCACCACCAGTCTTATTCTCCTTCATGAATTTGTCTGAGACTCTTTAAAAGCCGTCTAGGTTTGTGACCCTCCCTTCCTCATGTGGTGGTGAGTTCCATAGTTTAGCAATGCATTGTATGAAGAAGCCCTTCCTTTTATCTTGTCTTGCTCTTGAGATGTGGCTAGTCTTCCAGGTCCCCATCCAGCATGGCCAGTGGGCAAGTTTGATGGGTGTCGTGGTGCAAAACATCTGGAGAGCAACAGGTAAGCTCTTTGAGATCCTTTACCATCCCCTGAAATACATGGTGGCCATGCCTGCTTGTTATCTAGGCAGTAATATACCCTTTCATACCATAGAATCCAGATACCTAATTCTTGTATCCTAGTGGTGCCCAGAGGGATAAGGTGTGGGATTACCTGCTAAGAGGTAAGCAGCCAGCAGAGGGTGCTGGAGGGGTAAAAGACTATTAGACTTGGAGAAGCTGATATCACTGGATCAAGTTCATCCTTTTTTATTTTTATTTTATTTTTTATAATATTTTATTAGGTTTTATCAATAGAAAAGTTTAGAAAAACAAACAACAAATGCAAAACAGATACAAAATACAAAAGCACAAAACTAGAAAATACAAAAATACAAACATTAAACCCAAAAACCAAAAAAAAGAAAAAACACATATAAAAGAAAAACAAAATTTCTCTCTTTCTTAATCTCTCCACTTTAGTTAACTTATTTTCCTGACTTCCTCGCGTCTCCCATTTTTGTATCCCTTTTAAATTTGGTTCAGCAAATTCATAATCTATTAGTTTATCTATTATTAATCCCCTCATACTTTTTACCTTGTTGCTAGAGCCCCTTCAATTCATTTCAATGTCATCAGCATTCAAAAATTTTACAATGTTTCTGCAAATAAATTTTAAATTTCCTCCAATCTTCTTCCACCAACTCTTCTCCCTGGTCTCGGATTCTGCCAGTCATTTCCGCCATCTCCATATAGTCTATTAGTTGCATCTGCCATTCTTCCAAGGTGGGTAGGTCTTGGGTGCTTTGCCAAGTTCATCCATTTTTAGCTTTTCTAAACTAAATAGTTTCCACTGGATTTTGGATAAATGCGCAATTAATTGTTACTGCCTTGAATTTTATTTTCTTATCTTTAATGGGTCATGCAAAATGCTTTTCTGAAAAATGCATTTTATTGAGTAGGGTAGTGGGTGTTGGGGATGAGTTTATGGAACCAAGGGGTCATGGGACCCAAAAAGTTTGGGAACCACTGCTTTATCCCATTTGTGATTCGGTTAAAGGTAAAGGTAAAGGTAAAGGAACCCCTGCCCGTACGGGCCAGTCGTGTCCAACTCTAGGGTTGTACGCCCATCTCACTTAGGAGGCTGGGGCCAGCGCTGTCCGGAGACACTTCCGGGTCACGTGGCCAGCGTGACGAAGCTGCTCTGGCGAGCCAGCACCAGCGCAGCACACAGAAACGCCGTTTACCTTCCCGCTAGTAAGCGGCCCCTATTTATCTACTTGCACCCGGGGGTGCTTTCGAACTGCTAGGTTGGCAGGCACTGGGACCGAGCAACGGGAGCTCACCCCACCGCGGGGATTCGAACTGCCAACCTGACAATCGGCAAGTCCTAGGCGCTGAGGTTTTACCCACAGCGCCACCCGCGTCCCTTGTGATTCGGTACATATAGACAAAAGAGACAAAGTATTCAGATATGAAAATTTATATATTATCAAAACCATGTAGATACAGTCAACAAGTATATATGCAGTTTACTATATGTTAGTTAGTTAGTTAGTTAGTTAGTTAGTTAGTTAGTTAGTTTGTTACCTGCCTTTCATCCTAAAGTGCCAGGACGGGTAACAGTATTAAAATGCAATATTAAAAACAGTTAATAATAATAATACCCTGCCCATCTGGCTGGGTTTCCCCAGCCACTCTGGGTGGCTCCAACCACATATATACAGCATTAAACATTAAAAAACTTCCCTAAATAGGGCTGTCTTCAGATGTCTTCTAAAAGTCAGACAGTTATTTATTTCCTTGACATCTGATGGGAGGGTGTTCCACAAAGCAGGCGCCACTACTGAGAAGGCACATGCCTGGTTCTCTGTAACTTATTTTCTCACAGTGAGGGAACCACCGGAAGACTGTCGGCGCTGGACCTCAGTGTCCTGGCTGAACTGTGGGGGTGGAGACGCTCCTTCAGGTATACAGGACCGAGGCTATTTAGGGCTTTAAAGGTCAGCACCAATACTTTGAATTGTGCCCAGAAATGTACTGAGAGCCAATGTAGCTCTCTCAGGACCGGTGTTATATCGTATTGGTGGCCACTCTCAGTCACCAGTCTTGCTGCCACATTCTGGATTATTTTCAGTTTCCAAGTCACCTTCAAAGGTAGCCCCACGTAAAACGCATTGCAGTAGTCCAAACAGGAGATAACTAGAGCATGCACCACTCTGGCGAGACAGTCCACAGGCAGGTAGGGTCTCAGCCTGCGTACCAGATGGAGCTGGTAGACAGCTGCCCTGGACACAGACAACTTATGAACATGGCGTGGAAAGAAGGTGGATCTTATATACAACTATATAAAAACACTATTATCTACATCAGTGGTTCCCAGACTTTTTCAGGCAAAGCTGTCCCCCTTGGTTCAATAATCTCATCTTCAGTGCCCCCTACCCCATAAAAAGCATTATTCAGAATAGCAGTTTGCATGACCCACCAAAGAAGATCATAATACAGACAAATTCAAACCAGTAACAATGAATTGCCCATTTATTCACAATCTACTTTAAACTATTGTGTTTATTTAATTCAACAAAATGGATGGACTTGATCCAGTGATGCCAGCTTTTCAAAATCTGATAGTTGTTTACACCTCCAGTGTCCCCCTGCCACCCCATTGTCTCTTAGTGCCGTCCCCCAGGAAATCCCTCCCACCCCCATCCCCACGAGGCAATACCATCCACTTTGGGAAGAACAGACTTATATAAAGCACTATTATGAAGCACTATTTCAGTTCAATGCAATAAATAATATGCAGCCAGGAATGTAATAGAACTGAGCATCAGTGACCAGTAAAGGCTTAGCTGTATAGGTGTTTGTAACTAATGGCTGCAACACAGCACTTCGGGTGGAGACAACACAACTCCTGGAGGCTTCCTGGAGGAGAGGGCTACCAGTGGTTGTGTTGGGCCTTCATTAGAAAACACTGGAAAACAAAGGAGCAGAGAGGTGCTCTTGTGCTCAGATCCTGCTTGTGGATTTTCCAGAGGCATCTCGGTTGGCCACTGTGAGAACAGGATACCGGACTAGATGGGTCATGGGCCTCATCCAAACAGCAGACAGCAGACATTCTGTTTACAGGATTATGGTTGGGTCACACTTGAAGAGCTGCAGGAATCTGGGAAAGGCAGCCAAAGGAATTCTTCTCACCTTGCATGAAAAGGTTGTTGTGACCTGGAATTTGGTTTGCTTGTGATTTGTGAATTCTTCCTTATGTGAAACAAAACAAAATTTATATAACTCGTTAGCACAGCAGGGCGAAGGGTTCTAGCTATGTCCTCTTGTTGTGGTAGTAGCTTTCTGCTTGCAGACTGATAGACAAGTATTAAGAAAGGAAATATTCAAAAACATGATTCTGCCGCCTGAAGTTAGCACTTCAGCGACATGCAATTTCATTCCCTTCTCAAACTACACCATGTGTAAGAACATAAGTCCAGCGTCCTGTTCTCCCAGCGGCTATGGGAAAATCACAAGCAGAATTCGAGCACAAGAGCCCTGTCCCTCTCCTTCGGTTCCCAGCAACTGGTGTTCAGAAACGCTTCTGCCTCTGGCTATGGAAGCAGAGCACAGCCATTGTGGCTAGGAGCCATCAATAGCCTTCTGCCTCTACAAATTGGTCTAATCTTTAGCAGCCTATGTGAGAGGAAGAAGGTAAGGGAAGAGCCTTACTTAGTCTAGCCCTCTTCCCTGCAACCTGGTGCTCTCTGGATGTTTTGGCCCACAATGCTCCCATGCTGACTGGGGCAGCTGAATATTGTAGTCTCAAGGCTGCTTCTAGCAGCAATTCTGTGGAAGTCCTGAGCATATCAAGCCAGTTTATGCCACGTCAGATTGACCTGTCAGGCAGATTTATCTACTATATTTATTTATTGCATTTATTTCCCCGCCTTTTTTTCCAAGATCTCAAGGTGGCATCCGTGGTTCTCCCCCTCTTCATTTAGGTCCCACAATAACCCTGTGAGGGAGGTTAGGCTGAGTGGCAGGGACTTAGTTCTCCAGGTCACACCCAGTGCCTTCAGGGCTGCTTAGGAAGATTTGAACCTTGATCTCCCATTCTTACCACTACACCACACTAGAGATGCCAAAAATTGCACCAGATATCTGGAATGCTGTTTTGTTTTTGTTTTGTTTGTTTTTTTTAGTTTCTTTCTGGTTTTAATTTTCTGCATGTTTTAATTGTTTTTAGTAATGATTTTAGTATTTTATTCTTTTTGTAAACTGCTTTGAAGATTTTTTTGAAATCAAGCAGTATATAAATGTTATGAAATAAGCATAAATAAATACATCTGTGCTTTTCTGCCTGCTAAGTGTGTGTTCCACAGCTGAACTAGAACCCCTTGCCATGCCTGTAGAATTCATGTTTCTCCTCTCCACCCTAAGACCTTAGTCACACATGCAGCCTTATAATTGCATACCTAATTCTACAGTAAATGGCAAATCTTGTCTATGTTAAGGGTTTTCTGGCAGTTTGAATTCTCATCCCCGTTTTGAGCCTAAAGGGGGCCCTTATGAACTACCGGTAAATCAATGTTGTGTGGTCCATAAATGTCTGTTTAAACATTTAGATGGGTAATAAACAACTGATTGAAATGGGTGGTTGGTGCAAGTTTGTTTTGGGACCAACAGCACCATCTGTTAGCCACCCTTCTTGTCTTAATCCACTTTCTACTCTGCAGTCTATGGAAAATATACATTTTTTCTCCCCCTAAGGAAAACTTTTTTTGTCAAGTGGGACAGATGTTTAGAGCTGGGAGGATATAGCTCCCAAAAGCTCTTAAAACCTGGAGAGTTTTCTGCCCATGTTCCACCACTGCATTGTAACATGATGCAATGTCTTGGGTGAAAAATCACGCTCCCTTCCTATTATTATTATTTCATTTTCATCTGTTGTCCCACAGCAAACTTGCTCTAGATAAACAAATGATTGCAACAAATTAAAATTGCTTTTGCAAATGCTTTTCTAAACCTGTTTCTGGCAATGTTTGGAAACTGTGGCATAAGGTAGTGATGTTTATCTGCTTTCTATGAAAGCGATGGTTCCCAAATTTTGGAGGCCATCTCCCCCTCAGTTCCACAAACTCATCCACCAGTGCTCCCAACCCTATTAAAAAAATCATTATTCAGAACAGTGATTTGCATGACCCCCTAAGGAAGATAGTAAACCAGTAAAATTCAATCCAGGAACAATTTATTGCACGTTCATTCAAAATCCAGTTAAGACTATTTAGTTTAATTAATCCAACAAAACTGATGAACTTGATCCAACAATACAAGCTTTTATTTTATTTTTATTACTATATTTATGATTTTCAGTTTTATACATTTCAGTAATTTTATAATCATTTTAACATTTCAGAACTTGACTTCCCCCTCTTTCTGTAGTTCCTTAAATTTATTTTTAATATTTTCTGCATATCCAGATTAACTTAATTTACTCATTTATTCATCTACTTTAAATATATACTCTTATAAAACTGCAGGTTATTACAATACTCTGCCAGTGTTCTTATCTGTTTACAATTTATTTATAAATATTCAATAAACCATTTCCATTCTTTTATAAATGATTTGTTATCTTGATTTCTTATTTTTCCGGTAATTTTCACCATTTCTACATATTCCTTAAGTTTTTGT
Source organism: Podarcis bocagei (assembly GCF_964188305.1). Lineage (NCBI taxonomy): Eukaryota > Metazoa > Chordata > Lepidosauria > Squamata > Lacertidae > Podarcis > Podarcis bocagei. The sequence goes on from NC_138140.1 coordinate 21,663,226, forward strand.
ATCCATTCTTCTTTTGCTGGGACTTCTTCTTCTATTCATTTTGAGGCAAGTAACATTCTTGCCGCTGTAGCCACATACATGAATACGGTAAATTTCTATACAGTTTGGGTATTTCTGTCTCTATAATTCCCATAAGTAAAGCTTCTGGTGTGTTTTTTACAAACGTTATTTTAAACATCTTTTTCAATTCATTATATATCATTTCCCAGTAAGCTTTAACCTTACTACAAGACCATCACATATGATAAAAAAGAACTTTCTTTCTCTTTACATTTCCAACACTTATTTGATTTGGATTTATACATTTTTTCCAATTTACTCGATGTTAAGTACCATCTATACAAGCTTTTCAAGGTCTGATAGACATTGACATCTCCAGCGACTCCTGCCGCTTTCCCATTAGCATATAGTGCCCCCAATCTCAGTAATCCCACTCCCCTCTTTGGGAACCACTAGTGTAAACTTTATGCTTTGTGGTGGCTGGCTCAAGTTGCCATTCAAAATATACAGTGGGCCCCAGATTGGTGACGGCTGATTTACTGAATATTCACATCTGGAAAACGCGTGTGCTGATTCAGGGGAAATGATTCCTATCCATGTGACTGTGCAAGCTTGGGTCTTCGCAAGCGACCTTTTGGTTGGGTGTTGATGACCACTGCTATGGTTTCCCACAGAGGTTCTTAGATTGAGACATACTATTGGTCCATCTTGTTCAGTATTGTCTATACTGACCAGCAACTGCTCCTCGGGGTTTCAGGCAAGAGTCTCTTTCTCTGCCCTGCCTAGAGATCTGGTTACCTTACCTCAAAATGGAGATTGTAGAGTTGGAAATAGTTCAGAAAAGGACAACCAAAATGATGAAGGGGGGTGGAGCAACTCTCCTATGAATAAAGGTTGCAGATAGGAATTTATAAAATTATGCATGGCTCCCTCAACCGAAAGTCTACAGGGTGGCAACATAAGAACAGGACCTTCTTTGCAGTGGCTCCCCAGGCAAAAACATTCTTCGTCAACCAGGCCTTCAGCTGTTAATAATCTACAGTCTTTTAAAGAGAGGGGGTGTCCTTTTCTTCCTTTTACTATTATTATATAATGTATTTTGTGTTTTATGCTGTACACTGCCCTGTGGTCTCTCAATGAAGGGTGATATATAAAATTAATTTTAAAAATTAAAAATTAATTGTTCTTTAATTATTTCCCCCCTGTGTTTTTAGCTGTTCTTATTTTTCTCTATAAGCCACTTTGAGGCCTGTCAGGGGGAAAGGTGAGGTAAAAATAAAGAAATGAATAAGTAGATAAGTTCTCTCTCTCTCTCTCTCTCTCTCTCTCTCTCTCTCTCTCTAAGTCCGCTCACCTTCCCTGGTGGGAGGTGTTGCAGCGGGGCATCCAGGTCCTCTCAGTGACCTGGCTGGAAGGCGGAGGGATGCCGCCCGCATCACGGTGACTCCTAGCCACGTCAACCCCCCAGCTGTCCAATCAGCATGGCTGTGGGCGTGACCGCGGGCTGCTTAAACTGCGGCATGGCCAGGGGGAATCCTCCTTTCACGCAGCACAGAGTTAAACTATGGAATTCACCTTCACAGGAGGCTGTGATGGTCACTAACTTGGATGGCTTGAAAAGAGAATTTGACAGATTCATGGAGGAGGAGAGGGCTATCGATGGCTACTAGCCAGGATGGTTATGATGTGCCCTCCACAGTTGGAGACAGCAATGCTTCTGAATGCCAGTTGCTGGAAACTGCAGGGGGGGAGAGTCTTGATCTTATACTGTAATCCTGCTTTCAGGTTCCCCACGATAGGCAACTGTGAGGCCACTTTGAGAACAGGATGCTGGGCTAGATGGGCCCCCTTTGGCCTGATCCAGCAGGCAAGAAGAGCAATGTTGAGATGCCAGCGGGGATTGACTAGCCGCTTAGCTATGGCTATTTCTGCTAAAGGGGAAGCACAGATCAGGTGCTCTAGCCTGACAGAGGAGCGCAAGGGGAAATGGTCTCTAAGCTAAGCAAAGCACCAGCTGCTGATCTTGGAAAACTTGGTGATGTGGCTGTATCCTGAACTTTGGTGGGAGCTGGGAATGAGTAGATCTCACTATCACTCTCCCTCCCTCCCTCTCTTTCTCTTTGGTTCTGTCCCACAGAAATTACTGCCAGAATATATCACCCTGCACTCTGCTCTTGTTTTTTTCCAAGCTTACTCACTCTCCTTTTTTATTGCCCTGTTCCCATTTTTACAGAGCCTCCCTTAATTGCTGTTACTGTAGATCATCCAAAGCATATTATTTAAAAGATCAGCTTTTGCACTGATTTACAGGGCTGCTCTTTGATTTGACGTTTTTACGTCGGGAGGCTTATTTTTCTAATTATGGCCAAAGGAAGTTTCAGATAAGTATCGTTTAATGTTGGGAGCCAGAACCCCAAGGACAGCACATTTCATTGTATTTTTTCTCTTGCTGAAATCGAGCAATCGGGGTTCTTCTCCACCCCTCTCTGCTTTACCTAATTGCCCACCCCCCGAGCTGGCACACTTCTGGGGGTTGATTCGGAGGGATAAAATGGTCGTTGTTTTTTGTCTAGAATAACAAAATTTGGCTCTGCAGACCTTTTCTTTTACAGCTACAAGCATTGCCAAATATTAATGCAGACACTGAGGAGTGAATATAAATAAATAAATGCAATAAACAGCCTATTTCAGACAATTAGAGAGTCGTAATCACAGGCTTCCTTGTGTTTTGTTCCTGTTCCTGTGTAATATGATGCAAGGTCTGTGTTGTGAAGGTTGCTGTCTGCTAGGAACAGGGTCTGCTTAAATGCCACCTTGAAGCAACCTGGCATCTCTCTGGGATTTCTTTTCTCTGGTTGCTGTTCTCTCTTTTAGCAGAGCTTAGGCAGGAGAGATTCTGAAAAGGTTCCATTCTGTTTTGCAGGTTTCCAGTAGAGAGAGGTCCAGCCACACATACCTAGGTGTAAAGCCAGTGTGGTGTAGTTTCAGACTAGGACCTGGGGAAGACCCCCACCATGTTCAAATCATCCCACTTTTCCATCATGAAGCTCACTGGGTGTGGCCTTGGGCAAATCACAGCCTCTCAGCCTAACCTGCCTAACAGGGATCAAATAAGCAGGGGGAGAACTGTGTTGGCCACCCTGAACTCCCTGGAAGAAAAAGTGGCAGTGCTTTATTTCTGGGGTATGCAGTGTAAGCCCCCTTTCCCACAAATGTTAAAAGTGTGGCACTTACTATAACAACTTCATAGTGAGTTCTGAAAGGTGGGATAGAAATGCTATAGATGAATCAATTCTTTTTTAAAAAAAGTTTCTATTAATGCTTGAAAAAACGAAAAAGAAGCAATATACAAAGTTAACATCATATATGAAGTGTTTTTTAACATAAAAACTAAAAAAGAAAATAAAGAGTTGCTATTCTCCGTCTACCAGCTTTATAGATAAATGCAAAACCTTTGCTCCATAGTCACTTCTAACTTTTCTCTTAACATAGAATTGTAGAGTTGGAAGGGACCAACATGGAGCTTGAACCCAACATAGGGCTTGAACCCATAACCCTGAAATTAAGAGTCTTATGCTCTATTGGCTGAGCTATAAACAGACATTTTTCTCTGTCTTCAAACCCAGATATCTCTAGCTCATCTTCCTTTTTGTACAAAAAAGTCCATAAGGGGCTTCCAATCATTAATAAATGTTTGCATCTTTCAAGTTATTCCAGAGTGTGGCTATAACCCTACATGCAGCCACCAATAGTAATCCAATTAGTTATTTATCTCCCAAATTCTGATTCTCATTTAAACACAGAATCAGTAACTCAAGCTCTGGAGGCTTGGTGACGTTGCTGATTTGCAATGTTACTTATCTGATTAAACATTTCTGCCCTAAAATTTACCACAATTGGGCATGTCCACTAGCTCCTCCTGTCCCCACACCCTCACCAGGAGTCCAGGACATAGGTGAAGTATGTTTATGCATATAGGAAAGTTTAACTGGGGTTCTGCACCATTTCTGCATTATCTTCGGCATTATTTCCTTGATGCTGAATGAGATGGTTTTATAGGGATCCTTGCTGTTTTAAATTGCTTTTAATATTGTTTTTAGTGCTTTTACCCACACTGGTACCTTAGGGTGAAGGGTGGGTAATAAATAAATTGATAATAATAATAATAATTGTCTGTTGTGTGTCCCCAGCAGGGTATTCCAGTGGCTTAGAATGATGGGGCAAAAAAGTTGCCCCAGATTGTTAGGTGCACAAATTTTCAACTGGTGCTTCCTCAGTACAGCTTCACGTTTCCATTGCTGGACTCCGTTGAAAACGGATTCTCCATGCGAACCAGGAAGTGATCTCTCCAGACAATGGAACTATTCTTTTTTTCTTATCTCTGCGGCTGTGATCTCCAGGTGACACGGATGCCATTAGGCAGTTGAATGCACATGCATACTCCACCCGTTTCCCTCTCTTCTCCCCTTCCACGCAGCCCCGGTCACTGGTAACCCACGCTGCACCACTGGGGTATTTGTAGGAATAATGCCTCTAATTAGAGATGTTCTAATTGGCTAAAGACAATAGGTAATACCAGTAGCTGTCATGGCTGGGGGAAAAAACAGTCTTATGGTGGCTGAGAAGCCAAAAGTCCTAGCAGAAGCTAGGAGGTTGGCTTATGTTATGGTGTATCCACAACAATTTCAGTGATTGCAAGAAAATCCTGCCCATGCCATCTCTAGGCCTGTTGGCTGTGTATTCAGTGAATCCTTAGAAGCTCCCAGAATCACACCACTGCCCCGGTTGCTGCTTGAGCAGTTGTTTTGTTTTTGTTTTTTTATATGATATTTATTGAAAATTTTTGAATTACAGAGAGAAAAAAAGCAGAAAAAGAAAAAAGAAAAAAACAAACCACATCAAACAATACAAATTCAAAAAACAAAAATACATCGCAAATAGACAAAAATAAATCCATCATTCTCAAATCCTCAACTCTCATTACCTTCTTTCTTTGACCTCCTCCTCCTCCCTTTTTTTGTATCCTGGTTAATAATTATCACAGCAAATCCTTTCCATATTTCATAGTATTCTGTCATTACATTACCTTAATCTATTTTCATCTTAACTTATAGAAAACCTTAAAAACTTAAACCTTAAATCTTATTTTAACCGACTTCTCACAACCATAATATTCTTACCTAATTCTAAACATTTTTGCTAGAGCCAAGTAATTTCGTTCCAACATTTTTCTAACATTCATCAAATTTTATAAAACAATCCTGGTAATAAAGAGAGAAATAAAAACAATCCAATCTTCATCCAGCGTCCCTTCCTCCTGGTCCCCGGTTTTGTCAGTCCTTTTTATCCCATCGATCTAGCGCATTAACCTGGTAACCTAATATCCGAGGCCCTTAAATCTCTTCCATGTCCCTTCCGCAGCTCTTCTTCATATTCTCCTTTCACTTGTGGGAACTCCAGCTTGGTGATATTTTTAACCCTTTTCAACAAATCAGCCCCTTTTCCATAGTCCAGACTCAACTCCGTGTGGTATTTAAAAACATGTTTCAGAATCCCTCCAAAATTAAGAGCCCCCACAGCTCCAAACATCTCACGGCCCATTGCCAGACTTGGAAAGTCCAAACATCCCTGCATAGGGGGGGTTTATCCAACCCCCCATTTCAAAACCAATCCAAACTTTATCTTTCCAAATCTGGCTTTTTCCAAGTTCATTTGTCAAATCCAAAAGCTCATGTTCCTGCAAGGCCGCAGCTCCCTCCATCTCTGGCGCCCAAGATTCAGCAACATCCTCTTCTCTCACCTGCTCTGTCAGGACACACTCCTGATCTAATTCCTGGGTGGGCTCCACATAGTTTCCCACTGCCTGTTCAAAAATTCTGGCCGCATTAGTCATCAAATCCATCTTCTCACTTAACTGTTCCAGTAGGGCACTTGTTTTACAGAGAGCACACAACAGAGCCTCTGAATACATTGTCCTACAAGGTCACAAGTCCATTCCCACGATTGTAATCTGAGACAGCTGCAAGCTCCCTGGAATTAGTTACAGTTTCACAGTCTCCCTCTAGAGGGAGAACTTCTATTTGTTCTTGCAATAAAGTATCCTTTTTGAGATATTTTGTCAATATTTGTTCCTTTAAAGTGCAAAAGGAAACAGTGGAATCACTATGTTTCTCTTCCTTTAACTATCTGTCAAAAACGTTTGTCTCTGGTCAATGAGCTTCAAACGTCAGTCCTGACACCCCGCTCCAGGATCAGGACGGTGGAAAGTTACTTTACTTTAAACTCACTTCTGCAGGTTTAAACAGTCCAAAAAAGATCCCCCTTCTTCTCCTGCTGTTGAAGGGGGGTTCAACAATTTTAAATGATGAAAGCCAATCCTTTAGAAACGATTTTCTGAGCTCTAGTTTACGTTGTCTTTGCTTTATTCTATCTACAAAGAAACGGAAGGCTGACTTCCTGTTTAGACCTTCCCGTTTCAGTACCAAATTGAAGTAAATTTTTAAGTCCAATTCCTTTCTGCTTGTAAGTCCTTATTTAAAGTCCGGTTCAAAGTTTAAGTACTCACGGGTGCTTATTTTAGAAGCCAAATTGTCCCAGGAAAAAGGCAGCGCTCTCCGGCAACGTCTATGCGGCTTCGCTCCACGGAAATAGCAGTTAACTCACAGCACTGCGCCACTTCCCCTTCTTCACTTTGGAGCCCGTTAGTGGGTTCCTTTGCGGGTTGGGGGGGCGCTAAGGGTGCCCGCCGAGTCCCATGGTCACAGGCTTCATCCGCCTGTGATTTTTAGCAGGGTCCCCGCTTCGCCATAGCGGAAAAGACCCGTTTCACGCAGAGCTAGTCCCTCCAGTTCAGAGGGAGTCCGCCATTGCCGATGGCGCCACCCCGGAAGTCCTGCTTGAGCAGTTGTTTTGGCTTGCCAACACCCACATTCATAGAATCATAGAATTGTAGAGTTGTAAGGCACCTCCAAGGGCCACCTTGTCCACCTCTCTGCAATGCAGGAATCACAGCTAAAGAATCCCTGATGGGTGGCCATTCAGCACACTGCAGCAGGTTCTCATCAGCTACTTGCTGTTAAGTGGGAGCCACCATCAACAACTTCTTATGAGCTTCTCCATCAGCTTCTGTGTGCTGATTTCTGACCTGAATGGGGGTCTCAGCTGGCCCACAGAGTCAAGTTTTCTGACTAAACTTATTTACCCAGCACATAGTTGAGCTATGGAACTTGTTCCCTCCGGAGGCTACAATAGCTAACTAAGGTGGCTTTAATGGAGGAGAGGGCTATTTATGGCTACTGGCCAAGATGTGTGTGCTCTGCCTTCATGGTCAGAGACAGCAATGCTTCTGAACACCATTTGTTGGAAGCTAGAGGGAGAGAACGTGCTCTTGTGCACGGAACCTGCTCGTGGGTTTCCGATTGGGGCATCTGATTAACCTCTGAAGAGTGGGTGCTGGACTAGATGGGCCCCTCTTCTGACATTCCTATGTAACCTTCAGATCCAGGAGCAGTTTATCTAAATTCCTAGGTTCTTTGGAGTATTTGGGCATTGTAACAACAGGATTCTGGACTAGATTGGTCACTGGCCTGATCGAACCAGGCTCTTCTTCTGTTCTCAGTTCTTTTGTTCTTGTTACTTGCTGCAGCCCGCAAGTTAAAGAAGCTGGGAAACTTGAAGATGCAAGAAGAAGGGGAAGCAGCGGGCCCCTCCAGCCCTACAGAGGAGCAAGCTCCAAAGATGGCCATGACACGCATTGAGAGCCTGGAGTGCCAGCCCATCTTTCTCAATGTCCTGGAAGCTATTGAGCCAGGGGTGGTGTGTGCTGGCCATGACAACAACCAGCCTGATTCCTTTGCTGCCCTTTTGACCAGCTTGAATGAGTTGGGCGAGAGGCACCTGGTGCATGTTGTGAAATGGGCCAAGGCTTTGCCAGGTAAGGAACAGCTCTTGCATTCTCTCTCTCTCTCTTTCTCTCTTTCGCATGCATCTATTCCTTATCTGAAGATGAGACATCACAGAAAACAGTGCAAAAGCCCCATCTCCCTTCGTGTTATGGTGCAAATATGTTTTCTGCTGTGGTTGCCCTTGTTTATTTGGGTTGGGTCTCTCTAAGCATTATAAGGTGACTGTCAGTGTATTTATACTGCATCAGCTATGTGCCTTGTTCTGCCGACTTGCATCACTTTCAGTCAGAGAAATTTAGGTTTTTCCGGCTTCTTCAATGCAAGGTTCCTCTTGCTGGAGTCTCTTATTTACGGCTTACAAATGGGACGGGTTTCATTCTGAACAACAATGTTGAATACTTTTGATTATTCAGAATAAGTAGATGGCAAATATTTTCAAAGCACACAATTTGCACCTCTTTTGTGATCTGCATTCCATTATTGGCAATTAAAGAGATGCTGTCTTTCATTATCTGCAGTTAAAATGACTGTCAGGAAGATAGCAGAATGCAAAAATCACATATATTAAGAAATGCATCAGTATAAATAAATAAAAAATAGAGAAAATGTTCCTAGATACTCAGGGAAGCTTGCCTGAGCTTTTTAGATAAAGAGTGGGAGAACAACATTTAATAAGAATTCAGAAATTAAACAATCTAGGGGGGGAAATCACTTCCCAGAATCTATTCCTTAGTCAAAAGAAGTGAGGGGCACCTACTTTTAGGAGCACCTCTCTTCAAATTTGGTGTAGAATGTTTATTTATTTTGTAAAATTTATATGCTGATTGATTGAAAACAGCAACAACCCTCAAAGCATCATGCTTACACTGCTAGTTTGCTGCTCCTGTCAAAAGCTGCACAGTGTGTGCTTTATCTTCTCCCAGTTGTTTTCCAGCATTCTCAAATGTGTCCACATGATCTGCTGGGAAATGTCAGAAAGTTGCATTCACAAAGTCAAAGTGCCCTCGCCTGGCTTCATTAGTTAAAAAGCCCCACACTCCCAATGCAAGTTCCTGAAACTGGGACACAACCATCAAACCATCACAAGATCCAGCATGAGTAAGCAGAATCCTGGCAGGGACACTTCCCTGCAAAAATTAAGGTGTGTGTGTTATTAGGGTGGGACATCAAAGCAGTTTACAAAGAGAACGGAACAATAAAATTATCAGTAAAAAATATATAAAACTTGAAATATAAAAGCAAGAGGAAACTAAAAATGAATTAAAATGTACATTAACAATCTACACATCTGTTTAGGATTGTTCAAACAAATACTGTATGTTTTTAGCAGGCACCAAAATGTGTATAGTGAAGGTGCCTGCCTGATGTCAATAGGCAGAGTTCAGAGTGTAGGGGGACTGACCAGATGTTGGAAAAGGGTTTTGTTTGCTCAAGTTCAGTAGGCTGCGTGTGGTTGGGTTCTCATAGTATGTCTGTAAGAATGTGGATCGCACTTGAAGGGAGAAGGTTCACTGAAGTGCTCATGTGTCTGTTTCCTATAATGGTCAGGGATAGATTGCTGGGAGACATGGGTTGACTAGAGTGGCAGTTAACATTACGTGGAAGCAAGGCTGAGTTTGTCTTCAAGTGTGCATTCACCGGGGAGCTGGAACAGTGTATTGATTAGAGTGTTTGACTAGATCCTGGGAGAGACCAGAGTTCAAAACCCCACTCAGCCCCACTCCGGTAACAGTCCAGTTGGCTTCTGTATGTACCCGGGGGGGGGGCACCCTCTTGTCCTTGGTCTTAGGCAGCAAGATGTATTGAGTGAGTCCTAACAAAGAAATACAGCCAATTATGGCTCCCTGGTGAGACAGTGTGCATGACAAACATACCGTATTTTTCGTCCCATAGGACGCACCTAGTTTTTTGGGGGAGAAAAAAAACCCCTTTATTCCCCCCCCCCCAAACCAGGTCGGGGAATCCAAACCAGGTCGGGGAACAGCGGGATGGCTGCGCTGCGTCTCCCCGCTGTCCCCTGAGCTTGTGGGGCTGCCCGATGTCTGCCCGAAGCGCGGGGCGCTCTGCTTTCAGCGCGCCCTGCGCTCCGGGAAGCAGGCTGCTATCCGCAGCCGAGGGAGCCCTGCGGGACCTCCTGCGGGGCTCCCTCGGCTGCGGATATCTGCCCGGCGGTGAGGCGCTCTGCTTCAGGGCGCGCCGGGCAGCAGGCTGCTATCCGCAGCCAGGGAGCCCTGCGGGACCTCCCGCGGGGCTCCCTCGGCTGCGGATGTCTGCCCGGCGCGAGGGGCACTCTGCTTCAGGGCGTCCCGCGCGCCAGGCGGCAGGCTGCTATCCGCAGCCTGGGGAGCCCTGCAGGAACTCCTGCGGGCTTTCCAGGCTTGCTGATAGCTTGCTGAAGCCTGGAGAGCGAGAGGGGTCGGTGCGGACCAACCCCTCTCGCTCTCCAAGCTTCAGCGAAAGCCTGCATTCGCCCCATAGGACACACCCAGATTTTCCCTTCATTTTTGGAGGGGGAAAAGTGCCGTCCTATAGGGCGAAAAATACGGTATTTGAATTCACGCATTGTATGGTCAGGTGTTCTGCCTCAAGCAGCAAGAAGTTGCCTGTGTTTGGCTTCCTTTGCAATGAGAGATTACTGTGCAGATGGTCTTTTTTAATTTCTAGTTTTGCAAATCTCCAAATAGAGAGTTGGGTGTGCTCCACCCAGGCAACGGATCTGTACCCTCACATCAGATCTCCAGGGAGAGATGCCCAGAACCCCAGGACACAGCTGTCCAGTAGCCAACTCTCTCCCTCTCTCCTTTTCTCTCTGTCTTCTTGTCTGTCCCCAGACTTTCTTTCATCCTTTCACAAATATGTAAGAAGCCCTAATGGATCAAAGACCCACCTAGTCCTGTAGCTCTTCAGGTGCCTGTGGCAAACCTACAAGCAGGATTCAGTCATAAGAGCCATCTCTTCTCCTGCAGTGTCCAGCAACTGGAATTCAGAAGCATTATGCCTTCTGGCAGCAGAGGTGGAGCAAAGCCATTGTGGCTAGTAGCCATAAATAGCCTTTTCCTCCATCAGTTGGTCTAATCTCTTTTTAAAGCCATCCAGGTTGGTGGCCATCACTGCCTCCTGCAAGAGAGACTTCCACAGTTTAGCTATGTACTGTGTGAAGGACTTCCTTTTATCTGTCCTGAACCTTCCAACATTCAGCAGCTTCACTGGATGTTTATGAGTTCCAGTGTTAGAAAAGAGGGAAAAAAGCTTTTCTCTATCCACTTCCTCTAGGTCATACATAATTTTATAAACTCCTATTATGTCCTTCTTACTCAACTTTTCTTTTTTAAACAATTATGTTTATTAAATTGTAAGAAACTAAAAGAAGAAATATTGCAGCTGTCAAAACATTATTAAACACTTTAAAGAAACAAATTGACTCTACGAAAGGTTGGGAGCTGATAAATTGCTAAGGAAACAAAAGTAAGTAATTATTATTTTAAAAATAAATAAATGAAACACCACCACCATAGTGTATGCCCAAATCATATCCACCAGGCAAGTAAGTTTGTTACTCATTTCTCTCATAATCAATTATTTCAAAATAAAATTAAAAATTTATACATAAGAATTCAAGCATCATTTGCTATATATCATGTGAAAAGGAAAGGAAAGCCTACGTCAACCGAACCTTATTTCATATCAATATTTGTGCTAGTAAATATTATAAAATCAGACCACACCACAGTAAAGTTATCTTTCTTAGTCTGAGCTCAGATTGTTAATTTAAATTTTTTAGTAACACTGTATTCCATACCACTTGATGGCAATTTGACACAGGCGAGATCTTTCCAGTGACTAACTCTAACAGCCCTTGCAGCTTGTAACAGATGTCCAACTTTTTTCTAAGCTAAAAAAACCCAAATGTTGTAACCTTTCCTCATATAACAGTCGTTCCACCCCATGTTCATTTTGGCTGCCTTTTTCTGAACCTTTTCCAGCTCTACAATGTCCTTTTTGAGGTGTGACCAGAACTGTACACAGTATTCCAAATTTTCCTCCCTTTACATCAGCTTCATAGAATCATAAAATTGTAGAGTTGAAATGGACCAAAGTGTCATCTAGTCCAACCCCATTGTCCCTTTCATTGGTAGGACTGCCAGGGGGGCAGTGTTACCTTGTCAAACCTCTGGTGCCTAACACTAAAGAGATTTCCCAGCTAGATAGGTACCACTGAGAAAACAGTTTTAAAAACAAATCCTGAGCCATTAAGAAGCAATTTCACTGATGAAGGAAAGGCTCGACAGTGGCCTAATAGCATTTTCAGGTGTGCAGTTAAAAAGTACTATGTGACCTCCAACAGTCCCTCAAGTGGACTGGAAAGATTTCTCAAGTCTATCCGAGGAACAATTATATTGTTACATGCCATCCCACTCTCTGAGAAGTGAGAAACTCCAGGGATTCTTGTGCTTCCCCAGGGTTCAGTTTCCTTGGAATGAAGCTCAGTGCAGACTATGGTGTCTTTAGGATATATGGTTTTATTTACACATGTAAATAAAGGGACAGAAGGACTCACAGCTTTAATATCCCAGCAGGCCTTGCTTCCCCATTAGTCATAACTTTGGATCCATCACAGAGCAAACAGATCTCTGTGTCTGGTTTCCAACTCAGCTCACATATTCCCCTTCCTTTCTTCTTCTTCTTCTTCTTCTTCTTCTTCTTCTTCTTCTTCTTCTTCTTCTTCTTCTTCTTCTTCTTCTTCTTCCTCCTCCTCCTCCTCCTCCTCCTCCTCCTCCTCTCTTTCTGCCTCTCTGCTCTTCTCCTACTTAACAGTAAGATGAAAGGGATAGAGGAAAGGCCCACCTATTTGTTCTACAGCATAGAGCAACTACTCCGGTTGTGTTCATCACGGTGTTTTAACTAGCCATTCAAAGCCATTACCTTACCAAGCGGACTGGTTTGGCAAGTTTGCTTTCATATCTTCCACCCCTACAGATACAGGAACCAAGAACTGGAAGCAACTCAGAGTATCATCCAGACTGGGATGGTGCTCTGATGGTGTTTCCTGCTTGGCAGGGGGTTGGACTCGATGGCCCTTGTGGTCTCTTCCAACTCTATGATTCTGTGATTCTATGGTCCAACACGCAGTCCAAGGGCCACATGCAGCCCTTGAGGCCTTTTTTGGGAAGGAGGCATGAGGGCTCTGGCAGGATCCTAGAGTCCCCCTGCTTGCTTCCCAAAGCCTAGTGTTTTCCCAGTTTGGTGAAGGAGGGTTCTGGGGCCCTACTAGAGCCTTGTGCCTCCTTCTCAAAGCCCAGAGTCTCGCTTAGCAGCTTTGATAAGGTGGCAAGAGAGCTGGGTGTGTGTGAAATCTTACCTCACTCTCCCCATCCACCATGCAACAAGGCAGTGTGCAGCCCATGGATTCCATGTCAAAGTACTCTTGCAACCCACTTGGTATGAAAAATTGGGCCACCCTGATCCAGTCTGTTCCCCACCCCACCCCAGCTTGCAACAATTTAGATTTCCAGTGACAGTCAATGGGCCTTTGGACAGGTACAGCAGGAAAATAGAGGGAAAGGAAGGAAAACTGAATCCTGATCACATCTGAGGAATAAGAACGCTTGTGTTACCACAGCTGCCCTGCTGGGCTGCTTCTCATTTGTAGCACATATGAGAGGTAGAATGTCAGCTTTCCAGAACTTAGCAGAGAGTGACAATTGGGAACACCTTTGTCTCTTCTCTGTTGAATAAAGAAACAGGGGAGGACTAGAATCCTGAACCACAACCCAGTGCAGCGTAATTCATAATTACTCATAGAATCATAGAATCATAGAGTTGGAAGAGACCACAAGTGCCATCGAGTCCAACCCCCTGCCAAGCAGGAAACACCATCAGAGCACTCCTGTCATATGGTTGTCAAGCCTCTGCTTAAAGACCTCCAAAGAAGGAGACTCCACCACACTCCTTGGCAGCAAATTCCACTGTCGAACAGCTCTTACTGTCAGGAAGTTCTTCCTAATGTTTAGGTGGAATCTTCTTTCTTGTAGTTTGAATCCATTGCTCCGTGTCCGCTTCTCTGGAGCAGCAGAAAACAACCTTTCTCCCTCCTCTATGTGACATCCTTTTATATATTTGAACATGGCTATCATATCACCCCTTAACCTCCTCTTCTCCAGGCTAAACATGCCCAGCTCCCTTAGCCATTCCTCATAAGGCATCGTTTCCAGGCCTTTGACCATTTTGGTTGCCCTCCTCTGGACACGTTACTGATCACAATTAAGCTAATGAAGGGTTTTAGTGTTCTACACATTCTAATTAGTTTGGCTAGATGGCCACTTCCACCATATTCACGAGTTTTCTGGCACTGCAATAACTTTGGAGAATAGCTTTTGTCCTATAGCAGGAAGAAGCATAACTCTCCAAGCACAGATAGCTGTGGAGATGAAGTTAACCACTGTTAGGGATGGGTAGGTGGTGGTGTGTAGTTGGTGGAGAAATTCATTCTGTCCACATTTTGATGTGAGCCTAATCTATGCTTCCCTAAAGCGAAACACACCTGCCCTTCAAAATTTGCACTTCTCCGCACATTGTGATATAGTAATCAAAAATGGGGAAAGCGCACACACAAAATGCATGCACAAATGTAATATGTAAATGTGTTATATGGGGAGGATTTTTTTGTAAAAATGTGTATACAGTATGGTCACATCATACATACCGTACATTTAATTGTGTGATTTCAGCCATATGCGGTTGAAGGCTGACTGGTTGAAATCGCACGAATTAAACACACAGGAGGCAGAGAGCTTAAAAGCTGTTTTTGTGTAGCATTTTCATAGAGCGGAAAGAGCTTTTAAACTCTCTGCTTTGCTTATCGGGCTCTGGGATACTCTTGTGGAAACTTGGGCAGCCCCACAAGATCTCGTGAGAATCACCCAGAGCCCATTAGGCATGTCAGAGAGCTTAAAAGCTCTATGTCTTGCTTGGGGGCAAGGCCTCCTTGGCTCACAACCAACTCCGGAAAGGTAAAGATGGTCACTTGGGGACAGTTCCAAGAGAATGGTTCAAGTACACAAGTTTTTGTGTACTTCAGATTGTAGCCACTGTGCAATACTGTATTAGATAAAATTGTATAAAAACAAATCTGTTATACAAAAAATGAATACAAAATGTGTGCACATCGCCATGCAAACTTTTTGCATGCTAACAGATGAATGCGAGAAACTTAACTCAAGACTGGAAAACTGAGGAAGGGAGAGAAGTCAGAATTTATGTGTCTTAGTCTGCTACTCTGACCACTATGCCAGAAGGCTAGCATCGTCAATTGGGTGCTCTGGATGAGGTTGTACTCTATCAAAAGCTGCTGAGAGATCAATAAAGAATCACAAGGCCACCCTCCTCTTGTCTTTCTCTCAATAAAGGACATACAAAGCCAATTCAGTTCCACAACTGCACATAAACCCTAACTGAGTTGTCCTAAATGGATCAGGATAATCTGTTTCATCCAAATGTTTTTCAACAGCCGCATGGCAATCCTCTGCATCACTTTCACAAGAAAGTGACCAGACAGTAGTTGTCAGAAACCAATGGATCCACCGAGATAGGCTTCTTTAGGTCAAGTCACTGCTTCCTTCCATAAAGTTGGGATCACTACTTCCCACAAGGATTCACTGCCACATCCTGGTTCCACCCAGTCCTATCCCCTCAGCAGACTTCAATCATCCAAGAGGGAAAGGCACAGAGAACACATGGGTAGTCACTTCGTAAGTAACTTGCCCAAATGCCATCAAGATGCATCAACTGAAACTGATCAACTTTGCCATCAAAGTGCCTTGGAAACAAGTCGCAATGGGATTCTGAAGGGTCTAGAATTCCATTGAATGGAACATAGGAGCCAACTCCTAGGGGCCAAGACCCCTTTGGCCCCCCAATAAAATATTTGAGGGGGCCTGCCCCTCCCCCAAGTTGATGGGCATTGCCATTCAAATGATGTGTGTGCACTGAGTCATATAATAAGTTATATGGGATGTGGCTTACCTGCCCCCACAATGTTTTATGCAAGTTGGCACCCCTGACCTGAAGCAGAAGTCAATCAATCCTGGACATAAGAACACAAGAAGAACCTGCTGGATCAGGCCAGCAACCCACATAGTCCAGCATTTTGTTCTTACTGTAGCCAACCAGATGACTGTGAGAAATCTGCAAGCTGGACCCAAGCACAACAGCTCTCTCCCCTCCTGTGGCTTCCAGCAATTGGTATTCAGAAGCAACAATGCTTCCAGCCATGGAGGCAGAGTACATCCATCATGGCTAGTAGATAGCCTTATCCACTGTAAATTCATCCAATCCTCTTTTAGAGCCATCCAAGTTGGTGGCCACCATTGTCTCCTGCAATAGCAAGTTCCACAGTATGTCTAAGCACTACATAAAGAAGTTCTTTCTTTTGTCTGTCCTTAATTGTCCAACTTTCTAACTTCTGTGTTATGAGAAAGGGAGAAAAACTTTTCTGTAGCCAGTTTCTCTACGCCATGCATAATTTTATAAACACCTATCATATGAAAGAAACACATTTAAGGATGCAATGGATGCAAATGAATGGGCCTCCTCTTGAGCTTGCTTAGTATTCTTGCATGTGTACATGTAGAATTAGACATACCGTAATTCTGCAGTGCAAAAGTCACATGGGCTTTGAATTACACTGTTTGGTTACTAAAAGGCTCCATTTTGCTGCAAACCACTATGTTCTCATTAATAGAGCAAGCACTTAGATTCCATGATTGCTCAGGAAATATATTTGTTTCAAAATGGGAAAACTGATTCAAATCTATGATTTAAATTTGCATTTTCTTTGTCATTTAAATCATGGTTTAAACAGATGATTTAAATCACCGTTATTTAAATCAACCCATTCTGGTTTGCACTGATGGAGAAAATCAATTAGAATCATCTTCAGTATACGCCAAGTTCAGCTTCACCATGGCTTCATGTTAGAATAATCAAATTAGCCTTCCACATTCCCTTCTACTTCTTTACACACAGAAAGCAGTTTCCTGTAACATCTGAACTATCTTTCGTTCAAAGTATGATACTTTTATATCCTGGTCAGTTAACTAAATGTAGTAAAACAAACCCCAGTTTTCCAAGCTCTGACATCACAGGAAACTGTGGTTAGCTCAAAAGATGTTTTCAATCTTTTCTTTACATGTGTGGGGGGTATTGTGCTAGCAAGGATTGCATGTGCTCTCGTTTACAGAGACTGTCTGGTTCAAAGAGACCCTTAACAGTAGGCACATAGATCATCTGGTCACAGCAATCCTGACTATGGCAAGATTCTAGTTGTATATAAAGCATTAAAATTACAGTCATACCTCAGGTTACAGACACTTCAGGTTGCGTTTTTTTCGGGTTGTGGACACGCTGAAACCCGGAAGTACCAGAATGGGTTACTTCCGGGTTTCAGCAGTCGTGCATGCACAGAAGCTCTAAATCACGCTTTGCGCATGCGCAGAAGCACCGAATCGCAACCCGCGTGTGTGCAGACATGGCGCTGCAGGTTGCGAACGTTGCGGGTTGCGAACTGCCTCCCACACAGATCACGTTCGCAACCCAAGCATCCACTGTATTTCTAAGTTTTTGACCATACATATAAATAAGCAGTTTTATATCAGCTTGTGTCCTCTTTTTTAGTGATGTGGTTTCTCTTTTTTGTTAGTGAGGACATAGCCACCTCAGGGCAAGTCCAAGGCTCACTCCCATAATACTAACCCATGGTTTAGAGCTACATCAGAGCCAGTGATATAGCACAGCAGTCATGAAATAATCCTTTCCAAGCTCTAAGGCTGAATATTATCCATGGGGTGCCTACATGTTTATTTAAAAACGGGCTGAAGTATTGCCAACAAAAAAATTTCATTCACAGTGGGAGTACTGTTGGTTGTAAAAAAAAAAAATTAAAAAACCCTCTCACTGGGGGCCTCCCCTGACATGCTTCAATTTTTTTTGCATTTTGTCTGCAGTTGTTCACTGCCAGAATGATCCATTTGCCACAAGCATATGAATGTTTGGCAGCATTTCCCCAGAACCAGGGCAAGTACCCCCTTCTAAGGACAAAGTCAAGTGCTGTCCAGTTGCCCTGGGAGAGGGGTGTGTCTGCACATGATCTAGGATGTATTTCCTGTCCCATGAAATGAGCAAACATCCAGTTCTGTGGCACCCTCCACAGTAAGACTGTGAGGTTGCAGAGGCTGTTTTAATTAAGCCTTGTGCTAAAATTTTAATTTGATTTCAATAGATCACACTACATTTTTTAATACTGAGATTCAATGCAGGAAAAAGCCTCCAAGTGACTGTAGCAGGTGATGTTTCCAGCAACTGTTGCAGTCACCTGCCTAGAACCCCATCTCATAGAATAAAAAATTGAACCGAATCACAGAATTGTAGAGTTGGAAGGGACACAAAGAATCATCTAGTCCAACCCCAAGCAATGCAGGAATCTCACTTCTACAACCTGTGCACACCAACTCACCATCTCTAGAAGCACTGATGACTTCTTGGATGCTAGTAAGTTTGCCACTAGAGCCTTTGGGCTCAGACCCACCCCGCCACACATTTGCAACACCCACCACATATACCATCTTGTTTTTTGAGTTACAGGTTTTGCTCCATCGTACCCTTAACAACTTGATCACCATATTCCTGAGAAACCACCGTCTGTTGTTCTTATCCAATCACAATTGGTCAGGATATCTACCTGCACTCCATGTCCAGACAGGAAGGCCACTTGGAAACAAACTCTTGGTGGCTACCTCCCAGCTGTAGGACTCTCTCTTGCAAAGGGACTTGCCAAGAAATAAGAACCTAAAAAGAGTCCATCCAGCCAAGCACCCTCTCTACTACGGTGACCAGCAAGAGGCAGGGGTGTGAAGGTCAACAATCTGCTCTTGTTCCCCAAGAACTGGTTTCCAGAGGGATGACACCCCTAAACTTGGCTGTACTTAGCTACCATGAGGAACAGCACCTCCTCTCCTTGATTCTGGTTAATCCCTTTCCAAAGCCATCACCACCATTTGTGCTGCAAATTTCTGTGCATCCATTATTCATTGTGTGAAGCCTTCCATTTTCTTTGTCCTGAATCAGGAGGCCAATCAGTTCCACGGGGGGGGGGGGTGTCCATCAGTTCTGGTTAGATGAAATTCTGTCTGTCCACTTAATTTTGAAAAATGCAAGCTTTTGGTAAACCTCACCCATCTCCCTGTCCCCCATTTCTTCCTTTTTTGGGTGCTAAACCATGCCTTGTGTTCAATTTAGAGCTTGATGTGTTACTCTTTCTTTCTTTCTTTCTTTCTTTCTTTCTTTCTTTCTTTCTTTCTTTCTCTCTCTCTCTCTCTCTCTCTCTCTCTCTCTTTTAAAAATAGCAACTGCAGGAAGGTCTGATCAGGATCGGGACCATGGGGCAGGGTAGTTAATCCCTGCCCCATGCTCTCATACTCTCAAATCTAGCCCCCTACCTGAAGCTGCTGTTCAGCAGAGGAGGAACAACCACTGGTGACAAATAATAGCATTGGGGGAGGGGTTGCAATCTTCAGCAGCTCCCTCTACACATCCTAATTCTCCCCAGATCATCTACCCTGCTAAGAGCAGCCCTGGGTCTCCCTCCTTGCACCATCAAGTGGAGGGAGCAGCAGAGAAGGAGACCCTTTCCTGTGTGGCTGGTGGCCTGTTATCTAAGAATACCCAACAGCACTGTGTCTGAGGCCCTATCCTGGAAGCTCAAGTGGGTGATCTAGCTGATCTTTGGGGAAGGGAAAGGACCATATCTCAGTGGTTAAAGTGTTTGCCTTGCAAGCAGAAGGTCCTAGGTTCAATCCCTGATGGCATCTCCAGATAGGATTGGCTGTCACAGTCTTTGGACTCGGAGCCACACTACATCCCCTACATACAACTTGAAACCCTCACTGCTGCTTCCTGTGTGCATTCTCTTGTTTGGGTTTCTTCCAAGCTCACCCTTAGGAACCTGGCCACCCTACAAGGGCATGTCACTTTAGGGGATGAAATTTTTTGTAAATTTCTTTTTAAAATGTTTTGGGGTGAGAAGAATTCAAATATGCTATTTTTGTGATTGGACAATATTTTGCTTAGTCAATCTACATTTGATCAAAAAGCAGCACATGAACTGCTCTCAGGAAATCAAAGAATTTTAATTTTACCTTCAGAAAATGTCAGGTAAGGCTATAAAAAAAAATTATTTCTAGGCATAAAACATATCCTACTAGGCATACAGCATTACCTTGTAATCATAAAACAACATTAGAAAGTAATGACATCAGTTAATAAGAAATTTAAGCAACAAGTTTCATCAAGTCTTGCTTTCATTTGTTATTTGACATTATTCGCCAACTTGTTTCTTGACCTCTAATGTAGCCCTCATGTTTATCCTGTATATACACCCTACCTGATGCCACTGTGAGTTGTTCCACACACCTTTGTGTAGACTGGGCATGACAGAGCCACCATGGAAGTTGCATGGCTTCGTCAGTGAACTTCTTTACTTCCACTGTAAAGACCCCATCAGACCTCCCTGTCAGACCAGTCTTTCAGCTCCAACTGGGATGAAGCACTAGGGTGATGGAAGCTGTCTTCATCAGATATACAGAAAGATCTTCCAGAGTGTCATCATCTCCACCCCTCAAGTCAATGATCTTGATGAGTGCTCCTCACTGTCATCTGATCACAAGAGTGTCTGGATTATCAGCTTCCTGAATGCACACCATGCTGAGTGTTGGATGGGTGGCAAAACTATAACCTATAATCCACTATAACCTTTTTTTGCAGCCTTGCTGCAGCTGAAACAAGATGTGGCGTGGACCTTCCACCCAAGAGCGTTTTACTTTGATGTTGAACCAGCAGGGGTAGTACACACAAATGATGTGTTCCTCTATTAGTCTTAAGTTGCGGAGGGTTTTTCCTCCCAAGGCCGTGTTTTGAAACCCACATGCAACAAAGCCTCCTCGCTATTGTTAACTACCTTGAGTGACTCCCTGGACCAATTTCAAGAAGGGCCAGATCCACTGGAAGTTTTCCTGTCCTTAGGGCCTTACACCTCTGGCTTCTCTCCCTACCTCTAATTCTAGACTTAACTGCCTTGCTATGAATGAACGTTTGCTGCTGGTTGACAGGGTTGGGAAATTATTTTGCTCACAATTGTGACTGGGCTTTGCAGCGCAGAGTTTTCTGCTTCCTCATAGCAACACCGCTATTCTGCTTATACAGATGTATAATTTGATCCTAAATGTATTCCCATGACTTCTTTTGGATCTCTGGGTGGAGAAGGCATTGGGCCAGGTCCACATCAGGCATCACTCAAAGCGGGATTCCCTTAAATAGTATTGTGGATCTGGGTCTTATGACCACTCCATAGCTCACAGGGTGGGCATGCCTGACGCACACCGTGGTCACAGGATAAGGATTTCAGAAGAGCCCTACTGAATCAGGCCAAGGGCCTATCCAGTCCAGCATCCTCTTCTCACATTGGCCACCCAGATGCCAGCTCAGTCTACCCAGCCAGTGGATGTTCACTGTCTCTGTAACCAATGAACTGTACCCAATAAAGTCATGGCTTTTATGACTCCACCTTGACCCATTTGTAGTTCTTTCTCCCGCAAAACTACCCTGGGTTGCAAGGACTCCTAAAAAAAATATCTCAAAGGCTTTATCATTTTTCCCACACATAGGAGATTCTTCAGACTCTAGCTGGCTCTGGTTCCCCTTTTCCTAACATTACAATATCCATTAGAGATGGGACTGCCAGAAGTGTATATAATGTTGTAGAAATGTGCACTTACACAGGAATAACCAGATGCACAAATATAGGATGGGGGACACTTGGCTTGCGAGGAGTACATGCAAAAAGGTTCTCAGGGCCTTGGTAGATCACAAGCATAACATGGGTCAGCCGTGTGATGCAGCAGCCCAAAAGGTTAATGTGATTTTGGACTTCATGAACAGAATTCTAGATTCAGATCAAGGAAAGTCATAGGACTGCTCTGTGTTGCCTGGGTCAGATTCCACCTAGAGTCCTGTATCCAGTTCTGGGCACGCCTGTTGACAGAGGAAAATAGAAGCTGTACAGAAGAGAGCGACCAAGATGATTAAGAGTCTGAAAACCATGTTTTATGAGGGATGGTTGAGGAAGTTGGGTACCGTATTTTTCGCCCTATAGGACACACTTTTTCCCCTCCAAAAATGAAGGGGAAATGTGTGTGCGTCCTATGGGGCGAATGCAGGCTTTCGCTGAAGCCTGGAGAGCGAGGGGGGTCGGTGCGCACCGACCCCTCTCGCTCTCCAGGCTTCAGGAAGCTATCCGCTAGCCGTAGGAGACACAGCTCTCGCACGGCTAGCGGAGACCTTGCCTGCACCCAGAAGCTTGGGGCACTCTGAGCTCAGCACGCCCGAAGCTTTGGGCTTCACGCAGCGCTCCGCTAGCCATGGGAGAGCCGCGTGGCTCTCCCACGGCTAGCGGATAGCAGCCTGTTCTGGGGGCTGGGGTCGGGGGAAGCTTGAGCTTCCCCAGCCCCGCACCTGGGGGGGGATATAATTTTCCCCCCCTTTATTTCCCCCCAAAAAAACTAGGTGCGTCCTATGGGCCGGTGCCTCCTATGGGACGAAAAATACGGTATGTTTAGCTTGGAAAAGAGGAGAGTGGGGGGAGATAGGATAACCATCTTCAGATGTCTGAAGGGCTTTCTCATGGAAGATGGAAGAAGCCTGTTTTATCCTGCTCTGGAGAGTAGAACCTGAACAAATGGATTCAAGTTACAAGAATGGAGATTCTGACTAAACATCAGGAAGAACTTTCTGAGAGTAAGAGCCATTAGAGAGTGGAAAGAAATCCCTTAGAAGATAGTGGACTCTCATTTGGATGTTATTAAGCAGAGGTTGGATGGCCTTCTGTCAGGGATTCTTTAGCTGTTAATTTTGCATAGAAGGGCTTGGATAGGATGACCCGCAGGGTCCCTTACAACTCTACAGTTCTCTGATTCTGCAAAATACAATAACACCATCTGTTGGTGTGATGAAATTATATAAATACTGTGTATGTGATTTATAAATAGCAGATTTATATAATGCCATTGATTTATATTTACTCTGTTTCCTAATTCATCCCTAGTATGCCCTTTTCACTGTTGCTGCACACTGAGTTGACATTTTCACCAAACTATCTAAAATGACCCACAAATATATCTTTCCCATGTTAGTCACTCACTGCTAGTTCTGATTCTATCATAGTACATGTGAAATTAGGAAATGTTTGCTCCAGTGGGCATCATTTTCCACTTATTTACATTGAAACCCATTTGACATTTTGCAACCACCCACTTGAGCAGTGGCAGACCCTGGGGTCTCAAATATCAGCAGCACCCTGTACGACACCAGAATTCAGCACACACACACCACCTCTATACCATAGTTGTGGCACCCCTGAGGGTCTACACTATGGGTAGGCAAACTAAAACCCGTGGGCCAGATCTGGCCCAATCGCCTTCTAAATCCAGCCCGCGGACAGTCCAGGAAACAACGTGTTTTTACATGAGTAGAATTTGTCCTTTTATTTAAAATGCAGCTCTGGGTTATTTGTGGGGCCTTCCTGGTGTTTTTACATGAGTAGAATGTGTGCTTTTATTTAAAATGCATCTCTGGGTTATTTGTGGGACATAGGAATTCGTTCATATTTTTCCCCAAAAATATAGTCTTGCCCCCCCACAAGGTCTGAGAGACAGTGGACTGGCCCCCTGCTGAAAAAGTTTGCTGACCCCTGGTCTACACTCAGTGCAACCAAATCAATCACATTCCCCTAAATCCACCCCTGACTTGAGAGAGACTTTAGACCTCTTTGCACTCTGCATGGATGAATAATGGTGAATACTATACTTGACCATCACTCTGAACAACTCTGATTGTCACTCAGCCTTCCCAAATTTCTATCAACTCCAGCCAATATGACTAATGGCCAGGCATACTGAAAGTTTAGCCCAAAGGCTAAACTGGAAGGCACTGGATTTGGAAAGACTACTGTAGGTTATTTGTGAAAACATTAAAGTATGCCAGTCCCAATTAGAATGAATGGGGGACCCCACTTCTTATATCCCTCTTTTATGAAAACTGCCCCATTTATTTCCACTTTCTGCTTCCTGTCCTTCATCCCTTCAACCAACCATAAGTGCAACCATCTAATGTTGCTCAGGAGCCTCTGGTGACGAGATGCGTCAGAAGTCTTTTGAAGGCATTTTTAAAAATGAAAATAGCATGAGGAAGAGTGAAATGGGCACAATTTTTGCTCTCATGTACTTGCACATTTGTTCATTTGTGCAGCGAGTTCATTCGTTCATGCTGTGCATCACATCCAATAAACACACAAGACGTAACCGGCTGCACGTTTGAATAAATAAAGTATACTATTCATTGTATTAAATTGTAGATTTCAACAGAAGTAGCTCATAAAGTTCAATGAAAAAAGTAGAAGGCCCAGTGGATCAGTTCATTCTCTAATCTGTTCATGCATAAGGGCCATATATGTGTCTATTTCACCTGTCTGTTCATAGAGTCCAACAAGCCACACAAAAGGTTGTTACAGTTCCACAGAATTCTTTCACAGAGTCTAAGACAAGGATTTCCGGAATATTAGCCTTGTTTCGCCATCCTGGGCTTCATCAATAGTACAAACTCATATATGCTATCACAGGACAGGCACAAGCACAATATTGATTCGAGTAGCAGGTGTTGGCAATCAACAGATACAAAATTTCTTTCTTAAAGTGACCCATATGGCACAGCAGAAGTAAAACAAACTTAATCCACACTCAGATGTTATACATATAAACATTAATTCAACTCATACAAAAATGTAATCAAATTTCATATCTAAAGTAATAGCAATTCACAGATACAAAATTTATTTTTCACAGTAAAACAACTGAAACTTGAGTATCAGACCTGCCCTGTCTGTCAATCAAACTTACTTTACATTCCTCTTTCTAGGTACAACAAAGATAGTATTTATATCTTCCTTTTTTCTCCCAGTTCAGTCAAGTACACCCCTTGGTCTTGACTGAGACCCCAATCCACTGGAGCAGGATAGTCATTGTCTTTGAGATGACTTCCAGTCTGGCACTCCGGAGGCATGATGCCAGGGTTTATCACCCAGGTAGTGTGGTCATTAGGTGTGTGGTCCTACTCTTCAGGGATTGTGGCTGACCTTACCTATAGATCAAGCCCCTCCTCTGGTAGCCCTCCCTTCCCTGAGTAAGACAACATTGAATTGATGAAAATCTACCACAATATTCATTTTATATGAATTGTTTAAGATACATCCCCCCCACCCCAGATTCTGGTAACAGTATCTATTAACAGCATTTCCCAACAGTAGGGTGAAATACTACTTAAAGGTAAAAGGACCCCTGCCCGTTAGGTCCAGTTGCGGATGACTCTGGAGCTGCGGTGCTCATCTTGCTTTATTGGCTGTGGGAGCCGGCGTACAGTTTCTGGGTCATGTGGCCAGCATGACTAAGCCGACCCTGGCGAACCAGAGCAGTGCATGGAAATGTCGTTTACCTTCCCGCCGGAGCAGTACCTATTTATCTACTTTCACTTCATGCTTTTGAACTGCTAGGTTGGCAGGAGCAGGGACTGAGCAACAGGAGCTCACCCCGTTGCGGGGATTCAAACCGCCAGCCTTCTGATTAGCAAGCCCTAGGCTCTGTGGTTTAACCCACAGCACCACCCACATGAAATACTACTTAGATGTGCCAATTAGATGTTTACTGAGAAATAAGTTGTGCTGGGGGTTGGTGTTAGCTTGCTGGGGATTGTATCTGTAGCATCTTCAACCTGAGGGCTGAAAAGGTCGGTGGGAGAAGCTGCAGGGGAAAATGTTGAATGGAATCATAGAATTGTAGAGTTGGAAGGGTCCCCCAAGGGATCTAGTCCAACCCCCTGCATTACAGGAATTACAGCTAAAGAATATAAGACTGGTGGCTACACAATCTCTGCTTAGAAACCTTCATTGAAGGGAGAGTCTACCACTTTGCAAGGGAGTCTGTTCCACTGTTGAGCAGCTCTTAGTGTCAGGAAGTTCTTCCTGATGTTTAGTCAGAATCTTCTTTCTCGTAACTTGAATCCGTTAGTTTGGTGTGTGTGTTTTTTTTAAAAAAATGATATTTATTAAAAGTTTAACAATTACAGAAAAAAGAAAACAACACAAAATTTAACAAGACATACATTACAATACATAAAAAGGAAACCATAAAAAACAATACAACAATATAACAAAAAAGAAGAATAATACTAAAAATCCAATATTCCATATCTTTATCTTTCATTTACTTGTTTCATCGACCTCCTCACACCTCCCTTTTTGTATTCTAGTTCAATTAATTGTTTCAGCAAATTTTTTCCATCTTTCTCAATTTTTGTTCTATAATTTATCTTAACAGTCTAACCTATTTATTAACTCAGCAAATCCTTTCGATCTTTAACTGTATTCTGTCATTAAATTACCTTAATTTATTTTAACCTTATCTTACCATAAAAAGCCTTAAAACTTAAAACTTAATACTTATTTATACATAACTCCTTATATCATTTCTACTAAAGCCAAGTAGTTTCATTCCAACATTTTTCCTAACACTCATTAATTTTACACTAATTCTCAAAATGAATTTTTAAAAACTTTCTTCCAATCTTCATCCAGCGTCTCTTCTTCCTGGTCTCGGGTTGTGTCAGTCCTTTCTATCCATTCCATCTAGTCCATCAACCTGGTGATCTTCTGTCCGAAGCTCTTAAGTCTTTTCCATGTCCCTTCTGCAGATCTTCTTCTTGTTTATACCTGCACTTTACTTTGTCTTTTGCTGGTCTTATTCTTAATTTCCTTCCTTTCTCATTGAGGTCTCGGGGAGACTCCAACCCAACCATGTCTCCATCCCCCCTCGGCAGGTCAGCCCATTCTCCATAGTCAGCACTGTAATCCAAAAAGTATTTGTAGGCATGTTTCAAAGTCCCTCCAAAGTTAAGAACCCCCACAACTCCAGACTCCCCCTGGCCCAAAACCATATCCCCAAAGCCGAGACATCCCTGCATAGGGGGGTCCATCCAACTTCCCATCTCCAAACCAAACAGTACTCCATCTCTCCAAATCTGACTTTCTCCAGATTCAAAGACAGCAGCTTATGTTCCAACAAGGCCTCGGGTCTCTCCATTTGTGTTACTTGAGGTTCAACAACAACCTCCTCCATTATCTTCTGCACTTGCCCTGTCAAAGCTGATTCCTGGGTTGGTTCCTGAGTGGTTTCTATATGAGTATTCACTGTTTGTCCAAAATTACTGACTGCAACAGTCATCAAATCCTTCTTCTCATGCAGCTGCTCCAACAAAGCACTTGTCTTGCAAAAAGCAAGCACCAAAACTTCTAAGCACATTCTTATCCAAGGTCAAAGTCTGGTCTCACGATCCTTAATCTCCACAGCTGTGGAAGTCCCCAAATCGACTCCAGCAACAGTTTAACAAGCTCCCTCTAGAGGAGACAATTTCTATTTGTATCCATCTTTTGAAAGCAGGTCCAGCAAGAAGAAGAAAAAAATTACTTTCGTTTTTCAAATATTTTGTTTCTTTTAAATGCAAAAGGCAACATTGGAATCCATATGTTTCTCTTTTTTAACTATCTGTCAAAAGACGTTTCATTCACAGTCGATGAACTTCCCCAAAACGTCTGTCTCTGACACCCCGTTCCCAGGTTCGAGACAGTGGAAATTTATCTTTCTTTACTCTCTCTCTCCTGCAGGTTTAAACAATCTAAGATTTCCCCCCCCCCCTGCTTCCAAGAGGGGTTTTGGTAATTTTAACTGAAGGAAATTTGGTCCTTTATATACGACTTTCCAGACTTTAGCTTGCAAAATTTTTGCTTCAGTCTATTTACAAAAGCGGAAGGCGGACTTCCTGTTTAGAACCTTCCCGCTTCGGTGCCAAATTAAAATGTTTCGTAGTCCAATTTTCCGTCCTACTCACGGGTAGTTGTTTAGAGTCCAATTGTCCACAGGAAAAAGTCAGCGCTCTCCGGCAACGGCTGTGCGGCTTCACTCCGTAAAAGTAGCAGTCGATTCAAAACACCGCGCCACTCACCCCACTTCACTTCGGATCCCCTAAAACGGGTTTCCCCGCGAGTAGGGGAGGCACTCTTGGTGTCAGCTGAATCCCACATTCACAGGCTTCCTCCGCCTGGGATTTTTGAAGGGTCTCCGCCTTCGCGGTGGCGGCAAGACCCGATTTTCAAGGAGCGGGTTCCTCTCGGTCAGAGGAACTCCGCCATTGCCGATGGCGCTAACCCGGAAGTCCTGTTCGTTTGGTTCCTACCCTCCACAGCAGGGAAAAAACAAGCTTGCTCCATCTTCCATAGGGCAGCCAGCCCTTCAGATAAGGGCAATCCATTCCAGCCAAACCAGGAATGCAAAGTCCTTCCTTTATTCTGGGTGTTCCTGAATTCAGTAATCTTTGGAGTTTACTACTGCTCATGATCAGATGGATTTGGTGCCTTATGTACAAATTAACATGCTGTTTGATATATGGAGCTAATATAGAGACTAAGGGAGTAATCTGGAAGTCTCCTGTGCAAATCTCACTTCTGCTCTTAACTCTTTCAGTCAGGCTTCGCTCTCCCTCTCTTAACCTCAGACAGACAGACAGACAGACACACACACACACACACACACACACACACCTCTGTGTTATAGAGATGTTAATGCTTGCCTACCTCACAGAGATGTTGTAAGGATGGCATTATGATAGCTCAGATTAAGCACCTTGAATGCTCTAAACCACTATATAAATCAGGGGTCAGCAAACCTTTTCAGCAGGGGGCCAGTCCACTGTCCCTCAGACCTTGTGGGGGGGGCAGACTATATTTTGGGGGAAAATAATGAACGAATTCCTATGCCCCACAGATAACCCAGAGACGCATTTTAAATAAAAGCACACATTCTACTCATGTAAAAACATGCTGATTTCTGGACCGACCGCAGGCCGGATTTAGAAATCGATTGGGTCGGATCCGGCCCCCGGGCCTTAGTTTGCCTACCCATGATATAAATGGCAAGTATTATGTTATGTGTCTGTGTGGTGGACTGGTTAGAGTGTCTGGGACATGAGATAAACCAGGGTTCAAATCCCTACTTAGCCATGAAGCGCCTTGGATGTGGCCTTAGATGCCAGTCACTTCCTCTCAGCCCAACCTACCTCACTGGGTTGTTATGAGGACAAAATGGGAAGGAGGAGAACTATGTATACCACCTTGAGCTGCTTGGGGGGCAAAGTGCTGTATAAATGCAAGAAATCAAACCAATTGCAACAAGTGGTTTTATCATTCGAGGAGTTAGTTTGCAGACAGCCTAACGGGAAACACCAAGATGATCCAGCATGTAGAGTGTTACCCATTGCCAGAATGCTTTGCCTCAGATGTGGACATCATTGCTACAGAAGATCCCAGGAAAGAATGTTCCTGGTAGCTGCCCAGCAATTGCTTGAAAGAAACCCTTGAAATTCTATATGACGAAGATTAGGCTATCAAAATCAAGGCAGTCAGAAGACAAGATATTTTGTGCACTGGGATTTATAGCTGCTGGGTTGTGGGAACACACTGTGCACTATAGGAAATGGCAAAGAAGGAAGGTATTGTTTGCTGACTGGCCTGTCAGATGTTAAAAAGTATATTCTGCGTTATCACATGCAGCTTGACATGCATGGCCTTTTAAATGGCAAGGCTATTTAAAGTTTATTGCAGGGCACCTCAGCTGAATGATACTGTTTGTTTCACATTCTTTGCAGCCCCCAGAAAAAAATGCTTCTTTGTGGTCTGTGGAACACTTGTGTACAGAAATGTGCGTACATGTGCACATCGTCAAAACATTATTGCATTGCTTAAGACTTTAAACCAGTGTGGTTCCCCATCTTTTCTGCCACCCTCTTGGTTCCATAAACTCATGCCCAGCATTCCCTAATCTATTCCATTAAAAATTTTATTTAGAAGAACAGTTTGCATGACCCACTAAGGAAGATTATAACACAATAAAATTCAAAACAGTTAATTCACATTTATTTGAAAAGTAAACATAAGCAAAAATAAATAAATACATGTTCTGATCTAATCTTGTAGTAAAATAAATGCAGCCAAAGAATATTGCATGAAAAATACTTTTACACATAAGGATGAAGGAGATTTATTGCATAAAATATTTATATATAACTACTTTCCAGACATGTCACATCCTTCACCTACCACAGATGTACAGTAACTCATTTATAAGGAAATAAATTATTACCAATAATTGACTATGTTGTGACACCTCAGAATTGTAAATGCAAACAAACACAACCAAAGAAGATAGCTCTGAAAGTGATAAAAGCAGCAAAGCTTTAAAAATGAAGCAAGGAAGGTGTTTCGCCCTTGCCTGTAGCCTGCTCAATCATAAATACAGTGGTACCTTGGGTTACATACACTTCAGGTTACAGATGCTTCAGGTTACAGACTCTGCTAACACAGACATAGTACCTCGGTTTAAGAACTTTGCTTCAGGATGAGAACAGAAATCGTGCAGTGGCGGCAGGCCCCATTAGCTAAAGTGGTACTTTAGGTTAAGAATGGACTTCCAGAACAAATTAAGTTCTTAACCCAAGGTACCACTGTACAAGATCAGCATGCTCAGAGGGGTTTACCTCCAGAGCTCCGCTGCTGCACCGTTACTTCTTAGTGGGGACACTAATTCCACTCCTCTGGGGGCGCTACCACCCACTTTGGGAACCACTGTTCCAAATGTACATTGGAGCTTAGAATTGTAGAGTTGGAAGGGACCCCGAGGGTCATTTAATCCAACCCTGTGCAATGCAGGAATCTCAACTGCAGGTGCTTAAATTGAGCAGCTTAAGTTATGAAATAAAATACTTCAACGTGCATATAAAGAAAGTTGGCTAAAGAGTTGACAGAAGAAGTTTAAATCTAGAATGAGGAGAGCTACAACTACTAAGGCAATAGCTAGTGAAATTATGCTGGGGGGGGGCTTTTGAGCTTCAGATGTGCATGTGACTTATTTCAGTCTAGGTAAACGTCAAGTGGCATAATCCTCAGCCGCCTTTCCACTTGAGCAAAGCAAAGCAAAGTTTGCAGCTTGCTTAGCCAGGACATATTGAAGGATTCTTGACATAAGGTGGCCTACTCAATGCGTTGAATAAGATTCACGCATATGTTGAAGTCTGGAGAAATCTGCTCAAAATAGTCTATTATGTGTATTGTGCGCCTTGCTGGATTCTGCAATATAAATAGAAAATTAACATGTGTAATACTAATAATAGTAGACACAACTAATAGAACTATGCGCTTCAAGCTGCTTAGCCTGCTATGCTTCCTCTGAATTCTTTCTCTCCTACCAGATTACCTATATGAATCTATGTATACATTCATATAGGACTGGCCCACACATGAGGCAACCACCTCAGACAGCAGGATCTACAGCAGCAGCAGGTGTTGCCTGTAAGGAATGCATTGCCTGCTGCTGAGGTAGCAGCAACGACTGTGCCATGTTCCTTGGAGGCAAGATCTGCCTCCTCCTTGACAGCAGCCGCCTCTAAGCTGCCTTTTGGTGAATAGGAGGCACTGCTAGTCTTCTCCTTCCAACCCTAGGGAAGAAATGGTGGGGACTGCCCTCTAGGGTCTTTTGTGCTCTGCACCTGCCTGGCATGATTCAGAGCAGGCCCCTTCCCACCACACACAACCAGGAGTGTCAACTTGAACATAATCAGTCACAAGATGCAATGCATGCACACCATTTGAATGGCATTGCCCATTAACTTTGGAGGGCCCGGCCCCCTCAAATATTTTATTGGGAGAACTGAAGGTACCACAGCCCCTAAGAGTTGGCTCATATGCACACAGTGGCCTTTGATTCCTACTTCAACCATTGTGTATGGTTGATTTGATTTCTCCCCACTTAGTTCCCAATGTAGATCTTCACTGATCCCGTTTTCCCTGGCAGGGAGGGGCACCATATTGTGGTTTGTCTCAGGTGCCAAAATCTCATGAGCCAACCCTATATGTATGTATGTGTCAAGGAGGGGGTCACTTTCCCAAGTCCTCCCTCCAAGCTACTCATCAGTAACACGCAGGCACCAAACGGGTTACCAGGCTTTATTGGCTTCTTCTCTGGCACTAGCTACAGGACATCAAACAGCTAGTCTAAAACACAGCATGTTCTCTCCCTCACCCGGCAGGGTGGGTTTGATTTAAATCAAATCGATTTAAATCACAATTTAAATCACTAGTCAACAAGACATGATTTAAATCATTTTTTAAAGAAAGACTCATTCTTGCTGGTATAATCTTAATATTTACAACCAGATGAAGTTTTTATTTTTGGAATTATAAATTTTCAGAGTAGTTTCTACAGATATATCAAAAATTACTGATTTGGTTATACTATTAGAAATACATAGACCGATAATTATGAAATTATTGTGAGGTTTAATAACTTAACTGTTTATATTTGGACAACTTTTCTGCTGTACTTTATTGGAAGGAGAAAAATAAGAATTTCCTTAATAACAATTTAAACAATTTATTTAACTAAAACAATAACATTATAGCATATCTATCCATGTTTGTTAACTGATGTGGTTAAACAATTAAAAACAAAACTTAGACTGAGTTTTAGCATGCATTATAGGTTTTCTCCTCCAGGGAGAGAATACTGTGATAAATCTCAGGCTATACACACAAATGTACAGTGGTACCTCGGGTTACATACGCTTCAGGTTACAGACTCCGCTAACCCAGAAATAGTGCTTCAGGTTAAGAACTTTGCTTCAGGATGAGAACAGAAATCGTGCTCCAGCGGCGCAGCAGCAGGAGGAGGCCCCATTAGCTAAAGTGGTGCTTCAGGTTAAGAACAGTTTCAGGTTACGTACGGACCTCCGGAACGAATTAAGTACTTAACCCGAGGTACCACTGTAATGGAATCCCAGAGGGGCTATGTCTTTCAGCAGCCCTGGCTTTGGAGAGGCTGGCTTTCCTTTTTCTAGAGGGGGTGGAGAGAGATACAGTTGGTAGGCCTAGGCTGGAACAGGCTTGCAGAAAGAACCGACTGAAGAGAAACAGGCTGGTAGAAACCTGGAAAAGGGGAACCAAGGACTGGAACGAAGAACTTCAGGGATTCCTGCTGCAGGACTGAAGTTCCAGGTAGAGACTTTATTGTTTGGACAATGTCAAACAAGCCCTGGGAAGAAGGGCTGGAACCAGTGAACTCTTATTAGTTGTCTGGCAAGCACTTCAAAGTCTTGCCAAGGACTTACAGCCCAGTTACTATTTCCACCACCACCCCTTTGGATTTGCTTCTACATTCAGGTGCCTATTCTGTAAAGTGTTAGTGCAGTTGTTGGAACTCAGTGGGATTGGGAAGAGTTTGCCAGCCCTGAAGTGCCGTCAGCACTTGCCTCAAGTCTGAGTTGCACAGACATGCAACTGACTTGCACAATTATTACACAAAGATCCCAAGACTTGTGGAGTATTCTGCTCACAAGCTTGCACTTTCATTTTCACTGCTTCACACTTAGCTACTTGTGCAGATCTATCCCACTCCAAACAATCTATTCATTGAACCTCTTGGAACTTAGCATTTAAGAGGTAAGAGGTTGATTCGGTGTATATAAATTTGCAAAAGAACAATGGGATTAAGGTTTTTTCCTCAACTCTGTATGTTTATTTTATAACATTTTTCCTGTAAAGAAAAGGCATGTTATCTCTGCAGACACAAAATTACACTTTTGAGAACTGCAAAAAGAAGCATCTGTGATCATATCTTCTTGTTAGAAAAACTGCACCAAATAATGTTACAGAAACCTCTGGAAGAGCATGACATTGAATGGATTAATGGAATTCATTTACCAAAAAAATTTAACATTGCATATAAAGCCTCATGCTACATAATTAAAAACAAATCCTTATTCTGGTGAGCGGGAGGTGCCGCTATAGATTGTTCACTTGGTCTCTCTCCCTCCTCCCACAGAGCTTCCCCAGACTGCACCACATGCACTTGTGCTGTTCTCGAGACGCAACCTGTCCACCATTCTCTGTCTTGTAGCAAGCTACAGTCTTTCTTAAGCTGCCCTGGCTGTTTGCAAAAGAAACACAGGCCACTCTGAGACGAAACTCTGAAACTTTACCGCCTAGGGGTTTTCCTGTTATTATCAAAGTCACTGTTTTCCCACTCCACCCCTTCGTAAGTTGACTTTCCAGAACTTTGCCGGTGATTCAGTTTCATGTTTTTCACCAGTACCACAGCATCTTTGGCAGTTTTAGGGTTCCGGTACTCGAAGATTTTCAGGCAGTACACAATAAAATTGTTCTAAAAGTACTAGTTATTTCAAATCATTAAAAGTACTTACTCCAGCAGCCCCAAGCCAATGTGCCATGTCCGAGTCAGTGTATTCACAGCAACAAGAATATAAATTTGCGTCCCACCCTTATCCACTTTGAAAAAGCTTGACAGTAGGTCTTCGCTGACACAGCAAATTGTTGCAAAGCTAAAGTTTTAAACTTATCATAAATTCAAATATCTTTAATACGGTCAATGACCAACAAGCAATTTATAAAATAAAATATGGCAATATAAGTACTATTGTACTACAGATAACAGTGGAGATATGGCCAAATCACAAGATTGGTATTTATGTTTATGACCAGGTTTCGACTTTTAAGGTTTTGAGGATTCAATTCAAATGTCACTACTGTTTATTATCGTTCCTTCGATGTTTGCAATTTGAACTCCGTTGCTGTCATCTTTGCTCGTCTTATTCATAGTTATTAAAACTGAATGGTGACAGCTTTCCCATTACATCTGCCAATTTACCAGTTAACGAGGAGCGCAGAATTCTCATCCAGTGGCTCACGGGAACAAAGTCTTCACATGTAGCTTCAAAGAGTGCAAAATATGCGACTAAATCCTGTCCTTCAGTATATGGGGGAAACATACACTTGTCCCAATAAACAGAATTACCGCCCCACCCCCGAAAGATCTTTCTGGAGAGTAGTTTCTCTCACTCCAAACCATAGCTGTCAACTTTTCCCTTTTCTTGTGAGGAATTCTATTCCGAATAAGGGAATTTCCCTTAAAAAAAGAGAAATGTTGACAGCTGTGCTCTGAACCACTCTAGGTCTCGACACCCCACCATATTCCTTCTTTACGTCTCCACCCATCGCGTCCATTATCTAGCTGGCTCCTTTCCCACTTCTCACCAAACAGGCAAGCACACTCTTCTGCCATTTTCCCTGCAACTGATGAACACTTTCCACCATCTAAACAGTCACTTGCCATTCACAATCAAGGTGCTGAAGCTCCAAAACTCCTGTTGGAGTCCTCCGCTATGACACCATGTCAATGAGGGAGTGGTTTTCCTGAGTCCTCCCCCCAAGTTACTAACCAATCACACGAAGGCACCAAACTGATTACCAGGCTTTATTGGCTTCTTCTCTGGCACCAGATACAGGAAATCAAGCAGCAAGTCTAAAACACAGCATGTTCTCTCCCTCCCTCAGCAGGTGAACTCGAATATTTGTAGGGGCTGGGGAATGCTGGCAACCAGCCAACCCCATCATATGCTCCCACTTTTGGGACTAATTGTTACCACCTGCCTGAGGGGTCCCACCAAACAATACTTGCTCACAGGATCACTACTTCATGACAGTATGCATGTGCACATCTGTATGTATCGAAATATAATCTTACAAATGGGCTGCTGGAGTTTAAATTATTAGCAGCATTGACAAGTTACTCTCATCTGGAGATGCTGACAGTGCTTTCTTAAGAAAGAATAGTAGCAAGCTTTGCATCCAGCCTGACAGCATTTCTCAGGTGTGCCTCTTTTCTTCCACAGGGTTCCGCAACTTGCATGTGGATGACCAAATGGCGATCATTCAGTATTCCTGGATGGGCCTCATGATTTTTGCAATGGGATGGAGATCATTCACCAACGTGAACTCTCGGATGCTCTACTTCGCCCCAGACTTGGTCTTCAATGAGTAAGTGCTATGAGGGAGCGAGGAAAACTTCCCTACCCCACTTCCTCCATGTCATGCATCATTTTATAAACTTCTATCACGCTGCCTCTTACTTGCCTTTTCCCTAAACTAAAAAGTCCCAAACACTGCAACCTTTCCTCACAAGGGAGCCACTTCATCCACTTCATCATTTTGGTTGCCCTCTTCTGAACCTTTTTCAGCTCTACAATACCCTCTTTGAGGTGAGGCCACCTGAGATCCCATTACAAAACCAGCAAAGACCTGATGGTTTTATGTTGTGAACTGCCTTAAGATCTATGGTGTAGGGTAGAATGGAAATTTAATAGAGAAATAAAAGTTGACCAAACCCATCAGGATGCGTTAATGAACCAAACTAAAAATAGCATATGTATTACACTTATTTGGTGGCGGGGTACAGAGAGCAGGCCTTGTTCTGGGTCTCCAGGGATGTTTCTGAGCAACATGACATTAATTCCTTCATTGGAGGTTTTTAAGTAGGGGTTAGGCTGCCATCTGTCAGGGATGCTTTAGTTGTGATTCCTGTGTGTAATTGAACTAGAACCTTGAGGTCCCTTCCAGTTCTATGATTTTTGCGACTCCGTCTCTCATGCTCACTTGCCTCGACCATTGCAGCCCCAGCCCCACCCCCGGTTCCATCTTTGGGATCTGCATGCTTGGAATATTCCCTTGTGGAATCTTCCAGCAGACCGTGTCCCTTCATCTGTCATCTCATGAGCAGTCCTAGGACAGTACATGGAGCCCTTTGAGAGATAGAATGAGGCTTGTGCAAAGCCACTCATAAAAGTGGGTTACACCTTATAAACAGCATAGCTGACTGTGTACGGACTGTGGCACCAATCCTGTGTGAATAATGTCCAAGCAATTGATTTAGGAGACCATAAATCTTTACGTCTCCCTGCAACCAAATACTGAGAGTGGTGAGTACTTTTCCCAGAAGTCTGCTTCTGCTACCTTCTCTGAAACACAAGATTCTTTTTTTGGATTAGTGATACATACCTGCGTACATAACTTTATTTATGCCACCGCGCTCAACGCAGCTTACAACATGAAAAAACCCACATAATTACAAACATAGCAAAAGTAGTCTTAAACGATAAAAAGCATCAAAAAGAATACAAATCGAAACAATTCCTACATAAATAATAACATCTGAAATAAAGATAAAATAAAAACAAACCCCTCCCCCAACAAAAAAACCTAAAACAATACCCCAGCCCAGTAGACTTCTCAGCATAGGGTTGCCCTCTATCTGAAGGAGCAAGTGTGCAGTTTGGGGGTACAGCTGCATACATCTCTGTCACTAGAGGTTCAGGTGTTCTTTGTGACTAGGAGGGCCTTTTGCCAGTTTTCTCTGGTTTACACAGTACAGCTGAAGTCCATGCGTTTGTAACCTTGAAGCTGGACTATTGCAATGTGCTCCAAGTGGGACTGCCCATGGGTCTGGTTCGGAAGCTCCAGCTGGGGCAGAATGCTGCAGCCAGATTGCTGACAGGAGCTTCAGGCTGAGAGCAAGTTACACCATTTTTAAAACAGCTGCACTGGCTGCCCGTCTTCTACCAAGCCAGGTTCAAGGTCCTTGTATTGATTTAACACCCCCCTGAACAACCTAGGGAACCTCAGGGACCACCTGAACTGTTATAATATCACAACTCAATCACAGAGATCATTGCAGGAGCACCATTGGTCATTTCCCAAGTTGGCAAGGCTCATTTGGCAATGACAAGAAACTGAGCCTTTAGTGTCATCAGCCCAGTATTGTGGTATACTCTGCTGTTAGAGATTAAACAGAGGCCTTATGATTTCAACTTTTAAATGCCTGCTGAACATTTTTCTATTCCACCAGGCCTAAACAGGCAATTAAGAGCATATCTCACACAATGGATTATTTATGCTTGTTTTAATTTCTTTTTGGTTTTAATTTACTTTTAACTTTTTATTATTTTACTGTATGGTTTTATGCTTTTAGATTGTTGTAAACCACAGTTATATATATTTTATGATAATAAATAATTGAAACAGTGTGGGAGGAATTGGAGACCCCACTCTTCTGATCATTCCATCAGCACAAGCGTTCCTGTTAAAAGCAAGAAACTACAAGAAGGAAGCAGCTGGAGGAAATGACTCATGATTTCAGTTGTCTCTGTGCTAATGCACAGAATATAGGAAACAAGCAAGATATATATATATACTATATATATCAGAGTACATATTCATTTTTACATATATTTATTTTTTGAATAAATGTGCTATTCATGTCACTGTTTTGAATCTTTGTGTTATTACCTACTTTTGAGGGTTGTGCAAACCACTGTTCTGAGTAAATGCTTTTCATTGGGTAGGGTAAAGTAAGGTAGGGTAGGGGGCCCCGGAGGTGCATTCACACAACCAGGCAGTGCCCCCACCCCAAGATGTTTAGGAACTGCTGATCTCAAATCCTTGTGTCTGACTACAAGTGTGTATCAATAACTTTTGGGCCCTCCATCCTTTGACTTCCTACTCAAATTATGCAGAAAATACACATACAGCTCATTTAGCAATTAAACCAGCAGGGATAAACTGAACAAGGAAAGCCCCTTGCTGCCATCAGCACCACAGTGGGATCTGTAGTTTAAATATTAATTTCTTGATGCAGAATGATAGCAGAACAGCATTAACCAACCCTTGCCCATTCCCTTCCTTGATATCAGCTAGTGTTTGCAACAACAACCAGAAGGCAGACCCAGACAGGGCTTTGCAGGTCTTCTTGGGTCATTGAGAAGGATCAAAAGTTTGTGCTGATGGAAGTAATCAAGAAATGTGCCCTGTTCTGATGGCTTGCACACCAAATAATTGCATTGCATTCTTTAATGATTGCAAATTCTTGGGAGTGATGTTTTCCCCAAGGCATCAAGAAGGTCATGAGCTCCTTAGAATAACTTCCCTCTATCCTCCTGTTTAGCAATGTTCTCGTTCCTTGATTCCAGGACAGGTTGCTCTTAAGACTGCAGCAGAGATAGATTTCCAGCCAGTGTGGTGGAGGCTGGGGGTGCAATCTTTATTTTAAGAACATAAGAAGAGCCTGCTAGATAGGCCAGTGGCCCATCTAATCTAGCATCCTATTCTTACAGTTGACACTATATGCCCATTGTAGGAAACTACCAAGCAGGATTTGAGCACAGGCGTTGTTTCCCCTTCTGTGGTTCCCAGCATCTAGGATTCAAAAGCAGTCCAGCCTCTAACTGTGGAGGCAGAGCACAGCCTTTATGAATTTCTGTAATCCTCTTTTAAAGCCATACAAGTTGGTGGCCATCACTGCCTCATGAGGGAACAAGTTACACAGTCTAACTATGTGCTCTGTGAAGAAGTCCTTTCTTTTTATCCTTCCTGAATCTTCCAACAAGCAAGAAAGATCCATTTGCCTAATTGATCACTGATTCTCTTTTCAGTTTCCTGCTGGCATTTGCTAATTATCTCCTCCTCCTCCTCCTCCCAGGTACCGGATGCACAAATCCAGAATGTACAGTCAGTGCGTCAGGATGCGGCATCTCTCCCAAGAGTTTGGATGGCTTCAAATCACTCCCCAAGAATTCCTCTGCATGAAAGCTCTGCTCCTCTTCAGTATTAGTAAGACACATTTTTTTTCATGGGGGCCTTTTTATTTGCTTCTCCCTTTCTTTCAAAAAAGAATAAAAGAATTGTAGAGTTGCAAGGGACCTCCCAAGGGTCATCTAGCCCTATCCCTGATAGATGGCCAGAGATACATAGCAGAAGACTGCTATACTGCACACACAGAGTATTTTAATCAACTATTATTTTATTAATTGTTACTTATTTATTGCATTTATTTCCCACCTTCTTCTCCAGAGAGTTCATGGTGGTGCACATGACTGTCCACCTCCTCATTTAATCCCCATAACAATCCTGTGGGGTAGGTTAAACTGAGAGGCAGTGACCAGCCCAAGGTCACCTAGTAAACTTCACTACTGAGTAGGGATTTGAACCCTGGTCTCTTCCTAGTCCTAGTCCAACACTCCAACCACCACACCACACTGATTCTCAATAATTTAAGGTGGTGTGATTAAACCTCCTTCATCATTTTATTCTGACAACCACTCTGTCTGACAAAATCCTTTCTCTTACTACTGCAACCACTATTATTACCACCAGCATCATTATGCACCAAAATTCCATTCCATCTTGCATGTGATTAACTTATGCAATTTCAAGCATGTGTGGTTTTGAAAGCCAGATGGTTGGAATCCCGCAAATTAAATGCATACAAGGTAGAGAGCTTTGAGAGCTTAAAAGCTCCTTTTGCACCTGGTTCTGTGATTTTAAGCTCTCAATACTTACTGAGCTCTGGGATGCTCTCACAAGATCTTGCCAGAACTCAGGCTTACCTGCAAGATTACATCAGAGCCTCCCAGAGCCTGGTAAGCAAGGTGGAGAACTTAAAAGCTCTCTGCCTTGCTGGGAGAGGGGCCAGGCGCACTTGGCACACAACTCCAAAAAGGTAAAGATACTCTCACGGGGTGGTTCCAAGCAGGTGGTTCAAGTGGGCACAGTTTTGCAAATAAGCGCTGTCTTGGAAAGTAACATGCACACAAGGCACAACCATACTGTACATTGACAATTGTTCCTCTCTTTCTACATGCACCAGTTCCAGTGGACGGGCTGAAGAACCAGAAGTTCTTTGATGAACTTCGGATGAACTACATCAAGGAACTTGATCGCATCATTGCTTGCAAGAGAAAGAACCCTACCTCCTGCTCCCGGCGTTTCTACCAGCTCACCAAGCTCCTAGACTCTGTGCAGCCTGTAAGTAAGAGGAGAAGGGAAGAGAAAGAGGGTTAGCCACACGCATGGCAAGATCTTTTGTTAATCTTTTGATCAAAACTCCACAGAATCTGCTGTTGAACTTGTGGGGTGGGGGAGTGCAGGGAGAGGAAAACAAAACACCAACAAACCTGTAAAAACAAGCACTGGAAGCAAATCTGCAGAAAGTCACTGTGACCTCACAGTCATTTCCTCCAAGAGAGAACTGTGCCATCAAAGAGAAAGATGTTTGTGGGAGGCTGACTTTAAAGCCCTAAATGGCCTCAGCCCAGTATACCTGAAGGATCGTCTCCACCTCCATCATTCAGTCCAGACACTGAGGTCCAGCTCCGAGGGTCTTCTAGCAGTTCCCTCACTGCAAAATGTAAAATTACAAGGAACCAGGCAGAGGTTCTTCTTGGCAGTGGCGCCCTCCTTGTGGAACACCCTCCCATCAGATGTGAGAGAGATA
The DNA here is from genome assembly GCF_964188305.1 of Podarcis bocagei. Taxonomy (NCBI): domain Eukaryota; kingdom Metazoa; phylum Chordata; class Lepidosauria; order Squamata; family Lacertidae; genus Podarcis; species Podarcis bocagei. The sequence continues at coordinate 21,704,507 of NC_138140.1, forward strand.
AAAAATTACACAACTTTTAGAAAACATCTGAAGGGAAGTTTTTAATGTCTGACATTTTATTATTTTTTATATCTTGCTGGATGCCACACAGAATGTGCAGGGTATAAACAACATTATTATTATTATTATTATTATTATTATTATTATTATTATTATTATTATTATTTTATTTCAGATCTAGTACACATGCAGGGAAACATTCCTTAACCCCCAGGCTGCCAATGTCAAAGTATTTGTTATTTTTATTATTTTATTATTTATTAAATTTGTATACCGCCTTATACCCACAGGTCTCAGTATGGTTCACAGGATAAAATCACAACATTAACAACACAAAATGCATAATCAAAATAAAAACAAGAACAATCCAGTAACACACCCCCAACACATTTTAAAAGGCATTGAATGCCAGTCAACCAAATGCCTGTTTTTGCCTGGTGCCTAAAAGTGTATAATGAAGGCATCAGGCAAACATCCCTGGGAGAGCATTCCACAAATGGGGAGCCACTGCAGAAAAGGCCCGGTCTCATGTTGCTACCCTCCAGACCTCTTGTGGAGGAGGCACACAAAGAAGGGCCTCAAAAGATTATCTCAGGGTCAGGGTAGGTTCATATGGAAAGAGGTGGCCCTTGAGGTATTGCGGTCCTGAGTTATTTAAGGCTTTATAGATCAAAAACTGAACTTTGAATTAGGCCTGGAAACTAATTGGTAGCCAGTGCAGTCAGACCAGGATCAATGTAATATGTTCAAAGTCTCTTGGCCCAGTGAGCAACCTGGCTGCTGAATTTTGCACTAGCCGAAGTTTCCAGAAGCAGCCCTACGTATAATGCATTGCAGTAATCTAACCTTGAGGTTACCAGAGCATAGACCACAGTAGTTAGGCTAACCTCATCCAGATAAGGGCGTAGCTGGGCCACCAGCCGAAGCTGATGGAAGGCATATAAAATACATGTTTGAAATAGCACACCAAAATATGCATCAAAGAAGAATAAATAAACGCATTAGGCCACATTGCGTAAGAATATTAGGAGAAGCGTGCATGAGAATTTGTGTACAATTATTTTGGCATAAGCTTAAAAAAAGGCAGACTGATGCAGAAGTGGGGCAGACTGAACTTAAGGTTGGGAAAGTGAGGAACAGAGAAAAATCAGAACTGACAGATGTGTCCCACTTAACAGCTCAGTGACAGAGCACCCGCTTTTTACTGCAGAGGGTCAGTCTCCAGCATCTCCCAGGTAGAGCTCCTGAGAGAAACTCCCTGCTTGAAATCCTGGTAAGCCACAGCTAGTCAGTGTAAAGAGACCAGATGGGCTGTCTCACCATAAGGCACCTTTCTGTGTGCATGCACACCAGAATGTAAGAGCCCTGTTGGATTAGGCCAGTGGCCCACCCAGCCCAGCATCCTGTTCTCACAGGAGCCAATAACAACAACAACAACAAAAACCTAGATTCCAGTCTGCCGTAGTCAAAGTTGCTCCCAGGGTGCCTCAGTACCACCTAGGAAGTACTACCTGGTGGTTATTCCTAAGAAAAGGAGAAGGTGCCTGCATGCCTTGTTTGTCTATGCAGAAATGGTACCAATGTATAATATTGTTACATGCCACTCCAATCTCCAAGTGGTGAGAGATTCCAGAGGTTGCAGGTGCTTGCCAAGGGTTCAGTTTCCTTGGAATGAAGTTCAGTGGAGACTGTGGTGTCTTTAGGATATATGTTTTCAGTTGCAAAAATATACAACCTGAGCACAGGCCGGAATGGCTCACAGCATTAACACTCCAAATGTTCTTGCTTCTCCATTAGTCACAGTCTTAGATCCAGCTCAAATCAATCATGTCTCCATCTTCCATCCTGCTTTCTGCCCAGCTCACACCAAACACCATCTCTTGTTCTAGGTGAGGGGGGTGGAGGAAAACATCCCCTCCCCCCAGGCCTGAAAGGACCCGTCCCTTAGTCACAGCTCTTGTAGCCCAGCTTATCCTTTTGGGATGCTGATCTTGGTGCTTAACTACTCAAGTCACAGCTATTGCCTAGACAAAAGGGTCTGGTTTGTTGAGCTTGTTCTCATACTTTTTACCTACCTCCGATACAGGAACCCAAGAACTGGAAGGGACTCAGGGCATCATGCATACTTCCTCCCTCGAAAACCCACATCACTATAAAGTGACATCACCTTCTCTCTTTCCTCTTTCCTAGATTGCCCGAGAGCTGCACCAGTTTACATTCGACCTCCTAGTCAAGTCCCACATGGTCAGTGTGGATTACCCAGAAATGATGGCAGAGATCATCTCGGTGCAAGTCCCCAAGATCCTCTCTGGGAAGGTGAAGCCCATCTACTTCCACACACAGTGATGGAGCGAGGGAGACACAGGAAGGGAGGAGCCCTTTGTGGCCAAGGCCCTGGAAGCTGCCGACCTTGTCCAGCCTTCACTTGCCTGTTATTTTTGCACTGCAGTGCCTTGGAATACTGTATACGCTACAAAGATATACAGTAATAATGAAAACAGAACTAACCTGCTGGGATTCTTTTCAATTTCAGTGACTCCCCACCTGGGGGAATTCCCTTTTCAAGTGGGAGCTTTTTTCGGCCTGCTTTGAAACAGCCCAGCATATGTGTGTGCGTGCAAACCCTGCACCTTCTCTACTTCTCTTTCCTGTTCTTATATATATTTTTAATCTGGTGTTGTGGCATGGTGCCAGGCGGCACTTGTTTACATTCTTGGGCTTCTGCATTTCCCACAATGGCTTCTGTGGCCCTGTACCACGATGGGAAGTCTGGCAAAACACACACACACATTGTGTTTTGGGTGTTCCCTTCATTGCTGTTTTATTCTCTCTTTTTAAACAAAACCAGAATCCAAGATGACAAGCAGGTTGCTCAAATCAAATCCTGGGAGTGGGAAGAACTTCATTTTTGGGGAGTGGGTGATTTTATTTTTATTTTTTAACAGTTTTTTGATCAACTCTTCACTTTTCTGTGCAGTGTGCTTTCCCCCCATTATGTTGTGAGTCTCACTCTTAAGATGCAGGAGGATTTCAATAGCATATATGAGGACAGGAAGGGAGAACTGGACTCAAAATCATATGGAGGAGAGAATGTAGTGGAATCATACAACTGCAAAAAAAAAAAAAAAGTGTGTGTGCCGTCACAGCTGCAGGCATCACATGGACTTAGATTCCCCAGGGCCACATTTCTGCATGTGAACTAGTCTCAGTCCTCATCACGTTCCTATACTACGTGGCTACAAGCCACTGCCTCAGATTCGGCTGCTGTTCAGTGTGCCTCTCCAATTAACTCTGAGGCCCTTACAGCAGCGTTTACCTGACACAAAGTGCCCAAATCCATACAGTGCTGTTCTTGTGCTCATGAAAAATGACACAAAGCATTAAGAGGAGCTGGAGGGTAGTGCTGAACCCTCCTGGTGCCCTGAAGGTTACGGAGGGCTGTTTTACAGTGCAATCCTTTTTTCTTACTTCCTTTTCTTTCTGTGGACCATGAGCCAAAACTTTAAAAAAGTCACCCAATGAATGTGAGCACATTCCAGTTTTGAGCATTTTTTGTTTTTGTTTCTCCATCACGAAGGACACTCTCCTCAAAAAAGGCAGCTCTGCAGTGCTCAGAGGGCCTCCATCCAGCTGCTTTTGTCACCTACACCAACATCCCTCCTCCCAGCTCTGCTTCCCAAAAGTCAGAGGCACCTAAAGACCCTCTTGGAAGACTTTTCCTTGGAGAGCGTGGTGGGCGAGGGCCTCAGAAGCCAAGCCAAGTGAAACAAGGACTCTGATGCCCCTTGGGGTTCCTGAGAAACTGCACATAACTATGGTCCTAACCCACTCCACTGGGGAAGAACTTGTGTTTTCATTATCTTTTTTAATAACATTGTGGTACATTGTAAAGAGAACATGTATTGGGATGGGGATGCACTTTTCATTTTTGTGATTTCTGTAGTTGAGACTGCCATTCATCTAAAGGAGTAACGGGGAGTCAAACAAACCTTAGAAACTTTCCTTGGTTGTGGGAAGAAGGGCCCTCAGTCTCAATAAGCTATCCTAGAGCAGTCCCTGGCCAGAGAATCTCACAGGATGACACAAATAGATTCTGAGCTGTTGTCTTCTGATTTTTTCAGAAAGAATTATATGTGTGTGGGGGGGGTATTGTTCCAGGTCATGTCCTAGAATGGCTGAACTGAGTATGTGTTAAAAGCTCATTGGTTCTCCTAAGAATGCCACTCACAATTATCCTGTTTCTCAACCATCGGTTTTATCTCCCAACCCTATTCTGTTCATCCCTGGCATCACAAGAAAATAATCACAAATTGTTTGACTCCTTTGATTTTTGGATGTGGATTGTGATTCTCTAGCTCACGATCTTTATTTAGGTAGTGATAACTTGCTTGTCTTTAATTCTAAAAATGGCTTAAGGCTCTGCTCCTACTGCCATGAGCAGTTTCACCTGCATCCCTTGTTCAACAATGGCCTGGCAAATTGTGACTTTGAAGGATCTTGCATACCTTTCAGAAGCAACGGCTGTAAAGTTGCACTTTGCAGTGATGCATTTTTGAAATGACTGTTAGCCATTATCCCACTCCTCCTACCTCCCTCAAAAAAAAAGCAGCAGCCATGGGAATACTCTGGGCAATGGTCATTTTAATAATGTGGCTCTGCAAAGCTTGATTTGGTTTGATTATTTTCAGTGATGTCACCTGCAGTTTTATTGAAATATGTTTAGAAGATGGGCTTTTCTTTTACTGTGCAGACTGTTGAGAAACTTTGCTGCTTTTGGAGGGGAGGGCAGGAAGCACCTCAGAAATCTTACTCTGTTTGCACCTTGAGGGGTTTTCATATTGTAGGGGTTTGAGGATGCTGCAAAAGGTGCTTCAAGAGATGACAGAACATTGAGAAGTGACAATGCAGCACCTTAATTTGGCCATGGTTACTTGATGCAGAAACAACAACACCCCCCCATGACGTTCAACAGTGCTGGTTAAAAAATCATTCTGCTCTTTCCATCAAACTGTTTTTCTTACAAATGCAGCATGTGGATGTGGACCTCTTTGTGGTCCTTAGAAACAAAAAAGTGGGAAATGGACAGGTGATGGACAAAGCACTGGAAATAGACATCAGACGAGCCTGGCTGCTGGATCAGGCTCACCTAGTCCAGTCTCCTGTTCTCAGAGTAGCCAAATGCCCTTAAGGATCTAGCAGTACAGATAGACTCTGTGCCTGGAGAGTCCACAAGAGCATCAGAAGAGCCTCTTGGTTCAGTCCAATATGGACCCATCTAGCCCAGTATCCTGGCCCCACAGTGGCCACCCAGATGCCCCACTGGGCCCCACACATTGTGCCTAGTAGTGAAACCTCTGAGAAAGTTTTAGGAAGGATACATGTGTCATCATGAAGTTCCATTTGCTGACTCACGTTCTTTCAAGTTGACTCAGTTTCACTTGTGGTTTGCCTGCAATAGAGTTAGCCGTGGGGAACTTGCATGGTTTGGACGCATGCGCACAAACAGCACAAACTGTGCAAACTCACAGTTTGCACAGGGGTTGCATTCTGGAGATGGCGCATATATAAGAATGTATGCTCAAGCTGCTCCTGTGAGAGGAAGATTACCTTCTGGAGCTGATATGCTGAACAGGTCTTACCCCCTTAACAAGGCAGAGAGCTTTTAAGCTCTCTGCTTTGCTCACCAGGCTTTGGAAGGCTCTTGCAAATCTTGCAAGATGTCTAGAGAGAAAGCATCCCAGTCTCCATGCAAGAACTTCCCAGAACCCAGTAAGCTAGGCAGAGAGCTTAAAACCTCTTTCTCTGCTGGGAAAATCCTGCACAGAAAGAGTTTTTGAGCTGTCTTCCTTTCATGCGTTTAATTTGCACAATTTCAGCTAGCCAGCTTAGGTTGAAATCACACAAATTAAACATGTAAGTTGTGGTGGTACCATATATCTCATTTTAAGCCTTTTCCCCTTCTGTGGGTTCAAATTTCTTGGAAAGGTCAGCTGGGCATCCAGTCATGCAGAGCAAGACTGCATGCCAGAGAACTGCTTCATGTTCTTCAAAAGTGGCCAAGAGTTCCCCAACATCTTAAGAGACTCAAACCAAGTTGTGGGAAGTGGCAATGAATATATCTCACATGTATATAGTCAACAACTTCACGCACCCGGTGTGGTAGCCTCTAACCTACAGAAGTGGGCACAGTGAACTTTTCAGCCCCCTCTGATTCTTTGCATTTTGTTGCTATAACTAGATTTGTACAAGACTCGCTATGCAGAAGGATGCTTTGGGTGGCACTGAAGACTGCAGGGCAACCTCTGCCCTAGAGCCCCTGAGGGATCTTTGGATCCTGACTATGTTTTGAAGAGATATTGATTCAAAATACCTGTAATGAATACAATGTAAAAAGTGGGGGGGGGGGTAGAAATGGTGGTAGTGATGGGAAATTGAGCATTTACTTGCTCTGGTTTATTTACAACCGACTACAGTTTTTTAAAAGGGGGGGGGGGAGCTTGAGAAATACCAAAAGCATTGACAATGTCTTAGCCTTCAATCCTTACTTTTATTATGCAGTTTTTGCGTTGTTGTTATTATTATTATTCTGTGATTTTTAAAAAAAACATTATGCTTGCATATGTTCTATTTTGTGAAAGTTGCCCTAGTTTAGTCTTTAAACTCACTGTGGCACAGACCAATCCACACAGACGCCTCCTCCTCACCTTCTGATAAAATCATAGAGCTGTGGAGTCCAACCCCCTGCAGCACCCTGCACTTCCTGCCAGGCTTCACAGGATGTAGCCCCCCCTTTTTGGGGACCGCAGCAAAGCCAGGTACCCCCTGTCCCTATCTATTTGATTGCCCCAATCCGTAAGTGTAGCAGGTAGTAAAAAGTATAGTTTCTTATATCCTTCAGCTTCTGCGAAAGCAGAGTAAGGCCCTTCCTTGGAGGCACTTGGAAGTTGCAGCTCGGATGTTCTTTCATAGAGACATGTCTCAAGCTCTCTTCCACTGGAAGCAAAGAAAGATCTTGAGTATTTTGACTCTAGTTGGGGAAACAACTTTGAGGACAATATCTCTCCATCATGGAGCTGGTTGGGTTTTTGTTTTCTTTTTTTGGGGGGGGGTGATTCTGTGTATTTTAAGAATTATGTTTTCTGCACTTAAAAAATACCATGCCTTCTTTTTTTTTTTTTTTTCTTTTTTGAGGTGGGTGGAGAACATCCTGCACCCTGAACTGAGTTACTACAGGAGATTGAAGCACCTTATAGAGTCTAAGCTATTTTTGTTCATCATTGCAACCTTTTTTTCCTATCTTTTTTTTACCCATAGAATGCTTATTTAAAATGCGGGAAAGAATAGGGTCCTGTTTTCATAAATCACATACTTGTATGCATGCTGGGGAGGGGGGATGTGTATTGTGATAAGTCTTTATGCAATGTTGTCCACCAGCATTGGAACAAATGCACTCACTCTTGCCTGCCTTAATTGGGGGGTGGGGGGTGAACGGAGAGTTAATTTCACCCCTCTTTTTGCCCTTTGAAATTTACTAATGTGTGCACTGGCAACACTGGACCCAGTTGCCAATTTTGTTACAACCCACAATTGTAGAATACTGTCTGCCTGGCCACTGTGAGAAGAGGGTGCTGAATGAGATTGGCCCTTGGCCTGACCTAGCAGTTCTCCTCTGGTGCTGTTATGGAACCTCTAGGTCCAGAGGCAGTCTGTCTAGATTCCTAGGTTTTTATAAGCATTTGGCTGCTAGATGGGCTTCATCTATCAGTGAGGCACTTCTTTTATGGAACATCTCCAAAACCCAACTCGTATCTCAGAAGGCAAGGATACTGCAGCCAAATGTCCCTAAGAATCTAGGAATCAAGATAGACTGCCAGCTAAATTTGTGTGGGAGAACAAAACAAAGGTGCCCTGGATGGATTGGGAGTAGGCAGGGAGATGTCTGTGGCCTCCTTAGGAAGATGCAATGCTTGGGCTGTGATCGTGCTTCATCTATAGGGTTGAGTGGGCATGATACAACCAGGTTTACAGGGCCAGGGAGTAGGTAAGGAGCCCTTCTAAGATGCCCCATTGCTCATGCGTGTGAGGAGGACCCTGTCCAGTCCAAGCCTCCCCTTGCTTTTTAGGGGGCAGAAGGTGCTGTTTCTTCTCCCCTCCTTCTCTTTGCAGACGTCACATTCCCCTTCAGAGAGACCCAGGCCAGCCGGCATTTCCTCTGTGTCAGTGGTTCCCAATTAGCTAAGTACTGTGCACTCCATTTCTCAAAAGCCAAGCCATGGACTCCCTACTTTTGAAAATTTTGATATCTCTGTGGTAGTTTTTGTTATGTGAATGTGCCACAGACCCCCTGGGTGGGTTACGCAGACACCCTGGGGTCTGCAGACCATCAGTTGTGAACCACTGCTGCAGGGTGTTGCTATGCCCACTACAAACATCTCCACTGGGCCTTCTGAGATAGCAGGCTGGACTTCAGAGACATTCTGTAAAAGATTGTGGCACTTTTGAACAGCAAGGAGAGATAATTTCTATCCATTTGCCTGTTTATGTGTTTATGTATAATTTGATACGCTGGGGAAATTGGAGGAAGTGTTGGGCTGCTAGTCCATAAGAACTTTGTATGATTTTGTGGGGGGTGCGGGGAGTTATTTGCAAAAGGAGATAAATAGAATTGTAGTCTGTTTATGCAGCTAAATAAGCTTGTGAATCTACAGGAACATCAGAACCAGCAGAGCAGCTGAAATGTATAACCGCGTAATAAACAGACACAAAGGGTGTGTGTGGTGTGTGGGTATTTGATCTCAGCTTCAAGGGATGCTAGGTGGGTCTGTTGCAAATAATGACAGGAATAAGAGCCACCACCTGGGGAAGAGTTGTGGCTTAGTGGGTAGAGCACCTGTTTTGCCTGCAGAATGCCCCTGGTTCAATCCCTAATGGCACCTTCAGGTAGGGCTAGGAGAGACCCTCTAGATCAGAGCTTTCCAAACTGTGTCACGACACGTTAGTGTGTTGGCTGCAGTGTGTAGGTGTGTCGCACGAACGCTCCCCCACACTCCTCCAAGAGCTGGAAAAGGGTTAGTTTAACCTCCGGTTTGGTAGTAAAACTGAATTACTGTGCCATGAAATGATTCATGTCTAAAAAGTGTGTCACCAACAAGAAAAGTTTGGAAAGCTGTGTCCTAGATGAAACCCTGGAGAGCTACTGCCCAGTCAGTGTAGACAATACTGAGCTAGATGGACCCAATGGTCTAACTCAGTGACAAGGCAGCTTCCTATGTTCCTCTTTTGCTCTGTCTCCTGGGGGCCTCAGAGCATATGCCAGCCCCGCTGTGAGTCCTTCAGCAAGGCTTGCCATGAAGCTGAGTGTCCAACTTGGCTTCCTTCGGCCACTTGCCTTTAACTAACATTGCAAAAAAGAGAAACCTGAAGCTAGCAACAAGTGAAGCTTCTCATACTGGGAGAATTTGGTAGCCCCTGTTCTAGAGCCATCATTGGACACTCACAGCAGCACTGCACAGAATTATGCACATTTAAGGCAACCCTGGGTGCTACCCACCAGGGACACTGGAAATGAGCTGGGTGTGCACTAGGACCGTCCTCTGGTGAATGGCACCTTTCGAAACAAAAAGCAAAAACACATTTGATCCCTCTGCAAAGGCATTGATGCTCAGGAGCCAGAGACCACCCCACCTCACAGGATGTCTTAAAATTGCATCTATCTCTGCTCATGAATCAGGAAGAGGCAGGGGACTTCTGGTGCACAGGCAGGGCAGTCCAGCAGAGTATACTGATAAAAGACAAAAAATTAAACCTCTTGTTTCTGTCTTCTTGGTTTCAAGAAAGGGTAAATCAACCACACCATACCAAACCAGGGCAAGTTTCATGCTGTTGTTCAGATCTCCCTTTTTTGTAATCTTGGATTCTCTTGTTGCTCAAAATACAATTAAAAAAGGCAAAATTTTGGTTGTTGGAGTATATTGTTGTTCATTTGTGTGTGTCTCCCCTCCCCCCGAAAAATGACTTCTACAAATTATTTTGCTGTGTTGCAACAAAACCAAATGATCCATTTTCCAAAAGGCAATAAGGCAATTAATTAGTGCATATCAGCTTTTATAGATTTTCCTGCAGAATCCTGAGAGTAAAGAAGAGAACTTCATTCAAGCTAATAGCAGTACAGTCTCCGCAGGTGCCTAAAGAAAGCAAGAAGTTTATAACCAAACAGAAGTCACTACCAGGCATTGCTTTTTCTGAAATGAGCTCTAATTCCCTCACCAGCCTTACTTTCACCAACACCACAAGTGTATCGTTGTTGTTGTTTTTCCCAGAATGTACTTGCAAAGCAGCCAAGTTAATCAAAGGTGCACATTTTCAGGTACAGAGTAACCTTTCCATGGAGATTCCTGAGTGACAGACTCCAGTTTAACAGCCTCATTGCAGCCTTGTGTGGAGTCTACAGCATATAGATACTGCACCTCCTTAGCTTATTAAAAAAGGACTTCCAAGAAGGGAAAGTAAAGGGGGGGGGGAGTAGGTATGCAGTTGGAGGATGGATGGCGGCTAACAGATTGAGGTTGAATCCTGACAAGACAGAGTACTGTTCTTGGGAGACAGGGGGCGGGCAGGTGTGGAGGACTCCCTGGTCCTCAGTGGGGTAACTGTGCCCCTGAAGGACCAGGTGCGCAGCCTGGGAGTCATTCTGGACTCACAGCTGTCCATGGAGGCACAGGTCAATCCTGTGTCCAGGGCAGCTGTTTACCAGCTCCATCTGGTACGCAGGCTGAGACCCTTTCTGCCTGCAGACTGTCTCGCCAGAGTGGTGCATGCTGTAGTTATCTCTCGCTTGGACTACTGCACTCTATGTGGGGCTACCTTTGAAGGTGACCCAGAAACTAAAACTAATCCAGACTGCGGCAGCTAGACTGGTGACTGGGAGCAGCCGCCGAGACCACATAACCACATTAGGTCTTGAAAAACCTACATTGGCCCCCAGTATGTTTCTAAGCACAATTCAAAATGTTGGTGCTGACCTTTAAAGCCCTAAACGGCCTTGGTCCTGTATATATACCTGAAGGAGCGTCTCCACCCCCATCGTTCTGCCAGGACACTGAGGTCCACGCCTCGAGCCTTCTGGCGGTTCACTCACTGCGAGAAGTGAGGTTACAGGGAACCAGGCAGAGGGCCTTCTCAGTAGTGGCACCCGCCCTGTGGAATGCCCTCCCACCAGAGGTCAAAGAGAAAAACTACCAGACTTTTAGAAGACATCTGAAGGCACGCCTGTTTAGGGAAGCTTTTAATGTTTAATAGACTGTTGTATTTAAATATTCTGTTGGAAGCCGCCCACAGTGGCTGGGGAAACCCAGCCAGATGGGTGGGGTATAAATAATATTATTATTATTATTATTATTATTATTATTATTATTATTATTATTATTATTATTAAACACAAGGGTTTTGTGGAGTCTCCTGCAGTGGACCTTTGAGCCCAGGGATACTCCCAGCTCTTTAAAAGGTCTGTTTGGTCACCACCTCTCTGTGTTTGGAAAGTCGCCAGGCTTTCCTAGATCAATAAAACCTGATTTGGCCCACCCCAGAGAGACGGTCCTAAAACTGAAGACAGATTTTTTTTTTTAAGGACTTATTTATATGGCACATAATAAAACTATGGAACTTGCTCCCACAGGAGGCAGTCCTGGCCCCCAACTTGGATGGCTTTAAAAGAAAATTAGATTCATACAGAATAAGTCTATTAAGGGCTATTAGCCATGATGGCTATGATTTTGCCTTCACAGTTGGAGACAGCAATGCTTCTGAATCCCAGTTGCTGGACACCACAAGAGGTGAGAGGCCTCTTGTGCTCAGGTCCTGCTTTGGGGTTGGCCCCTGTGAGAACTGGATGTGCTATGTGCCTGATCCATCAGGCTGATTTGATATTCTTAAGGTGGTAGTACCACTCATTCCCCACTCCCAACAGGATGCCAAATTCCTCAAGCACAGCACACCCCACAGTCATACACAAACCACAGTCCAAATTGCCCATGTTTTGGAAGTACACAGTTGCATACCCAACAGCTGTCCCGATTTAATTGGGACACCCTGGATTTGGGCCCTGCAACCTTTGGCTGTGGCAGTGGTGGTGCACTCCAGCAGGGTGCCTCCTCAAGGCACACATGGTGCAGGAGATGTGCTGAACAAGGCAGGGAAGGATGGAGAGGTAACCATCAAACTCTTTAGGGCGCCACCGGGTGCCTCCATCCCCTTGCACTCCTGAGAGTGCAATGCACCAGCTGCCTCCACATGGTTGTGGGGACACACCAAGGGCAAGGCAGCGAGCTGAGAGGAGTGCACAGCAGCAAAGATCTGGGAGAAAGTAAGGCTAGGGCATGTGTAGGGGGACTGTAGGGGAAGGGGCACTAGCAAAGGCAAAATCCTTGTCCAATCACAAGCCACACAAGTGAGCCTGGCCTTGGGTGGGAAAGGGGGACGGGACAGATGTCATGGAAGGCGAGGTGGAAGGGGAGGGAGTCCACTTGGCAAAATCAGAAGGCAGAGAGTGTCCACTTAGAGAACTGCCACCTAAGCCGTGCACTAGACGAGAAAGCAGAGGCAATGTTGGAAGAAGTTCCCACCAAAGAATAAAAAAGATGATGGACTATGAGGAATTGGGAAAGTTAACAGTCAAAATAAGAGAACCTAATAACAATGGTTTTGTGGAAGAATGGAAGCCTTTTGCAAATTACTTAAAGAAATACTATAGTGATGAACTCAACAAGCAAGATTTGAACTATGAGCAACAGAAGTAATTAGAAATTATTGCAGCAGAGAGGGAGAAATAAAAACACCATGGAAAACAGGGTGGGAAGTCAACTAAACAAAATACAAATTTATCATGTCTTAGAGTGTATATGTTAAACGTTTGAAAATTTAATAAAATATAATTTTTAAAAGAGAGAAAGCGGCAATTTCACCCCCAAATCATAGGCTGAACTATAGGGGGGAGGACACACTGACAAGTAAGGGGGGGTGTCCCTATTTTCCTCTGAATCAAAGTTGGAGGATATGCAGTTGTGCCTTTGGTATTGTGGGCCCAGATCTTTGGAATTCTCAGCATTGAGTTCATTGCCCAACACACAATGTTCTGCTCCATTCACAACTGGTAGGAGAGTTGCCAAGGGTCATATTGCTTCCCACCCCCCTCATGAACTGTTGCTATTTCAGGATGTCTGCCCATAAGAATAAAATGATAGGTATAATGGATAGAGTCTGTATTTCCTGTGAAGCTGAAATCCCTTAATTTTCAAATGCATCTGCAGGGGGGGGGGGGAGTACAGCAAGGAGTAACAGCAAATATGCTTTCAAAAAAAAGAAAAGAAAAAAAGGGTCTGAACCATCTACAAATATAGCACATGGTGCCCTGCTCTGGAAACTGAAATTGTGGTGTATGTTCCACCCAGAGCTGCAATTATTCTTAGGCTTTCATTAGCAAGCTCTTTCCCAAGCCCACGGTTAATAAGTAAAATAAAGCACCATAAATTGCCATAGCGAAAGGCTAGCAGAATCAGAAGTCTCTCTTGCACCTTTTTCCATGAGCAGGGGCACAGGGTATAGGGGGCACAAGGGGCTTCAGCCCCCTCAATATTTTGAGGCAGGGGGCAGAGCCCCCCCCCCCAATATTGAAGGGGCAGCCAACCCCCACTGCCCCTGGATGAGTGTCAGTGCACCAGAGCACCGTCCCACCAGGCAGGGGTGGGTAACTTGGGCAGTCAGTACATTGGCATTATATGAACAGAGTGTCTTGACCTGGTGAGCATCCATATGAAAAGGACCTCTGGACTGGGGCCTTGGAAAAACAGCACAGCTTCCTGGGGCTGATGGAAGCTGCAATTGAATACAGTGGTACCTCGCAAGACGAATGCCTCGCAAAACGAAAAACGCGCAAGACGAAAGAGTTTTCCGTTTTTTGAGTCGTTCCGCAAGACGAATTTCCCTATGGGCTTGCTTCGCAAGACAAAACGTCTTGCGAGTTCTTGCGAGTTTGTTTCCTTTTTCTTAAAGCCGCTAAGCCATTAATAGCCGCTAAGCCGTTAATAGCCGCTAAGCTGCTAATAGCCGTGCTCCGCAAGATGAAAAAAACGCAAGACGAAGAGACTCGCGGAACGGATTAATTTCATCTTGCGAGGCACCACTGTACCACCTGGAGACGGCATCACGTTAGCAAAGGGGAAACGTTCATTTTTACAGCACTAGCAGGTACCATATTTTTCGCCCTATAAGACGCACTTTTTCCCCTCCAAAAATGAAGGGGAAATGTGGGTGCGTCTTATGGGGCGAATGCAGGCTTTCGCTGAAGCCTGGAGAGCGAGAGCGGTAGGTGCGCACCGACCCCTCTCGCTCTCCAGGCTTCGCGGACCTCTCCTCAAGCAGCGGGAACGTTCCCACTGCTTGGGGAGAGTTGCCGGCATCCCGAAGCCTGCAAGCGCTGATCCCAGCACGTGCAGGCTTCGCGGATCTCTCCCCAAGCAGCGGGAACGTTCCCACTGCTTGGGGAGAGTTGCCGGCATCCCGAAGCCTGCAAGCGCTGATCCCAGCACGTGCAGGCTTCGCGGATCTCTCCCCAAGCAGCGGGAACGTTCCCACTGCTTGGGGAGAGTTGCAGGCATCCCGAAGCCTGCAAGCGCTGATCCCAGCACGTGCAGGCTTCGCGGATCTCTCCCCAAGCAGCGGGAACGTTCCCACTGCTTGGGGAGAGTTGCCGGCATCCCGAAGCCTGCAAGCGCTGATCCCAGCACGTGCAGGCTTCGCGGATCTCTCCCCAAGCAGCGGGAACGTTCCCACTGCTTGGGGAGAGTTGCAGGCATCCCGAAGCCTGCAAGCGCTGATCCCAGCACGTGCAGGCTTCGCGGATCTCTCCCCAAGCAGCGGGAACGTTCCCACTGCTTGGGGAGAGTTGCAGGCATCCCGAAGCCTGCAAGCGCTGATCCCAGCACGTGCAGGCTTCGCGGATCTCTCCCCAAGCAGCGGGAACGTTCCCACTGCTTGGGGAGAGTTGCAGGCATCCCGAAGCCTGCGCGCGCTGATCCCAGCACGCGCAGGCTTCGCGGATCTCTCCCCAAGCAGCGGGAACGTTCCCACTGCTTGGGGAGAGTTGCAGGCATCCCGAAGCCTGCAAGCGCTGATCCCAGCACGTGCAGGCTTCGCGGATCTCTCCTCAAGCAGCGGGAACCACCGCTGGGCTCCCACGGCTTGCAGAGAGCTGCCTGTTTGGGGGCTGGGGTCGGGGGAAGCTCGGGCTGCCCCAGCCCCGCGCCTGGGGGGGAAATAATTTTTTCCCTTTATTTCCCCCCAAAAAAACTAGGTGCGTCTTATGGGCCGGAGCGTCTTATGGGGCGCAAAATACGGTAATTGTTTTCTGTTGTGTTATCTTTATTTATTTATTGCATTAGCCGTGTGGCCATAGCATAATATACATTGAGATAACAACATAAGATAGGGGTGGGGAGGTAAAGGTAGATATCGTCCTGGGCGATTACTTAAACAAACAAACAAACAAACAAAACTGTTGAGGCTGGAGGAGGACCGTTAAAGGGTCCTTCAGCTCCTCAGATATGTCCTAGTTCGATTGTCCTTGTACAATAAGGCTACTTGGGACTTCGTTCGGTTGTGCGGCGTATCGACTGCAGCTGTGGTGTTAAAGAAGACGTTGGTGCCGCTTTCCTCTTCATCACACTAAGCAGGAAGTTTGCTGTCATCTCGGTAATCCAACAATCAGAATCCTGCAGAAAGAGGGACACTATCCAAGGCTGGATTGGGAGATGAATCTTATTCACTAGGGGGGTTAAAAACCGAGATCTTTCATCTGTCCAGTTGGGACAGAAGAGCATTACATGGTCCATAGTCTCCAGGGCCGTGCCATTACAAGAGCATGTTCTATTTGCAATGGGAACTCTGGAATAACGACCCGACAGAACTGCTGTAGGAAAACAGTTGAGACGGGCACAGGTAAAGGCCCTACGCTTAGCCTCCGAAGAAATTGTGAAGCAGTATAGAGGGATCCCTTCAGGAGGTGGAATAGCTAGGGCTAGGCCTGAGCACGGTCCTCTTGCATAGGAAGCTGTGTTAGAAAAATCAAGTTGCTGTAGTTTCTTTTTAATTAGAGGTAGGGCCGCCGGGCTGATACACTCTAAGTTAAGGACAGTTTTACAGTTCAAATTGAGAAGAGAGCGGAATTTGAGGTTAATTGCAGTTTTCCAAGGAGAATTATGAATATCTCTTAGGATCAGATTGGAAAAACCACCTCTAATTCGAGCATCCGATGTTAGTAGGTGGAAGCTGTAGGAAATGGCTCGGCTCCATGCTCGTTTAACAATTGAGGACTTGGCAAACTCGAGTCGTAGGGCTGCACCTGAGACACATCTCGGGACGCCGGAAAGAGATCTCAGAAACATATGAAGTGGGCGATCCAAGTTACCTGATATTGCTGTAGTCCATACTTCGCATCCATATAATAATTTTGGGACAACTTTGGCATTAAATATTTGAATTGCTGCTGGAAGGTGTTTGCCGCCCTTCTGGTGGTAAAATCGGACAATGGCGTTAGAGGTCGTGGTTGCAGCAAGAAAAGCAGATTGTAGATGGGTGGTCCAGGAGAGATTATAAGTGAATATTACGCCTAGATATTTAAAGGCTTTTACCTTTTCTAAGTAGCCACCTGTGATCTTAAGCGGCTCCAATTTGAGTTTGCGGGAACGAGTGGAGGACTTTTGATTTTTTATAATTAATATTAAGAGCTTCCGCCTTACAATAGGCGATAAATTGGCATTATATGAACAGAGTGTCTTGACCTGGACCTCTGGACTGGGGCCTTGGAAAAACAGCACAGCTTCCTGGGGCTGATGGAAGCTGCAATTGAATACAGTGGTACCTCGCAAGACGAATGCCTCGCAAAACGAAAAACGCGCAAGACGAAAGAGTTTTCCGTTTTTTGAGTCGTTCCGCAAGACGAATTTCCCTATGGGCTTGCTTCGCAAGACAAAACGTCTTGCGAGTTCTTGCGAGTTTGTTTCCTTTTTCTTAAAGCCGCTAAGCCATTAATAGCCGCTAAGCCGCTAATAGCCGCTAAGCCGCTAATAGCCGTGCTCCGCAAGATGAAAAAAACGCAAGACGAAGAGACTCGCGGAACGGATTAATTTCATCTTGTGAGGCACCACTGTACCACCTGGAGACGGCATCACGTTAGCAAATGGGAAACATTCATTTTTACAGCACTAGCAGGTAATTGTTTTCTGTTGTGTTGTTTAATCGTTTCCGACTCTTCATGACCCCATGGACCAGAGCACGCCATGCACTCCTGTCTTCCACTGCCTCCCACAGCTTGGTCAAACTCATGTTTGTAGCTTCGAGAACACTGTCCAACCATCTCGTCCTCTGTCATCCCCTTCTCCTTATGTCCTCCATCTTTCTCAACATCAGGGTCTCTT
The DNA here is from genome assembly GCF_964188305.1 of Podarcis bocagei. Lineage (NCBI taxonomy): Eukaryota > Metazoa > Chordata > Lepidosauria > Squamata > Lacertidae > Podarcis > Podarcis bocagei. Next base: position 21,721,975 of record NC_138140.1, read on the forward strand.
CCAGGGAGTCTTCTCATGAGGTGGCCAAAGTATTGGAGCCTCAGCTTCAGGATCTCTCTTTCCAGTGAGCACTCAGGGCTGATTTCCTTCAGAATGGATACGTTTGATCTTCTTGCAGTCCATGGGACTCTCAAGAGTCTCCTCCAGCACCATAATTCAAAAGCATCAATTCTTCTGCGATCAGCCTTCTTTATGGTCCAGCTCTCACTTCCATACATCACTACTGGGGAAACCATAGCTTTAACTATACGGACCTTTGTTGGCAAGGTGATGTCTCTGCTTTTTAAGATGCTGTCTAGGTTTGTCATTGCTTTCCTCCCAAGAAGCAGGTGTCTTTTAATTTCGTGACTGCTGTCACCATCTGCAGTGATCATGGAGCCCAAGAAAGTAAAATCTCTCACTGCTTCCATTTCTTCCCCTTCTATTTGCCAGGAGGTGATGGGACCAGTGGCCTTCTGTGGTTGGTGTCAAATGCTGTGCCACCATTGCATGGTGGCCAAATGTGGATCCTGCAGCCATTGGGGCCAGCACAGTGTGCATGTGCAAACACACCACACACACACACAGAGAGAGAGAGAGAGAGAGAGAGAGAGAGAGAGAGAGAGAGAGAGAGAGAAGATCCAGGCAGTAGGATTGCCAGGTAACCTGACCTGCAGCCTGACCTGCTCTGACAGCATGACCCTTAAAGGCAGCCTGCTGTGCCAAAATCGACAGCTGAAGCTTTTCAAGGCAGAGATGGTTATTATCACCTGCTCTTGCCTGCACATCAAATTAGTGTTAATAGAGTCTGTTGAAAAGATTGCAAAGCTGGTCACCTCACATTAAAAAGAATATTATAGACCTGGAAAGGGGCAGCAAAAATAATGAAGGGGAAGGACCGTTTCCCCTATGAAAACGGGTTGCAGCATTTGGGACTTTTGGGTTTAGAGAAAAGACAAGTGACGGGAGAATGGCATGAAGAAAGTAGATAGAGAAAAGTTTATACTCTCTCGTAACACTAGAACTCATGGACATCCAATGAAGCTGACTGGTGGAAGACTCAGGGTGAGTAAAAGAAAGTCCTTTATGCAGCTCATAGTTAAACTGGAACTCACTCGGTGATGGCCACCAATTTGAATGGTTTTAAAAGAGGATTAGACAAATTAATGAACAAGGATATCTTTATATAATTTTTTAATTAGTTTTCCAATATACCCCCAATAATAGCAAAATTATAACAATAACAATTCCCAAATTATACAATTATCAAAGTGCCAATCAACTTCCAATTAATACATTTTAGTTAAAATGGCTCCCCGCATGATGGTTTGGGTGCATTTCTGATCTTATATCACTGTGTTCCATAATCTTAATTAATGTCAGTTATATCTCAGTTATAATAATCCTTTAGTCAACAGCTACATAATTAGTTATTTCCATTTGTGATGCTACAATATATAAATGTATAAAGCTTCAAGTGAGGAACTCAAACTATTATCTTTATTCTGCCCTGCGTGTGAAAACTGTTATAACCATGGAGATTCCTTCTGTCCATATATGGTGTTGTCTCTTTCACTTCCCAGCTGTTGTTTTCTCCCATCATGGCTTGGGGCAGAACTGACTCTCAAAGTTTCTCACAGGTCTTACCTCTCCATCCCTTGTTTTGACGTCTTGGAGCAGGCAACAGTCTGCTAGAAACCATTCTGTCTCACCAGTAAAACATGTCACAGATCTTTGCCATTTTTCTCTCAGCCTAGGACAAGGTGGACAGTTTTTGAATGCGCTGAAGATTTAATACTGCTTTCCAGCTCCCGGAATCTCTGCAGCATTCTTATCACAGCCCGCAAATTATTTTCCTTCCAGCAAGAGATTAATGGCCCAATTACAGTGGTACCTCAGGTTACGTACTTAATTCGTTCCGGAGGTCCGTTCTTAACCTGAAACTGTTCTTAATCTGAGGTACCATTTTAGCTAATGGGGCCTCCCGCTGCCGCCATGCAATTTCTGTTCTCATCCTGAAGCAAAGTTCTTAACCCGAGGTACTATTTCTGGGTTAGCGGAGTCTGTAACCTGAACCGTATGTAACCTGAAGCGTATGTAAGCCGAGGTACCACTGTAAACATTATCTTAGATTACAACCTGTCAGTAGCACACACAAATCTCAGTCTCTTTTTCCTTGTCTGTTGTTTTTAAATGGAGTTGAGGGGAATTACTCTGTCTTTCCAACAGTCATACTTGAGCTTCTCCTCCCCCTCCTTTCTTCATTTCAGATCGCACACCGTTTCCATTTTTGCTAGTTAATATCAATATTACTCCAACGTCCCTGCCTCACTTTTTATTTTATATTCTGAAGAGGGTTGCTGAATCATAAATATTTAACAGAAACTAAGAATAAATAAACCATGGGCTTCCCTCTCCCTAATCGACTCTCACACCGAATAAAATCTTATCTCAATTCAAACCTTTGATCCTTGTAGCTGGTATATTTGGCAGTACATTCGTACCTTGGTTTTCAAACAGCTTAGTTCTTAAAAGTTTCGGCTCCTGAACGCTGCAAACCCAGAAGTGACTGTTCCGGTTTGGGAACTATTTTTGGAAGCTGAACATCCGACAGGGCTTCCGCAGCTTCTGATTGGCTGCAGGAGCTTCCTGAAGCCAATCAGAAGCCGCACTTTGGTTTCCAAACTTTTTGTAAGTCAAACGGACTTCTAGAATGGATTCTGTTCGGCTTCTGAGGTGTGACTGTATGTTGTTGCAAACCCTTTCCATCATGTGCCGGTACTTTATTATTTTTATTTTTTTTGCCTTTTATATTTTTTTTATGAAAATTTTTTTATTCAATTTTCACCAATTTTTTAAACAAACAGAACAACACAAACAAACACAAAAACAAATAACAAGTATAGTTTCATATCCTTGTTTTCTTACAACTTATTTCCCCGACTTCCCCATACCTCCCCTTTCTGCATCCCATTTTGAAAATTTTGTTTCAACAAATCCTTACTCTTAGTTTTATCTAATTTATAACCTCCTTTTTTCTTTAAACTTAACCCTTACAGCTGTTAACCACTTAATTTTTTCAAACCAACATCATTCTAACATTCATTAATTTTGCAGTGTTTCTTAAGATAGTCCTTAAATTTCTTCCAATCCTCTTCCGCCGCCTCTTTTCCCTGGTCGCGGATTCTGCCAGTCACTTCTGCTAATCCCATATAGTCTATCACCTTCATCTGCCATTCTTCCAAGGTGGGTAGATCTTGTGTCTTCCAATACTTTGCGATGAGAATTCTTGCTGCTGTTGTAGCATACATAAAAAAAGTTCTGTCTTTCTTTGACACCAATTGGCCGACAATGCCCAGGAGAAAGGCCTTTGGTTTCTTAGGGAAGGTATATTTAAATACCTTTTTCATTTCATTATATATCATTTCCCAGAAAGCCTTAATTTTTGGACGTGCCGGTACTTTAAAGCCAATTAAAGATCCAATTAAATGGAGAACTTCTGCTTCTTAATGGCAGCGTGGGAGGATTTTCACCAGGTGAAGTGCTTTTGCATTCAACGCCTCCCTGCCTCCCATATTCCATGCCGGAGTGAAAGCCAGGTACCAAGACGAACTGCGAGTGAATCCCATTCCCCCCTTCTCTGGGGAGAATTTGCAACGATGATTTACCCTCTGTCATCCTTGTTTTCCATCCACTGATGATCCCCCACTGTAGTGGGGGCTGCCTTCATTAAGGTCATGAACAAGAATATTAATGGCTGATAGCCAGGATGGCTGTGCTCTGCCTTCACTGTTGTAGGCAGGAATGCTTCTGAATACCAGTTGCTGGAAACTCTTGGAGAGGAGAGGGCCCTTGTGTTCAGATTCTGCTTGTGGTTTTCTCACAGGCATCTGGTTGGCCACTGAGGGAACAGGATGGGCCATTGGCCTGATCCCACAGCCTCATTTTATGTTCTTATGAAAAGAAAGAAGCTAACTTTATCTGCTGTGTTTCTCTTCTGGGGTCCCTCCTTGGCCCAAAGCAATGAGACAACCAAATATTCCTCCCTTCTCTCTCTTTCTCCCCACAAATGTACAATGCCAATAACTTCCATAATGCAAGATTAATGGATCTACTTGGAAAAAGTGTTGAGACTTTGATTCCTTGTGCAAAATCCTTAAAGAAGCTGTCCTCCTCAACTTTCTACTTTCTTTACTAGGAGGGAATCTAGTGGCTCTCATTCATCAAGTTTAGGATTAATGCACATTCTCCCAAGAAGAAGAAGAAGACAGGACATATGTGGCAGATGCTGGACAGCAAAGCAACGCAACATTTGTTGTAATTATAGGAAACAAGGACACACCAAGGCCTCATATATTCAGCATGGTGTTTCTCAAAGTTCCTGCTTGTTTAGGGTGATCTTTCTCAAAGCAAAACTGTTTTGTTTTTCTCTGTTTCCTTTCTCCATTTCACACACTTGCCAGGAGACAACTCTCATTTAGCAAACTCATCTGTGCAGCTGAACGCTAAGAAAAACAACAACCATTTAACAGAATGCCTTGCAGCCACTGCTATAACCCAGCCTTTCAGGACACTGCTCATTTTTCACTGTGCTTTATTTGCATGAAGACAGCTGACATGATGAGGTTGTCACTGAGCTGCAATTTGCTTTACTAGAGAACAACAAATTGCCGTTTCACCACAAAGATCTCAAAGTCAGTCTCCATATATTTGCCTCATTTGTACAAATTGTCATGCAGCGTGCAGAAACTGTTTGCTTCCAAAAAAATTCTAGTGTGTGGTGGGGCAAAGAGAGCAGTTTCTGTGACAGGTGAGAAGGAAGTCTGCAGCTTGTATAAGAACACGAGAAGAGCCTTTTGGATCAGGCCAGTGGAGCAGCATCCTCTTCTCACAGTGACCAACCAGATGCCTCTGTGGGAAACCTTCAAGCAGGATTTGGGCACTAGAGCAGCACTTTCCGCAACTGATATTCAGAGTCATGGCTGCACTGACTGTAGAGGCAGAGTAGAGGCATGGCTAGCAGTCATCAATAACATTCTCCTCCATGAATTTGTCCAATCCTTTCTTAAATCTATCCAAGTTGGTGGCCATCACTGCCTCCTGTGGCAGCGAGTTCCATAGTTTAACTATACCCTGAATTAAAAACTTTCTTTTTATTTGTCCTGAACCTTTCAGTGATCTTAACTCATCTTCATCTCACCTGGCATTTATGGGAACTCCTTTCAGGTTTAGTTCATTGGTTTTTTTAAAATAATTAAGTGTTAATTAATTGATCAGCATCCAACTGATCAAAATCGGGACACTCTTTTTTGGTCCCAGGCTCTCGCAGGAGCCATTTGACACGCACCAGAGTGCAAAACCAAAAATTGAGTGTCTTTTGGTTTTGCGTGTTCAGACCCACAAACCTCCCCCCTAAATAAATTCACACGAGACTCAAATTTTGGGTTTGGTTTTTGGCAGAATTTAGGCCACAGCTTTATTGATTACAGAAAGTGAGTGGTTGCATAGGCTCTGGTTCGACTAGCTCCCTGCCATGCAGGTAGCGCTGACCCAGGGTTCCAGCATAGGTCAGCCAAGGGTGAACACCTGGATAAGCAGAAAGCTGGGCATGGGCTATCTCTGCCACCCAAATGTCCCCCTGGACTCAGGCACGGGCACAACCCCCTCACAGGGGTTGACCAAACCATCAAGTCCCTGGATTCCTTTAACGGAATACCCTTCACATAGGGATGGTGAGAGCGTTCTCCCATCCCTATCACCTGAACCAGAGCCTATCCACCACACAAGCCCCACGCTTGCAGCCAGACACTCAGACCTGTAACCAATCCCTTAACCCCGCTGACACGGAGGTCAGCCATAAATCAATCCCAATCACAGACAGATGAACCCCAAGCCTGTAAAGGGACGCATCACGAGAGGTAATGCCGGGTGATGGATCACCATCCTGCCCAAGGCCAGAACCTTCTTGGCCACTGCACTCTGCACATGCCTCCAGGCCCTCTTGGTGGCAGCTGGGCATCGGCTTCCTCGCCGTGCACTTCGCTGCAACAGCTGTGACCAAAATATCTTGAGTCCAGGAAGAGCTGCCTTTAACTCTTTCAAGTCCTCCTGCATGCAGGTCTGCAGGCTCAAGCTGGGAGCTTCCGGCAAATCGTTCTCACCCAGCTGCACCACCATTGCCACAGGCATGCCTTCCACAGACACCTTCGCCCACACCATTGGCTTCATCTCCCTACCACAACTTGTAACATTGCCAACTGCAAATGAATTAGAAATAAGCTCGTAAGTTTCTCTTCCTGCCTTTAATGCTCAAGAGCAGCCTGGCAGAATCTATTAGCATTAATTGTTATTTACAACGATGCCCTCCCTCTGCGCTTCCAAGCCCACCTGGGAAGGCCCGAAGCCCCTTCACTGTGGTCCCAATAAAGACCCAGGGTCACATCTGACTCATCCTCAGATGTCTCAGAAGACATACCTGTAGAAGAGGAGGTATCGCCATCCTTCCGCCTCTTGGCCCTGCGCTTGGAGCGACGACTCTTCTGCCGCTTGCCACTGGATGAAGGGACCCTGGGCACCGGAAGATCCTCCTCAGAAGAGTGGATGCTGAACGTCTCCCTCGGATGGACCGACTGCACCTGAACAGAACTAAAAACATGTAAGGTGCTAGGCTGAAAAGAAGTTCCTTTCCCCATAAGCTGCGCTGCTGAAAGCCCTGAACTCCCAGAACCCGGGTGTGCCGACTGCAAACGTGGCAGTCTGGGCTGAAAGGCCTGCTGAACCGTGGCACCCATACTCCTGGGTCGACCCCTGAGACTAGTTGGGACTGGAATCCTGGAAAAATGCAGCTGGGAAAACAAAGCCCCAGAAGAATCAAAAGCCTCACTCCCTTCACTTGCATCAGAGGGACCATGGGCTTCATAAACAGTAGAAGAAGAGGAGGGGCCAGGCTGGGGATCAGGCTGCCTCCCAAATTCCTGAGCCCATGACTCAAGCTGTGAATTCAACCTTGTCAAGGCCGCAGGGTCTGAGCCAATATTGGCAACAATAGAACCCAGACGATCCAGTGTTTGCTGAGGAACTACTGGGGCTTGCACTGAACACTGCGACTGAGGCGGGCCTCTAATTACCCTTTTTGAAGGGTGAGCAGGACTAGGGTTCCTTTTAACAGGCATCTCGATAAGCTCTCCCACAATACAAAATAAATAATTAAGGCTTAACCCATTAAGATGGCGCTCCCACCAAAACAAGATCATGCTCCCACCAGAAATTGCACTATCACCAGTGCAAATGGCGCTCCTGCCAAATTAAGCTGGAGAAAATGGCCACCGGCCCCAGCAGTTTCCCCAACCAGCCTTAAAATTGGGAGGGGGGGTGCAGAGTTCACCAGGCTTACAGAGGGGGAACTCTCAGAAGCCGGAAAAAGCAGTAGAACTCAAAATATTTTCACCCCCACTAAACTCAGTTCAAGGCTCTTTAAATGAAAGACGCAGCTATAACTGCTCAAAATTGCTGCTCGGAGAACCCAGGGAAATGGAGGAAACTCCACAGGCAAAAGTGCCAACAGCCAAAGCCCCATGGGCGAAATCTCCTCCAAGATTAATAAGACGAACCGCTGAGCAGAGGTTTTCTCAGGCCACGGCAACGCCGCACTCCGGGAGCCCCCGGATCAGCCAGATCATGAGGGATCAGCAAACGCTGCACGAAGCCACATATATAAAATCGGAATCCGCAGCAAGCCCCGCAAAAGGGAAAATTCCAGGAAAATTAAAAGAGTGAAAAGCTCCGAAAGGGCACTAAGGGGCCAAGGCCCTGTGGGGGCAAAGGCCCCTCTTAGTCAGGGAAGGGCAGGGATGGGGAGGATTAACCTGATATTAAAGTGAGGGGGAAAAGAGGGTAAAAGAAAGGATAACGAAAAGATATCACCAGGATGATCCATCGAAGGTAAATCGCTCTCCCTCTCCCTCTCTCGGTTTGCAGAGGACACACTGTTGGTGTTCTGAATTCAAGCGCTGAAAGAGGGAGCTCTGGGTCATGTGCATGGGCATAAATAGGTCCCTCGAACCGTTTAGACTGCGTCCCATTGGCCAGGTTGCACCCAGCTATGAGGGACCTACCATTCGGGTGTTGTGGCTGTCCAAACGTACCCACCCACAACACAGGATGCCAGTTGTCCAGGTCTCACACAATACGTGTCCTCTTTAAGGGAGGACCCGATTTGGCACTCTGGCCTAAGCCAGCTGATTCACATAAGAGCATGAGACAAAAAAAGAGAGTATTTTGGTCTAGTGTTCTGGCATGAGCCAGCTGACACATGCCAAAGCACCAGACCAAAGACCAGGACACTGCAGGATCCAGTCAGTAGTTGGGATGGCTTCAGTAATTTCAGGATGTCCCGCTTAAATTGGGGCAGTTGAGGGGTATAAACTGAGTAAGTTCATTATGAACACTAGTTAAACATAAGAATATGCATTATAATTAGGTTGCACAATAAACTGTGCTATCTATAAGTCATTCTTAGTCATATTGTGTGATATTTTCCATAATTCTTCTCTGCCGATAACTGATGGTTAAGTGTAAGCAGCTCTCACTAGTGTATTCGCCCTTCCCCAAATTCCGCTAAGTATCTCTTTTGAAGTAGAAGCTATGTCCCAATTTTTCACTCACCAACTGTTTTAAAAGTGGCATCATCTCCCTACCACAACTTGCAACATTGCCATCTGCAAATGAATTAGAAATAAGCTCGTAAGTTCCTCTTCCTGCCTTTAATGCTCAAGAGCAGCCCGGCAGAATCTATTAGCATTAATTGCTATTTACAACGATGCCCTCCCTAAAGTTTTCTGTGCATAAAAATGTTTTTCCCATGATGATCAAGCACTCTTTTAAAAAGCCCAACAATTTAAGCTAAATTATCACAGACAACTTTGCCTCTTTTTTTTTTATTGCTTGGTTTTCTTTGTACAAGAAACTTCCCCAATCTCAAAAACAAAAAAACAACAACAAAAAAACTCCATAATTTCTTCTGCCCTAAATGAAACTCAGGGAGCCAATGGCAATGTAGGATTGCATCAGCTTGAGTACTAAACAGCAGAAGATATATAACTTCAGACTATAGGAGGAAATAAGAGCGTAAGTCGAGTTTGCAGTTGGATCAGGTCATTGGCCCATCTAGTCCAGCATTGTGTTCTCACAGTGGTCAGTCAGATGCCCCAAAGGGAAACCTGCAGGCAGGATCCGAGTACAAGAGCCCTCTCCACTCCTGTGGCTTCCAGCAACTGGTATTCTGAAGCATCATTGCACTACTAGAATATTAGTGTAATACCACTGAAGGAAGCAACAGGCTTGATCCTCCAGCCATCCTCTCTTGGTTCAAGCTGGTGGATGAAGAGAAGCAATGAACCAATACTAGAGATTCATTTTGCATTGTCTGAGTCAGATAAATTATGAGGGTTTTCTTTCCCCCACCCCAAATTGTGGAGAATTGAACCCTTTCCCACTGTAGGCAATTCAGCAAAATGCCCTCTTCCCCTCCTCGCAAATAAGGTGCAGGATTTGGGGAGACTGCTTATGCTCAGCCTGAGCTGAGACTTGTTTTTGTCAGGCTGCTTAAGTAGGGTGGAGAGAACCAACTCATTTGTAAACACGCTGCAGGATCCCATGCTAACTTTTAGCATAGCACATAATGAGCTGCATTCAAGGCCTCTTGGACACTTTGGAGTCCTCAGAAAGAAAGAAAAAAACCAGCCCCATTTGCTCATGATACAGTCAGCTGGGGAGAGGCAGATCAAAGCCACTTTGTCATCTACATTTGCAAAGTGGTTTGCCTCTCATAGGCAGATTCTCTGGCTGTCGGGATGAACAGAGATAGGGCGGTTTCTCCTTCTGGAGAGGAAGGCCAAGGCAGATGGCTCTCTTTACACAGATTGCAGGCCTCGGGCTTGGAGGATGGAACTGTTGGCTTTAGCCGCTGCTGTAAATCTTCAGCAGGTCGGCCAAAGAGCAGGCAGAAAACTCTCTGGCGACAGGCAGTCTGGGCCTAACCTTCCTCTGTAGGGGTGAGTGAGATGGAGATGGGGAAATGCCTTTATAAAGCGAACCTTCCTAATGTGTGCTGTCTAAAACACAGATGTCCTTCAGCCATCACTCTTCTCTGCCTTTTGCTAAGTGGGTATCAGACTGAAACCAGCATACAAAGATGCCTATATTCAGGGACAGAACACATAAAGCTCTCATCTATGAGCTGCCCAAATATTGTTGGCCCAGATGTGCAAAGAAAATACAGTTCTGACCAAGGAAGAGTAGCAGATAAAACTAATGAACTATGCTGAATTGGCAAAATTTACAGGAAGAAATTAGGAACCAGGAAGATTCAAACTTTAATAAGGAATGGGAGAAGTATACAATGTATTCAAAAAAACTATTGTAATTGTTGGTAGGTTTGACAGAAATGTTGTAGTAAACAATTTTAACTATGGATTGATTAAGGATTTATACTAATTGGAGTTAGTGCTGAGATGCAAAATGAAAATTAAAATATAAGGATCCACAAAAGGGAGGGAAGGGAAGTCAAAGGGGATATGATGTTTGCATTTTTTTTCCTTTGTTGTTGTTATTATAGTCTGTAAAACAGAAAATCCCCCCCAAATTAAAGCTCCCTATGTGAGAGCGAGAGCAACAGTAAATGTGTTTTATCTAGGGAAATTGTGTGTAGAAAATGTGCACCTTAGGAGAAATGCATACTAAAATGCTTATGGATATTTCGTAGGATCTTAGAATTGTAGAGTTGGATGGGATCCCCAAGGATCATCTAATCCAACCCCCTGCAATGGAGGAATTGCAGCCAGGGGTGCCAACCTGAATAAAATATTATGGGGCCCAAATAAACCCTGCCCCACATAATGGATCACATGACATGGCACATACACACTAACTGAATGGCAATGCTCATCAACTTGGGGGGAAGATCCAGGCCCCTCAAATATTTTATTGGGGGGCCAAAGGGACCTCAGCCTCAAGGAGTTGGCTCATCTGATCGCAGCTAAGTATCCCTGACAGATGGTCATCCAGTCTCTGCTTAGAAACCTCCAAGGAGGGAGAGTCCACCACCTCCCGAGGGAGTCCATTTCACTGTCTTTTGTGTGTGTGTGTGTGTGTGTGTGTGTGTGTGTGTGATTTTTATTAAGTTTTTCATTTTACAATTTAAAATATTCATTAAACAACCTTAAAATGTCAATGACTTCCCTTCTTCTCTTTCCATGGTTCAATTTGCATATCATAAATCCCTGCATATTTTAAATAAAGTAAACCATTCAGTATTCCATTAATACATCTATAATAACTTGTTTACATTGCTGAATTTTTCTTAATGCTGCCAGCGTTTTCAAGTGTACACAGTTTCCCCCATGTATTCAATAAACAGCGCTAATGGCGGTCCTCTTTCCGAGCTCCGGAAAAGGACTGCCCTGCGAGTTCGGGTCTGTCCCGCTATGGCAAGCGGGGGACCCCTAAAATCACGGGCGCGGAAGCCTGTGAACAAGGAGATTCGGTGGGCACCAGGAGCGCCCCCCCTTTACCGCAGAAAGAGCCTTTTTAAAGGCTCTGGAACGACATCGGGGGAGCGCGGTGCTGAGAATCGCTACCCAGCCCGCAGGGTGAAGCCGCGTCGCTATTAGTGGAGAGCGCTGATTCCTTCCTGTAAATTTCGGACAGAAAAAACCCGTGAGTAAAACGGAACGTTTATTTGAAATCAAAATTTGGAAATTTGGTTGAAAACGGGGAGGTGAAAATTAAGGAAGTCTGCCCTCCCCCGACTGCATGAAAGTGAAAGCAACGAAGCTTTAAAGCTGCATCCGCAAGAGACATTGCTTTTGATTAATCAAACCTGACATCTGGACTTTAGATCTCCCCTCTAGCTAGCAGGGCAGAGGGGAGGCAAAAGAGACATTAGTAACTGCATGATCTAATTATAAGAAAAACTTTCTGCTGTCTCAACAACTTGAAACGGACTGCCTATTAAGACAACAGGGCACTGAACTGACTTTTCCCTGTGAAAGTTACATTGTGACATAAAGTTCCTGGACTGTTTGGCTACTGTATACTGGGAAACTGTGGTAACTTGTATCTACAAGCCTCCTGCTATATTTGATTTAAACTTTCCTCCTTCTTTTTTCGTACTTGGACATTCTCTTTGCCTTTGTATCTGGACATTTTGATTTGCTCCCCCTAGAGGGTAAAGAAAAGGCCGACACAGCTCAGGACAGCGGAATTTTCCATTGGGAAACGGTTCCCGTGGGAAACGACCTTGACATGAGTGGTACACAAGAAGAGATAGCTACAAGAGCCAAGACCAGACAACAACAACAGCACCAGCAACAGCAACTGCAACAAAAGAAGAGAGGTTCGATTACAGGCGTAACTCCTACAGGACCTACAGGAACAACAGGACAAGACAAAGTGACAGCTGTCTCCATGGATGCTGTGACACAAGCCTTACTTAAGATAAACCAATCCCTGGAGACTTTAACAAAGCAGAGCTCAGAAAATACACAAAAATTAACAGAGATATCAGCAAGACTAGACCGGAATACAGAATCTATAAACAAATTGGTTCAGGAAAATTCTGCAACACGTAAAATTGCGGAAGAAGCGAGAGCTATTGCTGGAGAGACTCAAGAGAACCTAGAACCGATTGCTAAAAAGGTTTATGAGCATGATGCAACTCTGGCTCTCTGGGAACTACAGAGAAAAGAGAGAAATCTGAAATTGAGATTAATTCCAGAGAATGAAGGTGATAATCTCGTGGAGTTCTTAACACAAGAGTTTGCTGACTGCTGGGAGGATTTGGAGGAAGACGAATTTAAAATCACAACAGCGTTCAGACTGGGCAAAAAACAGGACAGAAAGACCCCGAGGGATTGTCTGATTACCCTCAGATCCAAGGAAGAAAGAGACAAAATATTAAGACTACATTTTGAAAAGGCCTTGCAAATTGGAAATTCAGCTGTACAGATTTTTAAAGACATCCCAAAATATATCTTGGATTTGAGAAACTTCTATAAGGATTTGGCTCTTTTGTTAAAGAAAAACTCCATCCGCTTCAGGTGGGAATTTCCACAGGGACTGTCCTTTGATTACAAGGGAAAGAAGGTGAAAATAAAAACTATTCAAGACAAAGAGAAATTTTTGGAAAGAAATCAAGAGGACCTACAGAAGGGAACTGTGGACCCAATTGCAGAACAGAGGAGAGCAATAGACATCTTGAATCTTTCGTTTGGACATATTCCACCACCATCAGAAGAAGAACAACAACTTGGAGCTGTTGGAGGAGTGTCAGAAAAATAACAAGATGGCTCTGCAATTCCTTAGTTGGAATTGTAATGGGCTCAATGTGCCTTTGAGGAGACGACAAGTTTTTCACATTCTGAACAGAGAACAACTGGATTTGATATGCCTACAAGAAACCCATATAACCAGAGCTCACAGGAGATTACTTATAAACAAAAGACTAGGACAAGAATTTATCTCATCAGACAAAGTTAAAAAAAGAGGAGTTGTGATATATGTAAAAGAGAAATGGGCTCCAAAAATGATGTTTAAAGATGAACAAGGGAGATATTTGGCAGTGGAGATACAAGTACAAGGAGAAAAAATTTTGATTGTTGGAATCTACGCACCAAATGAAGGCAAATCTGACTTCTTCAAGAGACTTCATGAAACTCTGACGGACTATTTGGATTACAATATGATAATTATGGGAGATATGAACGGTGTGGTCTCCACTAACATGGACAAGGCACAAAGACTAACAGTTACCAAGGAAGGGAGACTTCCTAAGACTTTTTTTGAAATGACGGAAAATATGGACTTGATAGATATATGGAGAACAAGGAACCCTCTGGAGAGAGAGGGAACCTTTTTCTCCCAAGCAATGATGACCTGGACCAGAATCGATCAAATCTGGATTACTAGTGGCATGGCTCCAAAGATTAAGAAGGTAGAAATCTGCCCAAAAACTTGCTCCGACCACAACGCTGTGAAGATGGAAATGAAACTTACAACAACTGGTCAATTTAGATGGAGAATGAATGACACCCTCTTCCGAGATAAGGAGATCCTTATGAAGGCCCAAAAAACTTTAAAAGACTACTTTGAAATAAATTTGAGGGCTGATGTGGAAAAAAGAGTGATCTGGGACGCAAGCAAAGCTGTGATGCGAGGTTTCTTGATTCAACAAAACTCAATAAAGAGGAAAAAACAAAATGAGAAAAAGGAAAAGATTTTGGAAAAGATAAAGGAAGGAGAGAAAAAATTAAGAGTAAAACCAAAGTCCCAGGAGATTTTAAGAGAGATTAAGTTATATCAAACACAATATATGGAATTGATGAATCAAGAGATTGAATGGAAGATAAAGCAAATGAAACAAAAGACATTTGAATCGGCAAATAAATGTGGCAAACTTCTGGCATGGCAATTGAAGAAAAGGCAGAAATTAAATACAGTTACAAGCCTAGAAGTGGATGGAAAGAATATATCTAAACCAAATGAAATTAGAAATTGCTTTCTGAGTTATTTTAAAAAACTTTATACTCAAGGACCGCAAAATGAAGAAGATATAGACAAATTCCTTGATAAATATGGACTACAAAAAATCTCTCATCAAAGTAAGTTGGATCTGAATCATAGAATAACAGAACAAGAGATAGAGGCTGCCATTCAGAATATGCAATTGGGCAAATCTCCAGGACCAGATGGACTGACTTCTAGATACTACAAATCGTTGAAGGAATGGTTGATTCAACCATTAAAAGAAGTCTGTAATGAGATTCTAGAGGGAAAAAAGGCACCTGAATCGTGGAAAGAAGCATATATTTCACTCATACCAAAGACAGAGACTGAAAAGACTCAACTGAAGAACTACCGCCCAATATCACTACTTAATGTGGATTACAAAATTTTTGCAGACATTCTGGCAAAAAGATTTTAAAAAGTGTTGATGGAAAAGATTCATAAGAACCAAGCAGGCTTTCTCCCAAAAAGACACCTAGCAGACAACGTAAGGAATATAATAGACATTTTGGAAAAGCTAGAGGTGAATATAAATACTAAAGCAGTACTGATTTTTGTGGACGCGGAGAAAGTCTTTGACAATATTTCTTGGAGCTTTATGATAAAGAATCTTCATGGGATGGGGGTAGGCCAAGGTTTTGAGAATGGTATGGCTGCAATATATTCTGAACAAAAAGCTAAATTGATTGTAAATAATGTAATAACTGAGGAGCTTAAGATAGAAAAAGGAACACGACAGGGGTGCCCAATTTCCCCATTGCTTTTTATTTCAGTTCTGGAGGTGTTGCTGAATATGATTAGGAATGACCAGCAGGTTAAAGGAGTGCAGGTCGGAGCTAAACATTACAAGCTAAGAGCATTTGCAGATGACCTAGTATTGACTTTGCAAGAGCCAAACACTAGTACGAAAAAGGTGTTAGAAATAATCCAACAGTTTGGCCAGGTAGCCGGATTTAAGCTGAATAAACAAAAAACTAAAGTTTTAGGAAAAAATTTAACAGATATGGAAAAGGAGAAATTCCAAGAGGAGACAGGGTTGACGGTGGTCAAAAAGGTGAAATATCTAGGGGTTTATTTGACATCTAAAAATGTGAATTTGTATAAGGATAATTATGAAAAATGTTGGTCAGAAATCAAAAAAGATCTAGAAATATGGTCAAATCTGAAACTGTCAATGTTAGGCCGAATTGCAGTGATTAAAATGAATGTATTGCCTAGAATGTTGTTCTTGTTTCAGACCTTGCAGATTCTTGACAAGATGGAATGTTTCAAGAGGTGGCAGAAAGACATCTCGAAATTTGTCTGGCAGGGCAAAAAGCCCAGAATTAAATTTAAAATACTGACAGATGCTAAAGAAAGAGGGGGTTTTGCCCTGCCGGACTTAAAACTGTACTATGAGGCAGCAGCATTTTGCTGGCTGAAAGAGTGGATGCTCCTCGAGAACACAGACATTTTGGATCTGGAAGGTTTCAATAACGCATTTGGTTGGCACGCATATTCATGGTATGATAAAATTAAGCTGCATAGTGCCTTTAAAAATCATATTGTCAGAAAAGCATTGTTTAATGTTTGGATAAGATACAAAGATCTGTTGGAAAACAAAACCCCCAGATGGGTGTCACCAGTGGAGGCTAAGGCAGTGAAGAAACTCAATATGGAGGTCGGATGGCCGAAGTATTGGGAAATTTTGGAACAGGAGGGAGATAAATTGAAATTACAAAGTTATGAGAAAATGAAACATAAAGTACAAAATTGGTTTCAATATCATCAAATAATGGAGTTTTTCAAACAGGACAGGAAAATTGGCTTCCAGGTGGAAAAATCAAAACTAGAGACTGAACTGTTAGAACCCAATACTAAGAATTTATCAAGAATGTATAACTTGCTGCTGAAATGGAATACACAGGATGAAACAGTTAAATCGGCTATGATTAAGTGGGCACAGGATATTGGTCATAACATTATGTCTGCTGACTGGGAATGGTTATGGAACACCGGTATTAAATTTACGGCATGTAATGCTTTAAAGGAAAACATTATGAAAATGGTTTATAGGTGGTACATGACCCCAGTCAAGCTGGCAAAAATTTATCACTTGCCCGATAACAAGTGTTGGAAATGTAAAGAGACTGAAGGTACCTTCTATCACCTTTGGTGGACATGCCCGAAGATTAAGGCTTTCTGGGAAATGATTTATAATGAAATGAAAAAGGTACTTAAATGTACTTTCCCTAAAAAACCAGAGGCCTTTCTCTTGGGCATTGTCGGCCAATTGGTGTCAAAGAGGGATAGAACTTTCTTTATGTATGCTACAACAGCAGCAAGAATACTTATCGCAAAGTATTGGAAGACACAAGATCTACCTACTCTGGAAGAATGGCAGATGAAAGTGATGGACTATATGACATTGGCCGAGATGACAGGCAGAATCCGTGATCAAGGAAAAGAGACGGCGGAAGAAGAATGGAGAAAATTTAAGAGATACCTGAAGGACTATTATAAACTTGATGAATGTTAGAATGTTGAGGTTTGCAGGGAAAAAAGGGATACAGTGACATAAGAACAGACCATAGAAAAGATTAAGATGACAGAGGTTGGAAAGGAATATTTAGAAGTTGCTAAAAAATTATGGACATTGGAATGCAGAAAGGGGGGGGTATGGGGGAGTCCCGGAAAAGAGGTTTATGAAAAAATGTTATGAAATTATACGTGTTTGTATGTCTTTTTAGGTGTTTGTTTGTCTTTAAAAATTTTTGTAAAACCAATAAAAATTTTATAAAAAAAAAAATCTATAATAACTTGTTTACATTGCTGAATTTTTCTTAATGCTGCCAGTGTTTTCAAGTGTACACAGTTTCCCCCCATGTATTCAATAAACATTTTCCAATCTTCTTTAAATGTATGTTGTTCTTGTTCTCTTATTCTATATGTTAGGTCTGCAAGCTGCGGAGATTCCATTAGTTTAAGCTGCCATTCTTCTTTAGTTGGGGCCTTGTTTTTTTCCATTTTGGGGCTAACAAAACACGGGCCACACTAGTGGCATACATAAATAGCCTTTTTTGATACCTAGGAATTTCCATCTGAATTATCCCCAACAAACAGGACTCTGTTTGGAAAAGTACTTCTAACATATTTTTCAATTCATTATAAACAATTTCCCAATACAGTTGTACCTTGGATCCCGAACACCTTGGTACCCAGACATTTTGGCTCCCGAACGCCACAAACCTGGAAGTGATTGTTCCAGTTTGCGAACTTTCTTTTGAAACTCAAACATCTGACGCGGCTTCCACGGTTTCCAACTGGCTGCAGAAGCTTTTTGTTTCCGAATGTTTTGGAAGTTTAACAGACTTCCAGAATAGATTCCATTCGACTTCCAAAGTATGACTGTACTCTTTCACTTTTTTACAGGTCCACCACATATGAAAGAACATACCCTAAACCTCATTGCATCTCCAACACTTATCTGATTCAGTCTTATACATCTTAGCAAGTCTACTTGGAGTTAAATACCATCTGTAAATCATTTTCAAATAATAATTCTTCAAAGAATAACATGCTGTAAACTTCACAGTCAAAAAGCTCTTCCAGAAAGTTCTTCACAAAGTTTAGTCAGAATATCCTTCCCTACAATTTCAATCCATTGGTTCAGGTCCTGCATTCTGGAGCAGCAGAAAACAAGTTTGCTCCATTTTCCACAGGGCAGCCCTTTAGATATTTGATGGTGGGTATCATATGTCCTCTCAGCTGCCTCTTAACCAGGCTAAACATCCGCAACTTTCTCAACCGGAAATGGGATTACATGCATCGTCAGAGTATTTGTTAAGGGTGTACACCAACCCCGCATGCAGTCTGAATTAAGAGTCAAATGGGGGCAATTCAGATGACAGTTTTCACATGCCCAGGTTTGACTGCACTGCTTCCAAAGTGTCTTGAGTCAGATCAAGGACTCCCTTAAAGTCCCAAATTGTTCTGTGCATGTAAATGCTTAGAAAAAGAAAACAAAAGGCTGCATCTTGCTCTTTAAAATAAAGCAGCTGCTGCATATATTTTTATAAAGTGAAACCAGTGTGACCAGGGAAATGCCTTCAGCTCAAGTGAGGAGAGGATCCTTATTATTTATTTACTTATTGCATTTGTGTATCACAGGGGTTAGCAGGGGGCTGGTCCACTGTCCCTCAGACCTTGTGGTGGGCAGGACTATATTTTGGAAAAAATATATGAACTAATTCCTATGCCCCCACAAATAACCTAGAGATGCATTTTAAATAAAAGCACACATTCTACTCATGTAAAAACATGCTGATTCCTGGACTAGTCGTGGGCCGGATTTAGAAGGCGATTGGGCTGGATCCTGCCCCTGGGCCTTAGTTTGCCTACCCATGGTATATACCATCTTTTTCTCCAAGGAGCTCAAGGTGTCACACTTGGTTCTCTCATTTTATCCTCACCACAACCCTGAGAGGTAGGTTAGGCTGATAGAGGCAGTGACTGGCCCAGGGCTACAACCAGTGAGTTTCATGGCTGAGTGCGGATTTGAACCCTGGTCTCTCCCAGGTCCTAGTTCCAGCATGCTCAGCACTGCATACTGCACACGAGCTCTACATACAAACATTGTTAACAATCCAACTCTGCGCCTACTATAAACCAGATAGTCTGTACATGAATGTGGTGGCAAAAAACATAGACAGGGCTGCGGGGGGTGAAGGGAAGGGGGGGTCCCCCCGCCTTTGGCATGAGCCAGGTCCATCTCTACAAGGATTTGTCTTCATCTGTTTTAAGTGCAAGGAACGACAGTCAAAGCCTGTTATCCCAGCTCTCAAGAGGCAGGTTTATGGCTGTGCAAGGAAGAAACACTTGGAGCTCTCTTTTTTTTTAAAAAAAAATTGACAGGTGCCATGTGTTAAACAGCCCAAGAGGGGAAGGCTTGTTTCAAAACACTGCAAATCATGACCTGAGTTAGCTCCAACTCACCTGAAGAGCTCTGCTGGATCAGAGGCCAATGGCCCATCAAGTCCAGCATCCTGTTCTCCCAGTGGCTGACCTGATGCCCCCAAAGGAAAGCCCAAACGCAGGATTCAAACACAAGAACAACTCTCTCCTTCTGTGATTTCCAGCAGCTGGTATTCAGAAGCATTCCTGTCTCAGCAATGAGGCAGAACAGAGCAGCCATCAGTAACCTTACTCTCCTCCATGAATTTGTTGCACAGACTACATCACATTATTCCACATCTATCCAGTCACAGTGCCCATACTGAATTAGAATTTCAACTACCTCCTTAGAATATGATAGAAAGGAAGGATGAAGTTGTGTATCAGTTTTGTATTGATAACTTTGCTCTCCAAAGCATTGGATGACCCATCCCAGCAGTGTCATGCAAACCAGGGGTTCTCAAACTGAGCGATTGCTCACCCTGGGGGTAGTGGGATTACCATGTGTGTGTGTGTGCGCGCGCGCTAAGAAGCAAGGGGGCAAGCAGGAGGAGGCAGAGTTGTAAATGACCGAGTTTGATGAGCCAGCATCACTGAATAATGTTCATCCCTTTTATTTTATCCATTTTGACAAACTCCCCCAGGATATTCTTGCAGAGAAACTGGTAAAATGAGGGCTGGATGAAGTATGGTTATTGTTAGGCAAACTGTTTGTCTAGGAAATATATTATTGCGCTCCTGTTAACAGCTGCTGAATTTATTATAGCCAGCTACTGGAGAACACATAATACAAACCCTTTTGAAGCATGGATGCAATAGATATGGGACATAATTCTTATGGATAAGTTAACAAGTGTCCTAAAGAGAACACTGTACTGGAAAAAGAAACACAGCATTGCACAAAGGTGTGAGTGGGTTGGAAATAATGTTATTGAACATGGGTAGGCAAACTAAGGCCCAGGGGCTGGATCCAGCCCAATTGCCTACTCAATCCGGCCCACAGATGGTCCGGGAATCAGCGTGTTTTTACATGAGCAGAATGTGTCCTTTTATTTAAAATGAATCTCTGGGTTATTTGTGGGGCATAGGAATTAATTCATTTCCAGCCCACAAAATATAGTCCGGACCTCCACAAGGTCTGAGGGACAGTGGACTAGCCCCCCGCTGAAAAAGTTTGCTGACCCGTTATTGAACATCATCACTATCACCATCATCATTGTATTAAGAAAGGCTTTCCTTGAAGCGTGACCCAGTCATTTCATTTGGAATTTTACTGCATAATGGTGGAAAAGCTTTTGTTGTTTTTTGTTTATTGGGAATATATCTTTGTATTTTATCTTACTGTGTACACTGCTTTGCATCTGGTTGTGAAACAGTTTATAGATCTGAAAAATAATTAGACATGTACCAGCTGTGAATTGTAATCTCCCATGTCAAAGCCATGGTTTTATTCAACTGTATACCAATTTAATCAACTCTTGATTCTTCAGCCACGATTCCTGCATTGTGGGGATTTGGACTGGATGACCCCCAACTCCACAATTCTGAGATAGATCAATTAAAACTCATGTGATCAACCAACTAAAGTGCTGCTGCTGTTGTTTTGACCATGTGATAGCCAAAGACAAAATATTTGCGCCCCCCCCCCCCCATATCTCAAGAGACATTTAAGGGGAGAAAGAACACATGAACAGGTTTAAGCAAATAGGAACAGCAATTATTTGCTTGAGAATGTGCACCACAACTTTGAGCTGGATCTCAAGGCTCTGGGTTCATCATCACTGCTGATGGCCAGGAAACATGTGGATGGTACTGATCAGAGACAGTCATGCCAGGTATCATCACTGCTGATGGCCAGGAAACATGTGGATGGTACTGATCAGAGACAGTCATGCCAGGTAGAGATTTTAGGAGGCAATGCAAAACATACTCTCAGGGGTGAAGGAAAAGTTACCGGGATAAAGGTTGTTTTTCAGTAGAGAATGGATGAGGAGTCGGTGGCCCGCCAGATGTTGTTAGTATCCATCAGCCCCAGCCAGCATGGCCAGCAGTCAAGGGTCATGGGAGTCATAGCCCAACACCTGGAGGACACAAGGTTGGGGAAGGCCATTTCGCTCAATGAGCATATAAAATTCTGACAACAAAAAATGATTGCAACTTAACAGAACACACAGACAAGGATTTTCCTTCTTTATTAACTTTATTAACATCACTAAAATCATTGCAACTAATCACTTTACAAGACCAAAACAAAAACAAAAAAAACAACCCCACACAACAGGTGGAAGATACCTTAAGTGCCTTAAATTTCACAAAAATAGTGTGTGGAATTGCTGGACATCTTTTAGCTTATGATGAATGGAGGCCTGGTGAAAAATGTACCAATTTCACATCACATGATGGTGCTCAACCCCCACCCCACCCCCCGGACCTTTTGCGGAGAAAATGACCACAAGAGCTAGAATACAATAAAGCACATGTTGTATGTCAACTGCTGCTATCTGGTGCATCTTCCACATTTCCCCCTAGCTGCCACGGGATCAGGACACGGGACACCTGCACAATCCATTGATTGTTTGGAATCATGGACTCAGAATACTGAAATTGGCTTGATAACGCCATGCTTTCTTCTTTGGTCACTACAACCTCGAGGACTTAACACTTCTCCAGGAGAAGGGGGGCATGCAGATTGCGTGCCCAGGCGCAGTCCCCCTGCTCTTTGGGAGCCAGGTCTCAGATAAAGGAAAACGCATGACAACGTACTTGGGGTTAAAATGGCCACAACTTTCCGGGAACCTAGAAAGCTCTGTGGTGACCAAGGGGGTGGGAAGAACAATGGCCAGCGGAGCGGCATGCCAGGCCACAAACCTCACCCACCACTGGACCTGGTGAGTGGATATTTTCTACCTTCACTAGATCTATCTACAATTATATTAACAGACTTGCTGTTACTTGGACAGAAACTTCTGAGCGTCTTGAGTAGGAGGACGGCATGAACATCAGAATGACCATGCATCGCCATGTTTAGTTTTGACCACTGACTAAACATGTGTGTGTATGGACACGGAACAAACTCAAAAATTCTTTATGCCTCTGAGCTTAGCATTCTGCTTACAAAGCAGGATTGTAGACGTCAGTGCTGCTTGGAGCCTGGAGGGCCATACCCTGTATTAAGTGTTGGCCCTGCAGGGCAGATATAGGCTCCCTCCCACCCTAAACCTCTGGACATCCTCGGATCCTGTTTCCACTTCTACAGCAGCTCTGCTTACATTCTCTTGAAAAACGAAAAACCCAGTTTCATGCATACCGTAAGCATATTCTCTCATGTTCCCAGTGTTCCTTGACCAGCTGGCAGCATGGGCTACTGGTGGGTTTGTCAGGGTTCCTTGAGAATTTAAAACGGGGTTCCTGCTGTGGTGTTGGCCCTTCCCATTTAGGACGGCGCGTTTGTAAAAGGTTCTGCCTGTCTATCTTGAATACAAAGTGTTCCTGCTGCTTAGAAGGCCCCTCCCTGCTTCCTACTAGTTTAAGGCTTTGGTAAAGCTGATGAAGGAGAAGTAGCTGAATTGTACCCATGCAGAGATTGTGTGCAGCAACCGGATTGGGATGGAAACCTTTCTACTTTGCGTGTTAATTTCTTCTGCCCGCAGTTAGTTATTTACAGCAGTTAGCTAATTAATATACTGCCCTAAGTTTCAGGGCAATTCACAGAACAAAATAAAAATATAAAACCACAATATATATAATCAAAGTAAAAACAACCCAATAACACCCCCCCCGCAAAAAAGATCCACATTTTAAAAGGGCATAGGATGTCAATCAAATCAACCAAAAGCCTGGTTAAAAAGGAACGTTTTTGCCTGGTGCCGAAAGCTGTATAATGAAGGCGCCAGGCAAACTTCCCTGGGGAGAGCATTCCACAAATGGGGAGCCACTGCAGAGAAGGCCCGTTATTATGTTGCCACCCTCCGGACTGCTTTCTTGCTGTTGTGACCTTCAACCACATTTTGAAGATCCTTCCAGCCCTACGAAAGTCTGTGTTTGGGAAAAAAGGCAGAATTGTCGGCAATATTTGAATGCCCATGGTGTTTTTATTTTGTTTTCAGGAAGAAAGCGAAGCCGAAGAGTGTTTTTTATATATTTTTTACAGGAGACATGTGAATCAGTAAAGATTCTAACATTCAATATAAACTGAGTTTGGATTATTATTTAAACAAACAAACAAAAAAGGTGTTGCTTGGTCTGCCTTGATGCTTTGTGCTTTGGTCCTCAGAAACCTGTGTGTGTTGTGATGGGAAGCCAGTTCTTCAAAGCCACAGAATCCGAAGGAGTGCTTTTGACCACACTCCTGAGAAACACAAGACATAGGATGGAGAACCATCGTGCATTCCAAGAACTAGGAAAACGAACATCTCTGCTGAAATGTTGAAAGTACCTCCACCTCCTCCCCAGTAGACCAGAGTTAGAGAGGCACGTTGATGATGAAGTCACCATGTGTATAAGTGCCTCAGGCAGGAGGTGAAGGCCCCCCCCCAAAAAAAACATAGGCTCTTTCGTCTGCTCCAGGGTGGAATGAAAACCGTACAGGATGGTCCTGTCTCCTTCCAGTGCACAATGGCAGAGGGCTGCTTTCCACCTGGAGAGGCCAAGCAGAGGATGCAGAGGCAGCATATCCGCCAAAATTGCTCTCTGTTCCACTGCAAAAAATCAAAAGGTTCATTCTTCAGTGCTTTGCTGTGGGGGAGAACCCCCACTTGGAAATGTCTTCGCATTCTTCAAAAGGATTTAGAAAGGAGTGTCCATCTCCCCACACCCCGTCCCCCACAATGCACAGAGTGATTTGTCTTAAGACAGCCAGTGCGCTAAAAGCTGGTGCTCCCCCAAAGCCCTGTACATAAATCTTGGTGTGGGTCCACCATGCCACATTAAAGGGATGTGGAACAGGGTGGATAAAACTGTTTGCGTGCACATCCCCCCACCAACTCTCTTCCTTGGCCAGCCATGGCATTCCAACTTCTCCCAAACATCCCAAAGGGAAACAAACAAGTGTTCTTGGATACAGGCAACAGTAGAAACATGGAGGAAGCAGGAAAGAAGGAGCTACTTTCGGAAACCGATGGCAAGATGGATTTGTTCTCTTAGGAAACTATTCAGAACGGTATGCTTCAACGATGAGATCTTGGAATAAGAGCTGACTCACGAACCAGGAGAGGGAGAATTGGAGGAGGGGCTGTGGCAAATCTCTCTGGAACCAGCCAGGATCAGACATACAAGTCTAGAGGGGAGCAGGGAGAGAACACAAACTGCATCAATCAAAGCATAACAATATAACTGATTTCTGCACTGCAGGGGATTGGAATCCCTTCCACCTCTACAATTTGAGGAATCTATGAACACCACCAAGAATGTCATGCAATGCAGCAAGGGGCTTGCCAGTGTGCTGGCTGTGGGAGTACCTGCCTCAAAGAGGTCTTCCATGGTTCCCCCCCCCCCCCCCCGCAAAAAAAATCACACACTGCCCCTCTCTCCACTGAAATTAGGCCAGAAGAAAGCATTTTTCATATTATTAAATTTATTCACCACTCTTTTTTTTTTAAGCCACTGGCAACTCAAAGCAGCTGATAAAAAAGGTCAAATATATACATATATTAAAACCAGGAGTGAAATATTTCTCTCCCATTTGGATGAAGGCATTATTGCAAGATTCTGTCACTTGTATCAGAACATAACCAGGAAAGGATGGGAAATAGTGTTTAAGTTTATAATGGTAAGATCATAACAGCTAAAAAATTGTGGTGGGGTGTGTGTGCA
This sequence comes from Podarcis bocagei, assembly GCF_964188305.1. Taxonomy (NCBI): domain Eukaryota; kingdom Metazoa; phylum Chordata; class Lepidosauria; order Squamata; family Lacertidae; genus Podarcis; species Podarcis bocagei. Next base: position 21,747,259 of record NC_138140.1, read on the forward strand.
TATCTCCTACTATGTCTGAATGGACTGAGAAAAATTGAAAAATCAAACCCACTCTAAAAGACCCTAGACCATTAAAAGCCAGAGACCTGGTTAAAAAGGAATGTTTTCACCCGGCATCTGAAGGTGGCACTGCAGTAATGGTGCCGGGAAGAGTCTCCCTGGATGGCTGTGGTGCCCATGGACTCAAAAGGATTGCTGCACACACACCCCGATGTGGGCGTGCTGGGACTGTACCACTTCAGGGCGCAGCTGAGAGGGAATCACCATACCTACAAATACCCCTAGAACTCAGGATTCCACTGAACAATTCCCTCCTTTTTCTAAGCCCCCCAACCCCAGCTTACCATTAATCCTTCAGGTCTCATCACTGGGGAGTCTGCCTTGTGGTGATGAAGAGCTGCAAAGGGAAGCATGGAAGTGAGTGAGTGAGTAAGCAAGCAAGCAAGCATTATTTGCCTTTGTATCCCACGTTTTCTACACGAGGTGCTCCAGATGGCATGCATAGTTCTCCTCTCCCCCAATTTATCCACACAACAACCCTGTGAGGTAGGTTAGGCTAAGAGATATATAGTGACCAGCCCCCAAGGTCACCCAGTGAGCTTCATGGCTGAGCAGGGATTCGAACCCTTGTCTCCCAGGTCCCAGTCCAACACTCTAACCCCTACACAACCGCTGATTCTCAAGCAAATAAATAAACTAAAACTTGTTCACTCACAATGTAACCCTAAACCTTGGGTAAGGCCAGCTAGGAGGCAGGGCAAGTGAAGGAGACAGAACTAAATCCAATTGGCTGGTGCAAAAGAAAGTTAGAACAGCACAGTGAAGATAGGATAGCAGACTGGCACCGTTGCACCATTGGTGACTTTAAGGCTGCATCCACACAGTGGTTTATTTTGTAGTTTTCATTACTACATTGCTAAGTGTTAATTTCTGTATTATACTGGAGCTTTCGCAGGACATAAAATATAGCAGAATATAGCAAAAGTTTAATGCTCATTTCCACATTATTTGCTTCCAGGAAAAATAAGTGTGCAAATAACATGGGAATGATCACTAACTCTTGCTAATTCTGCTATATTTTCAGAAGTCCAGGGTATGCCCTCACAGAGTGCCTGAACCGTTATACTATCCCAGCTCAGTCACTGAGACTGTCTGCAGCAGCATGACTGCTTATTTCCTGAATTGGTGAGGCTCATTTCACGACTATGAGAAACCGAGCCTTTAGTATCATTGGCCGAGTCCTCTGGAAATCTCTGCTACTGGAGATTCAGTGGGCACCTTCTGTGCCAACGTTTAAACAGCTGCCCAAAACGTTTATGTTCTGTGGGCCAGTAAGAATGTATCCTTCCACTGTGATTAACTGTTCTCCGTTTCTAACTTTTTTTTAAAAAAAAAAACCTTTTATGTTTTTATTGCTGTATACTGCTTATTTATGACACAGCAGCATTCCAATGTTTCTTATAAATAAGTGGCCTTTGTGCTGTGCAAAAGCTCAAGGGTAATGTGGAAATTAACAGTTAGCGAAGAGTCGTGAAAATGGAATAAACTGCTGTGTGGATGCCGCCTAAATCAGAGTATATGCTACCTCATTTGGCAGCTGCTCCGTCTGGCAAGGCAGAACATGGAACCCTGAAGCAACCCCAACATCTGCTGTGCTTGGCACCAACAGACTCTCGGGCTCTTGAGGTGTCTATTACTAGGACCCACTTTAATTCTGTGATTCTAACTTGCCTTAAGCTGTTTCTTGCATAATTTATTCTTATTTATTACAATTATATCCCATCTTTCCTGAAGGAGTGCAAGGTGATGTACATAGGGTCTCACTTACCCATTTGTTCTTCACAGCATCCCTGAAAGTGAATGATTGGCTCAGAGTCACCCAAATGAGTTTCATGGCCAAGTGGGGGATTCAAACTCTGGTGTCTCCCAAGCCCTATTCTGACACACTAATCTTTACGCTTCTTCTTTAGTGATCACTCGTAGCTGACTAAGATTGTCTTCCATGAACATAGTCTTAGCAGTGAGTCTGTAAGTGACTGTGGAGGCAAATACTGGATCCACACGTCCTTTCACAGTGGGGACATAGGCTTCAGGGCAGGAGTTGATCACGGTGAGAGGATTTGCCAAACAGGTCTTCCTCTTAGCTTGTTTCTCCCTTTCAATCACTTTCCCTACCTGAGCAGTTGTCTTTCCACAAGGGCCGACATCAATGCCAAAATCTTGATCAAAGTGCAGAGTGTTAGAGGACCGGGACATTTGCAGGGAAACCAAAATGCTTGTTTACAAAGCTATTGTACTACCAACTTTACTATATGCTTGTGAAACATGGAGCACTTACAAACGCCATCTCCAACTCCTCAAAAGATTCTGTCAACTGTGTCTGCGAAATTTTTTATGCATCACTTGGGAAGACAGGCAAACTAATGCCAGTGTACTGGAAGAAGCAAAGACCACCAGTGTTGAAGCAATGATTCTTCAACACCAACTTCGTTGGACTGGTCATGTTGTTTGGATGCTTGATTACCCTCTTCTAAAGCAACTACTCTATTCCCAACTTTAAGAATAGAAAACTTTACACCACACTTGCTCTCAAAATACTATACAAGTTCCATTTATTTATTTATTTATTTATTCCACTTACATCCCACCTGTACTCCAAGAAACTCAAGGTGGCATACGTGGTTCTCCCCCTCCCCATTTAAAGGTAGGTTAGTCTGAGAGAGGCAACAGCTGGTCCAAGGTCACCCAAGTGAGATTCATGACACAGTAGGGATTCTGAGCTCTGGTCTCGCAGGTCCCTAGTCTGACACTATAACCACTTTGCCACACTGCCTCTGCACCACTCTGTGATGGGATGTTACCTATTACAAGTCTGAATGAACTGCCTTACCTCCCTCTCCTGAAGGAAGCTGTCTCAAAAAACTTTGTCCTGGAGGCCACCCTGCAAAAGGAACCAGCACAGAACATTCATTTTCATTTCATTTCATTTTGCATGATGAAGCAACAGATCTTTAGGCAAACACTCCCAAGTTAAGTTGTTAGGTAAATGGGAAAGGTCAGGGAAGAACCATGGTTGGACAATACAGTCTTCACTAATACTACTGAGCTTGAGTGGCCTCTCCACATGGAAAAAAATGGGGCCACTAATAGAATCATAGAATTGTAGAGTTGGAATGGAACACAAGTGCCATCTAGTCCAACCCCCTGCAATGCAGGAATCTCAACTAAGGCATCCATGACTGATGGCCATCCAAACTCTGCTTTAAAACTTCCAAAAGATACCATTTCCTGAAGGAGTTCCTTCTACTATCAAATAGCTTTCAATATCCCTCCCATATCCTTAAAGAAAAAATGCTTCTTTCATCTAATCCTGGGAGAGGAAGGCTATTATTTCAAGGACTCACCTGAAAACCAGCAAAAAATTACCTTTGAGTGAAGAGAGGCGGATTTAGATGCACTCTCAAAGTCCATAGGAGCACACAAAGTGGAGAGGAGTGTGCAGGTCAGCTTGTTGTAAGCCTGTTTTTCCAATATTATTTTTGAATAAGGGCAGGCTTCTAGCCTGATGACTGCAAAGATCTACTTGAAAAGTGGGTGGGTGATACTTGCCAAAGTGTGGGAAGCTTGTTGGGTAGTCAAATAAGATTAAAGGCCCCTTGGGGGTGACGTTAGTAGAAGCCCCTGCAAAGTCACACTCCTCCACAGAACTAGCAAAAAAATTATGCTCTATTGATACACATGTTTTTGGTGAATTGTTTTCCTTGGTGCAGAATCTGGAATGCCAAGGCACAGATCTAGGGTTGCCATATTTTGAAGAGCAAAAAAGAGGACATGTTTGCAGACTTCAACTTTTAACTATGGATTGCTAAGGCAACCCATGAAAAGAGGACATGTCCTGGAAAAAGAGGACATATGGCAACCCTAATAGATGTGTGTGCATGCTCCCTGAGTGTAGGGCAGGAAGAATGTGCTGCCTAGCTTTATGGCTATGTGACATATGTGCAAAGGACACATGCAGAATGCACACACCAAGGACCCTCAGGGCATTCGCAGGTCTACCACTGACACGCAGAGAGACTGAAACGGAACAATGGGTATCAGTTTGCAAACCATCTTTGCCTTGATTTGCAGTTTGCAAAGCATGTCACTTGTGTTACAGTCAGAGAGGCAGCGTAAATGCAGAAGCAGAAGGCGATGTGCTAGTCAGACAGCTGTCAACATCATTCCTCAACCTCCCACAAGGAATGGCAGATTATTCACTCTTTGGAACATCTCCCCCCAGGACACGTTACAGCAAGGTTAACTGCCAAACCCACTGCACCTTTCTTGAGTAGCAACTGTATACGTATGTACTTATAATGTCTGTATATAATTTTCTTTCAGAGCTATTTCTGAGAAAGGTTTTAGTTTGCTTTTCTTACTAAACTAAGAATAGGGTGATCCAAGAACCAAGAGCCCGGTATAATTTATGTTGCATTTACGGGTAACTTAGGAAATGCTCAGGGGAATGTAAGTTCAGTGGTTAATATACATAACTAACCACCATGCACATTCACTAGGCCTCATGAAGAACATGGAAATAATTCTTCCAGGAAGAGGGAATTTTGCACATTTCCTGCTCTGTAGACACACTCTCCAAAAGGCCTTAGGGAATGTATCAACTGAATTTTGTATGTTCTCCAGCCACTACGCATAATCCCCAACATCTAAATCAGTACGTGCATTTCTACACTCTCTGATCAGCATGCCTGCTGGGAGTTTATGCATAGCAACTGGAGGATGTACAAAATCCAGTCAATATATGTACATTTTTCTCCAAATGCAAAGATTATGCATATTGACTGGAAAATGTGCATAACTCCCTCTTCCATGAGGTCAGGTGAATTTGCACAGTGGCCAGTTGCTATGCACATTAACTGCTCGACTTGCAGTACAATTGCAATTTATGTGGGGGTTCAGTTCCAAGGGTTCCATGTGCACAGGAAAATCATGTATACCCAAACCCTCGGAGCTACCCCACATCTAGCAAAGTGAGGGGGGAGAGAGAAACCCCAGTACTCCCACAGCTCATGCAGTGAGCAGGCCTCACCCCCCCCCCCTAGCAAAGTGGAGAGATTTAAAGCCCTTTATGCTCCAGGTAACCCCAAGAAGACCCAACTTGCACAATTTCAAAAAGCCGGCCCTCAACCATATGTGGTTGAAATTGCAAATATGATGCAACTGTACACCAGTAAGGAGGAAAGGAAGCCTGAGGTTTATACCAGGAAGGTTTCTGAGGATATCCTGATACTTTTGCTTTGTTATTCCTAAAAATTAATAAAAAATAAATCCCTGTTGACGCTCCACAGATTAGCCCATCTTTCGGGCCAACCTCTTTGGGTCTCCCCCTATGCCTTCTGGAGCATCCTGCCAGGCCATTTATCTCCTTCAATGTGTCTTGCTTTGCTACTCACACAGAGGCAGTCTCTGCCTTATGAGCCGCCGGGGCTTTGCATGGAGGGTCCGGGGGTCTCACTGGAGGACGTGTTATCACCGGCTTCTCTCCAGGTGATCGTGCTTTAGCAAAGCCTTCGTATTCACCTGAGTGGGAAAGTAACAAAGCACTGTTAATAATGAAAGGGAATAATGATGCTTAGTCCACATTTGTAAGAAATCAATCTTTTAGTGTGGAGGCACCCACACTTCAGAACTCCCTGCCTACTGATATCAGACAAGAGCCTTCAATGTACTCTTTTTTGGCATCTGCTAAAAGCATTCTTGTTCAGACAAGCCTATCCAGATATTTAGAAGATGGATGTGTTTTTAGTTTATTACTGGTTTAATTTTTTTAAATGTTTTGCTTTTACTAATAACCTCACTGCTTCTTTCTTTCTTTCTTTCTTTCTTTCTTTCTTTCTTGTTTTCTACAATAAAGCGGTATATAAATTTCATGAAGTCAATCAATCAATTAATTAATTAACAAATGAAGTTACTGTAGAGTTTAGCTGAATCATCCAAGTTTCCAAGCTGGGATGTGGCAATAGTCCTATGAATGGAAATGCAAAACACAGTACAGATTCAAAGTATGGACTGGTTCATTTAAGCCTCTACACCAGAGCTTTCCAAACTGTGTGTCACAACACTTTAGTGTGGCGGCTGCAGTGTGTAGGTGTGTCATGCAAACGCTCCCCACGCTTTTCCCAGGGCTGGAAAGGGGCTAGCTTAACCTCCAGTTTGCTAGGAAAACTGAATGATTGTGTCACAAATGATGCAAAACTGAACTACTGTGTTGCAAAATGATGCATGCCTAAAAAGTGGGTCACCAACATGAAAAAATTGGAAAGCTCTGCTCTACATAATGGACAAGTTTGCATTCATTTCAATAACCTGAGCAAGTTTCTAATTAGGAAACAAAAAAGCATAACACCATTACAGAATCCTGTTATAAACTATTGTGTTGTTTTGTACAAATTGTCCCACTCATAGATGGCCAAGACCCATAATGAAGTCTGCAACATTTGGCATGCAATATCTTTCTTTGTAATTACTGGCTACATGCCATCACAATCCTATTGAAAATGCTTCCCCTTCTCCATCCTCCTTATGAGAAAATCTCTGGCACAAAGTACAGTCGTACCTTGGAAGTCGAACGGAAACCATTCTGGAAATTGTTCGACTTCCAAAACATTTGGAAACCAAAGTGTGGCTTTTGATTGGCTGTCAAAAGCTCCTGCAGCCAATCAGAAGCCGTGGAAGCCCCGTTGGACGTTCGGCTTCCAAAAATAGTTCACAAACTGGAACAGTCACTTCCGGGTTTGTGGTGCTCAAGAGCCAAAACGTTCAAGAACTAAGCTGTTCGAAAACCAAGGTACAACTGTACATCTTGATTAAAAAGTCAAGATCAATGGAAGTGTTGCATTGCTCTATTCTGCCTTGGTCAGACTCCACGTGGGGTCTGTTCTGGGCATCACAATTTAAGAAAGATTTTGACAAGCTGGAAGGTGTACAGAGGAGGGCGACCAAGATGATCAAGGGTCTGGAATCCAAGCCTGATGAGGGACAGTTGAAGGACTTGGGTATGTTTAGCCTGGAGAAGAGGAGACTTGAGAGGAGATACGAGAACCACTTTCAAATATCTGAAGGGTTGTCCCATGGAGCCAGCTTGTTTTCTGCTGCTCCAGAGGGGAGGATCAGTACCAATGAATTCATACTACAATAATGAAGGTCATCAGAAAGTATTTTGTTATGGTAAGAGCTGTTCAGCTGTGGAACAAACTCCCTCAGAAGGTGGTAGACTCCCCACTGGGGGTTTTTAAGCAGAGATTGGATGCTCTTCTGTTGAAGATTCTTTAGCTGTGATTCCTGCATTGTTTGGACTAGATGACTCTTAGCATCCCTCCCAACTCTACAATTCTATGAAAAACTAGTTTGTTTCATTATCGACGTCTACTGACCATCCCTTGTTCCAACTGGCAGATCTAAAGTTAAAGTAGGTTAATAAATCATTGTCTTCACTAAGCACAGCAGCATTTTGAAAAACAACTGGGCTTTTCTAATATCTATGAAGCTGTTGCACATTTAATGGAAGTTCAATTGGATTAATCGGACATCAAACTTCACAAGGCAGTTCATCAGCTGACAAGGGAACTCAACTCAACAAACAAGGGAAGACTTCAAAAGGGGACATCTTAAACGGACACTTGAAGTGGTTTATCCTCAAGCTTGAAAAGAGACAAGATCCCATGTCTAGTTTATGATGCAGTGTGAACTGGTATTCGTTTACGAACAAAACATCATTTCTTACACAAAAGGATGACATAAAACTGTCCCAAAGCACACAGAGAATCACAGAACTGTAGCGCTGGAAGGGACTCAAAGGCTTGTCTAGTTCAAACTCTTGCAATGCAGGAATCTCATGAACGTTTACAGAAATGGAAATTAAACATTTATTTGGCTTGAGTTACAGCTCACCCCATCATGAGGGCCCGATGTTATTAGCTGGCGCATTATCCTAATGCCATTATACAACATCTATGGTGTGGCCGCATTTGGAGTATTCTACATTGTTCGGGTCACCTCACCTCAAAAAGGAAATTGTAGAGTTGGAAAAGCTTCGGAAAAGGTGCAACCATAACGATCAAGGGGGTGGAGAGACTCCCCTAGGAAGAAAGGCTGCATCGTTTGGGGCTTTTTAGTTTGGAGAAAAGGCAAGGGAGAGGCGAGATGATATAGAAGTTTATGAAGTTATGCATGGGCTGGAGAAAGTGGAGAGAGGAAAGTTTATTTCCCTCCCTCATAAGACTAGAACTCATAGCCACCCAATGAAGCTGAAGTTTGGAGGATGCAGGACACATAAAAGAAATGACATGCAGTGCATGCAGGGCAAGTTAAACTATGGAACTCGCTTCCACAGGAGGCCGTGATGGGCAACAACTTAGATGGCTTTAAAAGAGGATTAGGCAAATTCATGGAGGAGGAGAGGGCTAGCAATGGCCAGGATGGCTATCCTCTGCCTCCACAACTGGAGGGGACAGTGTTGCTCTTGCTTTTGGGTCCTGCTTGCTGGTTTCCCCACAGGCAACTAACTGTTTAGCCACTGTGAAAATGGGATCCTGGGCTAAATGGGCTGCTGGCCTGATCCAGCAGACTCTTCTGATGTGCTTTTGTAAGCAAAACAAATGAAAGATGAAAAAAACTGATTATGATTTCATCTAAATCCATGTGTGACCTGGAGAGAGCAATACAGCAAGATAATGCTAAATATGATTGGTTTGACTAGCAAGAGGAATGGCCCCAAACTTTTAAGTCATCCTTCAGTCTGTCTGGATTGAGAATAGGTACAACCTCAATCTTCAAGGTTTAAAGATGACATCAGTTTATAACAGTGACCTTCTCCAGGCTGCTACGTCTCAAAGGAGATTGCACAGAAGCAATCTTTGCATCTGTCTTCTGTGTGGAAGATGTAGGGGCCATTCCTGCACCTGAACAAAATTTCACAGGAAGGGAGTCTGAGGAACTGATGCCAACAGTGATGACAAGAGACGGAATTTTTAAACCTTGTTGATAGATTAAAAACTGACAAATCTCTGGGGACAAATGGCATCAACCTGAGAGTTCTGTGAAACTGGTGATCTTCTAACAAAAACATATGACTTGTTCATAAGATCATACCTGAGTGTATTTTTTAATTATTATTTTTTAATGTAGGGCTACAGGTTCTTTACCTTTTCACTAAACACTGGATTAGCACTGTGCGCAAATGCATCCCAAAAGTGGTGGTTTTTGTTTGTGTGTTGTTTAAAAACACATAGTTCTACACCTTAAGCATATTAGAAAAATCAGTGCATGCAGATTGCCTAAAATATCTTCCCCACTCTCCCTTCTGTCACCAACAGCTCAGAGGCAGTGTGTGCTGAGGATTTTAAATATCTAACTGACTCTTTTATGCCCCAGCAGAGTCAGGGGAGCTGGGGTTATCCAAGAACTTCCACATTGCGAAAACAAATTAAAGAACCCCTAGCTGCTCCTGACCACCATTCTGAAGGGTGAGGGCATGAGACCTGCACCAGAAGAGAAATTAAAAATTTATCCAATGCAAGAAGAACATTTTGAAATTTTAAACAGGTATATAATCTAAGGTGTTGTCACTAGCACAAGAACTGAAAGGGCAGATGTTGAATAATTCACTTCCGGATTTGGAAGTTGCAAGACTTTTTGAAGCTGAGATTTGTAAACAAAAAAATAGATTTCAGTTAAATGAACCCCAGATTTTCCAGCACCATATTCATCACATCCTGCTTTGCAAGTTCAGGAGGTCTGGATGCTGTAAATTGGTAGAAAAATCATTAAGCAGATGAATAAGCAAAACTAACTGAAACTTTATTTGCTTGGTCAATTTTTAAGTGAGGGCAAAGATCAGGAAAGCTTAACTATGATCACACTTGTTTACTTTTGAGACTGCTTTACTTCCATGCTATAATAATACTTTGAAGCAAAGAATGGCAGCTGCTTCTTATTCATTGATGCATTTACATCCTGTATATCTAAAACAACCTTCTCAGTTACTTGGTCTCCATTTGTTAAATATGTTTTGGACAACAGGGATCAGCCCCACTTACTTTCTAGAATTATACCTAAACGATTTTTGAACCCTAGCTTAAAATGGACGTACTATCTTTGTTGGCTTTTCATATTGCTGTTAATATACTTCCTTCATGATTGTTTGGATTTCCTCTTTTTTCCCCTATGAACTAAATTCATAGTTAAGTCCTGTCCTATGCATCTTGCTTGTTACCGTGTAATTTTTGTTTACTTGGAAAAAAACAACTCAATTTAAAATTTTAGAAATAAAAGGATGAAATGGAAACCAGTGTGCTGAATTTCCAGCACAGGTTTGAGAAATACTGAGTAAACTTAAGAAGACTGTGTGTGAGGCTTCGTATGTCAAAGGGAGTCCCAGCTCAAAATGTCACCTGGGAACTTTTGAGAGAGAAAGTTCATAGTGGGACAGTGGTTTGGCTCCTCTTCAGTTCTTAACAAGCAAGAACAACTTGTAATATACAGGCCACAATCCTGCTTCTTAACCTTCCATCAAAAGAAAAATCACACTGTATCACAGAATAATAGGAATGTAGAGTTGAAATGGACCTCCCAGGGTCATCCACTGCAATCCCCTGCAATGCAGAAATCACAGCTGAAGAACCCCTGGCAGGTGTCTTTTAAACCCTGCAAGGAAGGAGCTATCAGGATTCAGTATACCACCCAGGAAGACATACCAATAAAATATATGGTGCAAGTTATTAAGCACTGCTCCACTTGAAAGCGAAAATGATAATAATCATGTCTCCATTGAGAACTCTTTCTTTTACCAGAAAAAAATACACTTGCACAAAAAGTCAACAATCCCCCACCATGTAAGGCAACACAAAAGTGATGTGGGCTCTAACCAGGTTTTTTTTTAAAAAAAACACATACTGTGTCATTAACATAACATAATTATAACAGTGCAATTATTACCTGTAACACCAAATCTCACAGACCTTGCAGCTAAGGAGATCATTTCATTTCGCCTGTATTTTTAATCTAATTTGCACCTCTTGGACTAACATGCAGAACAGAACACAATTGCACTTCTCCTATTTTCAAATAAATATTAGCTTAATGCAGAAACTGGATGGAAGGGACTTCGATTCCATGTGAATTCAGTAAGAGATGATAAACAGCATGACCTGTCAAGCCCTGATTGCAACTGCAGAACATGCTCCTCTAGCAACTTACTACAACAGTTTAATTCCATTTGATGTTGGGGGTGTGACAGCTGGCATTATGCCCTGAGTTCCTTATAATCCTTGGGTTCCTGTATCTGTGAAGGGTATGAGAGCAAGCTCACCAAACCAGCACCTTTGTCTGGTCAACAGTTGTAGCCAGCTAGTTAAGCACTATGTTCAGCATCCCAAAAGGATGAGCTGGGCTGCAAGAGCTATGACTAATGGATGGTGCCCTTTAGGCTAATGGGTGAGCCTTTCCTACACACACACGCGCACACACACACACCAGCTGTCAGGTAGGAGAGAACAAAAGCCAGCATAGCACTTCAACTGGAGGCATTGGCACTGCTATAGGTGCCACATAATACCTGTTCCAAATTTGTAAGAAATAAGTGTGTGTGTGTGTGTGTGTGTGTGTAAGCATTTACGCTCTGGAACTGCCTTCCTATTCAGGCAGGTACATTCACTTCTGCAGTGGAAGAAGTCGACAGGTGACAAAGAACACATGGACTCACCTTCCTTGCAGCCTGGCCCTAGTCTGGGAGCAGGCCTCTTAGCATGCAGTGTGGAGGCCTTCACAGACTCCGTCACAGGCATGACGCCATTCGCCGCTTTGCTGGGGAGCTTCTGCCCGCTGTCCTGGAGCCTGGAGACCAGTCTCCCCACATCCACATCTGCACACTGCTCCGACCTGCTTTCTGCGCTGGGCCTCCTGGTATCAGCCTCCCCTGGCCTCTGCAATGGCAGTCTGCTGCGCTGGAGTGGCCTGGGGGCCTCTGTGCAGCCAGGAAGCATTGTGCCGTTGGGGGTGTGGAAGCAGCCATCCTCTGCTAAAGGGGACCCAGAAAATAACCACATTTATTCAACTTGTTTAAAGGATTTGTTTCGACAGACGAAAGCAATGTATCGGCATGTGATCTCTTGAGGGAGCGGTCATAGCTCAGTGGAAGAGCATCTGCCTTGCAAGCAGAAGCTCCCAGGTTTCAACCCCAATGGCATTGCCAGGTAGGGCATAAATCCTGGATAGCTGCTGCCAGTCAGTGTAGACAACGCTGAGCAGGATGGGCCTATTGGTCTGACTATGCAAATCAGCCCTTGACTCAGAACCATGAAGACTGGACTATTACTTTATTTTTAGTGGATGAGCTGTAGCCCAGTGGCAGAGCACCTACTTCAAATGCAAAAGGCCACAGGTTGCGTCCCAAGTGGCATCTCCAAGGTAGGCTGGGAGAGACACATCCCACCACCAACTGAAAACCAAAGGTGGTGCTGCCAGTCAGTGTAGACAACACTGACTGAGGTGCACCCAATGGCCTGACTCAGTATAGGGTAGCTTCCTATGTTGAGTGTCACTGTGCTCTATTCACATTGTGTGTCTGTTGTTTTTCAGAATTACAATACAAGAGCAATAAATTCCACAACAGGCGAAAGGCAAATATATATTATGTATCTTAATTAGAATGCTAAACTCATTTAATTGATTCCACCAGAAATTCATACGGGCAAGAACAAAGTGTAACAGAGAACATTGTCTTGGAACTTTGTGTTCTGATGATGTGTAAACAAGCTTCGGCCTTCAAGAAATCCATTTGGGTCCCTTTTCTGCATTATTTATTTTATCACACGTTATGTTTTGCTAGGAATGCTGTGACCCAGAAGAAGTATGCATGCAATCTGAAGAAGTGTGCATGCACACGAAAGCTTATACCCACAACAAACTTAGTTGGTCTCTAAGGTGCTACTGAGCAATTTTTAATTTTTTTTCGATAGGCACTGAAAGCTTAGAATTGGAAGTGTCTGTTTTTATTGCCTATATTGCTAGTTCTGTTGTGAGATGAGCTTGGGATAGTGAAAGGGTATTATTTATTGGCTTTCCCCTTTCAAAAAAATCTTTAAAATCTTTAAAAAAAAAAATCACCAAGGAGACAGAGCTCTAGAATACTGCTGACAGAATCCTTTAAAAAGGATTTTTTTAAAAAAATGATTTCCTTTAATTTTACATAGATGAACATAGCACAATGTATTTCATACACTTCCAATATCTGAAGGGCTGGAATTCTCGGAGAAATAGCTGTACCATTTACATAGTGATAAAAGTGTGAAGGAACACTGTCTATGTCTGAGTAAGAGACTAGGGCTGATGTATGGAATACCCAATGTTCATGTGACCTGGCATCTGTAAGATGGAAAAAGTGGTTGAGACTACTGTCGAGGTAATGGAAAAGTGTCTCCTTAAGTGGTAAGTCAAGAAGGTAATCTCTGATAAATGTATATGCATAATGTAATAATAATAATTTTATTATTTATACACCACCTATCTGGCTAGGTTTCCCCAGCCACTCTGGGCAGTTTATAATAACTGTGCATACTCTTAATGAAGCAAAATATAAAGTTATTTGTCTTAAAGAGTTTTCAGGAAAAATATATATGATCTTGATACAATCCATGTGCATCTCTAGACTCCCTTCCCCCCTGCACCCACCCAATTACCTTGGGAGGATCAGGAGGAAATAAAATATCATTCTCCTGGGACATTTTGCTTTATAAATTTTGGTCTCTGTTTATTTGCAAAGTCCTACCTGGAGAATGGACTTGGTGGCATGGGAGATTTCCCACAACAAAAGGAAGCCACACGATTTATCAAACCTGTCTCCCTTTTGTTTTGCCTTCTACAGTGCAGTTGTGCTGCATCCAATGGATGGACAACGCTGTGTCCCACATTTTGCAATGTCACCCGTCTTTTTTTTTTTTAAAAAAAATAATATTTATTAGTAGTTTCAAAGTTATAAAGAAAAAAGAAAAATTAAAAACAACACTGTAATACATAGAAAGAGAAAAAAAGAAACAACAATACAACAACAAAAAATAAAATAAAAAATTGAAAACACAAGAAAAAAGAAAACAACACAGATCCCAAATTACATATCTATAACTTCCATTTGCTTGTTTCATTGACCTCCTCACACCAACCTTTTTGTATTCTAGTTTAATTAATTATTTCAGCAAATTCTTTCCATCTTTCTCAATTTTTGTTAAAAAATTTATCTTGACAATTTAACTTTATAATTAGCTCAGCAAATCCTTACCATCTTTCCCCATATTCTGTTATTCAAACTGCCTTAATTTATTTAACCTTATCTTACCCTAAAATACCTTAAAGCTTAAATTTTAGTTTTCAAATATACATAACTCCTGATATCATTTCTGCTAGAGTCATATAGTTTCATTCCAACATTTCCCCTAATATTCATTAATTTTTAGCCAATTCCTTTATAAATTTTCTTCCAATCTTCATCCAACGTCTCATCTTCCTGGTCTCAGATCGTGTCAGTCCTTACTGTCCAATCCATCTAGTCCATAGACCTGGAAGCCTTATGTCCGAGGCCCTTAAGTCTCTTCCATGTCCCTTCTGCATTTCTTCCTCTTCTTGTTTATACTTACCCTTTTCCTTGTCTTTTGTTGGTCTCTTTCTTAATTCCTTTCATTTCTCATTAAGGAGTAGTTCTCTGGGGGATTCCAACCCAGAATAGTCTCCATCTCCCTTCATCAAACCCACCCATTCCCCAAAGTCCCACTCCCCACAGTCCTCGATAAAATCCAAAAAATATTTAAAAACATATTTCAAGGTCTCTCTAAAGTTAGGAACCTCCTCAACACCAGATTCCCCCTGGCCCATTCCAACCTCAACCTTCAATGACAGCGGCTTATGCTCCTGTAGGGCCTCGGGTCTCTCCATTTGTATTATTTGAGGTGCAACCGCATCCTCCTCCATTATCTTCTGTTCTTGCCCAGTCAGTACTGTTTCATGAGTTGGTCCCTGAATAATTTCTGTATCAATGTTCCTTGTTTGTCCACAGTTACTAGCCACAACAGTCAAATCCATTTTTTCATTCATCAAGTCCATCTTCTCATGCATCTTGTCTTGCATAAGGCAAGCACCCAATCTTCCTCCCAGCTCATATTTAGGCAAGGTCAGAAAAGACTGTTCCCACGGTCTTAATCTCACAGCTGTTGAGTCCTCAAGTATACTGCTGCAACAATTTAACAAGCTCCCTCTAGAGGAGACAATTTCTATTTGTATCCTTTTTTTTTTTTTTTAAGGCAAGTCCAACAAAGGAAAATTACTTTCGTTTTTCAGATATTTTCCAGATATTTTGTTTCTTTAAGATGCAAAAGGCAACACTGGAGTCAGCTTGTTTCTCTTCTTTAACTATCTGTCAAAATGTTCCATTCACAGTCAATGAACCTACTATTTCTGTCTCTGACACCCCGTTCCCAGGTTAGAGACGGTGGAAACTCATCCTTCTCGCTCCCTCTCCTGCAGGGGTTAAACAAAATCCCCCCCCCCTTTTCTCCTGCTTCCAAGGGGGTTTCAGTAGTTCTGAATGAAGGAAATTTAGACTTTTTTGACAGCTTTCCAGGCTTTAGCTTACGAAGTTTTTGCTTTAGTCTATATACAAAAAGCGGAAGGCGGACTTCCGGTTTTGAACCTTCCCGCTTCGATGCCAAATTAAGATATTTCTTGATCCAATTTTCCGTTTCTACTCACGGGTACTTGTTTTAAATCCAATTGTCCACAGGAAAAAGCCAGCGCTCTCCGGCAATGGCTGTGCGGCTTCACTCCGTGAAAGTAGCAATCAGTTCGCAGCACCGCGCCGCTCACCCCGCTTCAATCCGGCGCCCCAAAAAGGGGTTCCCGGTGAGTAGGGGGGGCGCTTCTGGTGCCCTGCCGAACCCCACGTTCCCAGGCTTCCTCCGCCTGGGATTTCTAGCGGGTCCCCGCCTTATGTCACCCGTCTTTTGTAGGAGGAAGGACCCCTTTTCAGTGATCCTCAAGTTCTGCAGCCAAAATCAAGGGTGACAGCTGTTTGCATTGGATACTTTGGTTATTGTCCCTTCTGATGAAGAGCACAGCTAAGGCAGGGTTCATACGAGCTAGGCGACTGGTAATGACCCCTATGAGGAAGACCACTTCCCCAAATGGTTGCATGACAGGGCAGCTCCAACACTGTGATCCTAAAGCATCACAGCCCCTCCACCACAAGAGTGAGCTTTCTTTTGTTACATAGGATAGTCTAACTGTCCTGAAGGCCTCTCTATTGACCACATGGCACAGACAGTGAGGTATTATCAACTGAGAACAGGGACCAGAGGTAGAGATCAAGGGGAAGAGGGTCTCTGACATAATGTAGTACCTAAGTGGTTTATAAACCAAAATAAAGGCCCAGCAGTACATGGGTCTCGAGTGCATCGCATGATGAAGAAAAGTTGCCCTACCTACCAACAAGCTTAAGAGATAGACACATGCCATTTCCAAGTTGCAGAAAACATCTGGTGGAAATCACGGCCATGTGTTCTCAACTGAGTCCAGAAAGTCAAGCTCACAGTGACAAGGGGGGAGTGAACAAGGGGATGAAGCAACCCCCTAAGAGGAAATGTTACAGCATTGGGGACTTTTTCTTTTAGAGAAAAGGTGGCTAAGAAGAGACATAACAAAAGTTTATACAATAATGCATGGGGTGGGGAAAGTGGTTAAGGAAAAGCCCCTCTCCCCACCATAACACAAGATCTCGTGGACATCTCATAAAGCTGAATGTTGGAAGGCTCAGGAAGAATAATGCATGGTGATACTATGGAACTGGCTCCCACAGAGAAGCAGTGATGGCCACCAACCTAGATGGCTTTAAAAAGTGGACTGGGCAAATTGGGGAGAAGGAGAAAGTTATTAATTGCTATTAGCCATGATGACTACGCTCTGCCTCTGTAGTCAGAGGCAGTAATGCTTCTGAATCCCAGTTGCTGGAAATTGCAGGAGGGGAGTTTGTCATGTGCTTGAATGATGTTTGCAGGTTTCCCACAGGCACTTGGTTGGCCCCTGTGAGAACAGGATGTTGGACTAGATGGGACACTGGACTGCCTCAGCAGGCTGTTCTTATAACATTCCACGTAGAAGCTCCTAGCACTATTGCTATCCTTCAATGTGATTCTTCTCCTTAATTCACAGGTGGCATTAAGTTTCAGCCTGGTCGGGCCTGATTTTCTCCAATGTGGAGATCATTTCTCAGTTACGCAGCTGGCAATCTTCAGTTATTTATGAAGTGTGCTCCATGGGAATAAAACTTGGTGCCTTCACCATGGCTCAGAGATTGCATTTCAGGAGGAATTAATGGCTGTCACCACGTTCTGGCCTGCTACATACAGTGTGTCCCTGGTAATGCTTAGCAAAAATGCAACCAGCAGTCTATGAAATGGGAGCAGCGAGTTTGGGAACTGGAGTGCCAAGACATCATATAACACATAATCTTTAGCTAAATGTTACCAGGGAAACACTGGAGGAGATGCAAGTTAAGTGACAGCTGCACAATTCTATGTGGTTGGGGCACGGTTGTATCACACTGGAACTCGTGGGCATCCAACAAAGCTGAATGTGGGAAGGTTCAGGGGCAGAGAAGAAAGAAGTACGTCTGCATGCAGCGCATAGTTAAAGTATGGAACTCACTCCCACAGGAGTGTGGAAAACCAAGCTAAAGTATGGAACTCACTCCCACAGGAGTGTGGAAAACCAAGCTAAATGGCTTTAAAAGGGGACCGGATAAATTCACAGAGGAAAGGGCTATCGATGGCTACTAGCCATGATGGGGGCTATGCTCTGCCTCCATGGTTGGAGGTAGCAATGCTTCTGAACAGCAGTTGCTGGAAGCAGCAGCAGCAGCAGGAGGGGAGAGGGCTCTTGTGCTCACGTCTTGCTTGTGGGTTTCTCTTGGTTGGCCACCGGGTTATTGGTCTGATCCAGCAGGCCTTTCTTATGTGCTTATCACAGCTTTGGCTTTTCTTAGGAAAAGAAAACATATAAATATACATATGCTCGGTCATTACTACATGGAGATAGGATAGGAAGCTGGACAATGAAGGAACAGATGTACTCCTTCAGCAAAACTGCATGGGACAGTCCTTCCTGGACTAAATAACTTCAAACTGCTTGCAAAAATTCCTACGTGCGGAAAGCCAGTGTTATTGTAAAAGAGTGTTCAACCAGAAAGCTTCTCCAAGAAGCTAGGTTTCTATGTGCAAGATTTTATTCCTCCACCTGAAGTCCATGAGAATTTTGTTGACTGTGTGGCTAATAAGAGCCTTTTGTTAATACACATTCAAATAGCGAGTAACTGCAATAATGAATTCTCCAAGTGCTTCATCAACCTTTCCAATAACGTAATTTTTGCCTACTCGTTTTAGTTCTTGGCCTTCAGCTATGTGGTGCAACACTGCCATTGTACCATCAAATGTTTATTTTATTTTTTGAGATAGATGATGTTTCCACAAACATCCACATTGGTCCTTCTGCTGGGCCCCTCTTAACATATGGCAAAACTCAAATGGAGTTTTGTTGCCACATTCACAGGACTCTGTGATTGAAGGCTAAGATGTCATGCTTGAGTAGCCATCACCACCCAAGGCCTGCCACCACTCAATGGAAGAGCATCTGATTTGCAAGTGGAATGTTCTAGGGTTCAATCCCCACTGGCATTCCCAGGTAGGGCTGGGGAAGTCTCCTGCCTGAAGTCATGGAGAGCCATTGCTGCAGATCATCGTAAAAAAATACTGAACAACATGAGCCAATGTCCTGACCCAGTATAATGCAGTTTTGGGACCAAGTATAACAACCAACATTTCATGTCCACTGGTGTTTCAGTTAACCAAATTTATCAGTGTTAACCCACACTTTGTAACCATGGTTTGGTTTGCAAACCATGGTTGGGTTCGGGGCTGACTTCTGATTAGTGAAAACGACAGTGCACATGAATCACACTTGGCTATGAAATGATAAGGGAAAGCAGAAAGGTCCATGCAAAAACTGTGGAGGGCAGAGGATAGCCAATGTGGCTAGAGGCCATCAATAGCCCTCTCCTCCTCTATGAATTTGCCCAATCCTCTTTTAAAGCCATCCAAGTTGGTGGCCATCACTACCTCCTGTGGCAGCGAGTTCCATAGTTCCAACTCCATGCTGCTTGAGGGAGGACTTTCTTTTACCTCTCCTGGATCCTACACAAAGCACTCCATAATATATCAGAGGGCAAGGTCCCTGTCCTGAGAGAATTCCAGCCTGGGGGAAAAAGATAGGAAAAAGGGAACAGAGGGGGCGGGGACCATAAAAGGGAGGTAGGGCCAAAGAAGGGTAAGAATATGCAGTCATTTCATGTGCATGTACTTGGGCTTGGTGACAGCAGGTTATGGGGACTCCTTGTTCTAAAAGGAATCAGCCGATGACATTTTGTGGGACAGAGGTCAGCAGGCTGCACCAGCGTCCTGGCAAAACCTGGAGCTGCTTGCTGGCTTGATGGAACGTGATTGTTTTTTGGAATGTCTGCAACTGTTTTTAAAATGCATTTATTGCTGCTGTTGATGTTTTGCTGGACTGTGTTCCCGTTCTGGGAGGAAGGGTGGGATGATCAACTGAATACATAACAAGGAGAAGAATTAACCAGTGCTCCCTTAACAGGCACGATGGTGCACCAAAGTTAAAAACAAAATTCAGAAAAGGGAGAAGAAAAGATGAGCTCGCCTTATCCGTCCCCACCAATACACTTTGCAAAATTGGCAGATAATAGGAGTACTCTGGTGGGGAGATAAGGCCTTGCCAAGATCCTCCAAAACCTTTCATATGATGTAAAAAAGTGGGAGGGGGGACCCAAAGTGCACATCCATCTGTGACAAGAGGGCGGCCACTGGTGCTTTTTCAGGATATGACTCATTCTATTGCTCTGAATCTCCCTGGGTTGCTGACCAATTAGGCTCTCACAGTGGTTTGCCCTCCGGGTGGCAAACTGATCAGTGATTTAGCAGAAGCACCAGCCATCGTTTCTGCATGACGCACGCAGTGGCACGAAGTCGCAGTGCTTGTTAACAAGCCATCATGGCACTTTGGACCCATTTATTGAATGGAATCACTTTGCACCTCTGGATCTGCAAAGCCACTGATTCTTAGACAAAGCACACTTAACAGCTTAAGAGCTCGGAATCAGCAAGATGCAAGGGAGAGGCACCTCCCAGTGTTTTCCCAGCCAGGATCCAAAGCGTTGCTGGGATTGACTTAAGGGGATCAAGCCTGATGTTGATCTAGAAAAGGGCAGCTGAAATGATCAATGGGATGAAGCGACTCCCCTATGAATAAAGTTTGCAGCACTTGGGGCTTTTCATTTTAGAGAAAAGGCACGTAAGAGGTGGCATGATGGAAGTTTGTAGAGAGAAGTTCCCCTCTTCTCATAACGCAAACTCATGGATATCCGGACAAACTGAATGCTGGAAGATTCAGGACAGCTAAAATAAAGCCCTTCTTCATGGAGCACAGTTAAACTATGTTACTGTCAGGAGCAAGCCAGCAGTAAATCACACCAACCAAGTTGGAGCTAACTCTTTATGAGCAAAACCAGGATCAGCACAGCAACTGTTCTTCAGTAGGTCTTGCTCCCATGGAGCAGAGACTGTGCCTCTGCCATCTTCATGCCTCTCTTGGTTCTGGGAGACCAGTGGGGAGGGGAGCTTGTTGCAGTAGGAAGAGGAGGCGCCCATGCTTCTTCAGCAGCCAGACTCATCTCTGACTCGACTTCCCTCCTCTCCTACTTCTGCCACAGACTCTCCCGGCTCACTAAGCCCCGCTACCTCTTCAGCTAAGGACTCCTCCCAGTCTTCTTGCTCTTCTCCACCTGACCACTCATCGTCGTCCCACCACCAATCCCCCAACTCTGAGCCTTCTTTCCTTGGAGGTTCCCCAGCTGCTTCTCTCCCCAGTCCTCTCTGCATTCAACCAGTCTGTAACAGTTACTCACTCCCAAAGGAGCCAGTGATGGCCACCAACTTGGATGGCTATAAAAGAATATTATAGAAATCCAGGGAGGAAAAGAAAGAGCTATCAAAGGCTACTAACCATGATGTCTATGATCTGCCTCCACAGCCGGAAGCAGCAACGCATCTGAATCCCAGCTGCTGGAAATGTCAGGAGGGGAGTGTGCTTTTGTGCCAAAATCCTTTTCCCAGGGGGCATCTGATTGGCCACTGCGAGAACAGGATGCTAGACTACATAGGCCAATGGTCTGATGCAGCAGCCTCTTTTTAGGTTCTTATGTTTCAGAGCAGGAATTTCTTGCAGTTAATAGACTAATAGGCTAAACCCATTGGAGATTGTTTTGTTTTTTAAAAAAAAATGATACAAAACTACTAGCAAGTTAAAACAAAACCACAAAAGATATTTGCAGGTATTTGAGGCCTTGGTGGGTCCCCAAGGAGATTTTTAAGGGCACTCCATCAAAGGTATATATGGGGGGCAGTTATAGTTTGTGTGGGGATAATGCTTCCTGATTCAGAGTATTATGGGATGTGTACTCGTCATGCATGCAATTTTGTTTACAGCAAATAGTGTGGGGTTTTTTTTACCCTTGTGAAGCGGCAGCTGCTGTTGCTCTCTGAACAAAATGAACAAGTGAGCTGGGTGCACACACAGAGCTCCAATGCAGCCCCACATGAAAGGATGGAGACTGAGGAAGCAGTTACCAGGATCAGCCCCACTCACCTTCACTGTCTTCCACAGAGCCTCCAAAGAAGACGGGCCTCTCCCGCAGAGGGCGCTTGGAGATGGTGATGGGTTTGTGCCGTCGAGTGGCTACCCGGGGAGGAGGCACTGGGGGTGCAGCATTGTCCTCAGGGGGGCCGGAATATATCTGAGGGGGGAGGCAGGAATATAGCAGATATTAATATTATGCAGCTTTAAGCAACTGGATGCATAAGCAACTGACTCCTTTTGGAATAAAACATTGCCAGGACCCATGAGCATTGTTCAGAACTTTACTTGAGGAACGTTCTTCAAAACAGAACAGAAAATATATAGTGATACATCCAAATATTTCTATACAGTATCATGAGCATGACCAGCACAGGCTCAGCATCTTATAAGAGATTCCTTCTTCCAGATATTGAAACTGTGTCTCTCTCCTATTCCAGCCTGCGTTACCCTGTGTCCTGCATCTACCACCACCACTTTTGGACATTAACCTGCTGTAGGATGCAGCTGTACTCTATTTAGCAAGCCAGAAGCTCAATGAAGTCCTGCAGCAAAGGTCTCCCTATATCCTTTCCTCTTGTGGGCAGTGGGTTCAAGCCACCCAGTGACTATAGCTGGACCCCTGAGCACAGTCATGGGATACCGAGGAAGAAACACAGTGTGGTGTCAGGGTTAGACTAGGACCTGGGAGACCGGTTCCACTCAGCCAGGAAGCCCACTGGGCCAGTCACTGCCACTGAGGACAGGGAGAAAGATGCAAGACAGCTTGAGCTCCTTGGAGAAACAAGGTAGGATATAAATGTGATGCGATAAAAAAAAAAATAAAGCAAAACAAAACACAAAACAGAAGGACCAATAATCTGCATTCTGCTAAAGCTAGCAATAACTAATTCTTAACATCCGACAGTTAATGGGGAGCCTCTTGAAAACGTGTTGGCCAGTCACAGACATGAATCTTCCTTGTCTCCACACACAGTAATTTACAGTCTATCTGATTGTGCCAACAGGAAGCAAAGGATCAACAAAAGTGACCACAGATGCAGCAGGAGGCTGGTGAAAAAATTGCTCAATTCTGCAGTAGTTTAGTTGTAGTTCATCTTAATTTGGCCTACTCCAATTTTCACATGTAGTAGCTAATTTGCATTTTCCTCCTCCAAAATTCATTCAGCGTGTGTAACACGCCGTTGATTTCCCTTTCTGAGATTATTCAGCTCGTACCTTCCATAACCCAAAATACATTCCCTACTGCATTTCTCGAAATGCATTCCTTTTCAGTTCCATAAACTCAACCGCAGGGCCCCCTACCCTATGACAAGCAATATTCTGAATAGGAGTTTGCCCAACCCACTAAGTAAGATAGCAGGCCATTTACACCCCCAGAGTGAGTCTGCCTCCACCACCTCCTTGCCTCTTAGCATCCCACTAGGCAATCCCACCTTGGTAGCCACTGGTTAGGACCCTCTCAGGCCTCGTTTGGTCACTACCCTCTCATTCATTTGGGGGTGAATTAAAAAGCTCACTTTCAATTGCCACCTGTCCTGTTTCCAGAGATGCTTTAGATATACCAAATCATGGGGGGGGGGGAGAAATTACAGTGAAGCAATTACTCCCAACCCACCTTGGTTTGCCTTATTTGTTTTAATGTGATTGCCACACTACCACAGGAAGAGGTGCCAAAGTAATATAACACCATCCCTTGATACCCCTCCTGCCTCAACCCCATGGAGCACAAAGGTCTGCCAAAGTATTTAGTAGTGACAACAGACCATAAGCATTGGGGCTTTGTTGTAAAGACCAGCATCTGAGCCATAAAGAAACTGGGGGCCCCCATTCTATAGCACTAAGGGGACCTCATTTTTTATAGTTTTCCAGGCTGCAATGGGTACACACAAGCTGCTAATGTAGAACTAGCTGCTCTGCAGCTTCCATCCAATTTGTCTCTCCCAGCTAACATAAAATATGTTCTATGGCTGGTGGCAGCTGGGCATCATCCCCAGGCGTCTGCTTTCAGAATACCTGGGGAAAGGCAGCATTCTGAGAATGTGGTCCAAGTTTCTTGAGATCAGTCTTGCTCAACCTGGTGCTCCCAGGATATTTGGGGCCACAGCTTCCAACATCAGGATGGGAGTTGTAGTTCAAAACATCCAAAGGGTATCAGGTTAAGATCTTCTGTCCTTTCCCCCACAGAATAAAGCAGCTATTAATCTCTAGTGAAGCCCGTTGGCTGCATGGCAACAGCATTTTCTACAGCTTAGGAAACAGGAATAGCCAAAAGTTCTCCCGGCCTGGATGCCAAACAAATTTGGGGATTTGTGGCAAACCCCTCCTGCCGCTCAAGCGAGAAAATGGCTGAAAAGCAGTTGCAATTAACAGAAATTAAGATAGCAGAGCAGGGCTTTCACTATGTCTTATCCTTGGTTCTTACACACCAAGAGGTCTGCCAGCAAGGCTGTGCATGTTGACTGCAAAATGACCTGCAACATTACAAACACTGTTGTATGAAGTGCCCCCCCCAGCATATTTATTTCTCATTTGCACCCCATTCTTCAGCCAAAAAGTCTCCCAGGGTGTCTTAAGTGCAATTGGTTAAAATAAGACTAAACTCTCCCCACAGGCTTAGAATATAAAACAAAAGCCACAACTTACAAGGGAAAAGGGAGAGAAGAGGAAAATAATCCAGTCCTTGACCAGTTGTTTCTAGAATGCGCAGCTAGCACAGCTGAGGGCCAGGAGATGCCAGGCAGAGCTGGTCTCTCAGTAAACCTGACAAGAGTGAGCCCTCCTGTTTCCCGTTTCTGCCATTGAGGCAGCCTGAGGGAATGGCTACCCCCCCCCCTCGCAGGTGCCAGTTGAGGCGAGGAGGCCCGATGAGGCTGGCCTCATGAAGTCAATGGAGGGGAGTACTGCTTAATAGCTCTCTCTCACTGCTTTGCCTTTCTGATGAGAAATGCCTCCTACAATGCAATTAGTTACTTCTTTATTATGCCGCATTACCAGAAGATTGGCAGCAACGGACAAAAGGTTGGTTCAAATGCAACGACTTAATAAATCATGGCTAGTTCTTTGGGTGTTCATTCTGCACGCCTCTCCTTCCTTTCCCTCAACAGCACTTTCATCTTGCTCTCTTTCAACCACACTTTCCCGTTACGGCTGAAACGAGGTACCCTGGTTTGCTGCACAGTGTCAAAGCCTCTGTTACAAGCAGAGAGCATGCAGGCCCTGCACTTCTGTCCTGATCCTCTGGCTTGACAAGTAATAATAGGCTTGATGCTTCAGCCCCGGCCTTTTTTAAGGTACTGTTTCCTGTTGCATCCGAAGCAGGGGACTGTGGCTTTAACACAAGCACAGTTCAAAAACTACCGGCTTAGTGTTTTCAAACTCTTCTGCGAAAAAGAGCACCTCTCTTTACATTGCATGATCAAGAAAAAGAAACTTTTTGTCGGACTGGAACACTTCCTCACCTCGCTGGAGGATTAGGGGAGCTCATTTGGGATCACCATTCCTCCTGCCTCCTTCTTCCCCCCCACCCCCGCCCCCATGAAAAAAAGTCTGCAGCTTTGTGACTTTTTAGTTGAGAGAAAAGACAAGTATGAGGAGACATGGCCGAAGTTTATAGAATTATGCAGTTCTCAATTCTTGCTTGTACCCGGGACTGTATATTCTCTGCAGTGAGCACACCATATTTCGGAGCACTATAGCTCTCGATTTAAAAGCCACAATCACAAACCTCTCCAAGAAGCTGTTCCTACCCCCAGCTAGGTTCACACTATGTAATGAGGCAGTAAAAAGCACATTAATTTTTTTCATATGCGCAGGTGGTATTGACCTAATCTTTCAAGTTTGCAGAGCAGGGTTTGTGTAATGCCAAGACTTGTTTCCAGGGGGATCAAGTTTTTAATTTAGCTGTAGCACTCAAGTTTAAAGCTGTCAAAGCAGTAATTACAACACACCAACCCAGTGAACAATTCCGCTATCCTTTGAGACTTCACAATTCACCACATAAATAATATATCATGCCTGCTTGAAAACTCATTTGAAGTGTTTGCCTATGTGCGTACGGAAACATTTCCACTCCACTCCACACCCACCCAACCAACCCATTTTAAGACTCAAACCTAATAAAACATTACTAGCTTAACCTTATCGCTGCAGAAATTAAAGGCCAGGAAAGAAGACATCTTACTTTTAATTAAAAGACACCATTCCAGAGATTAGAAAAAGGGCTCGTTTTATATGGTTCCACTCACCCCCCACTGCTGGCCAGAATCTCTTAAGAGAAGGTTTGGGGAGGAGGCTTGAAATAGTGGTTAAAACTTTGAGGGCTGAGAAATTTATCCATTTATGGTATTTATATCTCACCTTTTAGTCTAAGGAGTTCAAGGTGGCATGCATGGTTCACCCCCTCCTCAGTTAACCCCTACAATGACCCTGTGAGGATACCCTGTGAGGTATCTGAAGAAGTGTGCATGCACACGAAAGCTCATACCAAGAACTAACTTAGTTGGTCTTTAAGGTGCTACTGGAAGGAATTTTTTTATTCCTGTGAGGTAGGTTAAACTAAGAGTTTGTGCCTGGCCCAAGGTCACACCCTGTGAGCTTCATGTCCAAGTGGGTATTTGAACCCTGGTCTCTCCCAGGTCCTAGTCTGACACTCTAACCACTACACAGCACAGGGTCAGGTAGACTTTGCATATACTGAATCCAGACTGGGGAAGAAGACTTGGAGTGGCTTCAAGATGCTTTCTAGTTTATGATTCAACACCCAGCATTTTGAAATCAAGGATCTGGAACTCTCTAAAATTTTAAATAAAATTCAAAATGCACCAGAAGTCTCTCCAAACCACAGTTTTGTTTCCAATCTCCCCTATTTGCCTCCAGTCTCCTTTGCTCCAGTTTCTTTCAAGGAGGACTCCCAGCACCAGAAAGGGAAATGGAGCAGCAACCAGCTGTTGGCCTCCTGGCTTGTGATATGTTTCCGGAGAGCTTAAGTGCAGGTCTAAGATGTCTGCATGAAGGTTCGATTTTAAACAGGGCTTTTAAAAAATGTTTATCCTTTTTTGGCAGGTGGAGGGAGGGAGTTGGATTGGTTAAACTGGATTTTTAATTAAAGGCCACTTTTCCAGGTCAATAAAAAAAGCTGTGGTGCTGGTGGTAATCTCCTGAAGCATTATAGAGAAGGCTCCATCGGTCAGATATTACACTGCTTTATTGCTTTGCTAATGTGGGGTCAGGTAATGGAATCCCATGAGAACATAAGAAGAGCCAGCTGGATCAGGCGCAATGGCCCATCTAGTCCAACGTCCTGTGCTCAGTGCCCCAGTGGGAAACCAGTAAGCAGGATTCGAGCACAAAAGATCGCTCTCCTCCGCCTGCAGTTTACAGCAACTGGAACCCTCTTTATCTCAGATAATCCCCATCCTTAGAATTGCTAGGCAGAACATCCAAGTGTGGCCCACCTGGGAAATCTTCCACTGCAGTATTTCACCACCAGATCTCTGCTGTTTACTCAGTTCTCAAATGATGAATATGCATCTTCCACAAACGAGAAATGATGCTTTCTTTAGGAAGCATGAACATTAAAATTTCTCTACCCAATCGACCACAAACCCTTCCTTCTGGAAAGTTCAGGACTTTGTGTTTGGCTTTTATTTACTTTCTCACACACAAATACACCCACACGCCTTCCACGAATAAACATTCATTGTGTAACGTGAAGCACATTAAAAGCTCTATTTAGCTGGTTTCTTCCTATGCATAATTGTTTAGAAAATATATGGCAGCAGAACAGACTTAAATTGCCACTCTTCCCCTCCCACCACCACCATGGGTATGTAGCGCAATCTCCATGCCTGTCTACTCAGAAGCAAGTCCGGTGAAATCCACAGGGCACCTCAATCCTAACTCAACTGAGGCTCTTTGCTGGGGGGGGGGGCAGGGGAGAGTCAGAAATCTGTACTGTTGGCTCTGCCATACCTTGTGGAAATGCTCAATGAGGATCTCCACCACAATGTTCTGAAACTTGATGTTCATCATCGCAGCGACGGTGTCCTCCTGGGCTCGCATGAGTGTGGGGCCAAATATGACCCCCATGTTAGATGGAGACATCAGGTTCTCCCGGCTGTGTTCACACACGCTGTCAGGAGAGGAAAAAGAAAGCAAGAAAATTAGGGTGGAAATCAGAGGAGCATCTGATCAGGGATTCTGGAGCCAAAATTCCATGAACCGCAAGGCTTGGTTCCCCAACTACAGTCATACCTTAAGTTGAACGTGCTTCGGGTTGAGCACGTTCAAGTTGTGCTCCACAGCAACCCAGAAGTAATGGAGCACATTACTTCCGGGTTTTGCCACTCGCGCATATGCAGATGCTCAAAATGACGTCACGCGAATGTGCGGAAGAGGCGAAACGTGACCCGCGCACACGCAGATGCGCCGTCGCGTCTTACATTCCATTCGGGATGCAAACGGGGCTCCAGAACGGATCCTATTTGCATCCCGAGGTACCCACTGTACAGCTGTTCGTGGACAGGGAGAGCCTGACCACTATATGTCGTGCATTAGTAACCTCAAAGCTGGACTGCTACGATGTGCTCTATGTGGGGCTGCCCTTGGGCCTGGTTCAGAAGATGCAACTGGGGCAGGGTACTGCAGCCAGATCAGTGGCATGGCTAGGGCTTTTGCCACCTGGGGCGGATACCGAGTTTGCCGTCCCTCTTGCTGTTCCTCATCTGGGAACCCTGCTGACTTGCCACAGCCCTCCCCTCTGCTACAAGTGTATTTCCCTTCTGTCCCTGTCCCCCGCTAACGAAGGGGCAGGAAGGAACTTGATTCCCAGACTCCACCTCTTTGCTTTACTTGTATTGCCATACCAGGCTGGAATAGGAGAGATCAAGTACTTTTAAAATAAACATTATGAATAGCAGCAGCATCTGACATGCTGACTTGTAGTGCAGGGGGCAGGGTCTCATACAACTCACTGAATACAAGAATATACGTGCTATCATACTGTACATTTTAGAAAACTATGACAAACCCATAAAAACACACTAATAGTTCCCCTTCTTAGTTTATGACAATATGCAGCACCCCCAGGTTTTGGAGAATTTCAGCCAGGGCTGAGACTCCTTGAGGGGATTGCTGGAGACGGAAGTATAAACACTCATAGCCTCAAGTTCCAGAACACTTGCTGTGCACACGAAGGCAGACTCCCTTCGAGCAAACTCAGACTTCTACAAATCCACCAGAATAATCATGGCAACAGGTACCCCCTACCCATGCTATGGTTGTGATTATTATTACTTATATATTACTTTTCCATCTGCCTTCTCTCTGGGGCGAAGGTTGCTACCATAATCTACCAAACCCTTGGCACGTGTTTAGAGAGGAGTGGCAGAACCACCACACTGGGGGTCTGGGAGAAAGACTGTGACCTCTTCCTCCCCTCTTCCTGCCTCCCCCCACCCCCAAACGTGATGGGCTGTTCCACCACCTCCTCAGATCCCCAGAACAGCATTAAGGCCGTAATGAACTAAATAGCAGACAACAAAGCACAAAAGGTCATGGGCTGCTCAGGCACGACTTCCTCAGGGAGAGTCTTTCTGCCTCCTCACTCTCCTTTCCCGCCAGCCTACATGGCACCCCCCCTCCCGGCCCTTTAACCAAGCAATAAAACAACCACGGAGCCCTCCTCATGCTTGAAATCTTAGCTGCTCCCTGCTTTCCTCCTCCATTCAGCCAGTGGGGACCCCATCGCCCCCTGCTTCCCCCGCCACCCAGTTTGTTATGCCCTCTGCACCCCACTTCCCCCACCAGTGAGCCAGACTGTTTATGGGAGCTTCTGGCCGAGGATGTGCTGGCTGCCCAACTACTACCGAGCCAGGCTCAAGATCCTTGCATTAATTCACAAGCCCTGAACGGCCTTAGGGACCTTGCCTGAGTACTTAGAACTCAAAAGCTGAGATAACCTGCAAGAATGTTGCTGGTCATTCCCTGAGTTGGCAAGGTTCATTTGACCACAAAAGGAAACCAAGCCTTTATTGTCAGCTGCCCAGTCCTGTCAACTCTCTGCCGCTGGAGATTTAGCAGGCCCCTTTGCGCCAACTTTTAAAACATCCGCTGAAACCTTTTCTGTTCTGCAGGCAATTAAGAGGACAATAGCCCACAATGGGCTATTGATGCCTGTTTTTAATTTATTTTTGTTTTAAACTTGTTTTTATTCTTTCGTGACATTTTTGTTTGGTCTTTATCTTTTTAATGCTCTAAACTATATGGTGATTTAGCAGTATATGGATATTCAAGCACGCAAGCAAACAACCCCACCCCTATGGTGAAGCATCATGGGATTCTTCCGCATTATTATTCATTAATAGAAATATATTAAAGCAGTTTACAGTAATAAAAACATAAAAGCATACAGTAAAAGCAAAAAGTTAAAAACAAACACCAGTAAACCATTGCGGAAGGATGTCTTCTTAATTGCCTGTAAACACCTGGCAGAATATAACTTTTCAGCAGGCTTTTAAAAGTTGGCACAGAAGGTGCCCACTGAATCTCTAGTCACAGTGTTCCACTACACTGCACTGGCCCAATGATGCCCAGTGTTATCAAATGAGCCTCTCCAGCTTATTTTGTGTGATGGGGTATCAACGGAGGGAGGTTAAATTACTGCATTAAAACGTAAGAAGAACCTGCTGGATTAGGCCAAGTCTAGCATCCTGTTCCCACATTGGGAACATCCAACCTGATGTCCCAATGGGAAGCCTGCAAGCTGGACATGAGCACAGCAGCACTCTGCCCACCAGCAATTCCCAGTTACTGGTATTCAGAGGCATACTGGCTCTGACAGTGGAGGCAGAACATACTCTTGCAAACTCTAAAAATGAAACTTACAGACATTTCAGGTGCACCTTCAGAAAGGTGGCAAAAAAAGTAGATTTGACATCCTTCAGATGTATATGTGGGTGTCTACTGCTGTGCTCCCGCCTGTTATTAATTCTTTTTTCTTTACACAAGCACTTTTGCTTGAGCAGTTTTGATACTTTTGTGTAATGTTGGAAATTTTGATTGCTTCTTTAAAGTTCAAGCCAATGCTTTAAGCAAATGTTAATGGGCTTGGTCATAAACCAGCTTGAGGCTGTGGTTTAATAAATTTGCAAAAAGTAAAGGAAGAGGCAAAAAAATAATAATGCCAGCAATGTCAAACCCATGCGGGGAACATGTCCCAGGTAAACCACAATTCAGTGGCTCCCAAACTCATTTGAGGGCCCTGGGACCCTGTGTTCCAGAAACTCAACCCCAGTGCACCCTACTCTATGAAAAACATCATAGCAGAATTGCCTGCCCAATAAAATTCAAAACATTAGCGATTAATTGCAAAACCCAATTAAAATGATTTAGCTTAATTAATTCAACAAAACTGATAGACTTGATCCACTTAAAGCTCCCCTAGGTAATCCCCAACCCACAAGGCAGATCCCTCCGCTATGAGATCCACCCCCCTAGTTGAACATGCCTCTTTTGCACCAAAAAGGGGGACAATGAGACACACTGAGAGAACCCACCGTGCGCTCCCCATGAGGCAGGTGGCGAGCAGGAGACCCGGAGGGGCAGTGACTGAGCTGCGAGGGACCCTGGCGGTGGTGCTGCCTGATGCCTGTGCGCAACGCCGCCTGACCGCGTCACTTCTTGCTCCACCTCGGACCCCCGCAGCGCTTCACTCCCCGCCTGCCTCGTGGGGAGCGCTCTCTCCCCTGCGCGCAGCGAGTTCTCTTAGCGTGTCTCCTTGTCCCCCTTTACAGCGCCATGAGCTGGCTGTGTCTTTAGTGCTCACCACGTGCACTAGCTTGTTGCTGGTAGTGGCGGCAGTGGAGGAGGTAGTGGCAGCAAGTCAGAAGCCAGAGAGCCAGCAGCAGCAGGGCAGGCCGGATTTAGGACCCTGGCGGGCCTGATCCAGTCCGGGGGCCGTAGTTTGCCGACCCCTGAGCTAAGTGCATCATCTTTCCACCTGGCGCTCTTGAACCTGTTTGCAGAAACAGAATGGGACTTGAAAATAGCAGCCCAGGGCTCTATTGCCCAATGCTGAAAGACCTTCTGTCTTAGTCATTTGGATTGCTGGTACTCTGGGGTTTGGCAAATTGCCCTCCTTGAAACGTACCTCGTAAACTTAAAATAACTAAAGGGCAGAGCTTGAAAGATAGGCTTTTTTGGCTTTATGGAAGTATATGCAAATGCCTGGTTGTTCTAAGGCTTTGTAGAACAACAACAACAACAACAACAAAACAACAACAACAACAATAATAATAATAATAATAATATATTTATACCCCACCCATCTGGCTGGGTTTCCCCAGCCACTCTGGGTGTCTTCCAACACAATATTAAAATACAACAGTCTATTAAACATTAAAAGCTTCCCTAAACAGGGCTGCCCAGATGTCTTTTAAAAGTCTGGTAGTTTTTCTCTTTGACCTCTAGTGGGAGGATGTTCCACACGGCGGGTGCCGCTACTGAGAAGGCCCTCTGCCTGGTTCCCTATAACTTGGCTTCTCACAGCGAGGAAACCGCCAGAAGGCTCTCAGCGTGGACCTCAGTGTCCGGGCAGAACGATGGGGGTGGAGACGCTCCTTCAGGTATATATACAGGACCGAGGCCGTTTAGGGCTTTAAAGGTCAGCACCAACACTTTGAACTGTGCTCAGAAACATACTGGGGGCCAATGTAGGTCTTTCAAGACCGGTGTTACGTGGTCTCGGTGGCCGCTCCCAGTCACCAGTCTAACTACCGCAGTCTGGATTAGTTGTGGTTTCTGGTCACCTTACAGGTCGCATAGAGCGCATTGCAGTAGTCCAAGCGAGAGATAACCAGAGCATGCGCCACTCTGGCGAGACAGTCTGCGGGCAGGTAGGGTCTCAGCCTGCGTACCAGATGGAGCTGGTAGACAGCTGCCCTGGACACAGAACTGACCTGCGCCTCTATGGACAGCTGTGAGTCCAAAATGACTCCCAGGCTGCGC
Source organism: Podarcis bocagei (assembly GCF_964188305.1). Classification (NCBI taxonomy): domain Eukaryota; kingdom Metazoa; phylum Chordata; class Lepidosauria; order Squamata; family Lacertidae; genus Podarcis; species Podarcis bocagei. Next base: position 21,780,064 of record NC_138140.1, read on the forward strand.
ACCTGGTCCTTCAGGGGCACAGTTACCCCATTCAGGACCAGGGAGTCGTCCACACCTGCCCGCCCCCTGTCCCCCAAAAACAGTACTTCTGTCTTGTCAGGATTCAACCTCAATCCATTAGCCGCCATCCATCCTCCAACCGCCTCCAGGCACTCGCAGAGGACCTTCACTGCCTTCACTGGTTCTGATTTGAAAGAGAGGTAGAGCTGGGCATCATCTGCATATTGATGGACACCCAGTCCAAACCCCCTGCAGCTTCATGTAGACATTAAAAAGCATGGGGGATAGGATGGAACCCTGAGGCACCCCAAAAGTGAGGGCCCAGGGGTCTGAACACTCATCCCCCACCACCACTTTCTGGACGCGGCCCAGGACAAAGGTGCAGAACCACTGTATAACAGTGCCAACAGCTCCCAGCTCCTCTAGACGGTCCAGAAGGATGTTATGGTCGATTGTATCAAAGGCCGCTGAGAGATCCAGTAGTGGGAAACAGCTCTCACCTTTGTCCCTAGCCTGCTGGAGATCGTCAGCCAGTGCAACCAAGGCAGTTTCAGTCCCATGATGAGGCCTAAATCCCAATTGGAAGGGATCCAAATGGTCTGCATCCTCCAGGCGTGCCTGGAGTTGTTCAGCAACCACCCGCTCAATCACCTTGCCCAAGAATGGAAGATTTGAGACTGGGCAATAGTTGGCCATACTGGCCGGGTCTAAAGATGTTTTTTTAAGAAGCGGTTTAATGACCGCCTCTTTCAGCAGGTCTGGGAATGATCCCTCACAGAGGGAAGCATTCACCACCCCGCAGAGCCCATCGCCCAGCCCTTCCCAGCTTGCTTCTATTAGCCAGGATGGGCAAGGATCAAGAAGACAGGTGGTTGGTTTCACGCGTCCAAGCAGCCTGTCCACATCCTAGGGGTAATGGATTGAAATTGATTCCATGCAACTTGACCTGACAGGGCTCTAGCATTCTCCTGCCCCAGCCCTGCTCCCACGGTGGTGTCTACCTCCTTCTAAACATGAGCAACTTTATCTGTCAAAAACTTTGCAGAATCCTAACAAAACCAATAAAATATGGAAGGAGGAGGAGGATTTCAACAAATCTTTGGAGCCAATGAAGCAACGAAATCTATGCCAGAAGACTGAAACCAGAAAGAGGAAAGGGCTGGAGGTTATAATCTACATCACACCCAGCAATTGCACAATGAAATTTCAAATTGTCAAAACCAGGCATATTTTCCTCTGACAAGCACTTAAGAGTGGTGCTTTGTTGGAGGAGAAGAAGAAAAAATCACATTTCTAAAACTGATTTTCCTGAGGTCTGGAAACAATCAAACCCTCCTGCTCTGAAAGCCAAGGCTTGTTGTCACACATCCTCCTTGCTGTATCAGAATTGCAACAGCCTCCCTTTTCTAGATTATTATTATTTATTAAACTTATTGGTTTTTTATTTTATATAAGTAACTCAAAGTGGCTTACAACAATAAATAAATACTGCACTCATGAAAAACAAAATCTAAAACATCTTCACATTTTTAAAAACTGGATTGAAATGCAAACACACCTGCACAAAAAGCCAGAGGCCTGACAAAAGTCTGCTGCCACCGGCAGTCTTCCTGGGAAGAGAATACCACAAGTGGGGTGCCACCACTGAAAAGGCCTCGTTCTCATGTTACCACCCTCCAGAACCCTTGAAGAGGAGGAACATGAAGGAGGGCCTCAGGTGATGACTGCAGGGTTTGGGTCAGTTCATATGGAGAGATGCAGTCCTTGGGGTATTTGGGTCCTGAGCCGTTTAAGGCTTTATAGGTCACACCCAGCACTCTGAACTGGAAACTAATTGGTAACCAGGGCAGTCGGGGCAAGCTGGCGTTATGTAACCATCATGGGCAACCCCGAAGCAGAGAGAGAATGTGTTAGGCCATCACCAACAGCCAAGACTCTGAAGGGTCTATAGTTCAATCCACACTGCACCACACATACACATCATGAAGGCAAAATCCTGACAAGCAAACCTTCTGTGGAAGGCGACTCTGACGGAAGTCACATGTCAACTGTGGATGGAGCCTAATGCTGGCAGTGGGTGTGCCCAGAGACAAAAAAAAAAAAAAGCACTGTGTCCAACCCCTTCCTTCTCTCTCCCCACCCCCTTGTATAGATCACTCTTGCTGGAGTCCTGATCACTTGCAGGGAGCTTCTGGAATCAGGCCCAGGGCACAGTTGAGCAGAGGTCCACCAGCTGCCAACCCCCCTGCTTTACAGTAGGAATCTTGCATAGAAACGCCAACTTACTGGACAAGGTGCCTGATGATCATTTCTAGCATCTCTCGGTTTTTGTCAGGGAGTTTATAGACAAGGGAATGGATCGCCCCCAGCCTATAATCCAGGTTGTCAGACTCTAGGAAGGAAAAAATAATCAGATTTTCAGTTTGAGGTAAATACACAGAGGCTTCGCTTCTGGTGCAAACAGCAGCTGCTGTGTGCGTGTTTAAGCAGGACACGTCAATTGGTGGAGTTACATTGTCTCTCCTCACTTCCAGATTGTGATTCAGGATCCCCCAGGGTTGCTGCTTTCAAAACAAAAAGCGTGCGAAGTAACTCAATCTTTTAGCGTAGCAGCATCTACTGACATCAGGCAGGCGCCACCTGTTAAAACATTTTTATTTTGGCAACTCTACCTAGATGTTTACAAAGCTGGGGTGAGTTCTAATCTGTTTTTCGTCTTTTCACATTTTGGGAAGTCTTAAAATTATTGTTGTTGAATTTATTATTATTATTTTACTTCTACCCGTTGAAATTTTCTTATTGGTAGTTTTACTATTTTATCTTTTTTGTAAACTGCTTTGAGGTGTGTTTAGGGGGGAGGAACCCAAGTAGTGTATAAATTGTATTAAATAATAATAAATATTAACTGTAACAAGCAACAGCTGCCCTAGGCTGAGATGAAAATCAGTGGCACAATACGATTTTGCTAAAATGTTGCTGAGGGCAGGGAGGATTTCGTGCAGAAATAAGTGGAACTCAAAATACAAGCAGTTTCTTATTCAGACACAGCTCATAGCATTTGAAAAAGAACTGGGAAGAACAGAGAAGTCAGAGACAGCTAAAAGAGGGAATTGTTGATGGCCCGGGTTAAGTTTTCAATATAGTTTCCCCCTCCTTGTCTGTTAAGCCTGGAAGAGACAGAGGGGTGAGATGAGAACCATCTTCAAATATCTGAAGGGCTGTCCCATGGAAGATGGGGCAAGCTTGGATTGATGGAGCTAGCTTGAATCCAAGGCTGGATTCAAACCAATGGATTCAAATGGAAATTTTGATTAAACATCAGGAAGAACTTTCTGACTGTAAGAGTCATTTCAACGGTGGAACGGTCTCCCTTGGCAGGTTGTGGACTCTCTTTCCTTGGATGTTTTTAAGCAGAGGTTAGGTGGCCACCTGTCAGAGTTTCTTTAGCTATGATTCCAGCACCTCCAGGGGCTGGACTGGATGAGCGTTGTGATACCTTTCCAAAGCCCCATTTCTACCACCTCACCATTTAAACTAGAAGAATCCTTCACTCTTATGTATGCATTTTCCCATGCAGCTCTGAGTCTCCACATAAACACCATGCTCTCAGCTGTTTTGGACTACAACTCCCATCAGGCACAGCCACATAACACTGGGTTGATGGGCGTTGTAGTCTAAAACTGGTGGAGGTTAGAAGGATTGATTGATTGACTGAAACTGTCCTCTCCCAGGGTCCTGGCTCTGTCCCAAAGCACCTTCGAAGCCAAGGTGCAGAGGTCGGAGCCTCCTTGCTGAGTGATGAAAGGCCTCCAAGATGCCTCTGCGATTGGCCACTGTTGAGCCAAGGAGAATCTTCTGACAGTAAGAGCTGTTTTGCAGTGGAACAGACTCCCGTGAGAGGTAGTGGAGGTTTTTAAGCTGTATGATCTAGCTGAGATTCTTGCATTGCAGGGGGTTGGACTAGATGACTCTTTGGGTCCCTTCCAACTCTACAATTCTATGATTCCATGCTATTTTGTCTGTATGGCAGCATGGGGCTCACGTTACATGTCAACTGGGGAGGGGGGAGAGTCCAGATTCTCCTTGGCTAGACATCTCTCTGTCCTTCAATCAAGCCCAGAGCTCCAGGCCATTGATCTCCACTTGCCCCAGCTCAGCACAGAATGCAACCTTTCACCACCTGTGGCAAGTCTGTGCTGCCTCTCACCTCTGCTCCAGATCAGCTGGGCTCTCGTGAGCCCAATGATAGAGATTGACCCTAAGATAGTACAGTGCGAAGCTTAATTTTTGCAAATTTCTTCAGTGAGGGGTTTTTTAAAATATGTTCTTGGGTGTGAGGGATTACAACCTGCTATTAATTGGATAACATTTAGCTTGTTAAGTTTACGTTTAATGAAGAAGCACATAAACCGCTTTCAGAAAACCAAGGAATTTGAATTTTACCTTCTGCAAATATCTGGCGATGATAATTAATTAATTAATTAACAAATACTGTATTAATATTACTTTGCAAGTACTTGGCAATCATTTTTAATGATCACTATGTGATTTTACACACATTTTACTGGCCAAGCAAAGATAAATTGTATTAATTCAACCCGTGGGACAGGATGCGAGAGGATAAGTTGTGGATGCTCTCTTGCACTTGCTTAAGGAAGCCTGTGCTTCAAGCTAGCTTGCAAACCTGCGAAAGCACTCACAGAGAAACAGGGAGAGGAGGATGGATGTTGAAAACGGGAAGCACCAGGGAGCTCATTACAGCCAGCAGGAGTTCAATCAAGATGACCAGGTTCTTGATTTATCCACTCATTTAATTAAATTGTTGTCCGGGCCTAGTAATACAATACTGTGCAAATTTGGACTGTCGACCTAATTGAAAGGTTTCAGAGTTAATTAACCATGCTGCTTTGATTGTCCATGGAACAATCAATTAAAAGGGGGGGGGGACATTGGCCATGACGTCCTCAAGTGAGATTTGCTGTTCTTGCCCTAGATCAGTGGTTCTCAAAGTGGGTAGTACTGCAAGGGTCAAGGGGGCAGCAGGGGAAGCACCGGAGGTCTATTGACTATTAGACGTTGAAAAGCAGGTAACACGGGATCAAGTCCATCAATTTTGATGAATTAAACTCAATAGTTTTAATCCAATTTTGGATACATGTGCAATGAACTGTTACTGTTTCAAATTTTATTGCATTATCTTCCTTAGTAGGCATACACAATACAAAAAAGAAATTGGGGGGGGCAGTTGGGAGGAGGAGGAAATATCCATTTTGGGAGGTAAGTAGTAGGACCTGCCTTGGTTTGTAGAGGGGAGAGAAGGCACATGTCCCTGTTTTCTATGTGCTATCACCTCCTTTACAGAACATGAGAAAGTGGTTCTTCCTAGGCGCTTAGCACAGATCTAACATTCCAGAGAATAGAACCTTGTCCTCATCAGGCAAAGGAGCTCACACCCTCCAGAAAACTACTCTTAATAGCAGCTCACCACCACCCTGCTCCCAGGCACTTACTGGCAGCTAAGATCAATTCTTTGTGAAGCTTATACGTCATGACAGGTTCAGAGAGATTCCTGTGGTGGGGGGAAGAAAGAGAGAGTGCAGTGCATAAGTTCCATAGGAAACAGGGAGGCACAGCTGTGCTCTACTCAATCTGGAACAATTTGTATGTTGTTGTTGTTTTAAAAAATCTCAATAAATTCCATCAAGACCACTCTATGTCCAAGGCCCTGGTGATATGAGTTGAAGTTTCCTTGTTTCATGGACAGGGACACAGCTCAGTGGAAGAGCTCCTGTTCTGCATGCAGAAGGACCTCAGTCACTTCCTCAGCTTCAGGTGAGCATAGCTGGGAAAGATTTCCACAGACACCTTGAGTGGAGAGAATTGGGCAAATGGAGCAGCCATCTAAGGCAGTACTCACAGGATAAGACAAGTGCAGTGAAACACAGGAAAGCTGTTTTTAACCAGCTCCATGCCCTCTGTCCACCCACTCTGTGCAGATTAGCTAGATAAAGGTCAGATATTTAGAAAGCAGAAACTGAGAAAGAAGAACCTACCTGAGGTAGAACTTCAATGAGCTTGTAATTGTCTTGATGTCCCAGTCACTATTTTGGAAGTCCACATCCCCTGGGCACTTTGGGTCTGGAGAGAGGAAAAGAGAAGAGGCAAAAAAAATATAAAAGGTTTAGAAAACAGACCAGGAAACCACCGTTTGTAACTTCTTGTTCTGTGAAGGGAAGCAATTAAAGCATTTCAGCCTCAACAGTCTGAGAAAACCACAGTGTTACACCACCTTTCCCTGGTGTTCCACTTGAAATTTGCTCTCCTTGTTATTTTCATTTTATTGTTCCCAATGACAACCCCAAATGGAATCCTTTTTGGTATTGAAAGAAGGCCAAGGGGGAAGCACAGAGAATATCCAGCACATGGTCCCCGTGATGAGATTCATCCAAGCGACCAAAACATTTTTGTGGAAGGGCAAAATACTATATTTAATGGAGAAAGTGGCACCCCCAAATTTCCACTGGGGGTGGGGGGAAGAATGGCTCAAAAGTGTGAGCAGCGGAGCTACCTGGGGCTCTCCAAAGGACAGGTGCATCTCTCCACTTCCACCACCCTGGGTTATTTATTTATTTACTTACTTATTTATAAAAAAATATTTAGATCCCACCGTATCACAATAATATATCAGGGCAGTTTACAAGAGTAAAAATAAGATAAAAACATACAACGGAAGCATAAGAAGTTAAAAGGAAAGAAGTTAAAAACAAATGCTGGTAACCCAATGTGAAAGGATGTATACTTCATTGCCTTCATTGTTGTTGGCTTCAGTCTCTCCTGCAAGACGAGGGAAGAGTTTTCTTGATTGTTGGTCCAAAGGCTTTGTTCAAGCCTTCATATATTTGGTGAGTGCTGCCGCTGTCAGCAGTGAGTTGAACGCTCCAAGGCAGCTTTAGTAAGTAGTCGTTGGCACATTGTCTGGCAACCCACTGGGTATCACTTTCTCAGTGTAGAAAGCGTCTTTCAACAGGGTAGTCCACTGTGTTTTGCAGCAATAACAAGGCTCCGTGTCTTTTATGCCGGCCTCAAACCAGTCGTGGATCTGTTGTTCTCTTTGATTGCCTATGTCGTAGGTTGCCTCTTTGATGTAGCTCCACCTTGCTTTGATGCTGTCAGCTCAGTAGAGCTTGTTCAATGGAATCATTCACAAAGTTCAGGTATGACTGTTCAGACAGTGTTGATTTGAGGCCACACTTTCTGCTTGTATCTTATGCCAATCAGGTTGAGCTTATTAACTCGTAACTGCTGCCTCCTGTATTGCTTTTGCTGCATTTGCAGCACCAAAGTCACCTCTCTGGGGTGCAAGCCTGTGCAGTGTGTATGGAGGTCCTGGGCTGCCCAGACAACAAGACCCCCTGATGTGGTCCAAAGGAAAGGAAATCAATACATTTGGCACCAGGAGTTTCTGGAAGGAGGTATACAAGACACCATTCAGTCACCTAAAGAGACTCCACTCTGGATACTGCACACAGTTGGTGGAATAGAAGTTTTCAGCAGGTGGTTAAAAAGTTGAAGCAGAAAGTACCTGCTGAATCTCCAGTGGCAGAGAGTTCCACAGGACTGGGCCCATGACACTAAATGCTTGGCTTCTCACTGTCACCAAATGAGCCTCGCCAACTTGGCGAACAACCAACGATGTTCTTCCAGATGATCTCAGTGATCAAGTTGGGATACTATAAGGTTCAGGTGAAGTTTACCCTGGACCTAGGTTGTTCAGGGCTTTGCAAATCAATGCAACCTGGCTCGGTAGTAGATGGGCAGTGCAGTGCAGCTGTTTTAACATTGGTGTCGCATGCCCTCAGCCAGAAGCTCCCATCAGCAATCTGGTTGCAGTGTTCTGCACCAGCTGGAGCTTCTGAAACAGGCCCAAGGGCAGTCCTACACAAAGTGCATTGCAGTAATCCAGTCTGGGGGTTCCCAGTGGCCACACTAGAATTTGCACCTAGAATTTCTAATCCATTGCAGCTCTATGTTTTGTTAGTGTCAAGTGGGATTGATGGTGCCAGAAGCAGCAGCAGTAGCAAACTGGACAACCAAACCAAAGCACATTTAACAAACCCCAGCAGGGTCTCTCGATAGAAAGCACACAGAGCTATTTGCCCAGAGGAAAGTCAGGAGGACTATTAACAGCCATCAAACACACTTTGTCCCATGTAATTAATCATCGGAGAGTGTGACCCTGCCTTGTACAACTCAAGACTCTACAGGAATCCAATATAACAACGGCAAGGGAGAGCACAGCCAAGTGTTTTGAAACAAAAAAAAAGGGCAGCCAAGGAAGTAGGGCTCTTACAGGAATCAGCAGGCACTTTGCTGATTGGCAATAAAAAGGACCTGCTCAGAAAGTGACGGGGAGCCGGGAGATTTATTTCTTAGAAAGTGTCAATATTAACACCATCATAGCAGCCAGCTGGCCCTGACTCCAAACAACCACCTGGCTTCCAGAATGATGTAATGGGAAAGTGTTGGCAGACTAAGTCCCCTCCAGCCTTCATGCAAAGCCACCCACTAGGATCTTGAAAGAGTGGTGCCATGATTACTTTTTCTAAGCCCAAGCCCTCCTCACAGTGTAAGAGCCTGCTGGATCAGGCCAACAACCCATCCGGGTTACGTTCCTGTGCTCACTGTGGCCAAATGGTCCCTATTGACCCAAGAATCCAGATAGACTGCCTCTGGGTCTAGAGGTTCCATAAGAGCATCAGAAGAGCCCAGCTACTGGACCAGGCCAATGACCTATCTAGTCTAGCCTCCTGTTCTCACAGTGACCAATCGGGGACCCCAATCGGAGACCCACAACCAGGGTCTGAGCACAAGAGCACTCTGCCAACCTATGGTTTCCACCAATTAATATTCAGACACTTTATTCAGTCTGGCTTTGGAGAAAGAGCATTGCCTCCTTTTCCTCTATGAATTGGTCAAATCCTCTTTTAAAGCCGTCCAAGTTGGTAGCCATCACTGCTCCACGTGGGAGCGAGTTCCACTGTTTGCCTATGTGCTACATCAAGAAGTACATAATTGTATCTGACCTGAATCCTACAATGTTCAGCTTCATTGGATGTCAAATTGGGCAATGATATCCAGGAAAGGTGTCCGAAAACACAAAGACCTGGCAGACAGACAAGGCACTTTCCAAAATCTCTAGCAGATTATTTGCTGGGCGTGTAAATCAAAATAACCTGCATCAATCTCTGTAAATGTATCCACCTCTGCTTCTTAACCTCTGTTGTTTTCCTACTGTTGATTCTACCATTATTACAGTTGTGATACGTGCATCTTCATTATATTAATTCCCAGTCTAACGTACATTTATCTATTGTTATGTATGCTTTCATTCTTACTGACATTTTTCAAAACATTTTATCCTCTTAGAAATATTCACATTTCCACAAACTCCCTCCTCCTGCTGTCCTGCCCTTAGTTGTTGGCATCTGTCTGTCTCGGGAGACCATGCAGGAATGCGCTTTTGGGGGTAAAGTCAAACTGTTGGAAGGTTGCAGTGTCTGCTATGGCTTTAGAGACTGATACGGGATAGACATGTTTCGTTGCAGCTGGGGCAGATGAAGGCGTCCAGTTGTGCTGCTGCAGATGCAACCTGGCGTTTTTCTCTCTGTGCTCATCCCAGTGGTCATTCCTCCTCTGGTCACTGCTGTAGTTATACAACCTGACAGTCTATCTCCAGGCACTGCGGTTGTCTGCAAGGGACTCCCACACAGCAGGGTTGATGTTGCCCACCTTCATTTGCAGACATCTTTGTAATACAGAGTTGGTCTGCCTATGGGCCTGGTGCCTGAAGCCAACTCCCCATGGAGCACGTCCTTGGGGGTCCTGCCATCTTCCATTCTGTAGACGTAACCAAGCCAGCACAGATATTGCTGAGACAAGAGTGCGAACCTGCTGGGAATGTGGGTTTGGGAGAACGCATCTTTGTTTGAGACTCTATCCTGCCATGTGATGCCCAAAATCTTCCTGACGTAGCACATGTGGAAGGTGTTGAGGCATCGCGCTTGGCGGTTGTAAGTTGCCCTCCACTCACTTCCATAAAGCAGCGTGCTCAACACGCAAGCCTGGTAGACCTTCATCTAGGAATTGGTCATTAGCATCACATTCTCCAATACCCTTTTGGAGAGGTGAGCCATTGCCAGAGCTGCCTTGCCAATACGCTTGTCCAGCTCAGCATCGATGGAGAGACTGCTGGTTATGGTAGAACACAGGTAGACAATGAGGGAGGAGGTGAAATTTCAGCACTCTTGTTGGGATTCTGCCCCATCCTGAGAATTTACCACATGCCTGATAGTTCACAGAATCATAGTGTTGGAAGGGACTCCGAGGGTCATCTAATCCAACCCCCTGCAATGCAGGAATCTCAACTCAAGCATCCATGACAGATGGCCATCCAACCTCTGCTTAAAAACCTCCAATAAGGGAGAGTCCATGGCGTTCCTCAGCTTGTCAAGGGAGGGAGGGACATCTAGGTCTTCCAAGGCAGGCAGAATCTGGATGCTGTCAACTGCTGTGTCAGCGACCATGTTTTCCTGTGAGCTGAGGTCTGTGACAATCTCTCTTGACAAGGTGACGGTTTCCTGACAGCTAGCCCAAAGGCTTTCTTCATGCTCCACTTAAGATTAATTTACCGTATTTTTCGCTCCATGAGACACACTTTTTTCCTCCTAAAAAGTAAGGGGAAATGTATGTGCGTTTTATGGAGCGATTGCAGGCTGCGCAGCTATCGCTGAAGAGGCTCCGTTTCTCCTCTCGCTTTGCTAGAGAGGCGCTGCGCAGAGAGGGAGAGCTGCGCAGCGCCCCTTGTCTAAACCCCTTTTGAAGTCACCCAAGCTAATAGCTGTCGCTCAGTCTTGTAGCAAGTTCTGTCTTTTAACCATACATTGTCTGTCCTGATCTCCTACCTAGCAGCTTCCTTGGATATGTGGGGGGTGGGGTGGGGGTGATATAAATATCTTCAAGGTTCAGGATATCCTGATGAAACCCTTCAGTTGTTTATTAAATAGTTTAGTACAACATTTGATTCAGAATATTTTTTTTCTTGTTTTCCTCCTCTAAAAACTAGGTGCATCTTATGGTCGGGTACGTCTTATAGAGCGAAAAATACGATAAATTGAAACTTTAATAACCTGACTCTTAACTCATTCCACATAGCTCTAATTCTGATAACTGGTTGCCCCTTTTCCCCTGGGGTGAAGGGAGTGTGCAAACTGCAAATAGTTTTTGTGTTTTTGCTTTTTTACATGCTACTGGTTTTCTACCATTAAAAAAAAAGAATACCTTCAAACATTAGCCTATTATCTGCAAGCCATTCCTGCTCTGAAATGTAGTAATGTAAGAGCATAAGAAGAGCCAGCTGGATCAGGCCAATGGCCTATCTAATCCAGCATCCTGTTCTTACAGTGGCCGAATGGGAAACCACCAAGCAGGCTTCGAGCACAAGAGCAGTCTCCTCTCCTTATGTTTCCAACAGCTGGGATTCAGAAGCATTGCTGCCCCAAATAGACATCAACAGCCACTCTCCTCCATGGGTTAGTCTAATCCTCCTTTAAAGCCATCCAAATTGGTAGACATCATTGTTTCCTTGCAGAACTCTTAGGTTTGAGCTTGCATCCAGAACCTTCAGATTTCCTTATTTAAAGCCCCTCCGTCTTATTTTCTGACTTCTGAAAGCTTGCTGCTCTCTGAATTCCAACAGTTTCAACTACAGTTTCTCTAAAAGCCCCATCAGCCATTTATTTTTTCACCCTCTTCCGAAATGTCAGTATCTTGCTCTCCATGTGCACATGCCTTTATCAGGTTTGATGGCCTGCTTTCTTCCCAACAGGCTGGGAAGCCTTGTGTCGTTCTGCAAGCTTTATTTCTCCCCTTGGTCTCAAGAAAATCGACTCTCTTGCTCAATCTACAGCTGCCCTTCCTTCCAAAACCCACAGCAGTTGTGAACCATTAGCTGCATCCCCACCCCAACTCCCCATTTGTACTTCAACTCTTCAAATATTCTGCACTTGACCAAACTCCCCCTTTTGCATTTCTCCGTTGTTTTTTTGGTGCTCCACGAAGCACCTCCTACCCCTGAACTGTGTCAGATGGGCTAAGCTTTGGGCAGTCTTGCTTTGAGTGTTTAGAGTGCCTTTTGGACTGAAGTGTAGGGTACCAAATGCATTCTTTCTCTCTTTCAATCTCTCTGTTCCAAAGATTGTAGGCTGAACATTTATCGCTCTGAAGCTATTCAGACCAAACGTGAAGACAGGCATAATTCAAAGCAATCTCTTTTCTTCCCTTTCCAAATCTGCAAACTTGGTCAGGTTATGATTGAGCCACCCTACAACTGAAAAGATTTGTAGTGTCTTGGGGAATGCCAATGAAACACAAGATCCGAAAGAGTCCTCTGACCAGCAGATCAACAGGGAGAAGAGATGCTGTAAAAACCCAGTTCTCTTGTGCATCAAGGCCCCTTATTTATTAACTTATTTGTTGCATTTGCATCCCACCTTTTTCTCCAAGGAGCTCAAGGTAACATACATGGCTCTCCCCTTCTCCACAACAACCTAGTGAGGTAGGTTAGGCTGAGAGGCAATGACTGGCCACCAGGGTCATACGCAGGGAGTTTCATGGCTGAGTGGGAGGATTTGAACCATGGTCTTTCCCAGGTTCTAGTCAGACATTCTAACTGCTATACCACAAGCAACAGAAAATTACAACAATATGAAAATCATCCTTAAACCACCATGGTAGCCAAGTTCAGAGTACAATGTGAAGATATAATGTCAAGCCCTCCTTCCTACAATCCTTATTGGGCAAGCCCTCTCTGTCATGGACTGGCTGGATGCAGAAAAGCAGTAGGAGGCACTAGCCGGGGAACCTGCTAGGGAACCCCCAGGGGTAGAAGGCTCAGAGCCAGGGGATTGGTGGTGGGACAGTGATGAGTAGTCAGAGGGAGAAGGAGCAGACTTGGAGGAGGTGTCAGAAGCAGAAGAGGCAACAGGGTTTGGTGAGCAGGGGGATGCTGCAGCAGAGAACAGTTCATATTCCGAGGCAGAAGCAGGGGCTGGAGAGGAATGGATCCAGGAGAGAGAGAGGCTGGCTGCTGAAGAAGCAAGGGAGTCACTCCCTCCTGCTGTAACCAACCCCCACCCCCACCCCTGGTTTCCTAAAACTCACAGACAAACGAAACAGACAGAGCAGAGAGTGGTTGTGTGAAGACACAGCCTAAGACTGCATGGGAAAGACTCTGGAGAGGAGAAGTCCTAGTGGGCACTGGGAAGGCAGGGACCTTCAGCCCTTGCAAACGCTTCATCGGGGCAAGACCTGCTAGAAAGAATTGCTGAGACCACCGGGCTGGAGCTGTGGATTGTTTCATTGAATAAAGAGTTAACTTCACTGGCCTCAGATGATTTATTTTTCCATTGCTGAACTACACTTGGGAGCAGCCACTGATAAGGCCCTCTCCTGTTCCCCCACCAAGAAGGCCTGTGAGGGTGGCCAGACTGACAGAAGGGCCTCCCCTGAAGATCTCAAAACCCAGGCGGGTTCATATGGGATGATACAAGATTCAAGGTAACCTTAACAGATTGGAGAACTGGGCCCAAAATAACACAGTGAATTTCAACAGGAACAAAGGGAAGATTCTGCACTTAGGCAGAATTAACCAGCTGCACAAATGTAAGATGGGAATACCTGTCTTGGCAGAAGGGCATGTGAAAGAATCTAGGGGTTTTAGTAGACCACAAGCTTAATGTGAGTCAACAGTGTGATGCAGCAACAAAAAAGAGCTAATGCTATTCTAGGCTGCATCAACAGAAGTCTAGTTGACATCTGAAGACATCTGAAGGCAGCCCTGTTTGGGGAAGTTTTTAATGACTGATGTGTTAATGTATTTTTAATCTTTTGTTGGATGCCGCCCAGACTGGCTGGGGAAACCCAACCAGATGGGTGGGGTATTGATAATAATAATAATAATAATAATAATAATAATAATAATAATATCCAGATCAAGGGAAGTCATAGTATTGCTCTATTCTACCATGGTCAGACCACACCTGGAGTAGGATACTGACAAGCTGAATCGGAACTTGGCATGACTGCAATGAGGGCTAGAGCTGATTACGTCTGCCTAAACTATTTGAAAAGACTGAGCTCCTACTAGATGAGAGACTGTGTTATAAAGAACTGGAACATACTAACTGCTGGGAAGGTGGTATCCAGCACTGCCTAGCCCACTGCCACTTACAGGAGCTGCAAGCGTCTTTGAGCAGGGACAAGAGACATATAAGGAACTGGCTCTATTGGAACGAAGCGGGGAGAGACTTGCAGTAAATTATTTCCTCCAAATGTTTGCCACAGTATCCACTTATTAAAACGGCACAATTCTGTCCACCTCGCTAAGAGTGGCCTTCACAGAGCTGCGCTTCCAGGCAGTGCTTACAGTGGCCCTGGATGGACAATATAATAAGGTCCCTTATGAAGGAAGACTCTGATTTTGCAGGCAACTGTATGTGGAATATATATCTCATTATCTACAACACAATGCTAGCTTTGTGCAGAACCAACAAATCAATTTATGAAACCTTTGTTTGCGCAGGAAATCAACCTAACTATGGCAGAGAGAAAGAAGTGGCTGCAGAATGTTGCTCTCTATGCTCTGGCAGCTAAGGAGATTAGGGTGATGAATTTGGATGAATTAGCCATTAATTGTAAAGGGGAATCAGGGATCTAACTTACACGATCCATAGGCAACTCCTCTCTGTTTTAACTGTCCCTGTAACAAGGTTTTTGCCAGTTTTGGTTGTGGTTTTACAGTATATTTAGTGTCTGCTGATGTTAAGGATGGTGTCATAGCCTTTAGCTAGCACAATAAAAGTATGATAAAAAAAAAATGATACTTGACAGGCTGGAACATGTGCAGAGGGGGGAAGCCGGGAAGAAAAGAGACTGAGAGGAGCTATGATAGCCATCTTCAAATATCTAAAGGGCTGTCCCATGGAAGATGGAGCAAGCTTGCTTTCTCCTGCTCCGGAAGGCTAGGATCCGAACCAATGGCTTCAAGTTACAAGAAAGGAGATTCCAACTAAACATCAGGAAGAACTTCCTAAGGGTAAGAGCTGTTTGACAGTGGAATAGACTCCCTTGGAAGGTGGTGGACTCTTCTTCACTGGAGATTTTTAAGCAGAGGTTGGATGGCAACCTGCCATGGATGCTTCAGTTTAGATTCCCGCATCGGACTAGATGTGCCTCAAGGTCTGTTCTAACTCTACAATTCTATGATTCTGTGGCACAGCCTGTCCGATACAGGAGATGTAGACTCAATTAAAGTTAGATATTATAAATTTTAATATACAGGTTAGGGAGATGTGGATCAAATAAAGCAGGTTATATACACATCTTTTGGAACTGTAACTCAAATAGAAATATTCTGGAAATCCGTTCAAGCTGATATCTCTGATATGTCAGGATATCGTATTCCCTTGAAAGCTAAAATAATTCTACTTGGTTATCTAAAAGATGATATTCCAGAATATGATCGGCAGATAGTGTTTAACCGTATAGCTTCTGCTAGGATCATAAGAGCCAAGAATTGGGGAAGGGGAACATATCTCCTGAACAGATTGATAAAATTTGGTCCATTGCAAAAGAACACATATAAACCAATCTCATGGTTTTATGGGGAAACTCGGTTTGATTTAGTAAATTGCAAATCAGAATCCCCATGATTCCACAGAAATAAAACCCAGTTGGCAACGAACCGTTGTTTCTTACCAAAGAAGGCATTCAGGAGCTTCTGCACCTGGATGTTGCTCCCAACAGTTCGATAGACGCCTTCAACTGTAATACCTGAACAGAGGGGAGGGGGAGAGAAAACACCATTACTCCTGAAGCCCTGGCAGATCAGACTTAGGAGGCACTCAATGGCACTCAAAGCTCAATGGCGCCATCTCGTGCACTCACTGAAAATTCAGCAATTGTTTTTCAGGTGGTCGAGACAGCTGTAACATAGAGGGAATCCTTGCCCTGAGCCTGGAAAAGCAGGAACCAGGATGGAACCAAGTCCAGAGTCTTCTTTAAAGATTATTTCAGTCCACCACACTTTCCCCAAGGAGGCTCCATAAATAATATTGCTCAGCAGGCATTTCCTGCGAGCTTTGAGTATAGTCCAGGAACCAATGTGTGGTATAATACATATATGGTGAAGGAACTGTTTAAAAATAAAATTTTAAATCCTCTGTGTCAGTTGTTCAGAATCAGCTAAGTACTGTGGACTCCGTTTTTCAAAAGGCAAGCTATGGACCCCCCAAGTTTGAAAATTTTGATATTTCTGTAGTAGTTTTTGCTATGCAAGTCGTGCCACGGACCCTCTTCAGGCATAGGCAAACTCAGCCCTCCAGATGTTTTGGGACTACAATTCCTCATCCCTGACCACTGGTCTTGTTAGCTAGGGATCATGGGAGTTGTAGTCCCAAACCATCTGGAGGGCCGAGTTTGCCTATACCTGCTCTAGGTATGTTATGTGGACTCCCTGGAGTCTGCAGACCACCAGCTGAGAGCCACTGCTCTATGTAGTTGGTTTGGGAACAATGTGGAAAATTTGATTCCTGGCTACTCAGTAAACAAACTGAAAACTGTCACAAATTAATTTAAGAGCCTGGTATGGTATAGAAGCTCATTGGGTGACCTTTACCAGTCACCTATCCTCAGCCTAACCTACCCTCACAGGGTTGTTGTGGGGATTAAATGAGGACTAGGAACTTGAAGAGACCAGTGTTTGAATCCTCACTTGGCCATATTCTTGGGATAGGCAGGAGGACAAATCACATCCTTCAGGGTTGCCTCTCATCCTCTTCAAGGAAGAGGAGGCAGGGCCAACTTTCTAACTCCTCCTCCAACAAGGGGGTCTTTCACTCTTCACCCAGACCAAGCTGTGAGAGCAGAAGACAAGTACCAGCGACATCAGCCAAGTCCACCCCTGCTGCAGGTTACTAAGTGTCTCCCCAAGGACCTCACACATTTGCATTTGGTTATACATTCTACTTATTTATTACATTTATATTCCACTTTTCCTCCAAGTAGCTCAAGGTGGCATGTTCTCCTTCTCTTCTTATCCTCACCACAACCCTATGAGGTAGGTTAGGCTGAGAGACAGTGACTGGCCCCCAAGGTCATACACAGTGAACTTCATGGCCAAGTGGGGATTCAACCCCTCATATCTTCTAGGTCCTAGTCTGACACTCTAAACACATCACCACTCTGGCTCTCTTAGTCTACAAGGCTAGTCTGATACTCATGAGCACCGAGAACGCTTCTTCATTTTCCTAAGAACAAGAATTTGTGCTAAGAAATCCACTTTTCTTCTTCAGATGCAGAAAAGCAGAAATCTGTAGGGTGGTTTCCTTGGTGTAGGGGGAGCATGATGCCCCTTAAGGGGAGATTCCTGGAAACAACAGAGCCCACCTTCGCCACGTACGCTTGGAAACTTGCTTTCTCCAGGATGCAGCATGAAAGGAAATATCCCAGACAGAACCCACTAAGATGTTTAAAGAAAGAATGGCAACATTTGAAGCAGGCCAGTATTTCAGGAAAGCTCCCATTAAATTTGCTCAGCTGTTGCCTGCCAGCCCTTCAAAAGAGTCTGATTGTCTAAGATTTCATCTCGAGCACTGAGCGAAACAGACACCATTTATTTTAATGGCACTTTTATGATAAAGATCTCTAAAACTAAAATAATACTGGGCCCAACTTTTTATTGTGTCACTTTGGGTCATTAAGCTGCCTTGAATTTTCTCCAAGCGATTAAGAAGCGTGTCTATTTCCCACCCCTCCAAAAACGAATTCTAAGACTGCATATTAGGTCACTTTTGCTAGTAACATTCCAACTTCTCTTTATATTTTAAAAAACACACACCAGCCTCTGCTATTCACATTGCAAGCATGTCTGCAAGTTGGACTTCACCACTCTCTTTCTTCAAGTGCTTTTAGACCGCCAGCTGTGCAATCCTGTACATATCTACTTAGAAATAAGTGTCATTGAGTTCAATGGTGCTTACTTCCAAATAAGTGGATTTAGGATTGCAGCCTGCATAAATTACAGAAACTGGAGTTACTGTCTGCAGAAATTGCAGTAGAGTGTGATCGCATCTTGCGTGCATTTATCTTGCACGGGTTTCTTGCAGACTGGTTGTGCATGATAAATCCAGGCAAGGCAGAGAACTTAAAAGCTTGTTTTGTACCAGGTCTACTTTGGGTTTCCAGGCATGAAAATAGCTTTTAAGTTCTGCAGCTAGCAGGGCGCAGAGAGGCAAGGCCCACTCACTGCACCAGCACTGGGATGCTCTCACGAGATCTCGCAGGGCCATCAGAGTTCCCACGAGATCTTGCATAAGCATCTCTAGTATTTTTATTTATTTATAGAAATATTTATATGCCACTGTATCATATCACACTATGAAAACATACAGTAAAATCACATTACTTTTAAGAAGCAAGTTAAAAGCAAAATAATTAAAAACACAAACATTGTGGGGGGTGTACTCTTAATTGCCTGCATAGGCCTGGTGGAATAGAGAAGTTTTCAGTCAGTGTTTAAAAGTTGGCACAGAATGCGCCTGCTGAATCTCGAGTGGCAGAGAGTTCCACAGGACTTCCAGAGTTGGCACACTGAGTGGGCCTTGCCCTCACAAGCAAGGCAGAGAACTTAAAGTCATTTTGTGCCCGATCGACTGACCTGGCCAGAGAAGAGCTTCTTCTTTTCATAATGTTTTTATTTATTTTTCATGGAACAGAAGATACCTTTTCGGAAAACAACTGTTGCAACAGTAAACAACGAACAACTTGTCCTGATATAATTACAGACTTTTTTCATACTTTGCAACAAGATTTTGTTTGGTTACTCTAAAAGCTTGCACCACGTTTTCCCATGAGTGTTGGGTGGATTCCTGCCACAGTCTGAACAATTTATGCATTCAGAAACATTTGCCTGATGTTACAAAAGGAGTAGGGGCTGTGTTTGCCCTTTGCCACTCTGACCTGACATGTTAATATTTCAGCCAATGCTACTGACCAGACTCTGGTATAACCAAGAATTGATGTCAAACCCAACACCAGTTTTGCAATGTCTGGCTATTTTCATATGGGCAGCTGTATGGAGAAAAGGCACCATGGGGTCATCATAACCTTGAATGGGTTGGATCACAAGCTCAAGTAGTAGGGGAGAGATTTCAATTGTTCTGTTGTTTATCAAACAAAAGAGCTTTCAAACTCTCTGCCTTGCTTGGGCATGTGGGCTACGGAAATATGGGAGATTCTCTCTTTCCCACCCCCTCAGTTGCTAGCCATGGGGTTGCCTCCAAGGATATGGCTATGCATGATTTTCATGTGTATGCAGAACCCCTGAATCCACACACACACCCCTTGAAAAATGCAATCATACTATACTTTGGAGAAAGGCGTTGGCAAACCTAGACAACATCTTAAAAAGCAGAGACATCACCTTGCCAACAAAGGTACGTATAGTAAAAGCCATGGTTTTCCCAGTAGTGATGTATGGAAGTGAGAGCTGGACCATAAAGAAGGCTGATCGCCGAAGAATTGATGCTTTTGAATTATGGTGCTGGAGGAGACTCCTGAGAGTCCCATGGACTGCAAGAAGATCAAACCTCTCCATTCTGAAGGAAATCAGCCCTGAGCGCTCACTGGAAGGACAGATCGTGAAGCTGAGGCTCCAATACTTTGGCCACCTCATGAGAAGAGAAGACTCCCTGGAAAAGACCCTGATGTTGGGAAAGATGGAGGGCACAAGGAGAAGGGGACGACAGAGAATGAGATGGTTGGGTGGTGTTCTTGAAGCTACTAGCATGAGTTTGATCAAACTGCGGGAGGCAGTGGAGGACAGAAGTGCCTGGCGTGCTCTGGTCCATGGGGTCACAAAGAGTTGGACACGACTAAACGACTAAACAACAACAACAACTATATAAGAGGGAAGCATCCAGATGCAATGTCTGCGGCACTCACCTTTTGTCTCTACGGCGTTGATGCATCTCCTGACAAATCTGAAGCCAACCTCGTTCAGCTCCACTGTAAAATACAAAAGGCAACAGGAGATTACCTGCCTGTAGGTTCAGAGAGGAAGAGCAGGCAGGGACAAGTCAAAGTTCATTCTGTTACAGGAACAAGCGTAGTCTTTCTTTTATTTATTCCATAAAATTTATACTATACCGCATGGTTGTAAAGGAAAGCCTCAAAGCATTTTACACATAAAAAAGAAAACAATAGAATTATCAGGGGGGAAAGCAGCTGCTTAAAACATTCAAATAATACAGTCGTACCTTGGAAGTTGAACGGAATCCGTTCCGGAAGTCCGTTCGACTTCCAAAATATTCGAAAACCAAATCGCAGCTTCTGATTGGCTGCAGGAAGCTCCTGCAGGAAGCCACGGAAGCTTTGTCGGACGTTAGGGTTCCAAAAGAACGTTCGCAAACCGGAACAATCACTTCCAGGTATGCAGTGTTCGGGAGCCAAAACGTCCAACTTCCAGGGCATTTGGGATCCAAGGTACGACTATAATTAGAATCAACGATAAGCTTTAAAAAAGATTAAAGCACACATCAACATTCTACATATCTGCGTAGGCTCGTCTAAAGAAGAATGGTGCTGAAAAGAGTACAGTGAAAGTGCCTGCCTGGTGTCAACAAGCAGGGAGTTCCGAAGTGTACATGCTGCTGCATTAAAAAATTGATTTCTTATAATATGGCCAACAATTCCTTGCACATCTTGATGGTGTGACAAGGCACCAGTGGTCTACAGCCAGGAAGGAATGGTAAGAGCTAGTTCAGCCTGACCCAGAAGGCTTTACACAGAGTAGTACAGTGCATGTTATATCTGCTAAAGGTCCCAGGTTCAATCCCAGGCATCTCTAGGTAGGGCTGAGAAAGATCCTTGTTGTCACCACCTTTTCCAGCTGGCCCTGGCGGGAGGCCACAACACAACACTAGAGCATCTGCCTTGCAAACCAAAAGTCCCAGATTCTGTCTCCAGTGGCATCTCAGTTGTCTATGCTCCAGCAAGCTCTATCTTAGATTACAATGCATTAGATGTGGGGCTGCCCTTGAGGACAGTGAAGAAACTTCAGCTGGAGTAGCTGGGTTGCTCACCAGGGCAAGACATATTGCACTGATCCTGGTCCAACTGCACTGGCTGCCAATCAGTTTCCGGGTCCGATTTTAAAGTGCTGGTTTTCACCTGTAAAGCCTTAAATGGCTCAGGGTTGCAATACCTCAACAACTGCCTCTCTCCATATGAACTGATCCAGACCCTGTGATCATTATATGAGGACCTTCTTCATGTATCTCCTCCATGACAGGTCTGGAGGGTGGCAACATCAGAACAGGGCCTTTTCTGCAGTGGCTCCCCATTTGTGGGATGATCTTACCAGGGATGCTTGCCTGGAGCCATCATTACATATCTTCAGGCGCCAGATGAAAACAATCCTCTTTAAGCAGGCCTTTAGCCTGTAGCTAACTTTCAGAGTTTGTGGGGTGTTTTTAAGAACCCCACCCTTGATTTTAATATATGTATGTGTTTCCTCTTTTTCTGTAAGTCGCTTTGAGGTGCCTGTGGCAAAAAAGTGACTAATAACTTTAATTATAATAATCCCCAAGTAATCTCCTAATCTTGGAGAGCTGCTGCCAGTGATAGAGTGGCAAATTCATCCATTCAAAAATATCAGCAGTGGCAAACCAAGAAGGAGAGGGGGGGAATGGCCTGGGGAGAGGAGAGGTAGCGATCTGAGGACAGTCCCTAGGGGCAGAGACATCTGGAGGGCCACATTTGGCCCCCAAGTCTGAGGTTCCACATCCCCAAGAGTCAATAGAGGCCCCAAATTTAAGAAACTGGTTAGAAAGTCTGGAATATATTGACTCATTTGATTATATTTCGGCTGCAATCCTGTGCACATTTTCCTGGCAGCGAGTCCTACTGGGCTCAGCAGGGCTTACTTCTGAGAATTGCCAGGGGCTGGACTTCAGCTCCCTTCCAGCTCTACAATTCTATGATTCTATTTATGGGATTCCAATGTTAGGGAAGGACATGAGCAGATGTTTAAGATTAGTAATTATGATATATTGTTATGTAAAATGGAATGGCCATTTTAATCAGAGTATTCCTATGGAGTTATTACTAGCACTAAGTGGGTTTCCTCCCACTACCACCCCATCCCCACCCTGCAAATTATGGCTATAAACTATTTAGTCAGGCTTTTGATGCTGGGGTCTTTTTACGGAAGCTAAAAATAAGATTATTTAATTATGTTGCTATGGTAGCAGATCCATCTAATGTATTATTCCTGCTCGGTTTCTTCTTGTAATCGGGTGTATAATAAATAGGCCCAAACACATTTAAAAATATCCTATGGAAGCTCTTTAGGGCCTTAATTAGGGCGCATTCAGGCACGGGGAATGTTGTATTACCTCCTTTCCTGGTTATAGTATTAGTGTGTCTGTCCCCCTGATGTTCCTCTCACACTGCAATACCTGTTGCATTGTGGAACTGCAACTTTTTGTGGTTTTTTGACTCATATACTAGCACCTTGCAAAAAATTTCATGTTCGCACCAGTGGGTGTTGTGGGAGACAACAAGGGACATCACTGGACAACGCTACTATTCCCCCACAACCTTTCTACACTTGCCTACAGTTGTCCCCTCATGATTCACCCATAAAAAAACCAGAAAGTACTGCGTGCTGGTGTGTGTTTTTACGCACATCCACCCCCCAAAAATCATCAGTTTACTCCCGTGATTTTCTAGGTTGACTGCAAATGGATTTTTTTCTCCTTGAATCAAACAGCATGGAAATGAGCAGTATATCTCATTTCTTTCCCAGCAGTGGCTTTTACATGTGAAAGCTCAGATATAATGTAGAAATTAACAGCTAGGGAAACATGGAGGGAAATAGGACTCTTCTTCATGAACTTTGGCTTCCAGATGTTACAATGAAGGATTCGATTCATTTCTCTTTCCTCAGATGTCCTGCACAAGGATATCTGGCCTTTACTACCTTTGAAGCTAAAATAATATATACTTCATTATGTTACTATTGTAGCAGATCCCTATCATACTTAACTCTTCTCCTATTTCTTTTTTGTAATCTGCTGTGTGATGATATTACCGAGCGTCTTACGTCACACCACACCCATTGGAGTGAACATGAGGTTTTGTTCAAGGTGCTAGTATATCCGTCAGAAAGACACAGTTAGAGGGACGGAAGGACTAGAATTATAAGCAGGGGAACAAACACTACGTTCCCCATGTCTGAATGTACCCTAATCAAGGTATGCCTGGTAATATTAAAGAATTCCTACAGCATCTTTTTAAATGCATTCGATTCTACAAAGTCAGTAGCTGCAATATGCAGCACACCCAGTAGAGAGCAGCAATGGGCATCTATTTGAAACTGAACACAGTGCAGGTTCAGGTGATACAAGTCTTATCTGGTGAGACGCGCTTGTTAGAGCTCCCTTCAATTATGTGTTAGGGGGGCTCCTATTTCTTTTAGTTTCTTTCTAATTCTTCCTTTTATCAAAGGTAGTGCATGTTTCTGTGTGTGGCAGCCAGAGATTCTTACATTAGAGAAATTGAAGCCAGAGTTGTAAATCAGTTGAGCATCCTAGCAGTCACCGCCCTGGCTTTCAGCTTTTGGCATCTACTGCCTTATCTTCCTGTTATCTTTTTGTTTTACTTAAAGACTTGCAGCTCTAAGGTTGATCCTGACTCAGACACTGACCTCCTGTATTTAGATGGACAGAAGGAGGTAGAGGACTGTTATTGTTGATGCTGAAGAAGCTGTTTTGAAAACACCTGCTTGTGAACTTAAATACTGCTACATACCTGCAGTACTTCTAAATGAAACGGCTTGGTTAAATGTTGGCACAGAGCCTGGGCCGAGATATTTGGCTTTGCAGATGGCTCAAATGTAAAGCAGTTAAGGAAGTTGGGAAGGAATTCCCCTCTCAAGACACCATGAGGAACCGGGAGCTGGTGACAAGCCACAGCAGAAGAGGTAACCAATAGAACTTAGGTGAGATTGAGGCCCTGAGGGGGTAAGGGCCCTCTATTTAGGGGGAGAGTCGACATCCGTCCCCCAGGTGGCAGCTGGGGCTTGGATGAGGCCAACCTGAACCCTCTGGGTCCACGGCACCCAAGACAGAATCAATCCAGGTGGCAGCTGGGGGCTGCCAGGAGGCGGAGGCTCTGGTGCTAGCAGTTTCTGGCTTGGCAGTGGAGGGAGACGGTGTGGCAGAGGTATCTTTCCCCTCTGGAAGTACCATCTCACGACCCCCAAGAACACCGGCTGTGGGGGGAAATCTGAGGACTTTGATGCAAAGAGATGCATCTTCCTTGATACTTTAAGTGCCGTCTCAACAGCAGGGGGCGGGCCCCCCTGAGACCATCGGGCATGATAGTCAAATTGAATAGGGCATTTACAATCAGCTCCCCACTCCTTTTGCTTGTTCCCTGATGCCGTCCAGTTTTTCAGGTTGTTTGAACAGACCTGAGCTGGCCCCTGATGCCACAGGAATCTTTCCAGGGCCCAGAGCTGCTGAAAACATAGAAACATGGCGGAGAGAATCAGCCAACCTTCCCCTGCCTCAGCTTTTAAGCTCAGAGGATAGAAAGAAATACCACCTTCTTAGCTGGCCACAAATAACACCTCATGTGGGATCCTGGTCGGACATTAAGGGTGGAAGGAATCTTTTCTTTTTCTTTTTTGTTGTTCGCTTCAGTTTTTGGGGGGCAGTTTATGGTAAGTGTTATTGTGTTATAGTCACACCTAAGTTCTATCAGCCTATAGTTAGGTGTTTAATTGTTGTTTTTGTTTAGTTAAGTGGTCCCCCACCTTCAAATGTATGTTACATGGTAGCTTTGTTTAGTCTGCGAGTTGTTTTGTGGTTTAATTTAAATCAGTTAATTAGCTAGTTAGTTAGTTAGTTAAAACTGCAATAGAAGGTTGTCAAATAATGTAGTAGTCCTGTAGATAACCAGATAACTACCTGATGTCTAGTCGGCCCATCTTATTTGATTATTTTGTGTGTATTGAGCTGTTGATATTATAAGTAGAATAGTAAGCTGGGAAAGAATAACATCAATGCTATCAAAGGAGGCAAGCGTGGGGCTTGGAATTACTATTGTGGAGGGGCGAGGGAGGTATGGCGGTGGGGGCAGACTCTATAGGCAAAGGGGTTTGAGATATGGATATGCTCGTTCCCCTTCCAATCTGTGCCCCATCCCGAGGGACGAAGGTAGGGTGAGCAAGGATTACTCACCTCCATCACTGGTGTTGTGCAATGACAGGTCTACAGGCAATAAAACCGCCACCCTGTGAGATTTCTTTACCTCACAGGGGGTTGACCTGGCCTGTGTGATGGACAGTGGCAAAACCAATGCCTCTGGGAAACTCTCAAGCATGATTCGAGAGCACAATAACACTCTCCCTCCCTGTGGTTTCTGGCAACTGGCATTCAGAAGTAGAGCCATCATGGATAGCAGCCATGAATTTGTCCAATCCTCTTTGCTGTGCTGTGTGCTGTGTGAAGAAGGGTTTTCTTTTATGTGGCCCTAATATGGATGGAAAACTTTTCTATGTCCGCTTTCTCCAGGCCATGCATAATTTCATAACCTTCCATCATGGCGCCTCTTGGTCGCCTTTCCTGGAAACTTAAAGTTTCCAAACGATGCAACCTTTCTTCATAAGGGAGTCGCTCCATCCCCTTGAACATGTGGGTTGCCCTTTTCTGAACCTTCTCCCCAACTCTGAAATATCCTATCTGAGGTGGGTGGGTGGCCACTTACAGCCCATATTCTCCTCAGCCTCCCTTTGCCTGGCTGCAGTATAAACATCACATAGTGCTGTTTCATCGTAACTGAAGGGAGGTGGACACTGTTACGAGTTGTGATTCCTTCACTGTTGGGGGTTAGACTGGATGGCCCTTTGGGTTCCTTCCAACTCTACCATTCCATGATTCTACACCAAGGATTTTTAAGACTATGAGGAAGATACATCTGCCACCATGGAAAGGGTCAAGCAAGCTAAGTGCCAAGATACCTGCATCCAGAACATTTTGCCTGCTCTTCCAAAGCAACACACACACACACACACACACACACACACACACACACACCTTATGCATGCTTTTGAAAAGCACAAATGGCTGGCAAAAGTGTGTGCACTTATATAGGGGTTATCTGGGATCTACCTGAGTCATAGACCAAAATGGGAGCTACTTACTTTCTTCCTGCTTTGTGATGGGACTGTGGTAGATCTAAATAAAAGCAAAAGTAAATTAAAAAGATGGCAAACATGTTGACCCTTGAAGAATCAAATTGACTGAAAGACAGGATATAAGACAGTATAATCACCTCTTGCACAGGGGACATGTTCCAGAGATGGTGCACATAAGCAAAAAAACATACGCTTGAACTGCCCCCTTGGAACAGCCCCTGCATGAGCATCTTTACCTTTCCGGAGTCAGGCACTAGGCAAGCCTTGGCCCCACTAAGCAAAGAAGGCAAGAGCTCAAAAGATCTCTGTCTTTCTTACTAGCTTCTGGGAGGCTCCCGTAAGATTTCACAGTGCCATCCGAGTTCTTGCAACAACATCCCAGAGCCCAGAAAGAAAGGCACAGAGCTTAAAAGGGGAAACCTGGTGCAAAAGGAGCTTTAAAGCTCTCTATCTTATGCGCAATTTATTTGTGAGGTTTCAAATGGCTGGCTTTCAACTGTGTAAGGTTGAAATTGCACAAGTCAATCATGTGCAACGTACTGCAATATTAAAAAATCACACACTGTTTGCAAAGTTCTCCCAAGAGCTGCTGATGGGGACATTGCATGAAAGCCATGGGGAGTCACCTCTACCTTCCAGCTGGTGTCGTTTCCTACAGCCGCCTTCCCATCTCCATGACGGCAGAGGTTTCAATAGCTTAGGGTTCAGGGTTTGGTATCTGGTCACATGCAGGCTATTTCAGGGAAGCTAAACAAACCCAGGAACAATCCCCACAGGGAGTGGACTTTTTCCAGATTGCAGGGAAACAAAATGCTCACATGGTTAGGGCAGGGGTGGCTATCCTGTGGCGTGGCCCTCCCAATACTGCTGGACTGCAGCTCCCATAATCTCTTGCCAGTGGTGACCATGCTATGTGCAGCTGATTGGGGGGGGGGGTCAAAGGTTATCCACCCCTGAAGTAAGAGGAGGTGAAATTGCAAGGAACTGAGACTATCAAAAAGTCACAACACTTTTACTTTTAAAAAATCCTTTAACATTATAAAATAAAATCCTTTTTTTAAAAATAAACATACTGCAAATCATTCAGACTGCAGCTTTATTAATGCCAAGTTTATGGAAGTGCACATTTATCATAAGAATATAAGGAGAGTCCTGCTGCCCATTGGCCCATCTAGTCCAGCATCCTGTTCTCACAGGCGCCAACAAAATGCTCCAATAGGAAACCCACTAGCAGGACCTGGGTGCAAGAGCACACTCCTCCCCCCCCTCCTGTGGCTTCCAAAAACTGGTATTCAGAAATGGAGGGAGAGAATAGCTACCACAGTTAGTAGCCATCAATATCCGTCTCCTACGTGCATTTGTCTAATGCCGACACTTTTAAAGCCATCCAGATTGGGGGCCATCACTATCTCCTGCAGGAAGGAGTTCCACAGTTTAACTATGCGCTGCATGACTAAGGACCCTTTTCTATGCCGTGAATCTTTCAACATTCACCTTCACTGGATGTCCATGAGTTCTATAAGAGATGGAGAAAGATTTTTTTCTATCCCCTTTCTCCATCCCAGGCCTAGCTTTATTAACTCCAATCATGTCGCCACACTCAGCCTCTTCCTCCTGCAACGTCAAACGTAATGGAGAAATGAACAATTCAAGAGGCTATCCCTAAAAACTTTGCCAAAGTCGAGTTTGAACGTTTTCAAAGGCTGCCCCTGGGAATGGTCAAACAAATGTTTGAAAGTTTTGAAAAAGGAGAGTCATTATTTCGCTTTTTGAAACCAGCTAAAACGCTTCTCACTGAAACATCGTTACTTAAAAAACATCATGCAAGTTAACTTAAAAAGGGGAGGTGGGGAATAGCTAAGCTGTGGCCCTCCAGAGTTTGTTGCAGTCCGCCTCCCAGCAGTCAGCACAGCCAGTTGTCAGAGGTGGTCCAACATCTGGATTACATCCCCACCCCTGTGGCAGTGGAAACTCCATCAAAACACACAACTGGGGGCAGCATTTTTAATACTTACTGGCTCTTTACCATCCATGGCCTCCATCCAGAGCCGTCGATTTGCTTCTGAAGGGGCTTGCAAGGTAATGGGCCCAGGTCTGCAAGAGATTGAACAAGGGTAAAAACAAAGAAAGTTTTTCTCTCCATGAAGCAACAAGACTGAATCCAAAATTACAGTGCTTAATCTTTCTCCAGGCAATTCGCACCAAGGACTTTGCACATGCTTTTAATACAAGTGTTTGCTCTGCACTTCAATGAAAAATTTGGAGATGGAAAATAAACACATACAAAAAACTGGTTGTGCAGGATGCAAAGAGCAGGAAGCAGCTTCTTTTTTCTAGTAGCTGGAAAAGCTTGAGTGGCAGCATAATTAACTTATGCAATCACAGAACTGTGGAGGTGGAAGGTACCTCCAAGGGTCATCTAGGCCCACCCCTTGCAATGAAGAACCACAGCTAAATACAATATTGTCAGAACTGGAGTTTGTCAGCAAGTTTGACCCTATTCGTTTAGCTTTTCTAACTTGCAGCTGGTGTCAAGTGAGTGTAGCTGGTGGTCTTCTTGGCACTGTTGGCAACCACCTGGAGTTTTATTAGTTATTGTTTTGAATTCTTGCAATAAGCCTGGCTGAGTTTGTTTACTTGTTCTGAATAGATTTGCAGTATTATTTTTTTCCATTTGTATTTTTTCAGGTGCCTCGGGTTGTTGTTTTGGTAAGATTAAGCAGGATATTCATTTAAATACACAAGCACCACCAACTCTGTGCTGTTACTAGTGATTGCTGACATAGTCACTATGCTTATTCAGCTTTGCACAGATTGAACCAATCACATTTCGTGGACTTTTGGGGCAATACATATTTATACTGCAAATATTTCACCAACTTCATGCAACTGAGGAAGTGGGTTACTGTTCCTTAATAAACTGGACAGCTTTGAACACTAGCAAAATGCTTTTCTTCTTTCCCTGGCGGGATATGGAATGGGGGGAAATACTCTCTGCACTAAGGGACATCCAACATTCTGGGAATCTGTAGAAATGTTTGCCAATAGAAGTAAAGTTACAGGGAACCAGGCAGAGGGCCTTCTTGTTGGCTGTACCCTGTGGAACGCCCTCCCATCAGATGTCAAATAAATAAACATCTATCTGACTTTTATAAGACATCTGAAAGCAGCCCTGTATAGGGAAGTTTTTAATGTTTGATGTCTTACTGTGTTTTAATTTGTTGGAAGCTGCCCAGAGTGGCTGGAGCAACTCAGTCAGATTTCAATTCCAATTTCAGCCTGTTCTGTTCATGTCTGTTCTGTTCTGTTCTTGTAATGAGGGAACCGCCAGAAGGCCCTCAGCCCTGGATCTCAGTGTCTGGGCTCTACTTAGGGCTACCTTTGAAGGTGACTCGGAAACTACAGCTAATCCAGACTGCGGCAGCTAGACTGGTGACGGCCGCCGAGACCACATAACACCGGTCTTGAAAGACCTACATTGGCTCCCAGTATGTTTCCGAGCACAATTCAAAGTGCTGGTGCTGATCTTTAAAGCCCTAAATGGCCTTGGCCCAGTATATCTGAAGGAGCGTCTCCACCCCCATCGTTCTGCCCAGACGCTGAGGTCCAGCGCCGAGGGCCTTCTGGCGGTTCCCTCATTGCGAGAAACAAAGCTACAGGGAACCAGGCAGAGGGCCTTCTCGGTAGTGGCGCCCGCCCTGTGGAACGCCCTCCCATCAGATGTCAAAGCGATAAACAACTACCTGACATTCAGAAGACATCTTAAGGCAGCCCTGTTCAGGGAAGTTTTTAATGTGTGATATTTTTGGTTTCTATGGAATCCGCCCAGAGTCGCTGGGGAAACCAAGCCAGATGGGCGGGGTACAAATAAATTATTATTGTTGTTGTTGTTGTTGTTGTCGTTGGTGTCAAAGGCCGCTGAGAGATCCAGCAGAACTAGGAAACAGCTCTCACCTTTGGCCCTAGCCTGCCGGAGATCATCAACCAGCGTGACCAAGGCAGTTTCAGTCCCATGGTGAGGCCTGAATCCCGACTGGAAGGGATCCAGATGGTCCGCATCCTCCAGGCGTGCCTGGAGTTGTTCAGCAACCACCCGCTTAATCACCTTGCCCAAGAATGGTAGATTTGAGACTGAGTGATAGTTGGCCATATTGGCAGGGTCCAAAGATGTTTTTTTAAGAAGCAGTTTAATGACCGCCTCTTTCAGCGGGTCTGGGAATGATCCCTCACAGAGGGAAGCATTCACCACCCCGCAGAGCCCATCGCCCAACCCTTCCCAGCTTGCTTTTATTAGCCAGGATGGGCAAGGATCAAGGAGACAGGTGGTCGGTTTCACTCGTCCAAGCAACCTGTACACATTCTTGGAGGTAACAGATTAGAACTGATCCCACGCAACTTGACTAGACAGGACTCTAGCACTCTCCCGGCCCAGCCCTACTCCCACGGTGGAGTCTACCTCTTCTGAGTGACTTTTATCTGCAAAAAACTTTGCAAATGCATTGCAGGAGATCTTGGGGTCCCTACCAGGCCTCGGTAACGAAGCTGGTTCCGATAGATTGCGAACCACCTGAAAGAGTCTCCTGCTGATGTTTTCTGCAGATGCAATAGAGGCGGTGAAGAAGGTCCTCTTCGCCGTTGCCATTGCCACTTGGTAAGCTCAACGTTGAGCTCTAACCCGTGTCTGATCTGATTCAGAATGAGTTTTCCACCACCGGCGCTCTAGCCATCTCAATGATTGTTTCATCACCCTCAGCTCTGGGGAAAACCACGGGGCTGTCCGGGCTCCATGCAATCGGAGAGGGCGCTTCGGAGCCAGACAGCCCTGGTTAACTCCGCATTCCAGTGTGCCACCAGGGAATCAGCTGAAAGGCCATCAACTTGGGATAAAGCATCCCCTACCACTCTCTGGAAGCCAATTGGATCCATTAAGTGGCGGGGGTGGACCATCCAAATCGGTCCCACCTCCCTGCAGAGGGGAAGGATTGCGGAGAAGTCCAGTTGCACCAGGAAGTGATCTGACCATGGCACTTCTTTTGTTTTGCTTTTACTTAGTGTCAGATCACCAACATCCGTAGAGGTAAACACCAGGTCTAAGGCATGTCCGCGGCTATGAGTTGCGCCAAACTTATTCAGGGACAACCCCATGGAGGCCATTCTTTCCATGAAGTCCCGAGCGGCCCCTTGTAAGGTCGTGTCAGCATGGCTGTTAAAATCCCCCAGGACAACCAAACTAGGTTTCTCCAGGAGCACATCTGCCACGACCTGAAGCAGCTCGGGCAGGGAATCCTTGGTACACCAAAAGGAATCCTGTACTGCCCCTATTGCCCAACTTCCAGAACATGCACTCAGAGAACTGGGTCTTCCCAATAGGATGCCTGGTACAAACTTATGCCTTCCTAAAAATCTCTGCAACCCCCCCCTCCCCACCCACATGGCCTGGGTTGCTGTGCGTAAGAGAAACCTGGTGAACAAGCAGCTGCAAGGACAGGCCCATCTGCTTCATCCAAGCAAGTCTCTGTCACACATGCCAGGTCAAATCCTCCATCCACAATCAGGTCGTGGATGGCAGTGGTTTTATTCATCATTGACCTGGCATTGCACAGCAACACTTTCAGGTCATGTGGGTTTCCCTTGCTGATTACTGTATCCTTCCAGTCAGGACCAGACCTGGAGGCAGGGATAGTCCTCAAACAACGACTAAACCTGCCTCCTTGGTAATGACATGGCCTGGTCTTAGTGCACGTCCTCCTCCTGCCCGTGATCACTGAGATCAGGTGTCCCAATACATCCCCCCTGCGTCTCAATGTCAATTCTGTTGGCTGAAGCCCACTCCCAGGCAGCCCTGACCATTTCCCCTTAAAAAGCAAAATACAAACTATACAATAACTTAACAAAATAATGAAACAATTATGCAATAATGAAACAAAGCAAGAAACAATTATGCTAAAATTAAACTACTCCCCACTCCGACTAAACATTTATCCCACCCCAAACAGAAATAAAATAATAAAATAAAATAATATTATAAAAAACCACCATATGAGGTGCAGAAGATTAAGAGCACTTAAAACATTTAAAACCATTTTCACCACTTGCTGCTCAGAGTATGTGTGAGTGCAGGCCCCGCCCCCTAGGCCCGATGGAATTGGCTGGAGGACGGAGCGGTCTTCCCAAACACTCACAGAAGCAACAACAGCAACAACAACAACTCAATCCCACTGGCAGGAACCACTGGAGGTCTGGCTTTCCGCTCACACTACCACTGTCTTTGCTCAGGCTCCTAAAACTTCACACAAGAGCTGCCCATGCATTTCTAACTATTTGGAATACACATTTAATAAATAAGAACATAAGAAGCCGCCTTATACCGAATCAGGCCACTGATCTTTCTAGTCAGCATTGGATGTGGAACTTTCTGCATGGAAAGCAGATGCTCCACCACTGAGCAACAGCCTTTCGGTAAATGGTAAGTTTCTAGTCCCCATGGACCTGTGATTTATTGTTGTCTTGCTTTTTTTTGTTTTGTTTTTAAATTCTTCTGGTACTTTACTATGCATAAGTATTAATTTTAAAGCTGTAATTTCTATGTCCTGTAAACTCACTTTATAACAGGTGGTAAAGAAAGATTTTTAATAAGTCCCCCCCCCCCACGCCTGTGCAATTTTTGAAGGAAATGCAAACTTAAAGAGTTGAAAACCTGCCAGGAGTTTGGATTACCTTTCCAGCGTCTCAATGTCAAAACAAAATCTTTTGTCTATGGAGTCTGTCTTCCTCCTCACACAGGACTTCAGCATCAGGTGTAAGGTGCCCTGAGAAGAGAATTTACAGAAAGCAAAAGAGGGAGAGGGAGAATAGTTGATCTCACTTTTAAGATCCCAGGCTTAGAGGGAAAAGCAAATCAATCCATGCAAATGGGAAGAACTCTAGCAAGGCTGGCATTGAAATGAAGCTGAGTCAGAAGGCAAGAACAGATGGTCATCTGTAAGTGTTTATAGGGAAGCAACAAAAAGCAGCACCCCAAATCATGTTGGTGTTTAAGGTCTTAAATGACTCAGCCGTGAAATATCTGAAAGGTGACCTCCTTCCCTACAGACCTTTTGGTGTGCCGAGATTGACAGAGGGAACCCTTTGGTAGTTCCCCCACCCTCAGAGGGGGTGACAGCTCAGGGGAAGAGGGCCTTCTCTGGGGCAGCCCCTAAGAGAGCTGCACCGGGCTTCTTCACTAAACAGCTCTTGGGGAATGCTGGAGATGCGCCACTTCGCCCTGAGCTATTGGCACTTGAGAAGTGCATTTTTAGTACTCACTCACTTTTATAAATTGTTTTAAACTGTTTTAATACAGTCGTATTTAATACACCCTGTGTCCCAAATGCATCATTGCGCCTAGAGGCTAATCTTCCCTCGGTAGAATTATGGATCTGGCGCAGGACTATTGGCTTCGCCTAAACTCAAATCCCCCTGGTCTAATATTCTTAGTGCTGTAAGATTGTCACAAGAGCACCTGGACTAAAATTGTCTATCAAAAGCATCATTCTTGTGGTCTATCACCACAACAGCTAGTCACTTTGGGTTTTAGTAAAGCAAACAGTCTAATTTGTCAGCACCTAAATGATATCGAGCGTCAGAACAACTTGGCCACAATAAGGAAATTTCACCCATGGTATGACAATTTTCCACTTTCCCATTTCGAGTCTCTGGCACCCTTTCTGCATAACCTAGCAATTCTAAAATATAGACG
This sequence comes from Podarcis bocagei, assembly GCF_964188305.1. Classification (NCBI taxonomy): domain Eukaryota; kingdom Metazoa; phylum Chordata; class Lepidosauria; order Squamata; family Lacertidae; genus Podarcis; species Podarcis bocagei. The sequence continues at coordinate 21,814,122 of NC_138140.1, forward strand.
CACTTTTACTCTCACAAGATTGATTGTATTGCCCTCGGCTGTACTTGAGAGACAATTCCAACAGGTTCCACACAAAAATGCTTATGTCCCTGTGGAGATGGCAGTACCAAATCGGTGGTGCATGTCCTTCTGGCTTGCACTCTTTATAAAGACTTGAGGAATGAGATTATCACCCTCTTTTATTGTCCATTCTGGGTCGCCCAGCCACTGCCACAGTGTCCTTTCTCTTGGCAGATCAAGATGAGCAGGTGACACCAAACGTTATAAGGTTTTTTTAGCTGGGGCAATTAGAATAATATCCATTATTTGACTATTGATTCAAAACCCTTAACTGTATTTTATATAATTGACTTTTTATTTCTATTCTTTCTATCTCGTATTGTTGTTTTATTGCTATGACCAATGGCTGATGCAAATAAAGATTAATTATTATTAACTAATACCTTAGTTAATTATTATTAACTAATACCTTAGTTTTCGAACAGCTTAGTTCTCAAATATTTTGGCTCCCAAACACCACAAACTCAGAAGTGAGTATTCCGGTTTGCGAACTATTTTGGAAGCCAAACGTCCAACAGGGCCTCCATAGCTTCCAAATGGCTGCAGGAGCTTCCTGCAGCCAATTAGAAGCTGTGCTTTGGTTTCTGAATATTTTGGAAGTCGAACGGACTTCTGGAATGGATTCCATTCGACTTCCAAGGTATGACTGTACTGTGTTTTAATGTTGTAATCCACCCGGGACCTTAAGGTGAAAGTTGGCTAATAAATTAATAACAATACATGCAACATGTCAATAGGTCAGATGCAGAAATTTGCAGTGGTGTCCAAAAACCACAAGCTGCAATTGCCACCAGAGAGTTAGTTTTAAATGCTTCCCAAAGCATTAAGTAGGATTTCACTTACTTGTTTTGACCCTGGCTTCTGCTCCATGTGTGTCATCCTGAACACCTTTGCCTCTTTCTCGTACTGGCAGTAGTATTTGACCCATGAGATGCCCAGGGCCCCTGCATCAAAGTCCAGAATTGAACAAATTTAACAGAAGCTGCCCAAGGTACATCTCTTACTTGCATGCAATATCAGGTGTAAAAAAGAGAGAGAGCTTTTAAATAGGGCTTGTTCCAGCAGGACAACCTGGGAATGGACACAAGGAAATAGTGCATGGGACAGGAGACCCTGCACTTAAGAGTGTAAGAAGAGCCTGCTGGATCAGGCCAATGACCCACCTACTCCAAAATCTTGTCCTCACAGGTAGACTGCCCCTGGGCTTGGAGGTTCCAGAACAGCACCAGAAGAGCCCTGCTGGAGCAGGCCAACAGCCCATCTAGTCTAGCATCCATCATTTTGTTTGTCTTTTTCTGAACCTAGCACCATTCAAAGGGACATGCTATCCAAGAGCACACAGAGCAGCCATCCCACTGTTCAACCTCAATGAGGTTAATCCTTGGCCATCCCCTTGACAGTAAGCAAACCACCTGGCATTCTTCTTCCCTGCTTTTGTTAGCAGGCAAAGACACCTGTAAAGATTTGAGGGAAGGGAACTAATATTCCAAGCTGTTAAAACAGATGCATTCCCACCACACAGCAAAGTCGTAGCAGATTCTGCCAGTTCCGTCCCATAATTGTTCTGAGGGTGCAGGAGCCCTTTAGCTCCATTCTGAGAAGAAAGTCTGATTAGAGATCTGGAAGTCCAAATCTTGGTGGAAGAACAAGGTTCTGTGCAGAAAACTTTTTTAAAAGCTTCCAGTATGACTGCATCTCATGCAGTATTTGGCTCCAGAGGTTCTGTTTATACATAAAAGTTATGTATTGCCAAACCTCTGGAGTCACCCCATGGCTAGCGGAGACAGGGAGAAACAGAGAGAATCCTCTATACTTCCAGCAGACCTTGCCACCCAAGCAAAGTAGAGAGCTTGAAAGCTCTTTTCACACTATGTAACCCAAAGGGACCCAGCACAAAAGGGCTTCTAAGCTCTCTCTCTCTCTTGCTTGAGGGGCAAGGCCTGCTCAGTGCATTGGCTCTGGAAGGCCAAGGATGCTCACGTGAGATCTCGAGGGAACTCAAGTAGCCCTACAAGATCTCATGAGAGTATCCAAGATCTCATGAGAGTATCCCACCACCTGCAGAAAGGCAGAGAACTTAAAAGCTCTTTCCAGACCAGGTAACGCCAAGCAAGTTGGCATATAAAGAACTTTTATGCTCTCTACCTTGCTTAGGATTTAACTTGAACAATTTCAACTAGCCTACCTTCAATTTTATTTTAAAAAAACATACGAGTTTTTTCTCCACTGTAAGAACTAGTTGAAATCCATGTTAAGAGGTCTAGTAGAGTCCCTCCCGACTTCTGACTCTCCCCTCTTTTCCTTCAAGCCTGTGATGTGCTACCAATCCATCACTGGCTGGAAGGGAGATGAGTGATGAGCAGAAGCTATTTCTGAAATTTTGCGGGCTGGCAGTGAAGAGGAAATATGGCCTGGAAAAATGTGGAAAACATTTCTGGCATAGTGGAATCTCAAATGTCCAGAGCTAAGTCCGGCAGAGGTTGATTCTGGACGCCTCTCTTATAGAGTGAAATAGTTGGAAGGGCCCAAAGGGTATCATCTAGTCCAACCCCCTGAAATGAATCATTGCTAAAAAGATACCTGGACAGATGGTCAGCCAACCTCTGCTTAAAAACCTCCAATGAAGTAGTCTGCCCACCTTCCAATGTCACCAAATCATAGAATTGGAAGGTGCTCCCAAGGGTCAACTAGTCCAGTCCCCTGAAATGCAGGAACCACAGCAAATCCCTCATAGGATCCCCTTGGCAGACACTTACATTTTTCTTGCGAATACAGGTAGCCTTCTATGGTCGGTTTCCCAGGGAGCTTGCAAGTGAGAGGAGCTTCCTTCATCCTCTTCTTGAGGTCTTCCAACTCTTCCCGTGTGCTGCTGAAGTGATTTCTGGTCTGTAAAAGCAATGGGGGAAGAAGAAGACTACTTAGTTTGGACATAACAGCATGAAAGCAAAAGCTTAAGAATCTGACATTCAGCTAAAGTGCCTGTGCCAGTCTTTGGCAACTTGCTGTCTTTCTGGACGGATTGGACTACAATGCATGCTGCCTGGGGCTGAAGGGAGTTGTAGTTCAAACCATCTCTTCAAAAATAATAGACTGAGGGCTGCCTTGCAAGATGAGAACAAAAAGTCCCTCAAGTGCAGCCCTCTGCATCAAAAAAACAGCTAACAGAAAGTGGACGGCAGCAGTACGTAGGGGCAAACAGCACAGTTGCAACTGATGAGCATTTAACTTTCACAATTTCAACCTTGCGCTACTAGGTTGAAATTGCGCAAATTAAATGCACACAAACTGTACGCTCTCTGCCTTGCTTACCAGATGAGGCCTGGTCGGGGCACCAGCACCAGAAAGGTAAAGATGTTTGTGCATGGGCAGTCCTAAGGGGATGGTTTTTCCGTATACGCAAAACCCTTGGAACAGAACACCTGAGCACAATGCAGTCAATGCAGTCACTGAATGGGGGAAAGGCTGTGAACATTCTCCCTGCTTTCATCTACCCAAGCATAGCCACAGGTTTTCCCTGGAGTTCCTGGACTGCAAGCACTGGGCCAGATGATCCTTGAGGGCCTCTTCCACCTCTATCCAGTTTCTCAAAGGCACCAGATTGCTGGTGCCCAAGTCATTCCAGCAGTCACTAAACAGCAAGAACACACAGGTCTCTTGGTTGCCAGAAATAAGTGTGGACAAACAACTCTCTGCTGGAAAGAGATAGGTGGGAAGGCAACTACTCAGATGATGGCCTCTGTTAGCAACAAAGCAGCCTTGCAAAAAGAATGGAAGAACAAACACAATTTGCAATGCAGCAGATTCCTGGTCAAAGTGGACCCTGGGAAAGACTGCAAGTCCGTAGTCCAGAAACTGGTGGGAAGTTCATAAAATTATGCGTGGCCTTAAAGAGGTGGATAGAGAACCCCCCTTCTCTGCCCCAATAACATTAGAACCTGTGGACATCCAATGAAACTGAATGTAGGAAGATTCAAGAAATACTTGTGCATGTAGTTAAACTATGGAACTATCTCCCACAGGAGACAGTGATGGCCACCAAACTACATGACTTTAAAAGAGGACTAGATAAATTCATGGAAGAGGAGGAAGCTATCAAAGGCTACTAGCCACAACGGCTATGCTCTGCCTTTGCAGTTGGATGCAGCAAGGCTTCTGAATGCTGGTTGCCAGAAGCCTAGGGAGGGGAGAAGGCACGTGCTCGGGTCCTGTTTCCAGATTTTGCACAAGCAACAGTTCAGCCACTATGTGAAGAGGATGCTGGACTAGACAGGCCATTGGCCTGATCCAGCAGGCTCTTCATATGTTCTTACAAGACATATGGCACTAAGCATTTCCGCAGTAGGAGCGAAGGAGGAAGAAAGACAGGATGGAGGGAAGCAAACTCACGTTCTGCAGACTGAGCTGAAGTTGTTGCTTATATGGCAGGAAATCCTGTGTCAATTCCACAGTCAGGTTGTTGTAGGTGAAGAGGCTATGGAGGAAAGCCAAGACCTGTGGTGAACAAAAGAGGCAACACTTTCTAAGTTAAAGAGCAGATCTGTGCATCCAGAATCACAGTGCGTAAAAATCCTCCTGGCCTGCTGAATATATTCTGACAGTTGGACAAGGAAGGCTTAAACACTGGACACATCTCCTTTTCTGGAGAAGCATCTGCTACATATTCTGGAAAAGGATTCGTCTGTCCTCTTTCGGTCTGGACACCTCTCAAGGTAAGTTATGGGGCAGATGGCAGGCACCATTTTGAATCAAGATAGCAGCCTGACCTTGGCATGACTTTGCCTGTTTTCTGGCACAGGTTCAGCCTATCGGAACCAAACTCAGCAAGAGGATTCTCAATGTAGGAACAATCATTTTTGTCAATATTTGGACAACAGGTGCCATCTTGAAACAAGATGGTGGAACAAAAGGTAACTTTGGGATGACTTCACTCCGTTTTCAGTACGACGGGGCCAAACTCACCAATTATACTATCCATTTGAAAGTCAAATATTTTTGGTTTCTATTCTGCTTTTGGAATTCCCCGTTAGTGCCTGCTATAAAAGATTCCAGAATGGCTTTGGGCATGATGCAGAATCAGGAATAATGAATGCTTCTCCTAGCTATGCTCCCATACCTGGATTTGAGAGTCTCTTGCCCTGGCCTCTGGGAAACACAGAATATCTCCAGGTGTCGGGTGAAATGAGGGAGTTAATGAAGGGAAGGGTGACTGGGAGGTGAGGGTCACACGACATCTATTCTCAACGTACCTGTGGTTACTCTGCGCAAAAACGGAGCCAAGGGGCACTGGGTTCTGCAGCCTTTATATATAAAAGCTGAGCATGTGCAAGTCTTATTTTATTCATTCATTCATTCATTCATTCATTCATTCATTTATATGTCCATTCATTCATTTCATGAAATTTATACACAGCATGACTAAAAAGAAACCTCAAAGCTCTTTGCAAGGAAAATAAAATTCAGTAACTCAAACACTCAGAAGATAAACTCAGCAACACACTAAAAACAGATTAAAACAGACATCCACATTCTACATGTCTGGACAGGCTTGCCTAAAGAAAACAACATTTTCTAGCGGGGGGAAATGCAGTGAAGGCACCTGCCTGGTATCAATAGGCAGGGAGTTCCACAGTTTAGGTGCTGTCCCATTAAAATATTTGAGTTTTTACAAATGCATAATGGGGATTATCTCCCACCTGAAACAGTGCCAGTTCTGCAGATCAAGGAGGTGCATATGGAGAAAGGCAATATTGCAGGTAAGCTGGTCCCAAGTTGTTACGGGTGTTTTATACTAATACTAACACATTTGAGCCTGATCCAGTAGCAAACTGGCAACCAGTGCATCATTTTTTATTGTTTATTACAGTTTTGCAAGCCACAGGCAACATCAAGAGAGGCAGTAAGACATTATATGCCACCCCTGTTCAATGGAGATTAAATTTCTGTAGCAAGTGACACAGGCTTCAGTGCCAAATGCAATCTGGAGGGAAACAAAGGTTGCAGGGGTGTTCACTTACAGGCTCCACAATACTAAACTTCTTGCTCTCCTGCACTTCTTGGATCTGATAGACGTATTCCAGGGAAGATTCAAAGAAAACGTGCCGCTCTTTATCCACCTGCATGTCAGCCTAGGTGAGAAACAGAATGGGGACATGAATACAACAGCAGCACGGCTACCTTTACATGTCCTTACAAAGTGTGGTTCTCAAGTGCTGAAAACCTCTTCACCTACCTCTTGCAAATGGGATTCTTTTTTCTTTGAAGATAAATTCAAATGGCGATCCAACATGGAGTAAAACCTCTCCCCATCCTTCTCAAATTTCTTTTTCCGTTCCTAGAAATGGAGGAGATGCAAAATCATTGTGTTGTGAGCAACTGTTAAGTACTATTTTTAAGGAACAGATGTCAGGGGTTTCCAGCCTGACCCTAAAAGGCACTCTCCACTGGCTCTGCAAAATTTTAGTAGTGAAGGAAAGGTGCTCTGCATTTGCACAGAGGAATCATTCTTATTAAGGACATGATTCCACATGATTCCAAGCTTGATTTAAAAAAAAAAAGTCTCAGAAGCAAGCACTGGTTACTATATTTCTAACATCTGTACACTTAACGTTCATCCAGACAGCTCAGAATGGTCATGTTTTAACTTCACAACCACCCTGTAGGGAAGTAAGAAAGACTGGAAGATTGTGACTTGGCTCACCCCAAAGAATTCTGGGAGTTGTGGTTTGTTATGGGTGCTGAAAGTTGTTAGGAGACCTCCTTTTCCTTCTCCACAGAACTACAGTTCCCAGAGTTCCTGTGAAGAGGGATTGACTGCTAAACCACTCTGGGAATTGTAGTCCTGTGGGGAAGGAATAGAGGGCCTCCTCAGAACTCTTAGCACCGCCATTGCCCCCTGACCATGTACAGAGATATACTGATAATGAGAATGCATGAGCTGAGAATCACCCCTGCCAACTATTATGCGGGGAATGCTCTGGGACCAATTTTGGGGTCCAATTATGCGGTGGTGACCAGTATGTGGTGAAATACACTAAGTGGTTTGTATGCAGGGAGTTGGACTGTAGAATTCCAATTCCAACTCTACAGTTCTATGATTCCATGAGACTTCTATTCTCCTCCCAGCGCTACAAACTCTAATTTTCTCTGAAGAGGAACCAATCATTAAACTACTCTATAATTGTTGTAGACACCTATTTTTCCTCCAACGCTACAATTCCCAGTACTTCCTGTGACTGTTAAACCACTCTGGGAATTGTAGCTCTGTGAGAGGATTGGCTGGGGCTCCTAACAATTTCCAGCCCCCTTAACAAGGCTGTGGCTCCCAGAATTCGTTGGTGGGAGCCACAACTGTTCGAAGTGGTATCCTAGCACTTTAAATGTATGGTGTGGCCTTGGTGTTCATAAGGAAGAACTTTCTGGATAGGGGAAGGTGAGATGGAGGACTACAAGACTGAAAGCTACCTGCCTCTATAAGCAACTACATAGCATCATGGTGAGGCATTTTCCGCCATACCGTTCACCCAGAGATGCTAGCTTTCTACATGGAGAGGTTTCCCTTCTTCCCTGAGGAAGCATTCAGCTATCTTATCATCTCCCAACTGCACTCTTGAAGGGGTATCATCCTGGAGAAGTTACTCTTCTTTGTGCAAATGGAGCCTTATCTAGGCACACACAAGAGCCAGCTGTGCTAGCGACAAACGGCTTTTAGTAAACTTCAGTGCAAAAAAAATGGGGAGATATAAAGGAGTCTAGGAGGCCATCTGCTCCATTGCATTTTCAAGCAGCCAGCCTCTTTCTAAGAAATAGAGAACAGCTTTTCTATTAAAGAGAAAGTTCATCACCCATTCTAGATCCAATATGGCTTTTGGAACAGCTGCAATATGCTGGCAGCTTGGGACGTGCTGCCAGATGGATTTCATCTTATACACAAACCAAGCCCTTGGATTTGCGCCACCCGAGACCCACTGAAAATCACTGGGACTAGGCTGCCTTAAGGATACTTTAAGTGGTTGGTGGATATTCCTGCATTGCTGGAGGTTGGAGCAGATGATCCTTTCCAACTCTGCAGTTCTATGATTCTAGGGTTGTGTGCAGGGTTGTATGTGCAGAACTGATACCTTCCTCCAACCATTTTTAGAGAGCGTATTTTCTCCCATTGGGAAACTTGCCAGTGGTTATATAAGCATTACTGAATGCCCAGAGTTGGTGTTAACACACCCAGAGACACCTGGAATTTGTTATATATTTTTTGCATGGTTGGGATAAGACCATGCCGGCTTGAGCTGCTGGGAGCTGGGGGTCCAACAATATCTGGAGAGCATCACGTTGGCCAACGCTGCTCCACCTCAACCAATGCACACACAAAGGGTTTATTGAAGGGTTTATCTGCAACAGTGCTTCCCCAAGTGGGAGGTAGCACACCCTGGGAGACAATGGGATTACATATGAGGTGCTGAGGCAAGGGGGTTGCAGGGGACAATGGAGATGTAAATGACTATCAGACTTTGAAAAGTCAGCATCAGTTTTGTTGAATAAATTAAGCTAAGCAATTGATTGGATTTTGACTAAATATGCAGCTAATTGTTACAGTTCCGAATTTTATTGCGTTACTGTCTTCCTTGGAGGATCATGCAAACCGCTATTACAAACAATGGTTGTATAAGGGTAGGGTAGAGGGGGTATCATGGAACCACGGCGGGGGGTGGGGGGTGGCATGAAAAAGTTTGGGAACAACCACTGCAATTTTTGAAAGCTCTTTCTGATCTGTAGCCCAGCCACAAGGAGGAGCACTTTACAAGTAGTTCGAGACAGAAAGGGCCAATGGAGAAACATCTGCGCACAGCAGGAGGCAGTTTGTGTCTGTAAAGGAGTCAGGGAACAGCCTCAGAACCTCCTATGAGAAACAGATGCTCAAAAACATGCAGCAATTCACCTATAGTGGAAGCACCCATGGATCTCATAATTTTGGAATGCGGTGTATCAAGAAATCTCTAAAATAATTAAATGCACTATTGTGGCTTCACCACAACTCTCTTTATTGAACATTGGAGAAGTGGGAAATGTGTGCTCTAAGGAACCTCTGATTTGGATGTTGGCTGGGGCCAGAATTTCAATAGCCCAGCTATGGAAAAACTCTAGGAGACTAACTTTTATTTGTGGTACGAAAGAACATGGACCTCAGTTCCAGCAGAGAAGATAATAGCCGAGGTGCAGATTCCCAGGTGGAAAACTAAGAACGGTTATTTGCAGTCTGGTGGGACTTCATTATGCAGTGCCACGTTGGGCAAAATGATTCCTGCATTGCAGGGGGTTGACCAGACTCAAGGAGGATAACTGAGCCTTCCCGCGAGTGGGGCTGGGCATTCTGTTCTCTGTATGGAGGCGTGGGCTTGAATCCCACTGCTGACACATCTGTTTTAGCACAGTGGTAGAGCACCTGCCTTGCATGCAGAAGGTCCCAGGTTCAATCCCCACCATCTCCTGTGAGATACACCCTGTCTGAAATCCTGGAGAGCAGTTGCTGCCCTCAGCGTAGATGAACCAGTGGTCTGACTCAGTATAGCTTCCTATGTTCCTATGTTTCAATTAAGATAAACTAAATTTGTTGCCGCCCATGTGCTATGGAATTTGGTTATGCTTTTTTAAAAACGATGCAATGAATGCTCTGCAAGAAGTTGGTGCTGTTAATTTGCACTACTGCAATATTCACTACATTCTTTTTTAACATGACTCCCACATGAGGAACAGTTGCTGCGTTTGAGAGGTTTCAGCTCAGAGAAAAAGTGAAGAAGAGGCGACATGATAGAAGTTTATAAAATTATGCACGGCACACAGAAAGTGAGTAGAGGAAAGTTTTCTCCCTCTCCCAAAACACTATAATTCACGGACATCCAGGGAAGATTCAGGACACAGAAAAGGAAGTCCTTCTTCATGCAGCACATAGATTTAACTATGGAACTCTCTGCCACAGGAGGCAGTGATGGCCACCAAACTAGATGGCTTTAAAGGAGGAATAGGCAAATTAATGGAGGAGGAGAGGGCTATGAACGGCTACTAGCCAGGATGGATATGCTCTGCCTCCACAGTTGGAGGCAGTAATGCTTCTTGATATCAGCTGCTGGAAACCACAGATGGGGAGGGGGATTGTGCTTGGATCCTGCTTGCATTGGGGCATCTGACTGGCAACTGTCACAGTAGGATGCTGCACTAGATGGGCCACTGGCCTGATCCGGCGGGGCTCTCCTTACATTTTTAGAGGCAAATGAGTGTGGTCACACTCACTTCCCTGTTTATGAACACCCAAAGAGAAACTACAACAGCCTTAGCATTATTTCCACTATGGCAGTTTGTTTTAAACTTTTGAAGTCTGGAAACAGAGACAAGGAAGGAGGCGAAGTGTCAAGCGTTATTGTCTGCAACTTAAAATGTCAATGACTCCAGATGGGCTGGGCTGAATCCAAGCTTGCGTGTTCGCCAAGAAGTCTCCATTTCAAGCACTGGTCCACAGCCAATTACTTTAGCCTGCTGACTAATGGGGAACTTTGACTTTTTGGTACTGGACAAAGCGAACTTTTACACTCTATGAGAGACTTCTTTACGGAGGGGACAGGGAAGAGAGTGTTTTGACCCTGCTTGCATTTTCTGTAATACAGTTTTAATGATGAATTTAGAATGGTTTTCCATCTTCGTTACACCAGCAGACGACTGCATTTGAACAATGGCACTTGACCCATGGTTTGCAAAACAGGTGGTACTGCCCCTTCAGGAGGGTCAGGGGAGATCACTTAGCCGGGTGCTAAGAGGCAAAAGGCTGGGGGAAGGGATGCTGGATATGTAAAAAACTAGATTTTGAAGCAAGGTTCAATTAATTTCCATTGTGTTATTATGTTCCTTAGTGGGTTATGCAAATGTTTTTATAAGGCAGGGTAGCACTGGGGGCATGTTTATGGAACTGGGGGGGCAGGGGGGCTTGAATTTTTTGGGGGAACCACTGCCTAGTCTTTGCCACCTGGAACATAGGAATCTGCCTTATGCTGAGTCAGACCATGAGTCCATTTGGCCCAGCACTGTCTGCACTGACTGGCAGAAGCTCTCCAGGGTTCCAGACAGGAAGTGCCTCTCAGCACTTCCTGGAGATGCCTTTTGGGTCACTTCCAGGTTTGGCGCCATACACGCATGATCACCTGTCAATTAGACATGTGTAAATCAGGAGTTGGCTGTATAGCTGTTTTTTTTTTTAATTCTGCTGGTTTTATCTGTATTCAGCAGATAAACATATTACACTATTCTATGTAAATACCCCACGTAATATTTTTATGTAAATGTTTTTACATAAATACTTTATGCTACAAGTTTCTATTTTATTTTCCCTTTTTTCTTTAGCTATATAAACTGCTAAATATATAAATATACAAATAAGTTCCTAAGTACAAAGTGAAGGGGGCAGGGGGAATTAACTTACTTTGGTGAATCCAATTTGCTCCTTGCGGAAGTTTTCCAGCGGTTTGATCAGTAAATCACTAGCATTTTGAACCTGTAGATAAAAGTAAGAAAGTAAGGCAACATATAATTAATGAACTTTTATTTATTGCATTTCAATCCCCATTTTTTTCTCTCCAAAGAGCTCAAGGTAGTGTACATGATTCTCCCCCTCCTCATTCACAACAACCCAGTGGGGTAGATTAGGTGAGAGGTGGTGACTGGCCCCCCAGTCACACCCAGTGAGCTTCAAGGCCGAGTGAGAACTTGGATTCAATCTGAATGCACTCACTTTGACTACAGCCCTTAAGTGTAATTATGCCAATGGAGGAACAAAGGGTGGCCTATACTCACCATCATTGATCTTTCAAGTTCCACCTCTTGAAGCAGCTCTGAAAACTCCTTAAAGGATTCGGCTACGAGGGAGCGGAAAGAAGGAAAATGAGTTACTTGGGACTGACTCTCAGGGATTGAAAATTATGTACTGCAATGGCACACAGATCATTTTTATTTATTTTAGTTGTATACGCCAACACACCCACACACCCCAAATAACACTAGAACTCACAGACATCCAATGAAGCTGAATGATGGGAGATTCAGGACGGATGAAAGAAAATGACTCCTTCATGCGGGGCATAGTTAGACAGGAGGCAGTGATGGCCACAATCAGGATGGCTTTAATAGGGTTGAACAAATTTAGGGAGGGGGATGTTGTGGATGGCTGGGCTTTGCCTCTGCAGTTGGTGGCAACAATACTTCTGAATACCAGTTGCTAGAAGCCACAGGAGGGGAGAGGGCTCTTGTGCTCAGGTTCTGCTCCTGTAATTCCCAGTGGAGCATTTATTCATCTACTGTGGGAACAGGATGCTGGACTAAATGCCTACTGGCCTGATCCAGCAGGCTCTTGCTATGTTCTTATGCCAAGGATTTCTTAACTGAACTATGATAGTGGCCTGACCAGAAATGACAGATCCTTCAATCTCTCTTGCATGCTGCAACAATAAGCCAAAAGGTTTGATCAGTTGGAACAAACATCCTGCAGCAACAAGAATGCCTTGAAGGAGATGGGGAAGGAAGTCTACCACCTCAAGTACAGAGGCAAGTGAGTGGCCTTTGCCATTATTTATGTCCCCATGCCTGTCATACATCACAAGGCTGAAACAAAGATAAGACAGTGGAATCTTCATGGCTTTTCAGGATTGTCCCTGTGTTCCTGCTCTTCCTCTGACTCATCTTAGCATGACACTATCTGCCTGTTTCCTATCATTTCCAGAGTTTTCCAAGAGTGCTAAGACTTTCCAGCTCGTTTGATCAGAGCCCTCAGCTTCTCATATCACCGTAGCAGCAGTTTCCAGTCTCCAAAACTGCTGGTGGAACAGCAGCCGTTAGAGGCAGATAATTCCCCCAATGCCTTTTAAAGGACGCAGTGCAGGGGTGCCCTCCCCCACAAGAAAAATCAGCTTGGTTTTCATTAACCCAGCTTTTTTGCCAATTGCACGAATTCTTGGTTGTCTTTAAAAGAGGACTGGATAAATTCATGGAGAAGGAGTGGGCTATTGAGAGCTACTAGCCATGAAGGCTATGATCTGCCTCTGCAGTTGGAGGCAGCGATGCTTCTAAATACCACTTGCTGGAAACCACCCAAGGATGTGATGAAGTGTCGTAAATCCAGGAATGTTATCAGTAAGGGACTTCCCAGGAACTTCATGATTAGTGTGTCACCATTTTCAAGCAGCAACACACACACACACACACACACACACACACACACACGAGGAAGCACTTACCAATGTTAATCTCATCATCTGTCAGGGTGTCCCCAATAAAGTCAAACTGAAAGGACTGGAGAGTCTGGGAGAATTTCTGTACAGCCAAGGAGTAATCTAGGAAAGATGGAAAGGTTGCAGAGATAAGCATGCAAAACTGGCAATTAAAATTTGTAGAAGCTTCATTCCTGCAGACCGGGCACAGCACCTTTTGGATTCCACACTTTCCTCCGAAATAATAAGCACAGCACACAAAGCAGAAATGCTTATTAAGATTTAACATTAAGGTTAGGGGGAAAAGAGGTCCCGAGTCCACTGCTTAATGGTTGCTCACACTGCTGCTTTTCTAGTGGGAGGAAAAGACCTTTGTGTGAAAGTTATTGTTATTTATAGGATTTCTATCCTACCTTTTTCTTAAAGGATTTGGAGGCAGCAGACATGGCTTTCCCCTTCCTCATTTAGTCTCCACAACAACCTTGCAAGGTAGGTTAGGCTGAGAGGCAGTGATCGGTCCAAAGTGACTTCATGAGTTTCATGGCTGAATGGGGGGAACCGAACCCAGGTCTCCCAGGTCCTAGTCCAACACACCAGCTACTACACCACATCGGCTCTCAAAAATCGGGCAGAGGGTGGGGGAAGCAGTCAAAAGAGGCAAGCCTACATGAAACATGCTGGGAGGTCATCATTGTTCTAGCCTCAATAATACCCCCCCCCCCAATTCAATTACTTGACCAACCCCTGAAACCCCTTCCACAAAGCTGTGCCAGCAGTAAAATAAAACTGCATTCAGCTTTGTGACCATCTTGTGCTACAGACTGCCAGTGAGGTGTAGTGGTTAGAGTGACTTAGACTGTGACTTGGGAGTCCCAGTTTCAAATCCCTACTTGGCCATGATGTCCACTGGGTGAGACCTTGGGTGGCAGTCACTGCCTCTCAGTCTAACCAGGGTTAGAAACTCAAGATATATAAGCTAGGCGCCAAGTGGCGCCTTAAAGCTAGGTTACGGTTGCCACAACGGAATACCTATTCACCGATGGGTTGGACTAGATGACCCCGGGGTCCCTTTGCAACACTACAATCCTTCAATTCTATGATCTCAACTACATTGCTTGACGGTAGCTTGCTCTTACAACAAATTCACTTGTCCCGGTCTGCAAGAAGGAGAAACACACACAGAAGAAATGGTATTGGCTATGGACTAAGGCGGAGGTTTTTAATCTTTAGTCGCCAGCCTGGTGCCCAGAAATCTCCACATAGACAAAAATGGACCCATGCTAGTGGCAAAATGTGCCTGGCACCTTGGAAGTTTTGAACTCTGAGTCGAACAGACCTCACAGAGTTGTTGTGGGAATCAAAACATTTCCAGAAGGAAAGTCACATAATGCTCATAAGCATAAGGACATAAGACCCCTGCTGGATTAGGCCAATGGCCCATCTAATCCAGCATCCTGTCCCCACAGTGGCCAACCAGATGCCTCTGTGGGAAGGAAGGAAGCAGGAGTCAAGTACCAGAACAGCTTCCCAGCCCTCCATTCTGTGGTTTCCAACGACTGGTGTTGAGGCGTATGGTGGCCTCAGCTCGCAGCCCCGAGAAGCAAAACCTCCATGATTTATTTGCTTGCCGAGTCAATTTTTACAAAGTGTAGGCCTGGGAAGAGCAGCTTGTGTCCTTTGGTCTCTCATTAAAACAACAGAAAGATGAAAAGAGAAAGGGTTGTAATGAGCCAGTCCAGCTAAACTGGGCCCTTCATCACAGAATACACCCATTTTCATTTGGTTCCCCCTCCTTGTGAGCTTGGAGGAAGATCAAAGTATTATTCTTCACCCTGGCTCCAGAGCAAAGAGAGATGCACAAATAAAACAAACAGATTTTGGATCCCAGAAACTGAGACAGAGTAAAAGCTTGGTCTGAAAGATCTAATTCCAGACAACTTGGGGATTATTCCTGAAATAAATAAAAAAATGGGTACATGGAACCAATAATGATAAAGATAAGCCTGGTGCAGACTTTGGAACAGTGGATTCCAAAGTAGGGGGGGGTTGCACCCCCTGGGAGCAGCGGGATTACCTCAAATCCTGAGAGGCAAGGGGGCAGCAAGGAGGACTATCAGACTGAAAACCTGGTATCGCTGCATCAGTTTTGTTAAATGAAATTACTTTGATCGGATTTTGAATAAATGTTCATGATTTGAATTTTATTGTGTTGATATCTTCCGAATAAATTTTTTTAAGACGTTTTATTTAGGCGTACTTACAAACAAACCAATGAATCAATAAGATACACACAGCCACAAAATAAACCGAAAAAGGAACATAAAATACCACACCTATGTGACTTCCCTCCACTTCTGAATAATGTTTTTTATAGGGTGTGGTAAAGTAGTGTGGTAGCATTGGAGATGAGTTTATAGAACCAGGGGGGAAAGATCCCACACAAAAGTTTGGCAGCTGCAGCTTTAAGCCCAGGTCCTTTGGACAAGACCAAAGGCCTGAAAACCAGGATGTGAGGGCAGCAGAATTCTCTCTACAGTTGCTCTCTCATGACAGTAAGAAGTGAGACATGGCCATGGCTGTTGTCTTCAGGGCCTGAGCTGCTAACTCAGCCTCCGCCTCATAACATCTGCTGCTGCCTAACCCATGCTGTGATGTCATAGCATGCATCACAACACGGCCTGAAGGTAACACAAATGAGAGTCAGTGTGGTGTTGTGGTTAGAGTGTCAGAATAAGTTCTGGGAGACTAGGGTTCAAATCCCACACTTGGCAATGAAGCTCACTTGAGTTGCAGGGGGTCAGTCACTGTCTCTTAGCCTATCCTTGGAGCAAAAAATGGTATATAAATGCATCAATCAAGCAAAGAAAACACAGGGTACCTTGGCGTCGCAACACAGGTTACGTTTACTGGGAAAGAAACACACCGTGCTATCTCCCAACGATATGTTAAAGCTTCAAATCTTTCCCTCATTAAATTTGGTAAGGAGAATGAGGCATGGAAGGCTTTTCTGGGAGGAAGTTGGAGGACATATTTATGTCACAGCACTAACCTTGTACACAACTATTACCTTCCTAGATTAGCTGTGCTGCAATGTTTTTATTGTTGCTATTACCTATATCTTTAACAGGACTTATTTAGTTTTAATTCTCTTAAATAATATATGATGATAGATAGATAAAAATGAAATAATAATACTACATAACAAAGCTTCTTGTCTGGCCAAAAGACTGCCACAGAATTCCCATCATCTGTTTTTGTGTTCAACTTCACACACACATCTGCTCATGCTAACTTTTCCCTTCTGACCCTCCTCTCTTTATACTTTACTTTCCCTTCTGCTTTCCTAAAGCATCTTGCCTTTTTATTCTTAAGGCTCCAATTTCGTTTTTGCACAGCGTTCTGAAATTCCAGACACTTTGGTTAATCCTGAGTTGTGTAATCCTTTTCTAAAGTCATCTGACAGGCTGCACATCCCCCACACCTTGTGCTTCCATAAAATTACACAGGGCATGGAAGAATCCATTCTTCCTCCATTGACTGCTGATCCGTGTCAACTGGCTGTGCTCTGCCTCCACAGTTGGAGGCAGCAATGCTTCTGAATACCAGTTGTTGGAAACCACAGGAGGGCAGAGGGCTCTGGTGCCTGAATCCTGCATAGAGGTTTCCCATAATGAACATCTGATTAGTCACTGTGGGAAGAGGATGATGGACTAGATTAGCCATTGGTTCGATCCAAAGCATAACCTTACAATAATGGGCTCAGGTGAACCGTGGGATCACATCTTCCCCCTTCTTTCATTTTAGGATTGGCCTCAGTGCGTCACATCAAACTATGGTTTACTGGAACACATAAATAAGAAGCTGCAGGCAACCTAACACAGATGCTTCTGATCTCCTTCCTGCTGCTGTGGCTTCTCGGCCTTTTGGCTAAGATCAAGTGTGGAAGCATGCATGAGCCCAAGGCTCATTCATTTACTACCATGGATTCGTGTCCAAGAAGAGCCACAGCCTAGCTTGAATGACAGAGGAAGCTCAAACCTCAGTTTTTGTAGTTCAGCTGCTACATCACACTGCACCAAGGTTTGGCTTTATGCATAATCTAACCTAGGCTTGTGGTTAAGCAGTCCTCCTTCACCTCAAGCTTTAAAGTCACATTTGAGGAACAAAGCACTTGAGCTCCAGAT
Organism: Podarcis bocagei; assembly: GCF_964188305.1. NCBI lineage: Eukaryota > Metazoa > Chordata > Lepidosauria > Squamata > Lacertidae > Podarcis > Podarcis bocagei. Next base: position 21,831,607 of record NC_138140.1, read on the forward strand.
TCAGACCACACACTATTAGCTCAGTCATGTGTGGCAGCTGAGCTCTGCTGGATTGGGCCAATGGCCCATCCAGTTCAGCGTCCTCTTCTTCTCACAGTGGTCAACAAGATGTCTGTGGGAAACCCACAAGCAGGATTCAAGCACCAAAGCATACTCACCTTCTATGGTTTCCAGCAACTGGTATTCAAAAGCACAGGTGCCTCCAACTATCCAACTCCATCGTGGCTAGTAGCCTTCCACAGCCCTATCCATGAATTTGTCTAATCCTTTTTGAAAGTTATCTAGGTTACAATCACTACCTCCTGGGGGAGCAAGTTCCACAGCTGAACTCTGTGCTGTGTGAAGAATTACTTCCTTTTATCTGTTCTGAATCTTCCAACATTCAGCATCACTGGGCACCAGCAATCTCTAGTTTTATGAGAGGGTGGGGGACGACGACACTTTTCTCTATCCACTTCCTCTATGCCATGCATGATTTTATAAACTTCTATAAGGTTACCTAGTGGCTGTCATCTTTTCCCTGAGCATCCACACACTGACACTACAAACTATGCTTTGGCTTAACACCCAGCCACTCCCTGAATTCTCTCCAACCATCCGCAATTTAAAGTTCAGCCTTATCACCATCGTTGTGTTTTGGGTTTTCGTTCTGGTAAACTAAGATGCATAGAACTGCACAGTTGGAAGGGATCCCCAAGGGTCATCCAGTCAAACCCCTTGCAATGCAGGAATCACAGCTAACAAACCCCTGACAGATGGCCATCCAACACCTGCTTACAAACCAACATGGAAAGAGAGTCCACCAGCTTACAAGGGAGTCCATCCCACAGTCAAACAGTTTTTATTGTCAGAAAGTTCTTGCTAATGTTTAGTTGGGACACTGAAACAGTAAAAGCCCCGGTCCATTGTCGTTCTTTCCTCTGGTGGCTTTTATCATTCCAGTTGTCCTTTAGTGCCTTTTGCAGCTCTTTGGGGGATCTCCCCAGGGTTTGTGAAAACAAACATAGGAGCACTCAGAACTGCAACAAATTTAAAATACTATTACTGTGCCACAGATGTATATTCCACGTTCTACTTTTTGCCACTGAGAGAAAGAGATATGAAGGAAGAAAGTCATGCTAAAACTGATCTAGAGCTGCACTTCCTGTTCCTATATTATGCAAGTTAAGCAAAAAGACTATATTGGGACTGAAATTCTCTTTCTCTTCCCACAGCTGGAAAGGGGGGGGGGAGAATGACCAAACACCAAACAGTGGGAGATGTGGTGTATTAGTGCATTTGAAAAAGCACTCTTAAATCTCTAACCTTTTCTCGTTAAAATATTTACAATGGTTTCCTATTTATAGAACTTGTGCTGCAATTGTAAAAATGCACCCTAAGTCCACTTAAATTTGCCGAACCTGGACGTGAGCTAAGCGACTGTTTCTGATCCTTCTTCAGCTCCTTTGGTTCTCCAGTCTTAGATTTGTTCAGTCACTTTTGTGCAGATTTTTTGAAAGAATGCACAAAAGGTGGACAAAACATGAATTTTGTATGCACATTTTTAACAGAGTACACGGTCCTGAACATATCCATCTATAAAAAGGTTATTTTGTGCATCTTTTAGGTATGTTTTAAAAAAAGATACTCCCTCCATGAATTTGTCTAATCCTCTTTTCATGCCCATCCAAATTGGTGGCTATCACTGCCTCCTCTGGGAGCAAGTTCCAAAGTCTGACTTTGGATCGTGTGGAAAAAGTCCAGCAGGGACTCAAGTATAAAGGCTGCAAAAAATCAGTGAACCAGTATGACAGAGGTTACATTTGCACTGGGATTATACTCTTAATAGACACATACTTAGCCAAGTCAGATTTGTCTTGGCATGAGCTGGGACTTTAAAATGAGGGGGGAGAGGTCCTTGAAAAACACACAGGAAAGGGGCATGTAGAACAACAAGGTAATTCAGCCCCCCTTTATCAGAGAGAGATCTTACAAACTTGTGCTTTAATGCAACATGACATAATGGATATGGAAAAGCTTTTCACACACCAGGTTGCAAAGGGGGCGGGGGGGGGGGGAGAGACACAATCCCACCACATGTTGTTCCCACTTGGTTTCCATGCAGTTGGACTGTTCCAGCCACATATGTATAAATATGGTGTTTTTGGCAATTTCCACTTGCACAAGCCCTGCCTGCTCTTCATCTGCACTCAGACAGCTATGGAGGTTTGAAGAGGAGGAGGAGGCAAGGAGAGGAGGAGTGAGTGGGATTCCTGGCAACAACCTGTGGAAAAAATATACAGTATATGAAAAGCTGTCTAGCATCCCAGTTGCCTAGGCCTTTTGGAGTTTATGAGCAGGCTGTTAATCTGATTAAGACAATGGCAGTAGGGAAACAGTCCAGACTTCAGCAGATGCCCTCCCATTGCACCCCGGAACATTTTTTAAACCAAACCCACTCATTCTACAAGGAACAGGGGAAGATGCAGTAATTAAAGCACATTTCTTCTCCTTTCTCCCCTACTGAGCATTTTTTTCCAGTTAGCTCCCTTATCATGTAGACTTTATTATATTTATTTAGTTATAATAAATATTCACAGTACTATTTTTCTGGAAAAAGAGGTGAACGCCTCCCTTGTTCTCTTATAATGGTAAGAGCGCCCACCTGAAAGGGGCTAGAACTGAGTTCCAGTGAGTTCCAGCTGAAAAAAGGCCCAGAATATTTATATACTACAGTGGTACCTCGGGTTACATACGCTTCAGGTTACACACTCCGCTAACCCAGAAACAGTGCTTCAGGTTAAGAACTTTGCTTCAGGATAAGAACAGAAATCATGCTCTGGCGGCGCAGCAGCAGGAGGAGGCCCCATTAGCTAAAGTGGTGCTTCAGGTTAAGAACAATTTCAGGTTAAGAACGGATCTCCGGAACAAATTAAGTACCGTATTTTTCACTCTATAGGACGCACCGGACCACAAGACGCACCTAGTTTTTAGAGGGGGAAATCAAGGGGAAAAAATTCCTGACTGGCCGTGTCAGTCCCTTCTCCCTCCTGGGGAAAAGCCCGCAAGAGCCGCGTGAAGCTCTTGGAGGCTTTTCCTGCCTGCCTCCCCCCTGCATTCGCTCCACACAGACTTTCCCCCTTAGTTTTTAAGAGGGGAAAAGTGTGTCCTATGGAGCGAAAAATACGGTACTTAATCTGAGGTACCACTGTACTATATCACAGAAACACATCAGTCACTGCCTCTCAGCCTAACCCAACCTTACGGGGTTGTTGTGGGGATTAAATGAGGAGGGGGAGAATCAAGTAGGTCACATTGATCTCCTTGGAGAAAAAGGTGGGATATAAATGCAAAAAATAAATCTGTAGCCACAAACCTCTTGGGAAATTGTGTGTGTGTTTCAAAAACACACACTTGCAATCATGCTTATAAATGAGGCCCTTAAGCCTACAGAAAGCCTGAGCAGATGAACATTCTATTTTTTTAAAAAGCGTTTAGTATTTAGAGATAAATTGCAGTTGCCTAGTGAGCAGGGAGAGAACACATTTTTGTTTTAAAACAACCAGCCAGCTAAAGTGGGCCAGCTGCAGGAACTGAGAGAACGAAAACCGATAAAATTTGTAGACCTGTTGCCAGAACCTCAAGCAAAGGCATAATTTACTGAATATGTCTGGAGCATGACTTTTTGTGCTTGGAACTGTGTACTTCATATACACAAATGCACATTCAGGCTCCAGGATGCTGAGCTCAGCCCCAGGACATCCTTTCATGTGCTGTTGTATGCATGCAAGAGAAAACTGCATAGCTATTTTTTTCTGCAGAGTATTTATTCATGCAGCAGAGTTTCCAGAGTAGCAAACAAGATAAAATACTCGGGGGGGGGGGGGATATCAAGATTTAATATGCTACAGCTTGTTAAAAATAATAAGCCTAGGAGAATAAACACAGCTTTGACTGGCATTGAAAACGGCTCTCTTTGGTGTACCTGGGTCCTAAACTGTAAAATCTTTTAAACATTTTGAACCATGCTCAGGAATGGACTAGACAGCAAGGAGGTTTTTCCAATAATTGAAGAGATAGTGAAACAATCTTCAAAGGAAGCCCCAGAGACAACCTATTAAAGTCATGAATTCTTGATGTTGGTGGCACATGAATAACTGGGGAGCTGAAGAGCAGCAGCCAAAAACCAGAAGGTGGCAGCTGTAGAGACCACTCCAGCCCTCCAGCATGGTGTTGTGATTAAGAATGCTGGACTGGGAGAGACCATGGTTTGAATCCCCACTCGGGCCAATCATTACCTCAGATCTTAACCTACCTCACAGGGTTGTTGTGGGGATAAAATGGGGACCACCTTGAGCTCCTTGGAGGAAAAGGGTGGTACATATAAAGGCTCTTATGTTCTTATACTTAATCCTCTTTCAAAGCCTTCCAAGTCAGTGACCGTCACTGCCTCCTGTGGGAGGGAGTTCCATAGTTTAATGCCAGTTGCAAAGCCCAACACCCACATTTTCTCTGCAATATCTCTTTTCTGCTTGGTGAAGCAGACAATTTGCTTTTAAAGCATGTAAGCAGCCTGTGGATTATTTTTTTTAGCAGTCAGTCCACTGCCACCACCAAAACATATCCTAACTCAGACAGCACATGTAACAGACTGTGTTTGGGGTAGAACTCCTCTGTAACAAATACAGTAAGATATTTTGTGAGATTAAACAGCCTATTAAGCCTTCTGAAAAGCCCGTCATGGCTAGAAGCCACTGCAGGACAGACAATTACAGATTAATCAAGCAAAGGAACGAGGAAATGGCCCTGCGGGATTAGATTGCTTCCTTGATGAAAGAAACAAAACTGATTATATCTGCATTCCAGAGAGCAAATGCACTATTTGTGTTCAACGTTCACAGCAGACAGGTGCAGGGTGCTTAGTTTTATATATTTATTTTCTTGAATCTATACTCTGCCTTTTTTCCAATCACTGAACCCAAGGTGTGCACACCAGAACTTCTTAGCTCTCAGCAAGAGGGTACTCTCCTATGCTTTAGATTTCACAAGACTCAGTCTCTGTCAATTGTAAGAAAAATAAGACATAGGTTGATCAGGCAAATGGCCCATCTAGTCTAACATCTTGTGTTTACAATGGGAAACCCTTGATTTGACGGCCCATCCTCAGACGCCTTCCCTATAAAGAGCAGTGTGAAACAGGGCTGTGTTCTCGCCCCAACCCTCCCTGTTGCATATTCTTCTCCCTGTTGTTCTCATTCTGAAAATGATGTGTGAGAGGCAGGCATGGAAGCCGGTCAACGGTGCCTCCACCAGGCAAGGTCAAAGTCCTCCTGGAAGGGAACAGCTGCTGCCCCTTCTGCAGCCCATGTGGCCCATCTCCTCAGAGCACTGGGCGAAAAGTAGGGCAGTCTCCCATCCTCAGCACCATCTGTGACTCAATCCTACTCACAATGAAGCTCCTTGTGACACTTCCAGAGTGCAGCCCACCAATAAAAGGCCCATTGTCCTTTCCTTCAATGCTCATATGGGATAGAATCTGTACTTCCCATGCTCTGTCATATGATATTTTTCCCTCCAGAAGAGATTATAGCACAGTGATTTGAAAGCCGAAGTATTTAGTATGTGCCTGTTACCTGTGATGGCATTATGGAGCGGAGAACTGGACCACGACAGAGCAACAGGAACAGGACATACAATGTTAATGAATATCACTAAAAGATAATAACTGGATATGACAAAGATCGAAAGTTACGGATGCAGTGGGAAAGGATGCGAAGTTAAAGTGGGCATGTGGCCTGAGACGACGCAGGCCGATGGAGTAAAGCAGTGCTAGTGTGGAGACCCTACAATTTCAAAAGGACAAGGGGATGACCATGTATGTGATGGGTGGTCCATATAAACTATAGATTCTAAAGCATGGGTAGGCAAACTAAGGCCCTATCGCCTTCTAAATCCAGCCCACGGATTTAGAATCAGCGTGTTTTTACATGAGTAGAATGTGTCCTTTTAATTAAAATGCATCTCTGGGTTATTTGTGGGGCCTGCCTGGTGTTTTTACATGAGTAGAATGTATGCTTTTATTTAAAATGGATCTCTGGGTTATTTGTGGGGCATAAGAATTCATTTGCAGGGGTGAAGGTCAGGATGACCAATAGAGAGCCAGGCTAAGAACCTCTGAAGCCATATTATAGGGCCATCTAAAAGCTAAAAGCACAAAGCCATTTTAGAAAGCTAAAGACTATTTCTCTTTCTCATGTTTGTCACTTTGCCACCTTTTGCAGAGGCAGCAAGCATGCAAGCTTGTGGGTGCAGCTAGATTGCCTCTGCAGGAAGTTTGCTAGTTGAGGTTAAGCCATTTCTGAGAAACGACCCCTGACAAAGGCAAGTAGCAGGATGTTTGCTGACCGCCAGGCTCCAGAGATAACGCTTAGGTGTGAAGTTGCTAAACCACAAGGACATTTCTTGGAAGTGGGGGGTTCAGGGGCACTTCCTGGAACTAGTACAGAGGTTAAGTAGATAATAAGCCAGTAGCGCCACCTAGTGGAATAGGCAACTTGGAACCGAAAGGACACACCAAATTTATTCATTGGTTGAGCTTTAATGAATATGTATCAATGACCATAGGAAATTGTCAATCATTGGCTAAAGGGATGCCAAGGGGCTGAACTGTGCTTTGCAGAAAGATATATAAGTTGACTGCCCCAAAGGGGGGGCGGGCATTCTTCATTTTCCTGAATGCACCCTATTTGCTTTTTGTCGGACAAAAATCCAAATAAAAACTTTTTCTTTAAGAAACTTTGCTGCCTGATTTTTTACATTCCTGGTCTGAATACCGATGTCCCTTTCATTTCTGGTGCCAAAAGTGACTCGGATCAGAAGGACTTTAAGTGTCCTCAGAGACCAGGAGGCAGCTCCCTTGCCCTCTGGGCAGAGACAGGGGAGGGTCAACAGACCTCCTGGCTTCCACGTGCACACCGAACCTTTTCTTCGGAGGGGGGCAGAAGGCAACTTGACCCTCTTGCTGTATCCTGGGACAGAGGACAACGGATTTGAAGAGCCGAGGTTGGGAGGACAGGGCAGAGAAAAGCCGGCTGGGGTGAGTACATGGCAATAAGCCCTGAGGGGATAGGAAATCCTCCTTTTAATTAAGGAGAAGGGAGATACTGATCACATCTCCAGCGTGGATAGTGGCATTAAGTAGAAGGGTTGACTGCTGACAACCACCCACGCTTTGGTATTAGGAAGGAGAAAAAGGGGGGGCACAGGGTGGTTAGTGTGTCGTGCAAGCGTCCAACGAGAGAGGCATTTTGTGCATGTATGTGTGTTACCCCGGGGCATTCCCCTGGGGTCGTAGCAACAAGTACTCCATTTCCCAGTCGGGCGACCGCACCTGGGTGAGAAAAGTTGCGAAATGAATGTGTGAGTGTTTGGTGTGGGGACGCTGTACAGGGCCATACTGAAAATGGGAGGGGGGAGGCTTGAAAGGCTTGAAAGGTCCAGTAATTCCCCTTCAATGTATGTTAAACAACTTCAAGGAAGGACCAAAATCAGCATAGACCAGGGGGGACATCCTGACCAGATTCCCTATATAGACAACTGGCTGAAGGTGGTAGATGACAATCACCCCCCCCCCCCCCGGTTGAAGAAATGCAGGACTGAACATTGCAAAGTCACTCCCTCATGTCAGGTTTTGGAGAGGGAAGATGTCCAGAAGAAGTGCAGTGTTTATGGAGAAGAGTGTACAGAACAGTAAGCAGTTATTACTGCATTAACAGAGGAAAATAAAAGAAAAGAGCATGAAACAGGATGCTACTATAGAATTAATGTAACAGGATCTTGAACAGACAAATGAAGGACTTAATAGATTAAACACAAGTCATTTAGAAGAGAGGTCTCAACTAATTCAAGACCTCCAGAGGTATGGAAGAGAATTTGACAACCTCAGAGAGGTTTTAGCTGAGAAAGACAAAGAAATTTCTGCTATTATTTCAAATACAAATGTGTATTCTGAGCAGATTAATATTCTGAAATGTCAGATCAAGTGCAAAGAGGATGAAATGCAAGACAGGGAAATAGTGTTGTCTAAGGCTGAAAGGGAAGTCCAGTTACTGAAAGATCTACAAACCAAAGGTGTGAACAGTGGAGGCAGAAAGCTTTCAGAACTTTCTGAACAGTTAAGTGCAAAAATCAGAACTGGCTGAGGAAAAAAAAATAAAAATAAAAAAATTTGAAAAACGCTAGTAAAACAAAAGAGAATGAAGAATTTGTTAGGCAAAACAAAGAGACTAGCCAAACAGTTAAAGATCTTCATTCTGCAATTAAGACTTGTAATGTTACTTAAAACAACAAACTCATGGAGTGTGACTCACAAATTAAATTGCTTAAAGAACAAATAAGTAAATCAGCTAAAAATTGCAAGAAACAGAAATAGGATGTAAGGAGGAACAGACCATTTTAAATCCCAGGTCGATGAACATATCTCTGTAAAGGAGAAATTGAACAAGTTACTAAAATTAAAAGAAAAACAAAGAACAAAGTTTTGTGAATGAGCTGAAATCAGTGAAAGATTCACACAACCAACTCACTTTACAAAATGCAAAAAAGGGATGAAGATTTAGCTAATTTATCCAGACAACTTGCTGAACATACTGACCATCTAGAAATTGTCAAAAGGTCACTGCAAAAAAGGCAGAGATTGTGATATCCCTTAAAGACAAGCTTAAAGTTGTGGAACAACAGGCTTTTGCAGAATCCTGATCCAAGGCTTCAGTATTTTAGCAAAACCTCTAAATGAAGTTACCGGAGGAAGGGAAAGAGACCCCTTTGAGTGGGGACCGGCCCAACAAGAAGCCTTTGAGACTATCAAGCAATTAGATTCCACAGCGAAAGGCTGGCCACCCTGTCTGCGCGCTGTCACTGCCACCGCCACACTAGTGGAAGAAGCAGACAAGTTCATGTTTGGCCAGGAGATGCATGTGAATGTGCCCCATTCGGTTCTCACCCTTATGGAATATAAGGGGTACACAGACTGAAACAGGCTTTGCCCAACCCATTGAGGAGTCTACAGGCGCAGTGGAAGTTTGTGAAGCAGACGTGCCTGATGTTCTAGAGAGACCAAAGGGTCCTAGTCATTTTAAGGGCCAGCGTTGATTCTTGGCTGTTGGCAATACTCCAAGGGAGGAAGCCCTGGGTAGCGTGGCAGCCACTGAAGACAGCATGTCAGGCCACAGTGGCAGCCAGACCAGAAGGGGCTGTGGGACGCCCAGAAAGCCCAGAGGGGGCTAGAGAATGCCCAGAAAAAGTACCAAGCCCAGAGGGGGCTGAGGCTGCTTTGGGAAGCTGTTTCTACGCTTCAATAAGTTGTTTCTCAGGCAGCAGAGCACCCAGAAGTGGGGGTGCAAGGCAGGCAAGCCGTTCCAAGAGCTCTAAGAAAGCCAAAGTCTCCAAGAGTTGTTTGTGTTTTGAGGCGAAGTCCAACAGCAAAAGGCATTGCCCTGCAATTGGCAGCAGGATGCAAGGCTAATGTCCAGAAGTTGAGACGTTACTGGAAGCAGTATGGGGTCCCGAAGAGATTGCCGTGATGCACTGCAAAGCCCATGGGAGAGGCCGGGACATGGTCACTAGGGGCAACCGGAAGGCAGACAACGCAGCTCGTGAAGCAGCTTTGAAACCTCCACCAGCACTCAACGCAGCCCTCATCCCACAACTCACTCCAGACGATGTGGAACCACGCTACACACCGGAGGAGCAACAGTGGGCACGCCAGGAAGGAGCAACACTCCAGGAGGGATGGTTCCGTCTACCAGAAAACCGTGTTTTTGTGCCCCAACATCTGGCTACCGTGATTGTGAAGAATTACCACAAGTCCACTCATCTAGGGGGTCCAGCTGCCAGAGCACACCTTGGGAGACTTTTCTATATCACTAACCTTTCTCAACTAGTTGCTGCTATATCCCAGAGGTGTGTCCTGTGCGCCAAGAACACCCCCAGACAAGGCCACCTCCCCCCACCGGGTGTACAACACGTGGGCTTTACCCCTATGGAAAGCCTGATTGTGGACTTCACTGAATTGCCTCCAGCTAGGGGTATCAAATACCTGCTTGTGTTTGTCTTCACCCTGACGGGCTGGACAGAGGCATACCCCACTAGAACAGAGATACCTTGTGAAGTGTCCAAGAAACTGTTACATGAACTCATACCCCGATTTGGCCTCCCCAGAAGTATTGGCAGTGACAATGGCCCTGCCTTCATTGATAAAGTTGTGCAAGAAGTGTGCAAGGCGCTGCAGATAAACTGGAGGCTACACACAGCCTACAGACCCCAGAGTTCGGGAAAACCTGAGCGTATGAATCGCACCTTGAAGACCCACTTGGCCAAGCTGACCCAGGAGTCAGGACTACACAAACCCAAACTTTGGCTCAGATATGTTGACGACACCTTTGTAATTTGGCCACACGGGAAAGAAAAACTAGACAGCTTCCTCACACATCTCAACAGCCTACACCCCAAAATACAATTTACTATGGAAATAGAAGCCAACAACCAACTTCCCTTCCTTGACGTCCTAATCTACAAAAAACCTGATGGCTCCCTAGGACACACTATCTACCAGAAAAAAACACACACCAACCGCTACTTACATGCACAATCACACCACCACCCTGCACAAATAAACTCCGTAGCCAAGACTCTCATCTCCAGAACCAAACGCCTGGCTGACAAAGACCACTTGACAACTGAGTTACAGAATCTCTCAAATGTGTTAATCGCCAATGGATACCAGCAAAACAGGGTTACGAAGCTAATCCAAAAAGAAACACCCCCCAAAAACCAAGACACAGAAGAAAACAATGGCATGGCCCTCCTTCCTTATATCAAGGGCACTACAGACAAAATCAGCAAAATCCTCCATAAACACAATATCAAAACAGCCTTTTGCACCAACCAAAAAATAGCCAATATCCTCAGAAACCCCAAAGATAAAATCCAGTTGGAAAACCAAGGGGTCTATGAAATACCCTGCAAAGTCTGCCCAGCCACGTACATTGGACAAACAAACAGACGAATAAATGCACGTATCGCAGAACACAAGAATGCCGTCAAAAAAGAAGAAAAAACCTCCTCTCTTTTCCAACACATGAAAGAAACAGGACACGAAATTAATTTTGCAGATTCCAAATTGCTCTTTAACATGGAACATCACCACAAGAGAATAATCATGGAAGCCATCGAGATAGAGAAACACCCTCACAACATGAACAAGCGTGACGACACGTCCCGCCTGCCAGACATCTGGAAATTAGCCCTCCCCACAAAAACCGACACCAGGACCAGAGGCACACAGAACGCCATCACCTATCAACCACACCAGACCCAAACCCAGACCCTCTCCACAGATAAATTACAGACTCCATCCGGTAGCCAAACCATAGTGGCACCTCCGGATGCTGCACCCCCCTGCAATCCCTACACAGATCTGGCTGGCACAGGGCACAAAACCACAGCTCGCCCCTATACACGAAGCCAAGCCAGAGCACAACTCAGTGCAGTACAGCCATCTTCTCAGAAAAATCTCTTCACAAGCTCAAAAGGTCAAGACACGAAAGCTATAGCAACTAATCCACACTTAATGACCCACCTAAGTGGTACTCAGAATATCACTCAAGATATCACTCAAGATATCCCCCAAGTAATTAAGGAACAAAAGAAGAAAAGGCACAATAACCTGGGAACTTCTTCTCTGCACCACACCCCCTCAACAGTATTTATAGGAACTCAAACACTGAGATCCTGCTCTGTTCCAGTAACAAGAAGCCGAAAGCACCAGCCTGAAGATGACGAGTGAGACCTCGTCGAAACGTCGCCTAGACACCCCAACTCTTACACGGGAAGACACCCGAAGACACCAAAACCTACATTCCTGTACCCGTGAAAATCTACGAAAGCAAATATATATATATATATATACACACATACAAGAGAGGGGGGATGGAGATTTGTAATGCACGCTACATTTGACATGCAGATTGAAATGTTAATGCTAAACAAAATACAAGCTACAGAACCTGAGAAAGGGCACTGCACACACACAACTTTTCATGCCAAGGAAGAACAGCAACCGTACCAAAGCAATGGATTGTAAATTCCAGACATATTTCCTGGGGACTTCCTAGGATGGCCCTGTGCCTATTAACACAATAGGCGTCTTTCTTTCTTTCTTTCTTTCTTTCTTTCTTTCTTTCTTTCTTTTTGCTGCTGTTGTTGTTGTTAGTTTACGCTTTGGTTAAGATGAACAGCCTTGACTTGGCAGGCTCCCATGAGGTGGGGGGGGGGGAAATCAGCCACACAATAAAGGCCAGGGGTTAGCAACCTTTTAGCTATGGGCCAGTCCACCGTCCCTCAGACCATGTGGTGGGCCTGACCATACCGTATTTTTCGCTCCATAAGGCACACCAGACCATAAGGTGCACCTAGTTTTTAGAGGGGGAAATCAAGCAGCTATGGCAATTCCCCCACCTCCCGCAAAAGTCCACAGGAGCCGCACACCCTTTAAGGAGCTTGTGGCTCCTGCGGGCTTTTCTACGAGGAGGGAGAACGGACTGGCCGCGTCAGTCCCTTCTCCCTCCTGGGGAAAAGCCCGCAAGAGCCGCGCGGAGCTTGTGTGCAACTCTTGGGGGCTTTTCCTGCCTGCCTCCCCCCTACATTTGCTCCATAAGACGCACACACATTTCCCCTTACTTTTTAGGAGGGAATAAGTGCGTCTTATGGAGCGAAAAATACTGCATTTTGAGGGGGGAAATGAACAAATTCCTATGCCCTACAAATAACCCAGAGATGCGTTTTAAATAAAAGCACAAATTCTACTCATGTAAAAACACCAGGGAGGTCCCACAAATAACCCAGAGATGCATTTAAAATAAAATGACACATTCTACTTATGTAAAAACACGCTGATTCCTGGACCGTCCACAGGCCAGATTTAGAAGGCGACTGGGCCGGATCCAGCCCCCGGGCCTTAGGTTGCCTACCCCTGGTTAAGGCCATGCCTGCTCCTAGAAGGCAAGGGTTTCCTGACCTACCAGGCCAGATTATTTTAGGAACATTCCTGATTCCTCTTCTTTGCTAAGAAGCATATGCGGACCACAGGTGCAACATTCTTGTGTAAAGAAATATGCTGGGCTTAATTAGAGCCAAAATTAAACACACACACACACACACAGAGAGAGAGAGAGAGAGAGAGAGAGAGAGAGAGAGAGAGAGGGAGGGAGGGAAGGAAAGAAGGGGAGTGGAGAGAGAGAGAGAGAGAGAGAGAGAGAGAGAGAGAGAGAGAGAGAGAGAGAAGATGCAAACGTTGGCCTGGACGCTGTTTTCAGCCACAGCAACCTTTAGTAACACAATTACATGATGCAAAAGTACCTTATGTTGTTACAGTCCAACCCAAAGATCTTCTAGAAGCTGGAACAGGCAAACAAAAGAAAATAAATCACCAGCAGGCTGCCCTTCAGACTGCCCAAAAGCAAAGGGTGTATGCTAGGGGCTTCTGCATTGTTGGCATCTTTCTTCAAAGGAGCACAGGTGGCAGGGCTGCAGCTGAGTGGCAGAACATCTGCTTAGCACGCAGAAGCACCCCTAATGACTTTTCCACGTAGAACTAGGAAAGACTCCTTCCTGAAACCCTGGAGAGTTGGTTAGAACTAAATACCACAGGATCACAACTTATGTGGGAATTTGGTTCCAAGGCTTCTGCATCTACACAAAAATTGCATATACCCAGTCTATCCTGCCCTTCCCCCCCAAAGGGGTCCAGGGCTGCAACATTCTATTGCCATGTCTCATGTCTTTAAAAACATGATAAACATTACAAACAAACAGAATGTCAAAACAGGTGAGCTGAACCAAAAAGTTTCACCTTGCTTAGCCAGCAAAGTGGATATTGCTTTGACCTATAAAGTCTTATGTGGCTTGGAACCCCAATACCTCAAAAGCATTGCATTTCCTCACATGAAACTACAATAACCCTGTGATCATCATCTGAGGCCCTTCTTTGTATGCCCCCTCCTCAGAAGTTTGGAAGGCGGCAGCACGAGAACGGGGCCTTTTCCATGGTGGCTCCCCACTAACTGAATGCTCTCTCTCCAGTGAGGTTTGCTAAGCATCACCTTTACATATGGGGGGCGGAGTTATCTCTTTGTGTTTTTCTTTTGTTCTTGTTTTTATTATGTACCGTATTTTTCGCCCTATAGGATGCACTGTCCCATAAGGCGCACCTAGTTTTTTGGGGGGGGAAATAAAGGGGGGGATTATTTTTTTTCCCCCCAGGTGCGGGGCTGGGGCGAGGGAAGCCCGAGCTTCCCCCGACCCCAGCCCCCAGAACAGGCAAGCCGTGGGAGCTGGGCGCTGGTCTCCCGGCACGGGCTCCCACGGCTTGTGGAGATCTGCACGAAGCCTGGAGAGCGAGAGGGGTCGGTGCGCACCGACCCCTCTCGCTCTCCAGGCTTCAGGGAATGCCTGCATTCGCCCCATAGGACGCACACATATTTCCCCTTCATTTTTGGAGGGGAAAAAGTGCGTCCTATGGGGCGAAAAATACGGTATTTTGTGTTTTTATATTATATTTGTTGTGAATTCCCTGATACCTATGGATGAAGGGAAGTATACAAAATTAATAAATTTAATAGTGATATTAATAATATCTTCAGGAGAAAGGCAAAAACATTCCCTTTCAACCAGGTCTTTGGCTTTATATATGGCCTTTTAGTGTGGAAGGGACGTTTTAATGTATTCCCCACCACACCCCTAGTTTTAATGTAGGTAGATAAGTTGCTTTGAGTTACCATGGCAAAAAGGTGACCAATAAAATAAATAATAATAATCTTCCAATGAATGCCTAGAGCAACATGCAAAACTGAAGAGGGGCCCTACAAGACTTCTGCTTATTATAGCAAGCAACCACTTCTCCTCAAGACTGCAGAAGGCGGACGATTTCAGAATTTCCTTCTTGAGAGTTCTCCGCAGGACAAACCAAGGCAGGAAGCCAAATGAGTCATCCTGGCCAAGTGGGAAATCTCACAAGCAGTTCAATGAGCTATCCAAGTAAACTCAGCTATGTTCTTCCCAGAGCAAAGTCTCATTATTTTATGGCAAGGAAGGAAAACACATGCACCCTGGACAGAAGCTTGTGTTTTCATTGTTTGCGCAATGCAAAGCCCCACCAGCCTCTTTGCAAAGCTGCCTTGAGAAAGTGTTAGAAGGCACACCCAAGCTGTGTCTTTGAGGTGGGGGGGCCCACTAAAACTTCAGCTCTCTCCTTCCCATGCCCAACGCATCGCTGTTGGAGTGGAAAGCAAAACATACAGAGAAGGAGCAGGTCAGCGAGCATATCCAAAAGTTCCACTGTTAACTCTTAGAACCTAAGAAGAGCCTGCTGAAACAGGCCAATGGTCCATCTCCCTGTTCCAGCACCTGCTCTTACAATTAGGCAACAAGATGCCCCACTGGGAAACCAAGGAGAAGAACATGGGCACAAAAGCAAATCTCTACTCCTGTGGTTCCCAGCAACTGGTATTTGGAATCATTGCTGCCTCCAGCTGTGGCTAGTAACCATCAACAGCCCTCTCCTCCATGAATTTGTCTCATTCTCTTTTAAAACCATCCAAGTCGGTGGCCATTACTGCCTCCTGAGGGAGGGAGTTCCACAGTTTAACTATGTGCTGCATGAAAAAGTACCATATTTTTCGCTCTATAAGACGCACCAGACCACAAGACGCACCTAGTTTTTGGAGGAGGAAAACAAGAAAAAAAATATTCTGAATCTCAGAAGCCAGAACAGCAAGAGGGATCGCTGCGCAGTGAAAGCAGCAATCCCTCTTGCTGTTCTGGCTTCTGGGATAGCCCTGTGAAGCCTTCATTCACTCCATAAGACACACACACATTTCCCCTTACTTTTTAGGAGGGAAAAAGTGAGTCTTATAGAGCAAAAAATACAGTACTTCCTTTCATGTGTCCTGAATCTTCTAACATTCAATATCATCAGATGTTCTAGAATTATGAGAGAGAATTCCCCCCCCCATCCACATTCTCCATGGCATGCATACTTTTATAAACTTCTATTGTGTTGTCTCTTGGTTGCTTTTTCTCTAGAATGAGAAGTCCCAAAATCTGCAACCTTTCCTTCGGGGGGGGGGGGTGTCACTCCACCACCTTGATTGATCTGATTGCCCTTTTCTGAACCTTTTCCAAATCTGCAATATCCTTTTTTAACGTGAGGCGACCAGGACTGTGCACAGTGCTTCAAATGTGGTTGAACTGTAGATTTGTATAATGGTATTATGGCTCTGTCTTATCAACAGTTCACACATGACAAAAGTGACTGCTCTGCTCCAAAGCCACAAACAGCTGGAACTCATCAGGCTGGGCTGAAAATCTGCTGGCAGAAATCTTGGTTCTGGAATGCCAAGATGCAGCTCACGAAGGACATGAGGTCACCAAACTGCTCACAAGCACCAGAGAACACGTTGTCCAGTACATCCCACATTAAAAGTAAGATACAGGGCTTAGCAACATCTTCAGAGAACTCCACCATGCATTAGCCCATGGAAGGTCTTCAAATAATAGCAAAGAGACAGAACACTGTGACCTGCTCCTAGTCTGTTTATGCGTTTATAAGCAGAAAAGTTGGAATATTGGGAGCTGCCTTATACTGACTCAGGCTTTTGGTCCATCAAGCTCAGTACTGTCAACACTGACTGGCAGCACCTCTACAGGATATCAGGCCAGATTCTCAAGAATCATTATACCTAGGCCACTATTTCTATCCTTGGAAAAGCTCACATGTGTTGTTCATCAAAAGAGCTGGGGACTTTGCTTTCAAATAAAGAACAATAACATGTGTCTGTCCAGCAATACAGTTCGATCACTCCTTACGCACGTTTAACTTGTGTGATTTCAGCCTTACATGGTTGACGGCTCCCCAGTTGAAATCACACAAGTTAAACACACAGAGGGTGAAGAGCTTGAAAGCTCTTTCTGCACAGGGTTTTCCCAGCAGAGAAAGAGCTTTTAACCTCTCAGGCTTGCTTACTGGGTTCTGAGATGCTCTCAAAGTCCTCTCAGCACACAGCTCTGGAAATGTAAGTATGTTCGCGTGGGGGTGATTCCAAGCAGGCAGTTTGATAATACACTCTTTTTGTGTATACATGCCATTCCCGGATCATAACCCCCACGCAGGACGTGATCATACCGTGCTGGTAAAAGCTGGCTCCTGCTAGATGCAGCAAGCAAATTCTTGCAGGAAATTCTGCAGAAATAGAGACACATCTATGGCTTTTCCCAAAACAGTGAATGTAAAAGACCATGGCAGCCCCTAGCCTCTTCCTCCTCCTCCTCCTTTCTCCCTACATGTCTTGGGGGGTGGGGGACGGACGAGACTCTGGTCATGATGTAACTTCCAGGCCACCACACTTCATCATCTGCCAATTCTGGAGAGTGGGGGAGGGGGGAGTGTCAAGCCTCAAAGCACACTTTTTTTGTTCTACTAGATATGACCAAGGAAGACAGGAGACAGACAGAAGGAGGAGAGGGAGGATGCTAATTTTGGAAGCAGCCCACCAGCTCCAGTAATGATCACCTTCAACCCAAAAGACAACACTTAAGTCAGAAGGGATGTTTTGAAACAGAGACTAGCAATCTCTCCTCTTCCGGGAAGCCAGTATAAACATTATGTCCTCCCTATGGCAGGCTGATCCACTTGGAAGAGCTAACAGTGACTCATTTTGACTCACGGCAGGCAGTGCCATAGCCTATGGGGTAGAGACCTTTAGCGTGGCAAAAGGCCACAAGTAGCTTCTCAAAGCAATGCCTGCCACATGGATCATTACCCCAGGGAGGGGCCTTGGGAACACCATGCAGATAAGAGCTTCAGAAGAGCGCTGCTGGATCAGGCCAATGGCCCATCTAGTCCAGCATCCTCTTCTAACAGTGGCCACCCAGAGACCTTTTTAGGAAACCAGGAAGTAGAATATGCACACTAGGGCAACACTTTTCCTATCTTCCAGCAACTGGTATTCAGAAGCATTGCTGCCTCTGACCACGGAAGCAGAGCACAGTCATCCTGACCAGTAGCCATCAACGGAGCTCTCCTCCATGCAGTGTTCAGAACTACCGTATTTTTCGCTCTATAAGACACACTTTGCCCCTCCTAAAAAGTAAGGGGAAATGTGTGTGTGTCTTATGGAGAAAATGCAGATGGGAGGCTCTGCTCAGCGCTCCCTTTAAAGAGCTGCCCTTCTCCCTCCTTGGGGAAAAGCCTCAAAGAGCCGCACGCATACTCCGCGCGCTCTTTAAAGGGAGCACGGCTCTTGGGGGAGCCTTAGCCGTGCGCAGCCTCTCCCGGGCAGTGGGAGCCTTCATCCCGCTGCCCAGGAGAGGCTGCATGCGGCTATCCCATAAGCCAGGACAGCAAGCAGATCACTGCGCAGCAATCCCGCTTGCTGTCCTGGCTTCTGGGATTCAGAATATTTTTTTTCTTGGTAGTCAGGCACCAGGTGCATTTTGCACCGAAAAGGGTACAGTGAAGCTGCCTGCCTGGTGTCAATAGGCAGGGAGTTCCAGAGTGCAGGGTTCTGCCACACTGAAAGATCAAGCTCCTATAAATGTGACTAGGTAGTATATGTGGCATGTGAGATGGAGTAAGTCTCCCCTTTTGTAATTGTGGCATGATGCAACCAGTTTTCCCACATCTATATCTGCATGTGAAAGAAGCAAAACGAAAAAAGGATAATTTTACAACTCCCAATATATTCACAATGCAAAAAAAGAAGTTCAAGCGCCTAACTCTTTTCACCCCTAGAGCCTCTAGACTTCAGCTCCCAGGAGCCAAGGTGGTCAGGGATAAGGGGAGATGGAGTCCAGCAACACCTGGGGGGCCACAAGCTTCCCACTCTATAGAATGAGTTAAAAGGCCTTTCCAGTGAGAAAAGAAAACAAAATTGTCTTGGGAGGACCTAGGCTGTTTTGAGCCAGAAGCAATGCAGCAAAGGGATCAGGCTTCAACACAGGAGATTTCCTGGACTTAAGACTCATTTCCTAAAGTTCTGCACCAACAGCCACCGGCTCTGAGAATCCCCAGTTTTAAAAAAAGATGAACTGCTCCCAACTGGGGCTGTGCCTAACCCAGTCCTTCCCTTTCTCATAAAGATTTCTTCCCGTGCAAAAGTGGCTTCCTGTGGCGTTTCTGAACCATTTTTAAACTTCTTCTGAATTTTGGTGCTTTGTGGGGAGAAGGGCGACTTTACTTCATCATTTCAAAGAGACCATTAGAGGGGGGGGTTGATTTCTTTCCAGTAGCATTTTTTCCAGCCTCCCTAGATGTCTCAGCTGTAAAAGAAAATAAAAGCTCCAAGAGATCAGTTTCCTTGTGACATCTTCCCCTGAGCTTTAATTGAACTCCAGCAAGCTGTAGAGGTTGGCTACAGCAGGGCGGAGACTGGTTTTGTTTACACAAAGTCCATCCTTTTACATTAAAATAAAATCTGACCAATGTCCAGACTGGATAGCATTCTGCTCAGACAAGGCCTGACCCCCTCAGTTGAGTCAATGAACATAGGTAACATCAAAATCACAGACCAGTAGATGCTACCCTTAAAATAGGAGAGGAAACATGAACCAACCCAACACAGTCCTTCAGTCCCATCCTAACTCAATCAATCAATCAATCAATCAATCAATCAATCAGAGAGAGTCTCACAAGAACTCTCCAAAACTACTTCAAATAAAAGGACATAGACAATATTATAACTGCTCCTTTGGGACACAATGAAAGCAGTCACCAGAGGAGCCTGCATAAAAGAGAAAGCATCCCTTAAAAAACAAACCTCAAAAATTAGCAAAAATAGAACAAGGTATCACAGCCCTCTCATCACGCCACAAACAAACAGGAGCTAAAAGACTCTGCTGCCAGAGAAAAGACAGGTCCACTTTCTTCTTACACAGCTTAAAAAGGTAAAGGTACCCCTGACCACTAGGTCCAGTAGCGGACGCCACTGGGGTTGCGCGCCCATCTCGCTCTATAGGCCGAGGGAGCTGGCGTTTGTCCGCAGACAGCTTCCAGGTCATGTGGCCAGCATGACTAAGCTGCTTCTGGCAAATCAGAGCAGCGCACGGAAGCACCATTTACCTTCCCGCCGGAGTGATACCTATTTATCTACTTGCACTTTGATGTGCTTTCAAACTGCTAGGTGGGCAGGAACTGGGACTGAACAATGGGAGTTCACCCCATCACAGGGATTCGAACCACCAACCTTCTGATTGGCAACCCCAAGGCTCAGTGGTTTACATCACAGCGCCACACAGTTTAGCAACCAATTATTTCGTATGTGAGACAAGACGATCAGAAAATGACTCTTCCAGAGATTCACAGAAGAATCTGGAGGTTCTTATTATACTAAAATACTGTTCACACAGTGGCAGACTTTGAGGTCTGACTTTGGGGTCTCAAATTTCAGCGGTGCCTATGCAACTCCAAAATTTGGTGCCCTCTCGCCTTCTTTTCTACATCTTTGTTGTGGTACCCCTGAAGCACCCTCTCGGCTCTGCACCCAGTGGCAGCAAACTAATTTCACCTCTGGTTTACGGCATCAATTACATGATGTGACATCACATTTCCTCTCTTTTTGTGCTATCATTAACTCAGAGGGTGTTCTTATGAGCTTGTAACAGCTATTTTTATTGTCTTCATTGTGTTCTGCAAAGCAAACAAGGACGCTTTTTTAAAAAAAAAAGTAGAAAAAAGCTTTACATAAGGGGTAGCAACACCTTCCCCATGCTTACAGGAAATGACAGCTGAGGGTATCACCGGGATTTTC
The DNA here is from genome assembly GCF_964188305.1 of Podarcis bocagei. Lineage (NCBI taxonomy): Eukaryota > Metazoa > Chordata > Lepidosauria > Squamata > Lacertidae > Podarcis > Podarcis bocagei. Next base: position 21,852,447 of record NC_138140.1, read on the forward strand.
AGGAAAAACAGGCAGTGGTAAGTCTGCAGAGGCAAGACCACCAAAGGGAAGATTTGCAAAATATAAGGAAAGGATCTCTTGGCCACTGTGAAAGCAAATAAAGAATAACAAAACCCCACATTCCACCCTTGACAATTTCATTGAACATTATATCCCCGCATGCCCTCCAGAAACTTTTAGGTGCAATTTCTTTTTCCATTAACGACAATGGAGAGCTGTAAAAAAAAAAGTTCTCAATGTTTTTGCACACAACAGAGAAGCTAAGATTCAGCTTCTTCAAAGTCAGCACTCTTTCTATAGGATGCAATTTATGCAGCAATCCACAAACTCCAAGACTTGCCTTGGAAGCCGCCTTCACTTAAGGATGAAACTGGATGTTGCATATAACCATTTGTTAATCTGGTGATCCAATGATATTCATGCATAACCATTACTAAAAACCAGTTAATGCACCAACGTTCATTAAAATGGAATCACAGTTCAGATTTATGCAGTGGGTACCACTGTGGTTTTCACTGTGTAGGGTTTATTCCCTGCTCTAATGGGTTGCTACTGAGCATAACTGAACCTTAACTGGAATCCAATGGATGTTTGTGCATTCACCAGGACTTGTGTGCACTGGTGTTGGTGATCATCTGGTGATCCAGGCATCACCCCAGCAACCCTTTTCAAACAGGATGGGCCACTTCCAGACTAGCAGCTGGGAATTGGAGATGCTTCAGCAAGGGGGCATTTAACCCCACACAATGCAGACCCCAGTCCCAGACACCTTCCCCTCACCACAACAAGGTTCCAAGCATATGTTTCTGTCAGGTATTTAAGGCGTTTCCATACTGCCATTCACCAAAAATGGGCCATGCGACAGTTCACATCTGATTAAAGGCAACATAAAAAGTATAGTACATAATAAACAAAAATGAAAAGTTATCTTAAAATATATAAAGGACATAATTAGCAACATCAAAACTCAGCAATTACTTCACCCATCAGCCTCTAAAAAGCTGATAAAAAAAATGTGAGTTTTGGTTTAGTTTCTAAGCAAATATAGTGTGGGGGTAAAATACACCTCAGTGGAGAAGTACGTAATTCCACAGACATGGAGCCACTACCCAAAAGCTGGTGTTTGAATTCTAATTAGTGTTTAATTGCCTTTTGATTACTGTTTTTGGGTTTTTTTCCTATGCTTTTGGATGTTTCTATTTGATGTGTAAGCCACTTTGAGTCCCTGACTGGGGAAAAGGCAGGATATACATAGTAAATATTATAATACTGTCTTGTTTACATCTAATTCAGCCCCAAATCCTCAGATGAAAGGAGTAAGCTTTTGGCAGCTGAATCCCCTTCTGGAAGAGAATAAACCCTTGTTCCTTTTGAAAAACACTTTGTTCTGGAAGACACACACCTCAACAGGTTAGCTCAACAGCCTCATGGATAAGCTGAAAGGAAACCTCAGCGACAGCTCAAGCAAATGAGAGGGGAGTTGCTAAAGACAGCCCACCCACCACATGTGGCTGCTTTCAGAGGTGAGCACTGCAATGCCTGTTCTGCAAGCTTTATCCCCTACACACAAACACCCAATAAACCCTTTCTTTGACTTGTTCTTTCAGTAGAGTGGTTTATGGGGCTTTGTGATAAGAGCAGATTTAGACCTAAAAAAACAACACAGACCCTTTTCTGTCACTAGCATCTACTGTACCCATCACAAACTTCATGGTCCATTTTTGGGTTTATTACTTTTATATCCCACCATACAAAAGTTCTCCTCCTCCTCATTAAATTCCCACAACAACCCTGTAAGGTAGGTTAGGCTAAGAGGCAGTGACTAACCTGAGTGAGGATTTGAACTCTGGTCTCTCCCAGGTCCTATTGTGCCCCTCTGATCACTATGCCACACCGGCTCCACAAGTCAGAAGAAGATCTTCAGTCTAGCAGACGGATAGCCAAAATGGTGCCCTCCAAATGTTGTTGCACTACGGCCCGATCAGCCCCCAGCCAACAAAGCCAATAGGTCAGGGGTGTGGGAAGTGTAGTCCATACACACCAGGAGGGCGCCATGTTTTTGCTACCCCTGTGCTAGCACATTAAGGGTGCATTTGACTGCTGCAACTAAACATTTCAAAACTGCCTCCCTGAAAGAACTCTAGGAATTATGGCTCTGCCAGATTGCTGGAAATTCTTTTGCTGGAGATTCCCAGGGTTTCTTGGTTGGCAGCTGCTGCGGTAAATCAGGCTTGAAATTGGTCTAGAATTTGAAATGCAGATGGATCTTTGAGATGTTAAGTCTCTGATGGGTGAGGTGGGGTCAGGTCTTCTGGTGAGGGCAACAAACATGACTATAAAGTGGGAAAGCACTTTGTGAATGTTTGTGTATATGCACCCACACAACCAAACAAGAAATTGGCACATGGAGATCTCTTATATCTTACTTTGACATTTTTGCTCAGGCACTTTGTATATGGGAGAAAAGAGGTCACAAAGACACCAGCCCCCTCACCTCAATGGTGTCCTTCCTGGGATAAGCCAATTGCATGCAACAGCTGACGAATGCTGTCAAGGAAGCATCTCCTGGTCAGCAGGAATATTTTTAAAAAATGTTTACATTCAGCATTAAGAAGAGTTGCAGATGCACACAAAACCTCTCACTGCTTTACCACAGTATCAAACAATTGTCGAGTTGGAAGCAACCCCAAGGGCAATCTAGTTCAACCCCCACAATGCAGGAATTACATCCTAAGAAGCACAGAATCAACTATTCCAACCTCCTCCAAGCCCACGGCACCATTTTGGTTGGCATGACAGCTACAAGATCCAGAATGACTCCAAATTCACATCAATGCACTGACACTCTAGCATTTTGTTCTTAAAAGCTGAAGACACTGTGCTTGGACATAAGCAGCTATGCCATTAAAGCCAGCCATGCAAGTAGGGATATTTACTCTAGGCAGCCAGGCACCCTTTTACTGGAAAGTGTAGCTTGTTATTTAAAAATGCAGCCTGGAAGGCCTTTTGTCAGCACAACCGATAGTCACGTTTCTCCAAAGCCACAAAAGTCAGTCCTCTGCAGACGAACACAGCCTGGAAGATTTGTGCAAACTGCAGCCAAGCAACAGGGAGCCCGTGAACAGATGCCACTTCTGCAAAACCTGCAAGCAGGACCAGAACACAAGGCCTCTCTGCCCTCTGCGGTTTCCAGCAACTGGTATTCAGAAGCATTACTGTCTCCAGCTGTGGAGGGCAGAGCACAGCGACCATGGCTTGTAGCCATCAGTAGCCCTCTCTCCCTCCATGAATTTGTTGAATCCTCTATTAAAGCCAGTCAGGTTTCACTGCCTCCTTTGGGAGCAAGTTCCATAGTTTTACTATGCACTGCATGAAGTACTTCCTTTTCTCTGTATTGCATCTTCCTATTAAAAACAGTTAAGGATAAAGAAAGTTTACATTCCCCTTTGGCCAACAACCATCTAAGTTAGCCTGCCTTGAAGTGCTTTGCTGTCAAAAGATGTAGAAGCAAAAGGGAAGAATGGCTCTCTTCACACCCGCCGCTAGACCAAACCAGAGCTGCCCATTTACATTTGCTCCTACTGCCAGCCCAAATGTTTTGGAAAATGCAAAGTTGTTTTAGCAGCTTTCCACAAGACAGAAGGCTTCTTCTGAGCATCCAGCAGGAGGATCCCTCAAACATCATCATCAATGCACCACAGGCTGGCTCTGAACTAATGGTGCTTTTGTAGCACAGGACATTTTTCATGCAGGAAGCCAGGAGAGATCTCTGGTGCAGCCTAGGCTAATATTTGCTGCGGGGGGTGGGGGGATCTGTACTCTTTACACAGTGGATGTGTGGAAGTACAGAAGATGACCACCTTATTTGCAATATCCTCTGTACTCAAGTTCCAAAAACTTTAATGACCAGTCGTGTGAGGAACCCTACCTAGGCACGGACTATACACTATGATCACATCTTATATGGGGGTTCAGTTCCAAGAGTTCCACGTATACTCAGCCTCTTGGAGCCACCCCTGTAGCTAGCAGGGAAGGGGAGAGAGAATCCCCTGTACTTCCAGAAACCAAACAGCTAAGGGGCCTTGCCCAGCAAGTAAGGCAAAGAGCTCAAAGGTTCTTTTTATGCTGGGCAACCCAAGCAGACCTGGCACTGAAAGAGGCTTTAAGCCCTCTGCCTTGCTTGGGTGTGCCAGTTCTGAAAAGCCAAGGATGTTCAAACAAGATCTTGCACCCGGTGAGATCTTGCAACAGCATCCCAGAGCTACGGCACTGAGTCGGCCTTGCCCCTCAAACAAGAGCTGAAAAGCTCTTTTCATGCCAAGCAGACTCAGTGAGAAAAGAGCTTTTAACCTCTTTTGCTTGGGATTTGATCTGCACAATTTCAAGCAGCTCACCTTCAACCACGTATGGTTGAAATCGCGCAATTCAACTGCATGTAAGATGCAATTCTGGTGTATCCTAATCGCATAGCAGGAAAGGGAGAGTCCTGGAACTAAATGGAAAGGCAGCTTGGTTGGAAGCAAATTCCGACCCCGTGTCCAAGAGGGCAGGAAGGGCCACACTCTGCTGTCAACAAAACAAATGGGGTGAAGTAATGAGAAGAAATTGGCAAGCTGAATAGGAAAAAGGCACTGAAGGAGAAGAGTCGCTGAGGAAGAAGGGAAGTGGAAACTGCCTCAGAGAAGCAAGGAGAGGGGTTGAAGAGAACAGGAAAGTCACAGGAATGTGAGGTTCAATAAGAGAGTAAATCCTCATGCATGGCCTAATTTATTTATCCACATTCCCTATTTTTCACAGAATTTTTTTTCAAGGGGGCTTCCACAAATTAAAACAACATAGATCAAATACAAAAAGCTAAAAACATTCATAAAAAATCATAGATAAAAAATAATTAAGCCCTAATCAAATTAAAACATTATTTAAAAAACAAGCCTATTAAAATACGAATAAGAGATGCTGTGTTCCTTAAGCCTGACACTCCTGTGTCAATCATGTTTTTGCTAAAACAGTGGTACCTCAGGTTAAGAACTTAATTCGTTCTGGAGGTCCATTCTTAACCTGAAACTGTTCTTAACCTGAGGTACCACTTTAGCTAATGGGGCCTCCCGCTGCCGTCGTGCCGCCATCATGCGATTTCTGTTCTCATCCTGAAGCAAAGTTCTTAACCTGACGTACTATTTCTGGGTTAGCGGAGTCTGTAACCTGAAGCGTATGTAACCCGAGGTACCACTGTAAAGAGTTAGTGCAGACGATACCAAGCTAGATGGACTAATGGTGTTACTCAGTGGGAGACAGCTTCCTATGTTTGCTCTTCCTTTTCTCCCCTGTACTATTTTTGGGGGGAGCTGGACAGTGCTCTCTACACAAATGTTCCTTTGTTTTAACTGATACCTTCTGCTATCCATAGGAAGTTCTCTGAGACCATTGGTCCATCTAGCTCAGTACTGTCTGCACTGGCCAGCAGTGGCTCTTCAGGGTTTCAGGCAGGGGACACTTCCAGCCCAACCTGGAGATGCTGCTGCTGGGGACTGAACCCGGGACCTTCTGCATGTGAAGCAGGTGTCCAACCACTGAGCCATGGTGCCTCCCCTTACAACACACATGTACATAGAAAGCTGCCTTCTGTTGATTCACGTAATTGCTGGAAATCACAGGGAAGTGGAGAGGGCTCTCGCACCTGAACCCTACTTGTGGGTTTCCCACAGACCCTGCTTATGTTTTTATTGATCCATCAAACTCACAACTGCCTACACTGACCTGCAGGGGCTTTCCAGGGTTCCAGGCGGGAGACTCCAAATAGGGGACATTCCCAGCCCTACCTGGGAGATGCAATCGGGGATTGAACCTGGAATCTTCTGCATGCAAAGCAGTTTCAGCAATACCCAGCGAGAAGAGCTTGCATCAGGGTGACATCACAACCAACACAGATCATTCCTACAGTGCTTGGGCTGGGTTCCAAAACAAACACAGCTATTATGTATTGCTGGGGGGAAATGGGGGGGGACCTAAACAGCTGCTTTAAAAATTCCCCTAATCTTAGAGTGACTGTATGTGTGTGTGGTTCTTCTCTCTCATAAGCCTTCCTTCATGGCTTTGAACCACACACCACTCATTTCATATCTCCTAGAAGCACACTGCCATTCTACCTCCAGGGGAGACCATTTTCATCTGGACTTGGTGGCAGACTGCTGGCCTGGATAGATAGAGCCTGACCACCGGGGAGGCTTCCTCAATGATTCCCCCACTGCCACAGCAATGCTCAAAGTTGCTGGAAAGATGAAGTTGCTGTCATCCCACAAAACAAACATAATATCATAATATCCTATGAAGATCCTGCTGGGTCAGGCCAAAGTCCTAGCCCAACATCATGTTCTTGCAGCATCCAAAAAGATGCCCCAATGGGAAACTGATGAACAGGATTCAAGTACTGTACAACAGTACTCTCCCCTACTGTGGTTTCCAGCAATTGCTATTCAGCTGTGGAGTCAGACTTAACATGAGTTTACAGTGTGATGCAGAAGCAGAAGCAGAAAAAAAACTAATGCCATTCTAGGCTGCATCAACAGAAGCAGTGTCCAGATCAAGTGAACTAATAGTATCACTCTATTTTGCCTTGGTGAGAATCCTTCTGGAGTACTGTGTCCGGTTCTGGGTGCCACAATTTCAGAAGGATATAGACAAGTTGGATGATTAAGGGTCTGGAAATTAAGCCTTATGAAGAACGAGGGAGTTGGGTATGTTTGGCTTGGATAAGAGGAGACTGAGAAGAGATATGAAAGCCATCTTCAAATATCTAAAGGGCTGTCACATGGAAGAGCAAGCTTGTTTTCTCTTGATCCAGAGGGTAGGACCTAAACTAATAGATTCAAGTTACAGTTCTATGGTTCTATGACTCATGTCATATCTACATGCTCCACATCATTAAAGCAGAGGCGCTCCTTTTAACTGTAATTGATTCCCCACCCCCACGAAAGAATCCTCAGAACTCTAGTTTGCAAAGGAGGAGGGGGAGAGTTAGGAGAACCTTAATGAACTAGTTCCCAGGATTCTTTGGAAGAAGCAATGACTGTTAATGTGGTCTACGAGTGCTTTGAATATATTGTGTTGATGTGAGCTTACACTCCTCCAAGAGTTCACCTCCAGGTCATCTCTGATAACAGATTAAATGTTGCGACTTTCTTTCGCGTACAACAGCCCTTAATTGGAATTTCCCGAAAAGCTTTCTGAGAACTGGCTTTTGCACGGCATGGAAAAATATTATGCTTCCATTTGGCGGAAAACCAGGAGGTGGGTAATTATATATCCAATTAGTAAGTGGGCACTGGAAGTTCAGGAGGACATTTTTATTTCTTCTCCCAAATTGCACAAAAGGATTTTTGAGCCAGGTGGGGCACTCTCAACAATCTGAGGATGCAGAAGGAAACACCCATGTATTTTATTTTTATTTTTTGCACATGCTTCTGAGAGAAGCAGAAAGGAATTTATGGGCAGAATCTTCTCGCATGGTATTATGAGCCAAGAAACAGATGTACTGGAAGACGTTTCACACTTGTTTTCTTTAATTACAACTGAAGGCCTCGAAGAATTACAGTGTGGCCGTTCGTCAAGGCGTCTACACACATTAGAAAACTCTCATTATATGAGCTGGGGGGGGAGGTCCACCCCCTTACAAAATGCAGGTAAACAAATGTACGTTTCACTTGTTTTCACACAGGTGTGCTGAGGTTGCACATTGTTACGCTATACTGTACATTTGCATTTTAAACACACAAAATTTATTTCACCCCAAGCTAAAAGAAAGGTCATGCTACATGCCATGAACTTGTCTGCCACCATTCCTCCCAGTTTTTTGGATGAACAACAGTTGTGGGGTGCTGAAGTAACAAGTGGAGGTGGCACAAGCAGGTGCCCCTTCCCGCTTAACCCCTTCCCTTCCTGTTTGTTTGCTCAGTCGACTTCCTTAGGGGGGTGGTTGTGGTTCAGTGGCAGAACATCTGCTTTGCATGGTTCCATACCCAGGTAGGGATGGGAATGTTCCCTGCCTGAACCCCTGGAGAGCTGGAGTGAGTCAGAACATGAGCGGAGGTGCTGGATCAGGCTAGTCCAGCATCCTGTTCTCACAGTGGGTAACTAGATCCTTGTGGGGGGTTGTTATTCTTATTTACTAAATTTGCTGGTTACTTCATCTTCCCCAAGATAACCCAAAGCGACTTACAAACAAACGAACAATCCCTTATAGAAACATTAAAACCAAGGAGGGACATACAGTTGTACCTCGGAAGTCGAATGGAATCCGTTCTGGAAGTCCGTTCAACTTCCAAAAAGTTTGGAAACCAAGGTGTGGCTTCCGATTGGCTGCAGGAAGCTCCTGCAGCCAATCGGAAGCCACATCAGACGTTCGGGTTCTAAAAAACGTTCGCAAACTGAAACACTCACTTCCGGGTTTGTGGCATTTGGGAGCCAAAACCTCCGACTCGCAAGGTGTTCGGGATCCAAGGTATGACTGTACATTAAAAACATGCAGGGATCTTTTTGCCCAATGTGGGGCTCAAACCCACAACCTTGAGATTAAGAGTCCCATACTTTGCTGACTGAACAATCCTTCCCTTCTTGTCTGAAGCCCTAGAGTCACTGCCAGCCAGTGCAGGCAATACGGAGCAAGATGGACCAATGGTCTGACAGTTTCTGATATTCCTGTGATGGTGCTATATAAATGAACGACGACTATGGTCAGACCCAAGATAAGCAGGCTTCCTAAAATATTCCTGCATGCTGTATGACAAATTTGGCCCCAAGCCTGACTGTCATTAATTCAACTGTTTAGCATCCCAGAAAGCTGGGAACACATTTTAAGATGTTTTGGTTTACAGCCCAGATTACACAGGTATTACTTACCGTATTTTTCACTCTATAGGACACACTTTTCCCCTTCAAAAATGAAGCGGGAAGAAGCTATGGAGCGAAGAAGCCATAGCCCCGCAACCCTCTCCCGGCTGGAGAGGTGACACGCGGCTACTGCAGCAGCCTCTTTAGCCGCGCGCCACCTCTCCAGCCGGGAGAGCGCGCGTGGGGCTAAACAAGCCCCCCCGCGACCCTCTCCCAGCTGGAGAGGTAACGTGCGACTATGGCAGCAGCCTCTCTGCTGCGCGCCTTTCCGCTGCTCCCTGACCTGCTCTTTGGGGCTGGTGGTGGGCTTCCCCCCGCCAGCCCCAAAGAGCAGGTTGAAAGGAACCTGTAGCCTGGAGAGCGAGAGGGGTCGGTGCGCACCGATCCCTCTCGCTCTCCAGGCTTCCAAGGTAGCCGCCTGAAGGCGACTGAACACACCTTAAACGGCACCTTGTTTTAGAGGGGGAAAACAAGAGGGGGGAAATTCTCCCCCTCTCTGCGCAGCGCCTCCTGCCGCTTCGCTGAAGGGGCGCTGGGCAGAGAGCGAGAGAATTTTCTTTTTCTTGTTCTCCCCCCCCCCTCTAAAACAAGGTGCATCCTATTGTCCGGTGCGTCCTATAGAGCGAAAAATACGGTATCCTCATTTTTAAGGTTTGCATCTCACCGTTCAGAGTTTAAAAACCAGTTGTACTGTTTACATCAAAAAATCTAGCCAAACTATTCATGTATTTTGCTTACTTTTAAAAAATGTGTATTCCACCAATCTCTCCATAGTGATTTGGAGGGGGGAAACCCTTTAAGAACTTGGTATATAGTCAAATCAGTAAGTTAACCATATCCATTTAACAAAGTCCAGCAACACAACAAAACAGCACAGAACTGAGCCAGCAAAAAATACACAATTTAAATTATTGCTTGCCGGTTTTCTTGTATAGAACATGCAAGAACTTGCCAATATTTAAAAAATGCAAGCAAATGAGAAAGATGGGCATGTCTGCTAGCTCAGTTCCAACCAATTCTGGAGCCCCTTTGGAAAGGGGAGGCTACTATTCTTAGGAGATATCTTTGTCTCCCAAAGTTATATTTCCCAAAATCCTTTGAAGGAAACAGTAGCAGTTGAACTAGTTCAAAATCAGTTTTTACTTGGTAGCTTAAGTGCCATAATGCTTCTCTCTGGCCTCACTGGCTAGTCAAGCATCTATGGCCAAACTTATTCAGATCACTGGGAAAGAATATTACTATCACCAATTGCAATCAAAGGACAAGGGCCACATGCATCTCTATTCAGTGGCTGTTCTGCAAACAGATTTCCCCAACCGAACCCACAAACAGCTTTCAACATTACCCAAATGTAAGGGGAGGCCGCAGAGTGTTTATACCCCACTAATTTGGTCTAAATTTCCATTTAGGTGCACAGATGGTACATAGACTGCTTATAATTAAACCTATGAGTTTAAGGCTGCAAAACAGATGGAACAGCTCCAACAGCAGTACCCTATATCTTGCTCCAAAACATGCACAAAAGAAGATGAGCTCATTGCCAAGCATATCTTTCCAAAAATTCTGCAAGACTATAGGTCAGCTTTGAATTCAACTGTACAGCATGAGAGATGCCTGCTTTAACTCTATATTGGTTGCATGATACATCAATACCAGCTACCTGGAAAATAACCTCAGCAGAAGACTTTCTCCTTCAGGTACTTGGACCCAAACCATACAGGGCTTTAAAAGTAACAGCAGCTTGAATTGGGCCCATGAAATTCTCTGTGAATTGGCATATGTACAAACCTAGTGGCGCTACCGATGCTTGCTAATCAAAGGTCCAGCAGCCTAGTTGACAGGTTGGAAAATACTAACAGCCACCCCTCAGAATTTGCATCGCATGCCTTGGATTTAATCTGCAGTGACTTTCCAGGATTTCAGTCCATCCTGGAAATGCTGAGGAATGAACCTGGGAATTTCACCATGCACAGCAAAGCCCCAAAGCCTGAACCAGTCGGCTGCAGCATTGGCATACTTGAAAAGGAACAAGCACACCTACGTATCACGTTGTGAAAGGCCACATGGGTGTCAGCATAATTAATTTCCTACCTGAGTGGAGGGACACTGTGTGCAAAGCTAAGAAGCCTGACACCCTTGTCCTCTGCAGAGTTACTCAAAAACATAAAAAGCATGTTCAGTGCGCAGTACAGCAGTCTATGCTTCTGAATAACAAGGCTCAATGAATCATCTGCATACAGCTTGATGCTGAATGTCTATTTTACCATAAATATCCCCACATGAAAACTGCTGGAGGTTTTGGAGGACCACTTACATCACTTTTCTGCCTGTTGTATCAACTGTATGATTTTTAATTATACTTTTATTTTTTGTGTTATTGTTTTTCACTTATTCCATAGAAAGAATTCAAACTGCAATACAATAAAAATAAATAAAAGACACAATAAAAATATTATTAAAAATCAATACAGTGGTACCTCGGGTTAAGAACTTAATTCGTTCTGCAGGTCCGTTCTTAACCTGAGGTACCACTTTAGCTAATAGGGCCTCCCGCTGCCGCACGATTTCTGTTCTCATCCTGAAGCAAAGTTCTTAACCCGAGGTACTATTTCTGGGTTAGCGGAGTCTGTAACCTGAAGCGTCTGTAACCTGAAGCATCTGTAACCTGAGGTACCACTGTATATTTAAAGTGCCATCTTCTGTCTTCAGCCACAAATCCAGGTATGCCACGGACCACCTGGAAAAGGCTTGCATTCTGGAAACCCCAGACAACAAGTCCCCCAAAAGGTACCTCTTTCTAAAGAATTTCAGAAGCCTCATCTGTGCCCAGCTTGCTCCATTATGGAGCCAATGGGGTTCTGCTAAACTGCATATAAATATGTAACATTATTTTGTCTCCAAGGGCAAGGATGGACTATGGAGATGGCGAAGCAGACTGGGGCTGAGGGATGCTATATTCCAAAACATCTGGAGGGCACCGGGTTGAGGAAAGGTGCAGCAATTTTATGTTATCCAAGCTTGGAAAGTTCAACTGGTGAGAGAACCTCTGCAAGTCATAGAATAAATGCTTATTTTCAGGGGGTACGCAAGGGTACATAGTACCAGCATCTCTTTTTTGTTGTTAAAAAGTGTGGCGCTTACTGTAACAGCTTCATTGTGAGCATCAGCACCTATTTTTCTAGGGGGGAAAGCACTGCACAGAATCATAGAATCAAAGAATTGTAGAGCTGGAAATGACTCTGAAGGGCATCCAGTCCAACCCCCTTCAGTGCAGGAACCTCAACTAGCTCATCCATGACAAATGGCCATCCAAGCTTGGCTTAAAAACCTCCAAGGAAGAAGAGTCCATTGCCTCCCACTGTCCACTGTACCACTATTCTGACTGTCAGAAAGTTCTTCCTAAAGTTTAGTTGGAATCTCCATTCTTGTACCTTGAAGCCATTGGTTCGGGTCCTACACTCCAGAGCAGGAGAAAACAAGCTTGCTCCATCTTTCATGTAATACCCCTTCAGATATTTGAGGATGGCCATCATTTCTCCTCTCTATATTCTCTTTTCTAGGCTAAACATACCCCAGCTCCATCCACAATTCCTCATCAGGCTTGGTTTCCAGACCCTCCGTTATCTTGGTCACCTTTCAGCTTGTCAATATCCTCCTGGACATAGTACTCCAGGTGTGGTCTGACCAAGGCAGAATAGAGCAGTACGATTACTTCCCTTGTTTGGGACACTATAGACTTCTGCTGATGCAGCCCAGAATAGCAATAGCTTTTCTGGTGCGGAATCACACTGTTGACTCATGTTCAGTTTGTGGTCTACCAGGACCCCTAGATCCTTTTCACATGTATTACTGGCATTCCCCATCTTATCTTTGTGTAGCTGGGGAGTGATGCTTGGGGGTTGCTCCTTGGCCCTGTGGAGTCTTCAGTGTGGGGTTCCTCAGAGTTCGAGTTTTTCCACCCATGCTTTTTAACATCTATAGGAAACCGCTGAGTAGGAGCATGTTGTCAAATCATTGATATGACAGCCACCTTCAAATATCTGAAGGGCCACCCCTCAGAAGATGGAGGAAGCTGGTTTCCTGTTGCTCAGAGGGGAGGATCCAAACCAATGGATTCAAATGGCAACAAAAGGAGATCCTGACTAAGACTGGGGTAAAAAGGAGCATTCCTGACCTGCCCATTGCTTTAAATTGACCACACCTGCTTTATAGGAATTTGGGACCACCTGTGTCCTTACATAAGCTAACATAAGAAGAGCCTCAGGGAGAAGAGGACCAGTATCCTGTTCTCACAGTGGCCAGCCAGCTGCCCCAATGGGAAACCCACAAGTAGGATTTGAGCCCAACAGCCCTTTCCCATCCCGTGGTTTCCAGCTACAGGGATTCAGAAGCATGGCTGCAACCATGGAAGCAGGGCATAGCCATCATGGCTAGTAGCCTTCAATAGCCCTCTCCTCCATAAAGATGTCATCAGCAGCACAGGAAACGTTCACCACAACTCATCTTTCCTGCTGCTTCGAAGGAGTGGATAAGTTTCTTGCTTATTCAACACAACGCACAATGAGCAATTTCTGGATAACATTTTGCACATTTCCCTTTCCATGCATTGAAATATACATGCATCTTCCTACACAATGGGCAGGGGGGAGTGCTGGGGGGGGGTTTTCTGTGGAATGGGAACTCTAAGGAACTGCACCTTACAAATCACCAGAAGCAGCCCCACTTAAACCTGGAGCCAGTAGCAATAGGGTCTCCCTTTGGAGCCTGCTTCCTACAGAGACCTCCTGTAACTCGAGAAAAAGCAGAGATGGTGGGTGGCAGCAGGATTTTAAAAGGCAACTTTTACTGTTCAGTGCGTGGAGATGTTCTGCCTAGGACTGAGTCAGCATGCAATGATTTTACTGGGTGTGTTTGGAAAGTGTTTATTCCTGGGTTCATTTAAATCATGTTTTGTGTCATAAACTGCTCTGAGAGCCTCAGTAACCGGATGTCTTTATAGGGAGCATCCACAAGGCCTCTTTCTGCAAGTTTAATATTGCTTGCAAGAGAACATGTGGAGCTCCTCTGGCAATCCAAAGTCTTCTGATTCACAATTCAATATCCTCAGCACTATGCTAGGGACACCTAAACAAACACAAGGAAGTCAACACCAGCCTTAATCTACCTCCTAGTATATTTAAAGACCAATCTGTACTATACATTCAAAGCAGTATCATCCCACATTAAACAGTCATGGCATCCCCAAAGAATCCTAGCTCGTGTAGTTTAAGGGTAACGAAGAGTTGTTAAGAGTAACCTCCATATTCCCCTCCCAGAGCTACAATTCTTTGAGTTCCCTGGGAAGAGGGATTGATCATTACACCACACTGGAAACTGTAGCTCTGAGGAGGGGAATAGGGGTCTCATAACACCTCTCAGCAATGTTCCCAGGATTCTCTGAAAGAAGCAATGCCTGTTTTAAAGTGGGATGAAAGTGCTCTAAATGTACAGCGCAGACAGGGTCAATGACACACACGCACTCAAGGCACTGATGCATTTAATCCTGATGAAAACAAAAGCAGCTGAAAGCTGGGGAGTACAGTCAATATTTTTTGGGGGGAGGAGGGGAGAGAAAAATCAAGGCTGCAAGGAGAAATCTCCATCTCAATCCCAACACACACAAAGGCACTCAGGCACCATGTTTCTCTGTCTCTCTCACACACAATGAGGAGAGCGAATACAAATTACTGGGCTGCCTGGGCCCTAACTATCATGCATACCTTATTTTTTTATCTATAAGACGCACCAGACCATAAGACGCACCTAGTTTTAGAGGAGAACAAGAAAAAAAATATTCTCTCTCTCTGTTCAGTGCTTCTCCAGCAAAGCGGGAGGAGAAACTAAGCCCCTTCCATTTCTCCTCCTGCTTCTCTGAAGGGGTGCTGTGCAGAGAGGGAAAGTTGTGCAGTGCCTCTCCAGCGAAGCGAAGCCAGGAGAGCAAAAGGAATCGGTGCGTACCGATCCCTCTTGCTCTCCTGGCTTCAGCGAAAGCAACGCGAAGCCTCCTGAGCACAGCGAGGCTCCCGCTGCGCTCAGGAGGCTTCGAGCGAAAAATGCGGTATGTTTTATGTAATTCTTAGCAAAATATACTTTTTGTGCTCAATGCGTGCACAATTCTGAATAATGAACTATGCATTTCTGACCTTATGTGAAGATTTGCTCCTGTGCTTTGACAATCTGACAGTGTGGTCTCATCTTATGATATGCAGTGCATTTGTTGGTTTTCTAAAGAAAACCCTGTGTGAACGCAACAAAATGGTTGTGTGATCCTCAACAAATACTGCTATTAGAGTGGTACCTCAGGTTACATACGCTTCAGGTTACATACGCTTCAGGTTACAGACTCCGCTAACCCAGAAATAGTACCTCAGGTTAAGAACTTTGCTTCAGGATGAGAAAAGAAATCGTGCTCCAGCGGCACAGCGGTAACGGGAGGCCCCATTAGCTAAAGTGGTGCTTCAGGTTAAGAACGGATCTTCAGGTTAAGAACGGACCTTTGGAACGGATTAAGTACACAACCAGAGGTACCACTGTATTATACTTATCATTAGACATAAAAATGAGGTGGTGCATTATTTTATACCCAGTGCAAATGTTTTCAGCTGGGCTGCCCCTGGGAAGGGGGATCAACTGGGCCTGAATCTGCTCTTGTGGCCTTTTTTCCACACATATACAGGTGAGTTTTCTGGCTCTCCTTACTTTTGATGGCGCCGATGAGAGCATTCCCATCTTTGATGACGTCCTTGATGAACTTGTTGGTCCTCTCCAGCTCCTGCTCATAACATTTGAGCCTTTCTCTGAAGTCAGGGCTGTCCAGGTAACAATCGCTGAACTCCAGCGGAGGGTGCCCCATGGCTCCTTTTTTGATGGAGGGGTGGAGGAGAAGATGATGGAAAGAAGGGCAATAAAGATGAGAGTCATGCTTCTATTTTGCAAAGAGAGAAGAAAGCCCAACCTCCCCCCCACCCCACCCCGCAATTCTCCCTTTATAATCACAGCCTTGTTGAGGGAAGACGTCGAAGGGGTGGAAGGGGGGCAGCCCAGCTAGGGCGCTCCTTACACCACCGGGGGGGGGGGCTGAACGGCGGCTGCTCACCACCAACGGCAATAGCGGAGAAAGGGAGGAGAGGGGCGGTACGGCAGGGCGCCCTCCAGCGGGCGGGCCGCGGGGTGCGCCGCGGGTGGTGCGCGGCCTGCAGGTCTCCCCAGCCGCTGCATCCCTCCCGGCCGCGAGCGGGCCCAGCAACGTTGGAAAAACACTGCGGGATGCTCCGCCGGGAGGGCACCTAGAAGGGACACCAGGGAGAAGTGCAGCTGCCGTGCGCCGGCCTGCAGGCTTCCCTCCCGAGTCCTGCGCGCCCCGCATTTTTTTTTTCCAGCAGCTCTGGGCTGGCCGGGAGGGATGCGTTTGCTCGGGAGTCGCGCCCCGCCCATTTGGATACCCCGTCCCCATGGTTGTGTGGGGGAGTTGCGTGTACACTCACCCACCCCAGGCGCCGGCAGGGGTTGTTACGCCGGTGCCAACGGCCCTCCGCACGGACGCAAGAAAGAAGATTTGGGAGCAAATGGAAGAAACTACCTGGAGAAATCTGGCGAGACGGCGACTTGACGCCGCATCAGCTGGGAGCCGGCTGGCTCTTCTCTTCCCTTCTCCCACGGCCGCTTGGGCTTCCGCGCCGGCTCTGAATGGACCCAGTTGGAGGTGGAGCAGGCGACCGCAGAAGCACTATCCAGCCCGGCGCGCAGCTGCAAGTCCCCTCCCACTAGCGCCAGAGACGGGCTGGGCTTTGTTCGCCTGCCTCCTTCCGTACCCGCCCAGCGCCTCGCCCTCTTACCGCTCCGCCTGCCCTTCCCTTAAAGGCGCAGCCCGGGAGCTTCGCGGGACTTCTCCACCGTCGCTTCCCGCAATGCAGGGGGATGGGCTAGATGTCACTTGGGACCCCTTCTGACTTTGCAACTCTGCAGTTCATTGGAGGCGGTGGGAAGTACTGTACTCCAGGGGGCAGGGCTGGGTAGTGGTTAGAGAGCCAGACTAGGAACCCAGAAAAGCCGGGGTTCAGGGGGGCTGAGCCAAAGACTTTGCAGGAAAGGCGACATCCCGACACCATTGTAGGCGCACTTGCTCCCCAGAGATCGGCCAGCTTAGGTACCCCGCACCTGCTTGCCTGCCTTTTTCCTGTCCAAATGAATGAGTTGTGAGCAGGTGTTTCTTGCCTATGAAATTGGGAGCAGAAAAGCGAGCCTGCCACCTCTTCACCTGCAGAGATTTATAACCCATTTTTAGAAATTGTTTTAGAAGAATGGTGCCTGAGTTTGGATTTGGGTTTTCCTCTTCCCTCCCCGTCCCTTTTCCCTTGCGTGCCCCGCTTTGTTTGGGTTTTAGGTTGTAAGCCTGTGGGCAGGGACTGTCTTGTCCTGATCAGCCGAAGATGCTCCAAATAAACGAACGAATGAATCCCTCTTAAGCCTTTAAACTCACTGGGTCACTGCAGCTCTCAGCCTACCTCACAGGGTTATTGTGAGTATTAAATGAGGAATAGCTCATTGGAGGAAAAAGTTGGATATAAATGCAATAAATAAGTAAATAGGGTGAGAGAAGACTTTTTTTATGGAGTACATACAGTAACAAGCTTGGTGGGTCAGGAGAATGCTGTGGGCATAGTGCAGTGGTTTTGAAGCAGTGTGCCATGGCACCCTGGGGTGCCTTGAATGATGGTCAGGGGTGTCGTGGGCAGCGTTAGCCTCTGTTCCTCTTTCCTTGCTTCCCTTCCTCCTCTGATGCTATCTTGCATCTCTGCCTCCCAAAGGCTTGCACAGCTGTTTATTGTAGCAGCCCTGGCTATAAGCTCTGCATGTGAATGGTGCCAGCGGGGGAGGTTGGTGGTTCAGAGACCAGGGGCAGCAGCACTGGTTGCCCTGGGGACTCCCAAGAAGAGGGGAGAGGAGAGGAAGTTGAGAAAAGACTCCTCAAGGAAGGGTGTTCAAAAAAGGGTAAGAGGCTGCCAACTCTGCAGGCAAGGGGTGACATAATTGGGCTCCCGAGCCCCACGGGGAGCCGCAGAAAGAATGTGGTTGGTCAAGGGAGCCTTGGTCTCAAAAAGGTTCAAAATCTCTGACACAGTGTATCTTGATTTCAGTAATGCTTTTGACAAAGGCCCCCATGATATTCTTGCAAGGAAGGTGGTAAGAGGTGGGTTGAACGTGGATTTGTAGCTGGCTGGCGGACTGAACCTAAAGAGTACTCATTAATAGTTCCTTGTTATCCTGGAAAAAGTGACAAGTGGGGTGCCGCAGGGTTCTGTCCTAGGCCCGTTGTTGCTCAATGTCTTTATAAATGACTTGGATGAAGGAATTGAGGGGATGCTCGTCAGATTTACAGATGACACCAAACTCGGAGGGGTAACTAGACTGTAGATTAGAAGACAGAATCAGAGATGACCTTAACTGTTTGGAGAACTGGGCGCAAGCTAACAAAATTATTTTCAGTAGGGACAAATGTAAGAAAACCTCCTTTTGAGTCTTTAGCAGCAGCATCCTGCAGGGGTTAAGGCGGGGTCTGTTTCTCAATAAGATGCTCCTGCAACAGGAAAGAATCTGGTCCCAATGCTTCCTGACTGCCTTCTTAGGAGCAAAAAGGGTTAAAACTAAGCTCTAGCTGCGAAAGAGGAGGAGTCCCTTTCTAATCCCACCCCCACCACATTTAAGGCTGCAAAAAAGCTTCGCTGAGCGGGGCGGGGGGGGCGGGGAGAAGGGGGAACCCCCCGGAGGTGAAAATGCAAACAGCTGGTCGGGACACGGCACGCCCACTCAACCTCTGCATGCAGTACTGCGCGCAAGGGCGAGTGGGAGTTGTAGTTTTTCTCTCCAGTCCTTTGCATTAGTTCAAGTAGTGCATTTTGGTAATTTTCAAGCTCCTTGACTTCATGATCTTACTGGGGGGAGGCCTTTAGACGGCCGCGTGCCTCTCCACAAGAACATCTTGGGGTCGTCCCCTCACTTCTTTAGAAAACAGGAAAATAACAAAGCTGCTGAACACACATTCCTCCCGCTTCACGTTCATCTGTTTTGACAATTGCCTCATCGGGAATGAAATTCCTACCGATCTCTCCCCAGCCCCGCCTCTCCTACCAGCGGAGTTCTGCTTGCTCCAGAGTGTGGGCAGAGAGGGTATGGAAGGGTCCGACTCTGCATCTTTCCTCTCTCGAGTTCACTACTGAATCAGGTTCCACATAGCTTTACGTAGCCTAAATGATAATCCCGTGGATGCTTCCTCCAGATTAATACCTGCTGTGTTCAGCAGCGGTTATCCCCAGGGGAGGCTGTATAGGGCTGCACGTTTAGAGAGCTTATAAAAGACAATGGGAGTGAGAGAAGTTTTCTTACTCTCATAACATTCAAACTCATAGACAGCCAATGAAGCTGAGCATTTCCTCTCACAGGAGGCAGTGATGACCACCAACCTGAATGGCTCTAAAAGGGATTGGACAAATTCATGAATGGAGGAGCACAACGCTATCAACGGCTACTGGCCATGATGGCTTTGATCTGCCTCTGTAGTTGGAGGCAGTAATGTGTCCACAGAGATTACAGGATGCTGGAGTTTATGGGCAAGCAGGATCTGAGCACAAGGGCACACTCCCCCTCCAACCACTAATAAAAAGGTAAAGGGACCCCTGACCATTAGGTCCAGTCGTGGCCGACTCTGGGGTTGCGGCACTCATCTCGCTTTGTTGGCCAAGGGAGCCAGTGTACAGCCTCCAGGTCATGTGGCCAGCATGACTAAGCCGCTTCTGGCGAACCAGAGCAGCGCACGGAAATGCCGTTTACCTTCCCGCTGGAGCAGTACCTATTTATCTACTTGCACTTTGACGTGCTTTCGAGCTGCTAGGTTGGCAGGAGCAGGGACCGAGCTACGGGAGCTCACTTTCTGATCGGCAAGTCCTAGGCTCTGTGGTTTAACCCACAGCGCCATCCGCATCCCTCCAACCACTAATGCTCAGGAGCATTACAGCCTCCAAGTGTGGAGGCAGAGCATAGCCACTTTGGCTCTTTGTTTTTATCATGTGCAGGTCCTGAGCCCCAGCAATGCGCTTTCATGTGCTATTTGGGAGCAATTATGAGCTTGAGCTGATGCCTGATAGCTTTTTCTAGAGTTAATCCTCCTCCATTAAAAACTTACCTTGCTTTGCTTTTGACCCAATTCCCACAAGAATCCTATTCTTAAGCATAAAAGGTAAAGGTACCCCTGCCCGTATGGGCCAGTTGTGTCCGACTCTAGGGTTGTGCGCCCATCTCACTTAAGAGGCCGGGGGCCAGCGCTGTCCGGAGAGACTTCCGGGTCACATGGACAGCGTGACAAAGCTGCATCTGGCGAGCCAGTGCAGCACACGGAAACACCGTTTATCTTCCCGCTATAAAGCGGTCCCTATTTATCTACTTGCACCCGGGGGTGCTTTCGAACTGCCAGGTTGGCAGGCGCTGGGACCGAGCAACGGGAGCGCACCCCGCCGCGGGGATTCGAACCGCCGACCTTTCGATCAGCAAGCCCTAGGCACTGAGGCTATTCTTAAGCATAGCAAGCAACTTTATCTGCAAAAAGACAAAACCCTTCATCAACAGCTGGCCCACTCACCAATTGTTTCAGTTGGGCTTTGGTTGGACGGAAATGTTTTCTCTGTGTGGAGGCTTTTAACTCTGGGCTGCTGCAGATGGCCTCAGATATCTGGCCCATCTTTCTTGCTGTTTCCGTTGGAGACACACTTTGTATGTCCCTGGCATTGGAAACCAGTGTGCATTATAAAATGAGAAGTTTTGGAGATCACAGACTGTTTGCTTCACTCAGGCCCTGCAAAACTCAGCTCTCTTGGTTCTTTCCATCTCAGTTCACTATTCTCTGTAATTATTGCAGCTTCAAAATCAGCTAGAGTCATTTCCCTACCCCACTGTTCTGTGTGGAAATATACACAACGGCAAGTATCCCACCCACTCCACCCCCGGTTTTATTTTAACAACAAAACAAGCAACCAAAATAAAATGTTGATAACCTTTCCCTCCCTTTTTGTTATAGGTTACGTACAGATTTATCCAACCAAGAAGGTGGGAAATCCAAGAAACTTTTAAGTTAAAATAACTCCCTTAAGAGGGAGGCCTTTATTGAAGGCCGAAGTGTTGACTGTCGACTCTTTATTGTTTTCATTTGTTTTGTTTTGTTTCATAAAATCTATATATCGATAACTAGTTAACTGTAAAAAGGGGGGGGGGGCTCTCAAAACATTTCACAAAAAAGATAAAACAATAAATTATCAACCAGAAAAATTAACAACAATAATTTAAGACGTCAAACAGTTGCAATAACAACAGACTAAAAAGAGATTATCACTTGCATCAAACACTGTTGAATCCAGGCTGCACAATGCTGCTTGGCAACTTAACTTAATTTTGTACAGCTCCCTGTCAGGACTCCCAACATAGGCCTACACAGGATTTTTCCCAGTCTAAGGGACAAAGGGTGGAGATGAGTCTGGGTGCTGCTAAAGTTAATTCACTATGCCAGAGTACAACACACTAAAAAGAAAAATAGTTGCATGTTCTGGACTGTGCTTGCTATGGCAGAGCCCCTGTTCTGCATTCAGAACATCTCAGGTGACTATCAGATTTTGAAGAGCTGATATCACAGGATCAAGGTCATAAATTTTGTTGCATTACCGTATTTTTCCGTTTATAAGACTGGGGTTTTTTTTTACCAAAAAAATAGGTTTAAAATTGGGGCTCGTCTTTTACACCTGTAGTGCTGAGGGGTGTTTTCTTAATTCGGAGTCCCCAAAAATAGGGGGCATCTAATACATGGGGGTGTCATACACGGAAAAATATGGTAATTAAACAACAACAAAAATATTGGATTTTGAATAAATGTGCAATGAATTGTTACTGTTTTCAATTTTATTGTGTTATTGCCTTCCTTAATAGGTTGTTCAAACTGCCATTCTGAAGAATGCTTTTCATAATCTGGTAATCTGGGGTGGGGGGTTGGGGGACAGAAACTGGGGATGAATTTATAGAACCAAGGGGGCAGAGGCCCAAAAGAATTTGGGAACCACTGGCTTAGCACTAAGAATTCTCTGGAATAAAATATATGGGTTGTCTCAGTTCAGTAGTCTTCCCATTCATGCTCATTTCCTATTCCTAAAAGCATTGTATGCATGGTTATTGTAACCACAAAATAATTATCCAAAACCTAACAGCTTTTCATGCCAAAGCTTTGACTGTTATGTCTTCCCTGGAATTGCAAGTACTTGGAACCATCTGCCAAGGTAGAACTTCAGACAAAACTCCTTTGTTTACAAATTTATAAGATTCTTTTTTTTCCAGCTGAGGAAAGAGGAAGTAAACTGGTTGACATGAATATCCTCTTTCTGAAAGTGAGTTTGAATTTACTGCTTATGGGCCTTGGAGGCTGACAGGGTGGACACAAGCCAAACAGGATACTTTGCAAGAGCTGAGCAAGATCTCAGAGAGGCACAATAGCACTGCTGAATTGCAGCAATCCCAACCAGATGTAACTTCTGCTGTCCCGAAAAAAAATCATGTCTAAGGGCACGATTCTATACAGAACAACCACAAAAAGTGCTGAAAGACACATGACTATAACAACAATATATGAATAATACAAGGAAATTTATATCAAATTGACAAATACCAATTACAACGGTACCTCGGGTTAAGAACTTAATTTGTTCTGAAGGTATGTTCTTAACCTGAAACTGTTCTTAACCTGACGCACCACATTAGCTAATGGGGCCTCTCGCTGCCGCCGCACCGCTGGAGCACAATTTCTGTTCTCATCCTGAAGCAAAGTTCTTAACCCGAGATACTATTTCTGGGTTAGTGGAGTCTGTAACCTGAAGCGTATGTAACCCGAGGTACCACAGTACAATTGCAATGCAGTGCAATCACATCTTGTGCACAATTAACTTGAGTGTGAGGTAGTTTAGGTTGAGAGTGACTGCTCCACAAAGTCACACTCAATGAGCTTCATGGCTTGAGTGGAAGGATTTGAACCTTAGTCTCTCTCAGGACCTAGTCCAACACTCTAACCACAGCACCACACCGGCACAGTCTTGTGCCGTTGTATCATGTCCCAACCACTGCTTGCTTTTTTCTTCTGACTTAGTGCCTAACAATTATAGTATTCAATAAGAACTTGAATAGAATTTTTTATTTTTTGTTTTTAACAAAACTGCTATCTGATTAATATGTGCATTCTCTTTTAATTAGCTGACTTTTTTTTTAAAAAAGCTGTATCTCTACTACATTGCTCTGCTGTTGCATAGACATCCTTGCAATTGCCTCTGTTCACAGGTATTTTATGTTGCAAACCTTTTTAAAAAAACAACCCCTGTTTAGTTAGAGGTGAACATCTGTCTCTAGATCTATTTCCCAGTCACACAGGCATCTATCCCTCAAAGGCTGTAGTAGTAGGATTAATGAATGTTAGAATGATGTTGGAATGAATCTAGGTGATTTTAGCAAAAATGTATCAAAGATTTAAGAAAAATAGACTGTTAATTGGTGAAAAGAGGGAAAGTAAACTTATATCAAGATCAAGATAAATTTTCAGGATAAAAATTTTGAAGAGAGGGAAAGGATTTGCTGAAATGGATAATTGACTTAGAATACAAAAAAGGGAGGTGTGAGGAGGTCAGGGAAACAAGCAAATGAAAGATAAGTTATGGGAAGGTTCGATTTGTTTTTTTTTGTTTTTTGTTTTTTCTTCTGTTTTTAATTGTTATTATCTTTATGTTTTTTATCATGATGTGTTGGTTTTGTTATTGTTCAATTTGGTGTTTTTTCTTTTGCCTTTTTGTAAACTTAAAACTTTAATAAATACTATTTAAAAAACACACACAAAGGCTGTAGTAGTAGGGCACCCTCTGGTGGTTAAAAAGAATAATCTCCCTGGCATAATCTAAATTATCAATTTGCATAAAAAAATAAGGAAGGAAGAATGATCAAGCAGAATTTGCAGAGACAACTATTTACGGTATTTATCGGTGTATTGCATTTGCATCCCACCTCCCCCCCCCCCAGAAGCTAAAGATGGCGTACATAGTTAGCCTTGTCCCCATTTCATCCTCGTAACAGCCCTGTGAGGTAAGATAGGATGCGAGTCCCATGGCTGAGTGGGGGATTCAAACCCTGGTCTCGCAGTCCTGGTCTTAAACTATAGCCACTAGTTCACCACTGGCTAAAACGGATCGAGAAAAACCATTTCATGCATGGGCACGTTGGGCAGGGTGTGGAGAGTGCTGGGTTAACTTTACTTCTCCTGCTTGCCTCCTCCACATATACAGACAATTAAGATTAGCCAGAGTGTCAGATGTTGTGGGGCAGGGAGTCATGATACCAGAGGACAGAGATGAATTTGGCATGTGCCCCATAAACCCTGTGCCCCGTAAGCGACCCTGCTGCTCTCAGGTGCCAGGGAAGAAGGCAATGATCCCATTACCAGTGTTCAGGCAAGGTTCAGTTGCCTGCCTGGGCAGCATCTGGACCTGGAATGTGTTGGGGACGCAATCATGTCCTTTGCCTCAGATGGAAAACTGTCCTGGGCTGGTCTTTGGTTTGATATTATTGTCACAGTGACCTTGCAGAGGCAATTAAGTTGTGAGGCAATACATGCATGTGGTTTGATTTTGCAACACTCAGTAAATTGAATGAACCCTGACCAGTTCAGCTCAAATCTGTTATATGATTGTACAGTGGTACCTTCGGTTACAGATGCTTCAGGTTACAGACGCTTCAGGTTACAGACTCCGCTAACCTAGAAATAGTACGTCGTATTAAGAACTTTGCTTCAGGATGAGAACAGAAATTGTGCGGTGGCAGCATGGCGGCAGCGGGAGGCCCCATTAGCTAAAGTGGTGTCTCAGGTTAAGAACGGTTTCAGGTTAAGAACAGACATCCAGAACGAATTAAGTTCTTAAACTGAGGTACCACTGTATCTGTTCTTTAATATGTGAATAGCTGGTTACTGTTGGCATCATTGCATAACATCAGAAGAACCTGTTGGATAAGGCCAGGAGGGGCCCACCTAGTCCAGCATCTTGTTCTCACGGGGGCCAACTGGATGCCCCAGAGGGAAACCTGAAGCAGGACCTGAGCCTGAGAGCAACTCGCCTACTCCTGTGGCTTTCAGCAATTGGCATTCAGAAGCATCACTAACTCTGACCACGGACCCAGAGCATGGTCATTATGGCTACCAGCCACTGACAGCCTTCTCATGAAAATTCCTGAATCCTCTTTCAAAGCCTATTTGCATTAGCTAACGTTTCAGATGCTTGTGGAATTTTGAGTAGTATCTAAATATCAGGCCTATATTCAGGCAATATTTTCTCGGCATCTGTTAGCTGGAATTTATTTTTCAGCTAAGAGAAGGATCCAAAGGAAGATTAAGATTTGCTTCTTCTTCTTTCAATATACGTACATTAACTTATAGCAGCCAACTCATAGGTGCCAAGGTATCTTCAGCCTGCCCCACCCCAAAGTTGATGGCAATTGTCATTCAAATGATGTGTATGTGCCGTGTCATGTGATCAGTTATGTGGGGGCATTGCTTACCTGGGCCACCGCAATATTTTATTAAAGTTGGCACTCCTGCATCAGCTGACAGGACATATGCCTCTAATCTGAGTTGTGAATGTGCATTTATGTAGTTTACCGTATTTTTTGCTCTATAAGACGCACTTTTCCCCTCCTAAAAAGTAAAGGGAAATGTGTGTGCATCTTATGGAGTGAATGCAGGTGGGAGGCTGTGCGCGGCTAAGGTTTCCCCAAGAGCCGCGCTCCCTTTAAAGAGCCGCGTAGAGCGTGTGTGCAGCTCTTGGAGGCTTTTCTCTGAGGAGGGAGAAGGGCTGCCCTCCTCGGGGAAAAGCCCCCAAGAGCCACACACACTCTCCATGCGCTCTTGGGGCATGGGGATGAAGGCTCCATGCGCTCTCCCGGGCAGGGGATGAAGGCTCTCTTTGCCCAGTAGAGGCTGCGTGCAGCTAAACAAGAAGCTAGGGATGTTATGTACTGAAGTTCTCACCCTGGGCCAGCAGGGGGATACTGTAGATAGTTTTCACTCAGGTCCACGTCAGTTATTTTAGGCAGGAAACCCTGGGTTGTTGTTGCTACAATGTTGACAGCCGGCTGCCTATAAAAGCAGGCCGGCTGAGCTGTTTGCTGTTCAGTTCTGTCCAGCTTACAATAAAGAGCTGCTCTGGAGAAATCACTGTGTCGTCTGCTATGTTCGCCCACAATTCAACACTGGCGACGAAGGTGGGATGGGGGCCTGCTGGATAGCACGGATCTTGCATGTGGTCGGGTGAAGGCCGGAGACGTTGATAAGATAGCCCAGGAACTCTACCTGTGGAATGGCGATCTGGCACTTCTCCCTCTTTACCTTGAGCCCGGCCTCTTGGAACCTGGTCAGTACGGCATGGAGGCGCTCGAACAGCTGCTGGTGTGAGTCTGCGGACACCAAGACGTCATCAAAATATGGTACCACACTCGGAAGCCCTTGCAGGAGACGCTCCATAAGGCTTTGGAAGATGCCAGGAGCCACACTCACCCCAAACTCCAACCGGCGGCAACGGAATGCCCCTCGGTGGGTGACGATCGTCTGGGCTTCAGCAGTGGCATCATCGACGGGCAGTTGTTGATAGGCTTGGGCAAGGTCCAGCTTAGCGAAGACCTTACCCTCATCCAGGGAATGCAGCAGGTGTTGGACAACAGGAACCGGATAAGCATGCTGCTGAAGTGCCTTGTTGATCGTGCACTTGTAG
This sequence comes from Podarcis bocagei, assembly GCF_964188305.1. Lineage (NCBI taxonomy): Eukaryota > Metazoa > Chordata > Lepidosauria > Squamata > Lacertidae > Podarcis > Podarcis bocagei. The sequence continues at coordinate 21,879,197 of NC_138140.1, forward strand.
TCACCACAGATTCTCACCGACCTGTCTGGCTTGACAGGCGTGACGGTGGGGGTTTCCCACTTGGCGTGGTCAACTGGCTCCAAAACTCCTTGGGCGATCAGCTTGTCCAGTTGTTCATCCACCTTAGCCTTGAGAGCAAAGGGAACCTGGCGTGGCTTTAGCTTGATGGGGGCAACTTGTGGATCAAGGCTAAAGGAGATGGGCGTACCTGTATATTGCCCCAAAGTGCCGTCAAAAACCTCGGCAAAGTCTTTGACCAGACCCTCAGTCTCTGCGTTAGAGATGCAGTTGATGCCAGCGACTTCCAGGCCGAGGGCATCAAACCAGTCTAGCCCTAGGAGGCTTGGCTGCTGACCTTCTACCACCACCAGTCGGAGCAGGCCCGAAAAATCCTTGAAGGCGATCCGGAACCGGCCAACGCCTACCACGGGAATGTCGTTTCCCTGGTAGTCTCTCAGGTGTATGCGGTGAGAGTCGAGTTGCCTTTTGGACACTCTGGGTACCAGTCTTTTGATGGTGCTCCAAGACACGATGGACAGGGCAGACCCAGTGTCGATCTCCATGTCACATGGAGCTCCTTCAATGAGCACCGTGACGTTCAGCTTGCGTCGTGTAGGCGAGTCGGTTTGGCCAATTGTGGTTCCAGACGGGCAGCGGCAGTTGGTGAGAGCAAAACAGCTTTCCATGGCAGACTGGAGTGAAGACTTGGACTTGCGAGTCGGTGAAGGGGGGGTGTCAGACGGAGCCGATCGGCAGACCTTAGCGATGTGGCCCCTTCTGGAACACTTCCTACAGATGGTGTCTCTGAATCGATACTTGGCACGGGAATGGTTGCCTCCGCAGCCAGCACATTCCAGTTGGCTCTTGGACTTCTGTTGGAACTTCCTGCGCTCCCGCTTTGTCTGGTGCACGTCATCGTCTTCACTGGAGGATGCCTCATCACTGCTGGCTTCTTCATGATGCACTGGAACTGGCTTCCTAGCAAGACGCGGGCTGCTGGACTTGCGAATCTCCTGGGCGGAGCATTCAGCAGCTTCTGAGGCCACAGCCTCCTCAATGGCTTTCTGTAGCGTGAGGTCTGGCTTGGCGAGGAGACGCCGTTGCAGATGGATGTCCCAGACCCCGCAGACGATTCGATCCATCAGGGCATCGTCTAAGTCTCAGAACTCGCAGTGCATTGCAGCCTGTCGCAGGGCAGTGGTGTAGTTGTTAATTGACTCCCCCTCTGCCTGGTTCCGGTGGTAGAACGCATGGCGGGCAGCAATCTTGGACGGCTTTGGTGCGTAGTGGTTGCGGAGCTTCTCTTGGATCGTGTCCCACGATGTTGCCTGGACTGCTTCAGGCGCAACCAATGCTCAGGCCATCTCAAACACCTCAGGCCCACAGAGGCTGAGGAATAGGCCCCGCTTACGCTCCTGTGATACTTGCGTCAGCTCGTTGGCTTGGAGGTAGCAGTCGAACCGAGCGAGGTAGGAGTCCCATGATTCAGAGGCTGGCGCAAACGGCGGTAGAGGCACAAGTGAAGCCATGATTCCGATGCCGGCGTGAAGGGCGATGGATGGAACACTGTACTCTAGCCAGAACAGTCAGCTCTGAATTGGTTCTGTTCAGTGATTTCGCTCAGTGATTCAGCTCAGTGATTCAGCTGAGCCTCTTCACCGACTCCTCAGCACAAAGACGCCTTGGTCCTGGGGTCATCAGGAGACGGCGGCCTTCAACGCAGTCAAGGCTCTCCTTTCATCGGACAGTGTGCTGGTACAGTACAGTGAAGCCAAGCCGCTGGTCCTTGCCTGTGACGCCTCACCTTTTGGCATCGGCGCTGTCCTTAGTCACCGTTTTCCAGACGGAAGAGAAGCACCGCTTGCCTACTTTTCCAGGATGCTATCTCCAACGGAACGGAATTACAGCCAGCTCGACAAGGAGGCACTGGCACTTGTGGCTGGAGTGAAGAGGTTCCATGAATCCCTCTATGGCAGGACTTTTGACCTCATCACTGACCACAAGCCGCTCCTGGGCCTCCTCGCCGGTGATGGTCCAACTCCACCGGTCCTCTCACCGCGCATGCTGTGATGGACTGTTTTCCTGGCTGCCTACCACTACTGGCTCATCCATCGCCTGGGGAAATCGATGGGCCATGCCGACACCCTCAGCCGTTGCCCTCTTCCAGCATTTGTGGAAGACCCGGCTCCAGCTTCATCGCTCCTCCTGATTGAGGATCCTCCGGCAGCGCCTGTATCGGCTGCCACTGTGGCCTCCGCATCTGCCCAGGATCGCACCATCAGCTGTGTGCTCAACTGGGTGTGGAGGGGGTGGCCACAAGGGCCTTTTGCATCGGAGTTCCAGCCCTTCGCAACCAGACAACATGAACTCTCGGCTCATCGTGGCTGTCTGCTGTGGGGAGACTGCGTCGTGATTCCCCAAAGACTCCGTCAACGCGTCCTGGAGGCTCTGCACGTTGGCCACCCGGGAATTGTCAAAATGAAAGCGTTGGCTCGGTGTTACGTCTGGTGGCCTAACATCGACGATGCCATCACTGCCTGGATGTCCGCCTGTCAAGCGTGCCAAGAATCGAGGCCTGCACCACCGGCAGCTAAGGGACACACCTGGGAGACGCCAAAGACACCCTGGTTGAGCCGGACCTTTATGGTAGTGGTGGACGCCTATTCCAAATGGCTGGAGGTGGCCCTGATGCCCTCCACCACTACCTAGTCTGTCATCCGGGTGCTGCGAGGCCTGTTTGCAACGCATGGGTGTCCTGATGTCCTTGTCTCCGACAACGGACCGCAGTTCACGTCAGGCACTTTTGAGCGGTATCTTTTGGGACTGGGCATCCGCCATGCCCTAACGGCACCCTTTCATCCATCCAGTAACGGGCAAGCGGAGAGACTGGTGCGCTCGGCAAAAGAGGCACTGGCGCGCCTGGACCGGGGAGACTGGCACAGGCGGGTCACCAAATACTTGTTCGTGCAACACATCACCCCTCATGCGGCCACAGGGCGGAGTCCTGCTGAACTGCTTATGGGCCGCCGCCTCAGGTTACCACTCGACCGGCTGCACCCGGACTTTGCCGTGGCCGAACCCCCAGGCTGTGCCAACACGCCACGGTCATTTGTTCCAGGAAACCAGGTCTTTGCCCGGAACTATGTGGGGGACATTCCTTGGGTGCCAGCCACAGTAGTGGGAGTCACTGGACCTCGCTCGTACCAGGTGGCACTCGAAGATGGACGCTTGTGGCGCCAGCACATAGACCAGCTTAGGCGCAGGGTTGGGGACTTGGACACTATCGTGGTGTCCCCAACTGCGCTTGTGGCTCCAGAAGAGACACTTACAGATGGTGAGGCTCCACCTACACCTCCCTCGCAAACTGCCAGTGTGGAGCCGAACCAAGCCTCTTCAGAGGGTCTGCCAGACTTACCACAGACTCAGACCACTCCACTTGCGGAGGCTCCACCCACAGCAGCGGATCCAGGGGATTTGGTTTCAACGCCACCTAGGGTTGCACCACAGCCTCAGCAAGAATTGTGTGGCCCCCCGGACTTGGCTACCAATCCCTGGTGGTCTGGCAGAGTTTCCAAGCGCCCAACTTATTTAAAGGACTATGTTGTTGGACATGTATAACTGTTGGTCTAAGTATGGGAAATGTAACCGATATGCTTTTGTGCCTAATTGAACCATTACATGTAGTGCTGTATATAAGGAAACCATTACGATTGTAACTAACGCCTTATCTCGGTGGGGAGGGGTGTATGTACTGAAGTTCTCACCCTGGGCCAGCAGGGGGATACTGTAGATAGTTTTCACTCAGGTCCACGTCAGTTATTTTAGGCGGGAAACCCTGGGTTGTTGTTGCTACAGTGTTGACAGCCGGCTGCCTATAAAAGCAGGCTGTTCAGTTCTGTCCAGCTTACAATAAAGAGCTGCTCTGGAGAAATCACTGTGTCGTCTGCTATGTTCGCCCACAACTTAACAAGGACAGTGAGCGGGGATCGATCCCACTGGCTGTCTTGGCTCATGGGATAGCCGCGCGCAGCCTCTCCCGGGCTGGGGAGGCTTTGTGCAGCCAAGCAAGCTTCTGGTTTAGCCGCGCGAAGCCTCCGCAGGGCAGCAGGGCAGCAGGGAGCCTTCATCCCACTGCCCTGCGGAGGCCTTGTGCAGCTATGCCTGGCTTTTGCGGGAGGTGGGGGAAGGGACAGAGCGCCCAGGAGGGCAAGAGGGATTGGTGCACACCGATCCTGCTTGCTCTCCTGGCTTCAGGGGTAGCCCCGCAAAGCCTCCTGAGCGAAGATGGAGGAGCGGTCCCTCTTTGCTCAGGATGCTTTGCGTTGCTTTCTTATTTCTTGTTTTCCTCCCCTAAAAACTAGGTGCATCTAATCGTCCGGTGCACCTAATAGAGCGAAAATACGGTATATTGTGGTACTGGTTTTTTTCTATTTTTGATTTGTATAAATTTGAATAAACTTTTTTAAAAAAATAAAATAAAATAAAAGAATAATTGAGAAGCAGTGAGCCTCCTAGCTGGGATTTGAACCTGGGATTCCTCACATTCAAGCCTAAGCAGCTAAAGACAAAAGAACCCCCTATTCTGCTCCCAGAACTATAATCCTCAGACTGGTTTAGCAATCAATCCCTCTCCGCAGGGAATTGTAACCCTGGGAGGAGAAAATTGGCCTCCTAACAACTCTCAGCATCCTTAGCACACTCCATTTCCCAGGATTCTGTGGGGGAAGCCATGACTGTTTAAAGTGGTATCATGGTGTTTGAAATGTCTGGTGCAGGTGTCTTCTTAGATTCAGGCTTGAAGTCTTAGCATGCAAAGGCCAGTGGTGGACTTGTGGCTGCATCGTTCCTTCCAGGTTTAAACCTTCCACAGAGCACCAGGTGAGAGCCAGTGGTGGCTAGAGTGTTGGACTGGGACCTGCGGCCTGGGAGAGGCCAAAGTTCAAATCCCCACTCAGCCATGAAGTTCACTGGGTAACCCTGGAGGCCAGTCTCTGCCCCTCAGCCTAACCTACTTCGGGGCTGTTGTTGAGATTAAATGAAGAGGGGAATAACTCTGCCTTGAGCTCCTTGGACAAAAAAAGGTGGGATAAAAATGCAAGCAAGCATGAAATGAACACTTGAAAAGGATTTAGTGTCTGTCTTTTGCACCAGGGTGGTGGAACTTGGGGTTCAAGTAGAAATGCAAACTAGATTCCTCCTCTGCTCTAGTAAGATGTAGATGTGCAGCTTGGTGGGTTACACAAGTTTTGCAGACCTGTTCAGCTACTATCACTCAGGGTCTCCCCGATATTGACAAGCAACTGTAGTGGAAATAAAAGTATTGTTATAAGTTGGAGAGCAAGACTCCCCTAAAATCTCTGGATTCAGTGAAGTGGCTAGCTTTTTTTAAGCAGACAGCATTATTCCTGGCCAGGAAATCACCTAGGAATGTGCCCTTGTGAAAAAAAGGCAGAGTCATCAAACCCTCAAGAAAGCCACCAACAAGTCTGACTCTCTGTTAAATAGTGGGAAAGATGGATGAAGGACACAGATTCACAGCTCTTTATTACAGCAGTTAGAACTGCTCCTGGAGACACACTCACAGCAGCCTAGCTGGCTGCTTTATATAATACTAAGTAACTTATAACACTAACAACTCCCAACTAGCTAACCAATCAGTGAGCGACAGTTCTCAATCCTTCATTTGCATACTGGTGGCCCTGAGTGAGAACTGCAGTTAATCTTAATACATAACACCCCTCACCCACCTAGATGAGGTGTTAGCCCCCGCCCCCCCCCCAAATCCTTAATTGTTACAACCATATACCATATAAGCTAGCCACAGGTTTGATTAGAAGTACCGCACACAATAATACTGCGCAATCCTTCAGGTAGGCTGGATGTATATGGGTCCAGAATGCCGAAGTATCACTGGAGAGGTAGCCAAGCTGCCAGGGCCCGATGGAGTGGCTCAGCACCGGTCGCTTTGTGTGGCAGGAACATGTTATAGAAGTTCAATAGACCTGAAAAGGCCTACAAGTCCTTGTTTTGTGGTTCGGGAACCTGTTGTATAGCTTTGACCTTTGCTTCCGTGGGGTGAATGCCGGAGCTGTTAACCAGGTATCCCAGGAACTCGACTTGTGGTACAGCAATCTGGCATTTCCCCCTCTTTACTTTGAGACCTGCTTCTTGGAACCTGGTCAGGACAGCCTGCAGCTGATCAAAAACCTGTTGTATTGTTCCCACTGAGACGAGCACATCACTGAAGTAGGGTACAGCGCCAGGCAGACCCTGTAGGAGCCGCTCCATTAAGCTCTGGAAAATTCCTGGTGCTACGCTGACTCCAAACTGCAGCCGACGACAACGGAAGGCCCCATGGTGAGTGACGATTGTCTGTGCCTTGGCAGTGGCATCATCTACGGGCAGCTGTTGGTATTCCTGAGCAAGGTCGAGTTTCGCAAAAACCTTGCCCTTTCCCAGTGAGTGTAATCAGTGTTGGATGACAGGGACAGGGTACGCATGGTGTTGGAGTGCCTTGTTTATTGTGCACTTATAGTCAGCACAGATGCTTACTGACCTGTCAGGCTTGAAGGGCATCATGATGGGAGTCTCCCACTTAGCTTTGTCTACGGGTTCCAGGACCCCCTGTGCAATCAGCTTGTCTAGTTGTTCATCCACCTTAGGCTTGAGCGCAAATGGTACGCGTCGAGGCTTGACTCTGATGGGTGTGATTAGCGGCTCGAGGTTAAAGGATATGGGCAACCCCACATACTGTCCCAAGGTCTATTGAATTCTTCCGAAAACTCTGTGACGACGGCATCTATTTCTGATTGTGAAACACTTTGGATGCTTGTGATTTCCAACCCTGGGGACACAAACCAGTCCAGTCCCAGTAGGCTGGGCTGATTCCCATCTACCATGACTAACTTCAGCGGTCCCAAAAAGTCCTTGAAGGTCACTTTGAACTTGCCCCAGTGGCGTAGCGTGGGGGGTGCAGGGGGGGCTGGCCGCACCGGGCGCAACATCTGGGGGTTAGGGTTAGGGGGCGCAAATCCACGGGTTAGGGGGCGCAAATTACTTGCCTTGCCCCGGGTGCTGACAACCCACGCTACGCCACTGACTTGCCCACACCTACAACTGGAATGTTATTTCCCTGATAATCCCTCAAATGCAGGTAGGTGGAGTCCAGTTGTTTCTTAGATAATTTGGGAATCAACCTTTTGATGGTACTCCAAGAGACGATTGACATGGCAGAGCACGTGTCAACTTCCATGTTGCATGTTTTGCCTTCAATAGTCACGGTGACATAAATTTTTCAGTGTTCAGACCCGTCAGTCTGGCCAACTATCAGCTAGGCCAGGGGTCTGCAACCCGCGGCTCCGGAGCCGCATGTGGCTCTTTTACACCTTTGCCGCGGCTCCGGGGTGGATACTAGCGAGGGGAGGAGGCGCATTGTGCGCCCCGACACTCCCCACTGTGGCGGGCGCTGTACTGGCTGTGACGTCGCATGGGGGCAGTGCGTGCGTTAGTCACGCACCGTCCTGACGTCACCTTCCTGCCCGCTGTCAGATTGCGGCTCCGGAGATATATTTGTTTTAAATGTTGCAATGGTTTTGCGGCTCCCAGTTTTTTTTTCCTTCGGAAACGGGTCCAAGTGGCTCTTTTTGTCTTAAAGGTTGCAGACCCCTGAGCTAGGCTGAGCAACAACAGTTGGTGACAGCATGGCAGTCCTTGTTAGCATACCTTGCCTTTTTGTTTCCTGGTGCCGGTAGCATATCTGCTGGAGTAGACAAGCAACAAACCATTGTAATATGACCCTTATGCAAACAACACCGACAGATGGTGTCCTTGAAACCGCATTTGGACCGAGGGTGGTTGCCACCGCAACCCACAGTCTGGCTGGTCCGTCGTTCACCATTTGACCTTTCCACATTTCTGCTTGATGCCTCTAACGTCATCCTCTTCATCTGAGCAGCCCTCGGATTTGCTTATCTCTCCATGGTTAACTGAGGTTGGCTTCTTTGGAATTGTTGGGCTGTTGGCCTTGCGGATCTCTGCTGTTGAATGTTTCGCTGCCTCCACAGCTTGAGCTTCCTCGATGGCCTGTTTGACAGTGAGATCAGACTTGGTGAGGAAACGGTGCTGTAGTTTCTTATCCCTCACACCGCACACAATTTGATCCAGCAGGGCATCGTCCAAGTCCCAGAATTCACAGTGGTATGCAGCCTTCCTGAGGGCCGATAAGAACTCACTGATTGTCTCCCCCTCAGTTTGGATTTGCTGATGGACCGTGTGACGGGCAGCGATTCTGGACACCTTGGGTGCATAGTGTCCCTTGAATTTCTCAGTAAGTGTGTCCCAAGGTCCCTGCATCACAAGCAGAGCCACGAGAGCCCTAGCTGTCTCGAAAACTTCTGAGCCGCAGACGGTGAGGAAAAGAGCTCTCTTCCGATTGTCCGTCAAATTGGTGAAAGCGTTTGCCTCAAGGTAGCATTTGAAATGAGTGAGATAAGACTGCCAGGACTCGGTTGCTGGCGAATACGGGGGTAGAGGCAGTAGCGATGCCATGCTTTCCCGGTGCTGGTTGAATGGTGAGGAATGGACGCTAGCCTCGGCGATATCTCAGCTCTTGAATGTTTAGCTCAGCAGTTCCGCTCTGGCTGTATCTTGTTTCATCCTATCCCATCCTCATCGCCAGTGTTAAATAGTGGGAAAGATGGACGAAGGACACAGCTCTGATAGATTCACAGCTCTTTATTACAGCAGTTAGAACTGCTCCTGGAGACACACTCACAGCAGCCTAGCTGGCTGCTTTATATAATACTAAGTAACTTATAACACTAACAACTCCCAACTAGCTAACCAATCAGTGAGCGACAGTTCTCAATCCTTCATTTGCATACAGGTGGCCCTGAGTGAGAACTGCAGTTAATCTTAATATATAACACTCTCTGCCGGACACAGAGGGGAGAGACCCAACCCTAAGCTTTGGGGAGTCAGCAAAAGACAATCCCAGAGTCAGGAGGTAGAAGTTTCCAGAATTGGAGTGGACGATACGGTAAGTGAACAGGGGGGAAAGTGTCCCTTTTGCAAGCAGGGAGATGGTAGGACGAACACAGGTGAGCAGTCTGTTTTATGCTGCAGAGAGGGTCAGACATGATCTTTGGGGTCTCTTGAAACCTGAGGCTGCAGCAAAGGGAGGGACAGGACCTTCTTGGGATGTGATTGCTCTGCACTCTCCTGAGAACAGGACACCAGGTTAGATGCGCCAGTGGCCTGATCCAGCAGGCTTGTCGTGCATTCTTACTAAATCCTGCATTCTCTTACCTGTTTTGCCCCTTAAAAATATTTTATGGGTACAGTAGTTTCTTTTATATTTGATTACCAGGGTGCAGGGCTGAAGTCATCTTACCAGAAACAGAACACAAAATAGGGCCTTTGCAACATATTATTCCCATGGTGAATCATAACTGACTGGAAAATAAAAAAAAATATGTGGTGAGGATAGGGGTGTGTGTGGGTGTGGGTGTGTTGTGCTTTAGCAGTGGTCTAAACGAAAACAGCCAGGAAATAAACCAACTCTAAGTCTCCCACCCGTATCTTTTTCTCTTCTGTTGCATAAGTTCCTGGCACAAAAGTCTGCCAAGGGCATGCGAACCCTGCATATTTCCAGAGTACTACTAGCCTTTGAGGATCTAGCAGGAACAATGGGTGGCAGTGCAAAGGGGACAGAATATGCTGTCCAAAGCCCATCTGCTTTGTTGCAATGCTCACCCTTGTGAAATATTCCCTAAAATATGTGAGTTTACTGTTGGGAGAACTAGCCAGAGAGGGAAGGATGGAGGCAGGGTTTCTCTTTTATAGGCTAGCTTTGTTTTCTGGCATCTATGAGCCACAAAGCTTGGATATAAGCCACAGAACATCCTGTTTTCCCCTCTCTCTTGCCTGTCCTCTTGCTGGTTGGTCTTTCTGAGGGTCTGGAAAAAACACTGCCCAGCTAAAGGTAAGAACCAAGAAACCTTTCCTAAGCAGGTGAAAATGTGTAGATTGGGGGGGGGGGGCTGTACAATACCTGTGGCTTCTAGGGCAGAGATGAGAGTTAAACATCTGGCATTTTCTAAGTATAAAGAAATAGCGCAGGGGGAGCAGTCATTGCCGACAGGCATGCAAGACTGAGGTTTGCAAACAGTTGCAGCAACACAGGTATGCATCAGCCCCAGAGGAAAGTGATTGATTGATTGATTGATTGATTGATTGATTGATTGATTGATTAACTGGTTATTTAATTTCTACACCACTTAATATATTAAAAAAAATCTCTAAGAGGTGTACTAAAAACTGAAGCAGCAACAGTTGTAAAAATGTTACATTAATACAAAGGGTGTGTGTGTGTGTGTGTGTGTGTGTGTGTGTGTGTGTGTGTGTGTGTTCAATATTCCTTCTGACATACCCTTCCTCTCAAGAGATAGCCGCTGTAACTTTGGAGGGGTGTCAGAAAAGGGGGACGTTACAAGTCCCCCTTTTTTGTTTATGCTGGATGGAATAGACTCATCTTCATTGTTTATGTTATTATATATAGCATACTCTCTCTCAGGTAAGAAATTTGCCATCTGGGATATTGTATCTTTACCTCTTCACAATCCATGTGCTTGGATTTTTTTTATGAACAGGCTGCTTCTAAGATTAGGGTCCACACTGCAAAACTTGTTATTGAATCATAACATCACAGAATTGTATGGTTGGAAGGGTCATCTTGTCCAACCCCCTGCAATGCAATGATAGTGAACCGTGAATCTATTTTACTTACTCAGTATGTAAACAATAACAACAGAGGCTGTGTTTTAAAATACAAACAGGGTATTCCTGCCCTCTGTTATGTACTGATATATATAACCATAGGTTTGGGGGGAAAGCTCTCACTCACTGTTTACCGTGAGCTGAAATAAAGAGCATGAAATCAACACTCAACTCTGAGTATATTTCACCCTCCATCCACCTCGTTGCTTGTCATCTGTGTGATCCTTTCAGTATGTCTTTTTTTAAAAAATGCTTTTTATTGGTGTTTCATTTAATATAAACAACAAAATACATTAAAATTCAACAATCATTTACCCACATTCTTTCCCCACACTCTGCTGAGCATTGACTTCCTTCTCTCCCTTCAACAGGTTTTCTTATGTCAGTTACTTTCCCACAGTTTCTTATTGTATCCAATCCTATCTACATCGTAAGATTTATTTCAGTCCTGCCAATCCTTTCAGTATATCAATGGCCTTTGGGCAAAACAATGAATAATGCTCCTGTCACTGGGTCCCTCTATTACAACAGCAATTTTAACACAGCGTTGCAGCGACCCAAGAAGCTGGTGACAACAATTGGGGGGGGGGGAGGGCTGAGCCTCATGCCCCAAAATATTGAGGAGGGTTCTCTGCCCCATATACTCGGAACCCCTGCATGTAACATACGACTTAACAGAAAAACAAAAACGACGCACCAACGCTGCAAAGTGTAACAAACAGCATTTGCAGTTCTCAAGCAATAAACAAAGCAACACTCCCATCCACTAATTAGCAGATGAACAAAACCTCAACCAATCCAGCCTAAAAACCATCTACACTGACCCAGCAATGTTTTCCCGCCTTACTCTGCCCACAAAATGCAGAAGCCTGGCACCAGGTCAGCTGCTGCAGATCAGTGGTGGAGTGGGTGCCCAGAACCTTCTCCAGGGATGTTCAAGCATCTCTCCCTTGTGTGAGGCAGGGAGAGCAGTAGAAAAGCAAAGAAGGGAGACAATGGTGGCAAAAGTTTTGCAGTGGTACCTCGGGTTAAGTACTTAATTTGTTCCGGAGGTCCGTTCTTAACCTGAAACTGTTCTTAACCTGAAGCACCACTTTAGCTAATGGGGCCTCCTGCTGCTGCCGCGCTGCCGTAGCATGATTTCTGTTCTCATCCTGAAGCAAAGTTCTTAACCTGAAGCACTATTTCTGGGTTAGCGGAGTCTGTAACCTGAAGCATATGTAACCTGAAGCATATGTAACCTGAGCTACCACTGTACCTGTTTTGCAGATATCCTGGCTACTCTTCTCTTGCTGCTGGTCAGGAGCAGAGGCACCGTGTTGCCCCCAAGATTAGGGGGGCTGGCGCATGTTGCACACATGTAATATTGCATGTGTGACATATGTCCTATGACATCACATACATCCCTGGCGTGCACGGTAAACTGGTGAGGACTAGCATAAGGCCACACCAACCTGTGTGATATCAGGAGATGCCACCCAGGCAGTTGCAGCTTTCCACTAGGCCATGCTGGTCCCCACAGTGTCAGGAGATGCTGTGTAGGCCACTGGGACCTTGTGCCAGGTCAGTCCCCTCAGCCTCTCTTGACACTGCACAGATCGGTGCAGCCTTCCGTTGATGTGCTGTGCTCAGCTTGGCAGTTCGGTCTCCTTTGCCCCCTCAATAGTCGGGGAGGATGACCCCCCTGCTAAGCAATATTGAAGGGGCTGATGACACCTTCACCCGCTAGAGTTGGTGCATGTGATTAGGAATGAAGCCAGGGAGATTCCCAAGGGCAGAAAGGGAGGTTTCCTTCCCTGGGTTAGAGGGTTAGAATAGGACTGAAGAGACCCAGGTTCACACACATATAGCAGACCCTCCAAGTGTCCTTATTTTCCAGGAACATCCCTGATTTAGAGAAGGCATCCTGGTTTCTGATTTGATCCTGGAATGTTCTATTTTTCCTTACAATGTCCCTATTTTCATTGCAGAAATGTTGGAGGGTATGGAATTGTCAAATTCCCAAGCCATCTGAAGGCAATCCTATATAGGGAAGGGTGTTTTTTTAAGTTTAATGTTTTATTATGTTTTTATATATGTTGGAAGCTGCCCAGAGTGGGTGGGGCAGCCCAGTAAGATGTGTGGGGTATAAACAGTAAAATTATAATTATGGAATGAAATTATGGAATTTCTCTTTCAATCAGATAAATGTTGGAGGGTATGACATAATCTAGCCACTGGCTATGCTGCTCAAGCTATATCACTACCCTAACCATATCCTCCCATACAAACCCACCACAGCTCTGGAATCTATGGGGAAAGCCCTTCTCTTGGTGGTGGACAGTGGTGGACCGCAGGCAACTTTGGAACTCCCTTCCTAGAGAAAGCAGACTGGCCACCCGCTTGTCATTATTCCGCCAGCAGATGAAGGCTGATGACATGCCTTTGGAAAGGGCTTTTCAATAATGCTATGCTATTTTTACTATCCATGTTTCAATAATAAAAACAATAAGAATAATTTTATTATTTATATGCCGCCCATCTGCCTGGGTTGCCAAGTAAAATAGATCTGTTTTTATATTGTTTTAATTCTAGTACAGTTTAATTACTTTTTAATAACAATATTTCTAGCTTGTTGTATTTTATCTGTTTTGCTGTGATTTGTGCAAGCCGCCTTGCATCCTGGTCTGGGGAAAAGCCAGGAGATAGATGATATAGATAGATGATAGATAGATGGATAGATAGATAGATATCCAACCTCTGTTCAAAAGCCTCCAATGAATCATAGAATTGTAGAATTGGAAGGCTGCCCCGAGGGTCAGGGATCATAGCTCAAGAATACCTGGCAGATGACAATCTAACCTCTGCTTAAATACCTCCAATGCATCTGACTGTACTTTGTCACTTGTCCCATCCTGACAGGTGGATACATTGGCTATTACAAGGAGCCAGGATTATGAAATCTACTAGAGAAAAGATCACCCTGAATTTCAGGGGAATCCGATACAAGACTTATGCTAGCACCCTCCAAGCCTTCCCTGGGACCAAATTGAGCCGCCTCACAAGCCCCCATGAGGCATCCACCGAGTTTGACTATGACCCCAACACTGGAGAGTTCTTTTTCGACAGAGATACTCGTGTTTTTGAAGAGGTGCTGAACTACTGCAGGACCAAGCACCTCCACTGCCCTCAGTACATCTGCAAGTCTGTCCTTGAGGAGGAGCTGGCCTTTTGGGAGATCAGTGAGGCCGCCCTGGCTCCCTGTTGCTTGCAGAGGCTGAGCGACATGGAGAGCCAGCAGGAAGACCTCGCCCTCTGGGATGATGGCAAGGATGAAGATGACCAGGCTCTCCTGGCCCAGGTGGGAAGGGGAAATAATAGTTGCAGGGCCCAGTGGCAGCCCAGAATTTGGACCCTCTTCGAAAAACCGTTTTCCAGTGGTAGTGCAAAGGTAAGTGCTGGAGCATTTCTTTAAAATGGGAATAGGGAGCCTGTGGTCTTCCACAGAGCCTGGTCATTGGGGTTGATGAGCACTGGACTCCAACAACATCTGGAAGTCCAAATAGGGCTCCCTTTGCTGCTTTAAGACAAGGAGGGGGGTCCAATTTGTTAAGGTCATCTTGAATCCCAGTTCTGTCTCCAGCAGCATTAACTACCCCTCCCAGTTTGATGTCACCTGTAAAATTGGATAAGCATCCCCTCAATTCCTTCATCCAAGTTGTTTATAAACATGTTGAACAACAATGAACCCAGGACAGAACCTTGTGTCACCTCACTTCTCCCTTTTTTCCAAGATGATGAGGAACCATTAGTGAACACTCTTTGAGTTCAGTCAGTCAACCAACTAGAAATCCACTTAACAGTTACCTTGTCCAGCCCACATTTTATCAGCTGTGTATCATGTGGAACTTTGTCAAAAGCCTAACTGAAATCAAGATACAATACCTTCACAGCATTCCCCTGATCCATCAAGCTTGTAACTCTATCAAAAAAAGAACTGAGTGTCATATGGCATGACTTGTTTTTGAGAAATCCATGCTGGGTCTTAGTAATCAGAGCATCCTTTTATAAGTGCTCACAGACCAACCATTTAATTAAGTGTTCTATGACCTTTCCTGCTACCTACATCAAGCTGACTGGTCAGTAGTTAACTTCTCCCCCCTGCACCCTTTGAAGATGGGGACAACATTTTCCTGCCTCCAGTATGCAGGAACCTCACCTGTTTTCCAAGAATTCTCAAAAATTATAGGCAAAGGCTTTGGGATTACATCTGTAAGCTCCTTTTGTACCATTGGGTCAGTGCTATTTTTCTAGGAAAAGAGGTGCTGGAACTCACCATAAACGCCTCCCTTGTTCTCTTATAATGGCAATGGTGCCCACCTAAGAGGTGCCAGATCTGAGTTCCGGTGAGTTCCAACTGAAAAAATCCTGCCATGTGGAGTTCACGTGCCTATACATTACATAGGCTTATATAGAGGCATCCCCTCCCCTCAGCTTTAAACACACATAGAAATTATGTTTACAGAGAAAACACATGTCTGCATTATCAAAACCAGATGCCTGCTTCATTGAGAAGAACAGGGTACCTTCTCTCTATCAGGCGAGCTCAAGACTGAGCTTTTTCTACACAAACATTCTTGACACATTCTTCACACAGCCTGTGTAAGAAGATTCTCCTGACAATATCCTTTCACACACTCTTTTTTTAACATCTCTGCACATGTAGGCTACCTATCAAAGCCATGCATGCACCATTAATTCTGAGAGGGAAATAGTAGCTCTCAGTAAATTAAGGACACAAGGATGGTAGATGGAGCAGTTCTTTCTTTGTGGGAATCTGGGGAAGTCTCCTCCAACATAGTGCTCTCCAGATATTTTGCACCAACTCCCATCAGACGTAGCCAGCATGACTGACTGAAGTTTGAGCTGATGGGAAAACAGTCACATGGACTGGGGGCTGATGGGATTTATAGTAACGCAAGATATCTAGAGGGCACCAGGCTGAGGAAGGCTGATCCACTTTGCAAACAGGGGCTAAATGGGGTTCTGCCACAATTTAGAGGGAAGAGCTCAGTGGTGGAACATCTGCCTTGCCAACGGAAGGTTCCAGGTTCAATCACCAGTGGCACCACAAGGTAGGGTGGGAGGGGAGAACCTTTCTAGAATACTGGAGATTCACTCCCCAGTCAGTGTAGATCAAGGATGGAACAGTGCTCCTATGAAGAAATGTTGCAGTGTCTGGATATTTTTAGTTTAGAAGAAAGTCAAGTAAGAGGTGACATGACAGAAGTTTATTATGCATGGGGCAGAGAAAGTGCCCCAAAACATTAGAACTCCTGGACATCCAAAGAAGCTGAATGTTGGAAGATTCAGGACAGATTTAAAAAGTACTTCTTTTCGCAGCACATAGAGCAGGAAACTCACTCCCACAGGAAGCAGTGAAAGCCACCAACCTAGACAGCTTTGAAAGAGGATTAGACAAATTCATGGAGGATGGTAAGGCTACCAATGGCTGTTAGCCATGGTGAGGCAGCAATGCTTCTGAATATCAGTTGCTGGGAACCATAGGAGGGGAGAAGGCTCTTGTGCTCAGATCCTGCTAGCTGGCTTCCCTTTGGGGCATCTGGTGGCCACTGTGAGGACAGGATGCTGGATTAGATGCTTCATTGGCCTGATCCAGCAGGCGCTTCTTATGTTCCTGTATTCTAACACAAAGCTCACAAACTAACTTCGTGACACGGCTGAACTTTCTTTCCACAGGTTCTAGCCGCTATCTCCTTGGTCTTCAACATTGGGATTTGCATCCTTTTCATAAAGAAGGCTGATGTAGAAATTGAGTTCTTTGTCTATGGACATGAATACAACAGCACTGACACCGTCCTCAATGAGATTCACAAATACTTCCCTTACCTCATCCCTCTGGAGTTTTTCTGCGTCCTCTGGTTCTTGTTTGAGTTTTCCGTGCGGCTTACATTTTGCCCAAATAAAAAGAAGTTCCTGACCAGCCCCCTGAACATCGCTGACTTCATCTCCCTCTTTCCAATTTTCATTGAGCTCTGCACACATGGACAAGCCTGGCTGGGTTTTGTCCGTGCACTGTACACCCTCAAGCTCTTGAAGATCCTTAAGCTCATAGAAATCCCTCTAATGTTCCAGGTCCTTTCATACACGTCCAGGTCTGTCTTCAGAGAGATCTTCATCTTCATGATCATCTTTATCTTCGAAAGTCTGTTCTTCGGCATCCTCATGTTCTACACAGAGGTCCTTTACCCGGTACCTGAATCGTATTTTGAGAGCATTTCATCCTGCATTTGGTGGGCAGTCATCACTTTGACCACTGTTGGTTATGGAGACTCGTACCCTATCACTGAATTCTCCCAAGTGATAGCAGCCTGTGCGGCACTCTGTGGCGTGCTGACCATAGTCATCCCAATCCCTATCTTTCTGATCAAGTTCAAGGGCTATTATGATGCTGCCGTGATCAAGGAGAGGAGGAAGAGGAAGATGGAACAAGCAGCAATGCTGTCATCCTAAGGACTCCAGAGCACCATGTTGCCAATTGTTCCTGGGAAGAGATAACTGGCTTCTAGATAGCTTCCTGCCACACCGCAGATGCTTCAGCTGATTTGATGCAATTTTTAGCTTCTACCTGAGCATCATATTCCTCTGTGCTGCCAACTGAATTAAGTCACACTCTACCTGTGCTCCCACATTTCCAAAGAGAGAGAGGGCTACCAATGCCCGCTAGCCATGGTGGCTATGCTCTGCATCCATGGCTGAAGGCAACAATACTTCTGAATATCAGCTGCTGGAAACCACAGGAAGGGAGGGAGCCCTTGTGCTCATGTTCTGCTTGCTGGTGTCCCAGAGACATCTGATTGGCCACTGTGAGAACAGGATGCTGGACTAGAAGCGTGGATTGGCCAGATCCAGCAGGCTCTGCTTATGGTCTTATGTTCTTAAAAGAGGTCTTCCTCCTCGTGCTTCTTGCCTTCAAGCCTTTTTGCCTGGAACATACCTTTGGACTGTGATCATGGCTCTTGCTTGCCCACAATGAACATGGATAGATGCAAGTTGATCTCTGTTGGCATTCTGGGCTCCATTAAGGAGATTAATGCTGCCACAACCAACCAAAGGGGAAATGGGTTAGAGTCGCCAATAATGTTCTGTCTTTATATATTTTTAGATTGTATAAGCCACTATCATTTTTCAGAAAAAAAACCTACAGCAGCTAACATTGCAACCTAAACACAACTGGCATAATAATATAAGGGGGAAATGATGCAGGGATTTAACAGCGTATAAAAGTAACAATAGCAGTACTACTGCTGCTGCTACTCCTCACAGTGTAATCTTTTACATGGCTACCTAGATGTTAATTTCATTGATTCAGGGAAGTTTCCTCCCAATGTGTTTAGGATTGGACCCTGAGACTCATGAAATAAAAGTCAACACATTCATATACCAGGCATACAGCAAACTATATTACTTACTGGAAACCCAAATGCACAGAGAAGGGAGAGCAAAACCCACCATTTCATGGTTAGTGGCCCTCATCACAACTCGCTCAGTCTCTGAGAATAAAGCTTCTCATTTCCAAACTGGAAATGAGAAAGGAGCAAATGTAAGACCTACTTCTGGAAAGGACTAGATCCCACTTCAGTTTGGGGGTCAACTGATATTAAAGGGGTGGCCCTCCCTCACCCAACCCCAAAAGCCACAACTTATAAAAATGACTTGCATTAGATTCTCAGCATTCCTTCTGTTCATAGAAAATAGTGGAAGTATTTGGAAAGCTAAATTCCAGTTTATTTTAAAATTTCATATTAATCAAAAGTTATTACATGCATGCATGCACATTCATACATACATGATCAAAAGGTATTACATACTTGCATGCATATACATTCATGTGTATTACACACACATACATACATGAATACATACACACACACACACACACACACACACACACACACACACATATAAGATTAGAAAGACTACAGCAGGATCCAGAATGCCTCATATTTTTCTCTCACTTGTTTGCTTGGCTCTCCTCCTGAACTGGGTGCTTTATGCTGAATGATGGCCTTCAGGGAGCCACCATTGACCCCAATGGCCCTGCAGGCATGTTATAGTATTCCATGAACCATAGCTTGTTGTCAATGGGCACATGCACCATCCACTCTCCTCTCTGCTCCAAAGCAAACTGGAGCATCAGGTGAGTTTCAAAGAAGCCATCAGCATAGATCAGGTGCATTTCAACCATGGGTCTCAAAAGGGGGGTGGGGGCAATGTGGGATACCAGCCAGTGAAGTGCAAATAATTGCAAATGTTTTACTGGCAGGTAGCAGGAACGGACACAGTCTACACTTGAAAAAGGAATCACAGTCATAGAAATGTGGAGTTGGAAGCGACTTGCAAGGGTCCTCGAGTCCAACTCAAATCCATACAGGAATCGCAGCTAAAGGATCCCTGACAAACAGCCAATCTCCACTTTAAAACCTCCAAGAAATGAGAGTCCACCACTTTCTGAAGGAATCCATTCCACTGTTGAATTATTCTTACTCTCAGAAAGTTCTACCTACCTACCTACCTACCTACCTACCTACCTACCTACCTACCTTTTTCGTAATGGATGCAGCATTAAGCAAGTCCTACCCCTCCAAAAGTGTGCTTAATATAGTAGACCCCAAAAAGTGTAGACCCCAAAAAGTGTAGACCCCAAGCCCCCTGGGTTTCTGCTAGGTATTGGCACCTCAGTTTCATAACTACATTGCACTTAAGAGAAGCCTACTGGCACGAAAATGAGATTTTTGTATTATTAAATCATATAATGTATGCTGCATTGTGCTTTCACGCTACAGTTTATTAAAGGTAATTATATTTCTCCATTACAATTAATTTGTGCTTCATGTTTCTCAGGGGCAATATAGGCATCGTTGTTAATTGAATAAACACAGAGAACATGAAGGATTCTTCTGTTTAGTAAAGAACTGCTAAGGAGAGGCATAAGCCGCCTCAGGACCATGATGAATTGGGAGGGAGGATTCAGCTCTTCCTCCCCCTGCCATAGACCTCTCCTAAACCTGTCTCTATTTGCATTTCAAGGGACACCTCCATTGGCACCAGGAAATCTAGTGTTTTACAGAGGAACAAACCCAGAGCTTAGCTACAGAGTTTTTTGCCCTGGGTGAAGCCTCCAGAGGGGCACCATTGAGGCTCCCTGCCTGTATGTGTGTGTACACAAATGTGTGAGTGTGGGTGGGTGTGGGTGCCAAACTGGATCTTTGACCCGGGTGAACTAAAGTCTAGTTTCACTCCTGACAAACCTGACAGAGTCAGCTCCCTGCCCCAACAAACCTACACTCTAAGGGGAAATCTAGAAGCTGCCATGACCCCAGCATCCAGGAAGACACTGGCTATGTACACACCAGACACTTACAGCACTATGATACCCAGTGCCTTTTTTTCTTTAAAAAAATGTTTAGGAGTACTCTCATTTCAACTCAAGAAAATCACAATTTTATGGTTCAAATCGGGGAAAATAAATACAGTAAATGGACAAAAGTACAAAGATTCACAAAATGTTTAGGAGTGTGCGTACCCCCAGAAAAAAAGCACTGATGATACCACTTAAAGCACTCCTGTTGTCCCCCCCACAGCACCAAATCCTGGGAGCTATAGTTTGTGAAGGGTGCTGAGAGTTGTTAGGAGACCCCCTCTTCCCCTCACAAAGCTACAATTCCAAGAGTTCCCTAGGAAGGGACTGACTGTTACACTCTGAGAATTCTTATGTGGTTATTTATTCATTTATTTAAAATATCTGTATGTTGCTGTGTCATTCTAAAACAACTATCAGAGTGATTTACAACAAGAAAAACATAAAACACTACAATGAAAACCATAAAAATGTTAAAAACAGACAACAATTAACCATTGTGGAAGGATGCCTTATTACTTGCCTGTATAGGCCTGGCAGAAAAAAATTCATTCCCAATCACAGACAGATGAACCCTGTCAAGCCTGTAAAGGGACGCAACACGGAAGGTAATGCCTGAGTGACGGATCACCGTCCCTGCCCAAGGCCAGAACCTTTTTTGGCCACCACGCTCTGGACGCTCATCTGGGCCCTCTCGGTGGCAGCTGGGCATTGGCTACCTTGCCACACATCACTGCCATCAGTGACCAAATTTTGAGTCCAATAAGAGCCACCTTCAACTCTTCAAGTAATGAAATCCTCTCTATACAAGATTGGATCCAAAAGCTGACACAATATGCCGAATTAGATGGTTTATCAGAAAAAATAAAGAATAAATCAAAACTGGAATTTGTTTCAAAATGGGAGGTTTTCAAACAATGTTTGAAAAATAAATATAGTAGTTTAAATTCTGTTGCAGCATTCGAGGAACTTCAGTAATAGTTGCAAGGTAGATATAAGAAATTAGATATATTAAGAAAAAGTTTAACTATGGTAAAAGTGTGTATTGGCAATAAGTAATATGAAATTGGCGAAACCTGCCAATGCAGGGGAAATTCCTTCACTGTTCTGAATACAGCAACCATCTTATGACCGCAATAGCGCCCACTGACCTGGAACGCAAAATATTAGCCTGGAAAGAAAAGAATCATTAACTTGAAGACCACTGACCTAGGAAGAAATTATGGAGGCAAGAAATTATTAATTTGAGGGAGGGTGGGTGGGTGGGTGATCCTGGAAGGAAGAACACCAAAAGAGGCTTGGACAACAAGGTCAGCCTCTTTTCTTTGGCCTTAGCCCCACCCCCGGCCGGCCATCCATTGTCCTCCCTGGCCTAGGGTGGGTCAAAGGCCGGCCCAAGCAGGTGGGTGGCACCCGCCCAGGTGAGCCCCGCTTGGTGACGCAAACCCCGCCCACCTATGCGGAAGGGAGCGCAGAAATTGCAGACACATGTGCTAAAGCCTGTCTGTGGTGCCTACCCCTTTGCCCCAAATGATGAGACAAGACACCAGAATATGGGTTAAAATTGGCCACAACTTTATTGAGCTTCAGAAGTGGGAAACTTGGCACAGGCCTTGGCAGGTAACCCTCTCAGCCCGCCTGGCTGAGGATATGCAGGCAGATGAGGTCCAGTGAGAGGGGACTGCAAAGCGCAAACTTACATAGCATGCCCTTCCACCGACCTCATCCCAGGAGTTTGACCTACATGCCGCCACTCTAGGGCCAGGGACTCCCGGTTTTTGCCATTTAATGGGCCCTGCAAGCGCCGCATGGGGAGGGAGCATGAATGCATCCTCCCCGACTTGATGTTAGACTAAAGGATACCTTGCCAAGGCCTAAAACTGCCACCTGTGGCCTTAAGGGCCTCGCCGCCAAGTCCCACAACTGAGGATCAATCAAACCCTGCAGTCTACCCAGTCCCTAAGGGCTTGTCACAAGTCGTGGAGCCAGAGGTCATTACCCAGTGGGGTCAGGTGCACTCCATCCTCCTGGAATAGTTCAGCCTTATCTGCTGTGATGGTGGGATGTGGGATAGAGAACCCACCAATTTGCAGCATGGTATTGCGCATGGCCCTGTTAATTTTCCCCACAGCATAATTGATGTGAGAGGGATTGGAAACCCCCCTCCAGTGCAGACGGGGTAGGAGATTGGACCAGCCAATAGTCATTGTCGGGTACAAGGCATGCAGGCTTTTTATATCTGCCCTTGCAGCAAGGGCCAGGGCAATGCCTTTTTGTTCCACTAGATCGTTCTCTCCCACGTGTAAAATCAAGACCCTCAGAGGGCCATGCGCCACCGCAGCACTACGCAACATGGGCATCAAGCTCCGCCAACGTATGCCCCACTGGGCAATCCAATAAATGCGTACCTTGGGGAGGATGTTAAGGTTATGCCACCACTGTGTGAACATGCATAATCCGCTGCCCAATGGACAATGCTGTGGCCTATAACCCAGATCTTCATGGAGGGTGAACCTGTAAGAAAATTAAATTGCAAGTGGTAAGGAGGAGGAACCAGGACAAATGTAGCTTTTGTAGGCTGCAGAGCGCCAGCGCCCAGTGCCTTGATGTGAGCAGGGTCCCAACCCTGGACTGCCGCTGAAGTGGCAGCCCTGATACGGAAGGAATGCCCGGAATATTCCTGGGGACTAATGCCACAAGCCAATAAGGCTTTGCGTAAGACTGCTGTGAATTGTGACCACGTCAACGGGCGCGTGTTTGAATGAATGAAGAAAGGGCCCTTGCACTGAAGAAGCAGCGTGTGTGTCCTGATATGGGCAGGGGCCCTCCTGTTCTGTCGGGGACAGCGCCAGCATGACCCCTTTCCGCAATTGGTCAGTTTTTGAGGACCGAATTCTGACATTCAATGTATCCCTGGAGAACTTAATGTCGGTGTCTGCCAGCCCTGATTGAGGGGACCCTGCCAAACACTCCCCAATGCGCATGACACCAAAGAAGGCTAGGGAGAATGCTGCCTGAAAGAGACGCGTTTTGAAATTTAACCAGCAGATCTCTGGTAGTTTTTTCCAAATTAGATTGTGTCGATAGTGATAGGCTTCCTGCCATCCTGACGTGGGGGAATGACTCGCCACCACCCAGCTAGCAGCTTCTTGACGTGGAAGCTCTCACAGGGGTCTGGCCAACAAAGGAATTTACAAAAGAATCAGATAGTTGCCCTGTAAAGCATTAAAGTTTTATGGCAAGGCCCTTGCGCTTTAGGAGCACCATGAATTGAAGCACCTCCTCCTCCTTGGCGCAATGTGTTTTGGTGCCATGAAAATGCCCGAACACATTCCAGGCCCTGGAATAAGAATCTAGTGGAGGGTGCTAATGATGACAATACTCCCTGGTTTACTTCTCGCTTCCAATCTCCCACAGATTGTCTGGGAAGGCGTCCGAGGTCTGGGCTGCCTCTGGTGCCAGTTTGCGGAAACGCTCCATCTGGAAACGAGATAGCGCATCAGCAATGTTATTGTTAAGACTGGGTATGAAATGGGCAGTGAAGGAAATATTGTGCCACAGGCACTCCAGCATGAACAGGAGCAGCACCCTTATGACCCTCACGGACTTTGATGACTCTTACCACCGCTTGATTGTCAGACCAGAAACAGACCCTGGAATTCGAGATGCGAATGGCGACTAAAATAGGGAAAAACTCCGGAAAGGTTAAATCCTGAGTGATGCCTGCTGCATGCCAAGAAGATGGCCACGGCTGGGCACACCAATGGCCCCTGAAGAACACGCCAAAGCCAAAACGGCCAGAAGCATCAGAATGGACCTGGAACTCCACCCCAGGGTTAAGGCTCTTTTGCCAAAATGAGACCCCATTATAATCCTGCAAAAATGCAAGCCAAATCTTCAGAGCATCCTTTATCTGCTTTGTCACCCTAATGCGATGGTGAGGGGCTACCTCTCTGGCCATGAGCCATGCCAGACGGGCACAAAAGGCATGGCCTGGCGCAACTACCCTACATGCAAAAATAGGGATTGCACCTGGCGAAGGGTGGTCTTTTTAACTCCGAGCGATGCCTCCAGCAATGCTTTCAAGGATTCCAGCTTGGTCTGTGGGAGGTGCAATTGAAGCTCAACAACTTTAATCCTAAAAAAAGCTCAACAACTTTGGTCAGCCCCCATGGTCCTTTACTTCATCAAATCTGGCCCTCTTTGAAAAAAGTTTGGACATCACTGTCTCCCCTTGCCCGTGTTTTTCCCACAACAACCCTGTGAGGACTGGCCTCTAAATCACCCAGTGAGCTTCATTATGCTCAGATCTAGATGTTGGTTATGTATAAGAGAAAAGACACATTCTGGTGAACATTCTGCTATATATTCCCATCAGAAACCCAAGGCACCCCAGATGGCCAGTTTCAAAACCTTGGCTGTGAAAATACCCTCATTTGCCCATCATCTTCTTCACCAGGAGGAAGAAGTTAACCAGAGAGAGGCGTCCAAGTTGAGCAGAAAAGGCAAGAACAAAACAATTTGTTCTTGCTTCATTTCCTCACCATCCCTCCAGCCCCCTGCCGCCTTGTTGCACAACAAATCTGCTTTGAATTGAGCCAAGAGAGTTTGAACTCTGCCCATTTCCAAGAGGCCAGAGCTCTTTCAGGAGCTGTGGGTGGCAAGGGAGTTACTGGCTTATTTATAAATGGTCCACTAAATAATAGCTGGTTGTTGCTGATAGGAAGGTATGTTGGGGGAGCAGAGCAGAGGGTGTGCATTACACACACTCAAATAGCTTTTCTGTTGGATTGGCTGGCTTTGCTTCTTGGCATCTGACATCTCTAGGCTTGGAACTGGGCCCCTAGAGGCATCGTGTTTTGCAGACAGCTCACTCAGTCCTTTTGCTGCCTGCTTATTCTTCCCCATTCTCTCTCTCTCTCTCTCCACCCACCACTGCATCGGGACTGTGGAGGTAAGGACTGGTGCTGTAGCTTTTTCTCTGGGATTCTTCACGTATGTGTGTGTGTAGTATGGTGCAATGGGGGCTTTTAGCAGACAACAGAAGAGGTTGCTGATGACACTCAAGTTGTGGGTTTGGAGGGCATGAAGAGACAGGCAGGCAGAAATGACAGTCACAATTTGCAGTGGTGGTACCTCCTGAGGGCTGCCATCTAGCTTTGCCATTGCACGTACTTCTTTTCATGCACCAGGGGATGCGCTCAGACATACTGTGTCTTCCCTGCTCAGGAAGGAGGAATATATTGTTACATGCTACCCCAAACTCAGAGCCTCCAGGAGTTCCTGTGATTATGCAGGTCTGGTTTCCTTAGAATGAAAGTCAGCAGAGACTGTGGTGTCTTTTGGATCTATTGTATTATTTAGTCAGATATACAACCTGAGCATTTGATAGAAGGGGTCACAGCATTAGCACCCTTCTCTGTTAGCTGCAGCTTTGGATCCAGCACGGAGCAAGCATATCCTTGTGTCTCCAGCTTCCAGCTCAGCTCTCACACACTACCCTGGCCCTTGTTCTCTTACCTAGCAGATAAGTGAGGGGGTGGAGGAGGACACCATCACCTGGTTGTAGTTCTTGCAACCCAGCTCATTCTTTTGGGAAGCTGATGAGGACATACTTAGTGGCCAGCTAAGGTCCATCTTTTGGTGTGCAATTCTGCATAACGTATATCAGAATACTTTTGAATAAATATGAATGGAACTAGATGGATTTTTGAGGTGCATTTAACAGCTGAGCAGCTGTTCTCGGAAAAGGCGGGTCAAACATATTCTGCTTAAATCAGTGGCTCCCAAATTTGATGATACTGCCCCCTGGGGTGGGTGGGATTAGTTAGAGAGGTGCTAAGAGGCAAGGGGGTGGCAGGAGGTCAAAGGCAAGCCTTTCTGAGCATGTTAATCACTTATTTATGATTAACACGCTAGAGTCTGAAACAAAGCACCTTTCTCACTTTATATTTAAAGTTGAACTGCTCTTATCCCTCTCAAGGGGACACAGGTGGTGCTGTGGGTTAAACCACAGAGCCTAGAACTTGCCGATCAGTAGGTCAGCGGTTCAAATCCCCTTGACAGGTTGAGCTCCCGTTGCTCGGTCCCTGCTCCTGTCCACCTAGCAGTTCAAAAGCACGTCAAAGTGCAAGTAGATAAATAGGTACCGCTCCAGTAGGAAGGTAAATAGCGTTTCCGTGCGCTGCTCTGGTTTCACCAGAAGTGGCTTAGTCATGCTGGCCACATGACCAGGAAAAACTGTCTGTGGACAAATGTCGGCTCCCTCAGCCAGTAAAGCGAGATGAGCGCTGCAACCCCAGAGTCATTCATGACTGGACTTAACTGACAGGGGTCCTTTACCTTTATCCCTCTATGTATTTTGGTCCTGTTTGTATTTTTTTTAATTCTAAGTTTTCACAACTGTTGGTAATGCTTATTGATTTTCTTATACATTAATTAGGTGAAGGTTTGTGCATGTTTGGTAAGTGTGGGTAGGTATATTTTCCTGAGAAATATTTTTCATGCAATATTTTTCGAAGTATATACTTTTTTTAGCTGAAATATTAGATCAGAACATTATCTGTGTGCATCAGTGACACACACTCATGCCTACAAGTTAGTTTTTTGGGTGGAACATAGATATAAATTGAATTTTGATTAAAAGTGTGATTAAATATGAATTTTATTGCACTATTATCTTCCTCAGTAGATCATGCAAACTGCTCTTCTGAAAAAATCTTTTAATGAGTTTATGGAGGCATGGGGCAGTGGCCCAAAAAAGTTTGGCAACTACTAGCCTAAGTAGTTTCTATTAAATTGTGCCAGGCTGGTCTCTGATGGTGCATTGCTGCACAATGGTGGAAACATTTTGGTTTTTCTCTAACCTGTACATGAGAAGCTCCTAGATCACCAACAACTAGCAGAACTCTGTGTGTGTGTGTGTGTGTGTGTGTGTTTGCAAAGTTCTATCAGGGCCACCAAGACATGTGGAAGCCAATATAAATTGGCAGGGCCCTACAGTCTGGAAGTGAACTCAACTATCTTTCATATGTTTTTGTCTTCCTTGATAGTATCATTGTTTGTTGTTTTTTTATATCCATTGTAAAACTGGTGAATTTCAAAGAAAATAATAATGATATACAGCATTTTGCCAGTTATTGGCCATTTAACGGACTACTGAATTTCCTCATGCAAAACACCTTTCAGACTCTCTGCCTTGCTCAGGAAGAAGGTCCTCTTTGCACGCCAGGTCTGTGATGCTCCCAGGAGATATTGTGAGATCTCAGGATCCATCCAAGTTCCCATGAGATCTCATAGGCCTTGGTTCCCATTTATTATTTTTTTGTACTTGTTGTTACTGTTTTAAAGCATGAAGTTATAAGAAAAAACTGCTCCTTTTCCCCCATGGGGTACCCAAGAGCCATATAGAGTCCTTATGTAGGTTCTCTATCGGTAGGAGAAAATAACAGGCTAACCAGAGAATATTGAGAAGCAAAGCAGCCAGCAAGCCTGATCTTTATTAAACTGTTACAACAGGGTGCTCTCACACACACCCCACGCAGGAGGGAGGAGGAACCCAGAACAATGGTGTGCAAGCCCTTATACAGTGGTACCTTGGGTTTAGAACTTTGTCCCTGGATGAGAACGGAAATCGTGCACCAGCAGCATGGTGGCAGCGGGAGGCTCCATTAGTGAAAGCACACCTCAGGTTAAGAATGGTTTCAGTTAAGAACGGACCTCTGGAATGAAGTTCGTAACGTGAGGTACAACTATAGACTTTTGAAACTGCCACCCTTTCCTGTCTGACAGGGACACCGTTAATGGGCTTACCTGGACAGCCTGGCCATTCTTTTGTGATGATAAATACTTAATTCCTGATTTCAGGTCACAGGCTCTCCCTATTCATACCCAAATGTGCCCTTAAGGCAGGATTTGTGGGCA